>NC_024803.2:39354015-40554015 GCF_000309985.2 Brassica rapa | reverse complement strand
TCGCTACTCTGGAAGAAGTAAGCTTAGTGTGGTTAGAAGCCATTGAGAGAGATTATGAGAGGAATGATTTTATGAAGAGTTTTTTAACTTTGATTTGTGTGTGTTGCATGGGCTTATTTATAAAGCGTTTTGTGGTTGATTATGTTTTATCAGTTTTAAAGAATAAAACCACTTGTAACTAAACATGTGGCACAAAAATTATAATGGGTATCTCAAAATCTTGTTTGATGAACAGTTGGGTTTCTTTCCTTTATTTTTTTTTTATTTTTTTCTTTTATTGCTAAGATATTTGAAGAAAAATATAACACTTAGCCGGAGTTGGTAGCTATACTGATAAAACTTTCTACTCTTAGGGTGCAGGTGTCAGTTTTGAATTCCAAAACTTCTTGAATTAAAAAAAAATATATCTATGAATGGACACGCTATTAACTTTGAATGTGTAAAATAAATCCAATTCATTTAAAATGGAAAATAGTGATGTATTTATTTAACATTTAACTTTTTAATCCCAGAACAAGAAAGCACTATAAATATTACTTGCAGTTCATATAGGACTTAATTTATTTGCATTACAAAACAAATTAAATCATAAAATAATAATAATTTTGATGAAGAGTGTTTGGAGTTGTTTGTTTTTTTTTTTTTGCATGGGAATATTTATAAGGTTATTCCCGTCGGGTCAGGTTTAATTAATTCGGACCGGGTATAAATTTTATTAGGGAGCACGTGGTTTTGAATGTTGGTTTAGTTTCGAGGAGGTTTGAAATTGAATGATCTAAAGCGCTGTTCTTGCTTAGAGAAATTTGGTGGTTGTCGTGAGGAAATTTCTGCAAATCAACAATTCGCCTTTTTGTATTGTTCGTGTTAAATTTCTAAGTACTTTCAAGAAGTCTAATGGAATTTTTTTTAAAAGCTAGTCTTCGTAAATATGATTAAGAGCTTCTTAGTGTATGGATGGACTAACTTTTTATTTTATGTTAAAGCTAGAAATAGGGAAAAAAATTGTATGAATATGACCTTTAACATTTTGAACATTTTACAAAATTAGCAGAAAACTCATATATTTTTAATTTCTGCACAATTTTTTTTTCATATATAAATTATTATTTATAATTGAGAAATAACCAATTACTTTTAGTTTACTAGCCATATATTTTTAAACTATTAAATAGTGTTAGCTACATATATAAATATCACAAAAATCATAATCAAACCATAATGACTTTAAAAACAAGAGCTATGCTGTAATAAAAAATTCCAGACTTAGTGGCTCGATCCTTGTATGTCTGCCTGTGTATGCAACTGTGTGAATCTAGGCATCTAGCTTCCCAAAGTATTGGCTTGAATAACAAATTAGCTTTAGGTATAAAAAAGACAATTCAATTTCGTACCAAAAAAAAGACAATTCATTTTAAACCAGCGATCTCTTTGTTTTGTTTATTGCATAATCTCATAGAGTCATAGGCTGAGTACTCTTTTAGGTCTTTTTTTGTTTTTAATACTTTGTTCAATAAAATACCAGTTGGCAAAAAAAAAGAAGAAGAAGTGAAGCAACCAGAATTAATGACATAAAGATATAGTCTAACTAATCCAATACAATACAAGATTGTTTTAATTATCAAAGAAAAAAATAACGCAAAATTGTACATTTCATATATATGGTCTTTGGTGGATAGATTTTAGAAAATATTGTAATCATTTGTTGGTGTTGCTAAAAAAAAAATGTAATCATTTTGTTGGTCTATCCTATAATCCGTTCTTTCTGTCTGGTTCTTGAACTCTGACTACTATATTTTTATTTTCTTATATTCTCTTGTCTACTAATACTAGACTATATATGTATTCCTTAAATTTAGTTTAAAATAATAGTCAACTTTTCAAACTTTTAAGTACGTGTCCACACAAGTTATGAATTTTAAAAAATAGACAAGAAAATCCAGCCTTATAATTTATATTTGACTCTCAGAAATGAACTATAAAACCACATTTCGGTTATATAACGTTTCTATTTTATATTCTTTACACTTTTGTGGAAAATGGTCACGGAAACAATATATAATAGTTATACATTTTGATTGAAATTCACAATGCTTAGTCGTCAAATATATATATTTATATATATAAGGAACATCTGAGACTGCATTTGGTCACCCTATATAGGGCTGCGATTTTTTTAATAATATTATAGAATTATTAATTAATGAAACTAACTGCACAGTATAAAATAATAATTTGATTCAGTTAAGATTTTTAAATATTAGGATTTTACATAGTCTAATTATAGTGTAAATTCGATTAAGATAGAAAAACATATTTCGTAAAATAGAATTTTTGATAATTTTATTTTAAAAATATAACTTGTTGATCAAAAAATCTTAAAAAATACTCATCTATCAACTTAAAATCTTGTTATCCTAATTTAAAAATCACAACCCCAAATCTACAATATTTTTCTCTAAAAATGAAAACTTTTCTAAAATAGAATTTTTGAGAATTTTATTTTAAAATTACAACATATTGATCAAAAAATCTGAAAGAATACTCATCTATCAACAAAAATTCTTGTTATCCTAATTTCTAAATCACAACTACCAAATCTTTAATACTTTTCTGTAAAAATGAAACTTTCCTAAAATAGAATTTTTAAATACTCATCTATCAACAAAAATTCTTGTTATCCTAATTTCTAAATCACAACTACCAAATCTTTAATACTTTTCTGTAAAAATGAAATTTTCCTAAAATAGAATTTTAAATAATCTTGTTATCCTAATTTAAAAATCTTGTTATCCTAATTTAAAAATCACGACCCCAAACCAACAATATTTTTCTATAAAAATGAAAAATTTCCTAAAATAGAATTTATGATAATTTTATTTTACAAATACAACTTGTTGATAAAAAAAATCTTAAGAAATGCCTGTCTATCAACTTAAAATATTGTTATCCTAATTTAAAAATCACAACCCCAAATCAACAATATTTTTATGTAAAAATGAAAACTTTCCTAAAACAGAATTTTTCTGAATTTTAATTTAAAAATACAACATATTGATCAAAAAAATCTAAAAGAATACTCATCTATCAACAACAATGCTTGTTATCGCAATTTCAAAATAAAAACCCCAAATCAACAATATTTTTCTATAAAATTGAAAACTTTTCTAAAATAAAAATTTTGAGAATTTAATTTAAAAAAAAAACAACTTGTCGATCAAAAAATCTAAAAGAATACTCATCTATCAACTTAAAATCTTGTTATCCTAATTTCAAAATCACAACCCCAAATCTAAAATATTTTTATATAAAAATGAAAACTTTCCTAAAATAGAATTTTTCAGAATTTTAATTTAAAAATACAACATATTGATCAAAAAGTCTGAAAAAATACTCATCTTTCAACAAAAATGCTTGTTATCCTAATTTCAAAATTACAACCCCCAAATCTTCAATATTTTTCTGTAAAAACGAAAACTTTCCTAAAATAGAATTTTTGATAATTTTATTTTAAAAATATAACTTGTCGATCAAAAAATCATAAAAAATACCCATCTATCAACTTAAAATCTTTTATCCTAATTTAAAAATCACAACCCCAAATCTACAATATGTTTCTCTAAAAATGAAAACTTTCATAAAATAGAATTTTTGAGAATTTTATTTTTAAAATACAACATATTGATCAAAAAATCTAAAAGAATATTCATCCATCAACAAAAATGCTTGTTATCCTAATTTAAAAATCACAACCCCAAATCGACAATATTTTTCTATAAAAATGAAATCTTTAATAAAAAAAAATTTAAGATAATTTTATTTTAAAAATACAACTTGTTGATCAAAAATCTTAAAAATACCCATCTATCAACTTAAGATCTTGTTATCCTAATTTAAAAATCACAACCCCAAATCTACAATATTTTTCTCTAAAAATGAAAACTTTCCTAAAATAAAATTTTTGAGAATTTTATTTTTAAAATACAACATATTGATCAAAAAATCTAAAAGAATATTCATCTATCAACAAAAATGCTTGTTATCCTAATTTAAAAATAAAAACCCCAAATCAACAAGAAATTTCTATAAATATGAAAACTTTCCTAAAATAGAAATTATGATAATTTTATTTTAAAAATACAACTTGTTGATAAAAAAATCTTAAAAAATACCCATCTATCAACTTAAAATCTTGCCATCCTAATTTAAAAATCACAACCCCAAATCAAAAATATTTTTATATAAAAATGAAAACTTTCCTAAAATAGAATTTTTCAGAATTTTAATTTAAAAATACAACATATTGATCAAAAAGTCTAAAAAAATACTCATCTATCATCAAAAATGCTTGTTATCCTAATTTCAAAATTATAACCCCCAAATCTTCAATATTTTTCTGTAAAAACGAAACTTTCTTGAAATAGAATTTTTGATAATTTTATTTTAAAAATATAACTTGTTGATCAAAAAATCTTAAAAATTACCCATCTATCAACTTAAAATCTTGTTATCCTAATTTAAAAATCACAACCCAAATCTACAATATTTTTCTCTAAAAATGAAAACTTTCACAAAATAGAATTTTTGAGAATTTTAATTTTAAAATACAACATATTGATAAAAAAATCTAAAAGAATATTCATCTATCAACAAAAATGCTTGTTATCCTAATTTAAAAATCACAACCCCTAATCAACAATATTTTTCTATAAAAATGAAAACTTTCCAAAAATATAATTTAAGATAATTTTATTTTAAAAATAAAATTTGTTGATCAAAAAATCTTAAAAAATACCCATCTATCAACTTAAAATCTTGCCATCCTAATTTAAAAATCACAACCCCTAATCAAAAAATATTTTTATATTAAAATGAAAACTTTCCTAAAATAGAATTTTTGCAGAATTTTAATTTAAAAATACAACATATTGATCAAAAAGTCTAAAAGAATACTCATCTATCAACAAAAATGCTTGTTATCCTAATTTCAAAATTACAACCCCCAAATCTTTAATATTTTTCTGTAAAAACGATAACTTTCCTAAAATAGAATTTTTGATAATTTTATTTTAAAAATATAACATGTTGATCATAATATCTTAAAAAATATCCATCTATCTACTTAAAATCTTGTTATCCTAATTTAAAAATCACAACCCCAAATCTACAATATTTTTCTCTAAAAATGAAAACTTTCCTAAAATAGAATTTTTGAGAATTTTATTTTTAAAATACAACATATTGATCAAAAAATCTAAAAGAATGTTCATCTATCAACAAAAATGCTTGTTATCTTAATTTAAAAAACACAACCCCAAATCAACAATATTTTTCTATAAAAATGAAAACATTCCAAAAATATAATTTATGATAATTTTATTTTAAAAATACAACTTGTTGATCAAAAAATCTTAAAACATACCCATCTATCAACTTAAAATCTTGCCATCCTAATTTAAAAATCACAACCCCAAATTAAAAATATTTTTATATAAAAATGAAAACTTTTCTAAATTAGAATTTTCAGAATTTTAATTTAAAAATACAACATATTGATCAAAAAGTCTAAAAGAATACTCATCTATCAACAAAAGTGCTTGTTATCCTAATTTCAAAATTACAACCCCCAAATCTTCAATATTTTTATGTAAAAACGATAATTGTCCTAAAATAGAATTTTTGATAATTTTATTTTAAAAATACAACTTGTTAACCAAAAAATCTTAAAAAATACCCATATATCAACTTAAAATCTTGCCATCATAATTTAAAAATCACAACCCCAAATCAAAAATATTTTTATATAAAAATGAAAGCTTTCCTAAATTAGAATTTTCAGAATTTTAATTTAAAAATACAACATATTGATCAAAAAGTCTAAAAGAATACTCATCTATCAACAAAAATGCTTGTTATCCTAATTTCAAAACTACTACCCCCAAATCTTCATTATTTTTCTGTGAAAACGAAAAATTTCCTATAATAGAATTTTTGATAATTTTATTTTTAAAATATAATTTGTTGATAAAAAAATCTTAAAAAATATCCATCTATCAACTTAAAATCTTGTTATCCTAATTTAAAAATCACAACCCCAAATCTACAATATTTTTCTCTAAAAATGAAAACTTTCCTAAAATAAAATTTTGAGAATTTTATTTTTAAAATACAGCATACTGATCAAAAAATCTAAAAGAATATTCATCTATCAACAAAAATGCTTGTTATCCTAATTTAAAAATCACAACCCCTAATCAACAATATTTTTTTATAAAAATGAAAAACTTTCCTAAAATAGAATTTTTGATAATTTTATTTTAAAAATATAATTTGTTGATAAAAAAATCTTAAAAAATATCCATCTATCAACTTAAAATCTTGTTATCTTAATTTAAAAATCACAACCCCAAATCTACAATTTTTTTCTCTAAAAATGAAAACTTTCCTAAAATAGAATTTTTGAGAATTTTATTTTTAAAATACAACATATTGATCAAAAAATCTAAAAGAATATTCATCTATCAACAAAAATTCTTGTTTTCCTAATTTAAAAATCACAACCCCTAATCAACAATATTTTTCTATAAAAATGAAAAACTTTCCTAAAATAGAATTTATGATAATTTTATTTTAAAAATACAACTTGTTGATAAAAAATTCTTAAAAAATACCCATCTATCAACTTAAAATCTTGCCATCCTAATTTAAAAATCACAACCCCAAATCAAAAATATTTTTATATAAAAATGAAAACTTTCCTAAAACAGAATTTTTCAGAATTTTAATTTAAAAATACAACATATTGATCAAAAAGTCTAAAACAATACTTATCTATCAACAAAAATGCTTGTTATCCTAATTTCAAAATTATAACCCCTAAATCTTCAATATTTTTCTGTAAAAACGAAAACTTTCTTGAAATAGAATTTTTGATAATTTTATTTTAAAAATATAACTTGTTGATCAAAAAATCTTAAAAAAATACCCATCTATCAACTTAAAATATTTTTATCCTAATTTAAAAATCACAACCCCAAATCAACAATATTTTTCTATAAAAATGAAAACTTTCCTAATATATAATTTATGATAATTTTATTTTAAATATACAACTTTTTGATAAAAAAAATCTTTAAAAAAAATCCTTCTATCAACTTAAAATATTGTTATCCTAATTTAAAAATCACAACCCCAAATCAACAATATTTTTATATAAAAATGAAAACTTTCCTAAAACATAATTTTTGAGAATTTTAATTTAAAAATACAACATATTGATCAAAAAATCTAAAAGAATACTCATCTATCAACAAAAATGCTTGTTATCTTAATTTCAAAATTACAACCCCCTAATCTTCAATATTTTTCTGTAAAAACGATAGCTTTTCTAAAATAGAATTTTTGATAATTTTATTTTAAAAATACAACTTGTTGATCAAAAAATCTTAAAAAATACCCATCTATCAACTTAAAATCTTTCCATCCTAATTTAAAAATTACAACCCCAAATAAAAAATATTTTTATATAAAAATGAAAGCTTTCCTAAAATAGAATTTTCAGAATTTTAATTTTAAAATGCAACATATTGATCAAAAAGTCTAAAAGAATACTCATCTATCAACAAAAATGCTTGTTATCCTAATTTCAAAACTACTACCCCCAAATCTTCATTATTTTTCTGTGAAAACGAAAACTTTCCTAAAATAGAATTTTTGATAATTTTATTTTAAATATATAACTTGTTGATCAAAAAAACTTAAAAAATATCCATCTATCAACTTAAAATCTTGTTATCCTAATTTAAAAATCACAACCCCAAATCTACAATATTTTTCTCTAAAAATGAAAACTTTCCTAAAATAGAATTTTTGAGAATTTTATTTTTAAAATACAACATATTGATCAAAAAATCAAAAAGAATATTCATCTATCAACAAAAATGCTTGTTATCCTAATTTAAAAATCACAACCCCAAATCAACAATATTTTTCTATAAAAATGAAAACTTTCCTAAAATAGAATTTTTGATAATTTTATTTTAAAAATACAACTTGTTGATAAAAAAAACTTAAAAAATACCCATCTATCAACTTAAAATCTTGTTATCCTAATTTAAAAATCACAACCCCAAATCAAAAATATTTTTATATAAAAATGAAAACTTTCTTAAATAGAATTTTTCAGAATTTTAATTTAAAAATACAAAATATTGATCAAAAAGTCTAAAAAAATACTCATCTACCAACAAAAATGCTTGTTATCCTAATTTCAAAATTACAACCCCCAAATCTTCAATATTTTTCTGTAAAAATGAAAACTTTCCTAAAATAGAAATTTTGATAATTTTATTTTAAAAATATAACTTGTTGATCAAAAAATCTTAAGAAATACCCATCTATCAACTTAAAATCTTGTTATCCTAATTTAAAAATAAGAACCCCAAATCTACAATATTTTTCTCTAAAAATAAAACTTTCGTAAAATAGAATTTTTGAGAATTTTATTTTAAAATACAACATATTGATTAAAAAATCTAAAAGAATACTCATCTATCAACAAAAATTCTTGTTATCCTAATTTCTAAATCACAACTCCCAAATCTTTAATATTTTTCCTGTAAAAATGAAAAGTTTCCTAAAATAGAATTTTTAATAATTTTATTTTTAAAATACACTTGTTGATAAAAAAATCTTAAGAAATACCCATCTATCAACTTAAAATCTTGTTATCTAATTTAAAAATCACAACCCCAAACCAACAATATTTTTCTATAAAAATGAAAACTTTCCTAAAATATAATTTATGATAATTTTATTTTAAATATACAACTTTTTGATAAAAAAAATCTTTAAAAAAAATCCTTCTATCAACTTAAATATTGTTATCCTAATTTAAAAATCACAACCCCAAATCAACAATTATTTTTATATAAAAATGAAAACTTTCCTAAAACATAATTTTTGAGAATTTTAATTTAAAAATACAACATATTGATCAAAAAATCTAAAAGAATACTCATCTATCAACAACAATGCTTGTTATCCTAATTTCAAAATCAAAACCCCAAATCCACAACATTTTTCTATAAAAATGAAAACTTTTCTAAAATAAAAATTTTGAGAATTTTTTTTTTTAAAAACAACTTGTCGATCAAAAAATCTAAAAGAATACTCATCTATCAACAAAAATTCTTGTTATCCTAATTTCTAAATCACAACTCCCAAATCTTTAATACTTTTTCTGTAAAAATGAAAAGTTTCCTAAAATAGAATTTTTAATAATTTTATTTTTAAAATACAACTTGTTGATAAAAAAATCTTAAGAAATACCCATCTATCAACTTAAAATCTTGCTATCCTAATTTAAAAATCACAACCCCAAACCAACAATAGTTTTCTATAAAAATGAAAATTTTCCTAAAATAGAATTTATGATAATTTTATTTTAATTATACAACTTGTTGATAAAAAAATCTTAAAGAATATCCATCTATCAACTTAAAATATTGTTATCCTAATTTAAAAATCTCAACCCCAAATCAACAATATTTTTATATATAAATGAAAATTTTCCTAAAACATAATTTTTGAGAATTTTAATTTAAAAATACAACATATTGATCAAAAAATCAAAAAGAATACTCATCTATCAACAACAATGCTTGTTATCATAATTTCAAAATCAAAACCACAAACCTACAATATTTTTCTATAAAAATGAAAACTTTTCTAAAATAAAAATTTTGAGAATTTTTTTTTTTAAAACAACTTGTCGATAAAAAATCTAAAAGAATACTCATCTATCAACAAAATTTTTTGTTATCCTAATTTCTAAATCCCAACCCCCAAATCTTCAATACTTTTTCTGTAAAAATGAAAACTTTCCTAAAATAGAAGTTTTGATAATTTTATTTTAAAAATACAACTTGTTGATCCAAAAATCTTAAAAAATACCCATATATGAACTTAAAATCTTGTTATCCTAATTTAATAATCACAACCCCAAATCAACAATATTTTTCTATAAAAATGAAAACTTTTCTAAAATAGAATATTTGAGAATTTTATTTTTAAAATACAACTTGTCAATCAAAAAAATCTAAAAGAATACTCATCTATCAACAAAAATGCTTGTTATCCTAATTTCAAAATCACGATCCCCAAATCTTCAATACTTTTTCTGTAAAAATGAAAAAATTTCTAAAATAGAATTTCTGATAATTTTATTTTAAATATATAACTTGTTGATCAAAAAATCTTAAAAATACCCATCTATCAACTTAAAATCTTGTTATCCTAATTAAAAAATCACAACCCCAAATCAACAATATTTTCTATAAAAATGAAAACTTTCCTAAAATAAATTTTTTTAGAATTTTAATTTAAAAACACAACATATTGGTCAAAAAATCTAAAAAAATACTCATCTATCAACAAAAAATCTTGTTATCCTAATTTCGTAATCACAACCCCAAATCTTCAATATTTTTCTGTAAAAATGAAAACTTTCATAAAATAGAATTTTTGAGAATTTTTATTTTAAAATAGGGGAAATAACATGTTTACCACTTTCATGGTACCACTTTTTATTTTTACCACCACTAAGGAGACATTTTCAAAAATACCTCTTTATTAAGTGGCAAAAGACTCTTATGTCCTTATTATTTATATATATATTAAATCATTTTTTTAATAAAAAAATAAAAAATAAATAAATAAAATAAATAAATTAAAAAATTAGAAAAAAAAGTAATTTTTTAATGTTTTTGAATTATACTTTTTCAAATTTGAACTTTTTATAATTTTTTTTAAAATTATTTTTTCGAATGTTTTTAATTTTTTTTTCAAATTTCTTTTTGAAAAGCGAAAATTATGTTTGAAACTATTTTTTAAAATTTTTTTAAATTTTTTATATATTTTTTGAGTATTTATTTATATATTTATTAGAATCCTAAATTTCATATTCCAAAAACCCTACTCCACCTCTCAACTCTATACTCTAAGTCTATATTTGTTAATCCTAAATGTATAATTGACTTTTACCCTTCATTAAAAGTGAGGGTAAAAGTGGTTAGTATAAACATGAAAAATGGTACTATGAAGGTGCTATTTATGGCAATTTTCCATTAAAATACAACACTAGGCTTGCACTTCTAAACGATTTAATTGATCATTTGTGGAAAAGATGTATGGCTGGTGCTTCTTTACAAAATCTATTATTGTTGTTCTTTATTATGTGTAATAATTTTATTATATGATAGTGTTGAATCTATAACAATTGTGTTGGATTATTGTTAAAACAAAATAGTTGAATAAAATTAGTAAATATTCCCTCCATTTTAAGAACATTAATTGTATTTTTTAGAATTTTATTAGTTTAAAAATATAAGAAATATAAAATTATAAAAAAAACTATGTATTTATAACTAAGTTTTAATATGTTTCATTAAATAGTGTGAAAATTTTAAAATTTGTATTATTTTGAAACAGAAGGAATATGAAAAAATATAAGGTGTTATTAATAATTAATGATAAAGTAGAGATAGAATACATTTAGAATGTTCTTTTTTCAAGAAAAAAATAAAGCAAAACATTGGAGAAGATCATGCTTCATTTTTTGCTTTATATTTGAATAAAGTGAACTTTTGAAGCAAATAATGAAGCCAACCATTAGAGATGGTTTTAGATAATTAGATAATACAAATTATGATTGTATTTGGTAGATTTTTCCATGAATTTAACCTTTCTTTATCATTGTGTCTGGCAGCCACTAACGTTGGCACGACTCTTTGTATACACCTCTCTACCGAAGAGTATACATTGCATGTCTTTGTCGAGCCTCCCTAACCTAGCTAAAAGTCATATATGGGTTGTCCATTTATTATATTTATGCCCGCGAAAGCACGACTTGTCCAATTTAATTCTGTCTGTACCTTGGCCCATCAATTCATACCGAGATATTTATTTCAACTTTTTTCTCAAGACAAAATACAATTTTTTTAGTACTACATATTAAAATTTGGATTGCTACTTGCTAGGCTATTATCTTTTCTTTTTAGACTATTATCTTCTTAAAACATCTAACTCTATGTTGACTATAGATAAAATCTCATTCAATTTGAAGGAGTAATCCCTGTTCTAACAATAGTGATATATTTTCAAAAGTTCTTTTAATCAGCCTATTTCAGTAATCTCTATGTTAACTACAATTGATCAGTTCTTTTAATGCGGTTATAGTATTAGAAAGTACTAACTAAAGTAAAACTATACTTCATTCGTTTCAAAATGATTCATATTTTAAAAAATACATTGTTTCAAAAAATATATTTTTATAAGGTAATAATTATACATTGTAAACTTTCAAAAAACTTATTAAATTTTGATTGACTAAAAGTTGTAGAAAATAGTTAACCACAAAAAAATCATTTATAATTAAAATTTAAGAAATTTTCTATGAAAGTGAAAACTAAAACATACATCTTATTAAAACGAAAAGAGTATGATATTTACCAAAAGAAATAAAACATCATAAACTTATAGAGTTTTTGCTATAATCTCATGCTTGTGTGGTTTGATTTTTGGTTCTAATTTACGTTACATATGTACTTATTTCATAGAAGTTATATTATCTATAATGTTTCATAAAACTATTTTGATTCGGAATGAATTTTTATATTATGTACACATAGAAAATTTAACTAGTTTTAACCCGTACTAGATTCTAACATGTGCTTTTTAAAGAGTGAGAATATTTTTGTAACAAAATATAATTTATGAAATTAAAACATATTAAATTTTATTTTAATTTATTTGGAAATGTATATATTTATATTATTTGTATGTATATTAAACAGGAAAAATATAAAATAAGAACTAATTTTTAATTTATTCCAACACTTTCTGTTATGAAATTTAATAAAAAATTCTGACATTTATTTGATTTTGTGATATATATATATTTTTGATAAAGTTTTAATTATAAAGCTTATTTAATGTCTATTTATTGACTCTAACATTTTATTTAATATGAATACTTATTTAAGTTTAAATGAAGGTAATTTTGTATTTATGAAAATAGAAATAAAATAATATGTTAATTGAATTCATTTTATTACATGAAATTAACTTTTAGTATATAAACCTGCAAAATGAGCTATTTTCAATTTTTAAATAAATTATTTGATTTATTTAGTCAATTATTTGATTTTATAAATAATTTGAAAATATTAGTTAAAAGTTACTCCCTCCGTATTTGAAGATTGAAGTTTTTGTTTTTGTATTTGTTTTTGAAAGATTAATGTATTTGTCCAAAAACTAAAAAAATTAAATTTAAAAATATGCATGGTGAAACTTTATGATAAAACCAAAATTAATAAATAAAAATTAGTTTAAGCTTTTTAATTTGTGTAAAATGGAGTATAATTTTTTTTATAATTACCTTAATGAAATTCTAGTGTTTTCATTAATTAGTATGACATTTTTTTTTTAATTGGTATGACATTTTATGTAATATAGCATATGACTAAAGGTTGGGTCCATTAGAATGTTTTGTTTTAATAAAAGAGATAGTAAGTGTGAAAAGACTAAACATCAATTTTTCATATATAGATGGAGTATTAAAAAATGTGTGACTTAATTTTATTTATTGTTTGACCAATATTAATTATTGTGTTGAAAAATATATATAATGTTGTTTTCATAATTACCTTAAAAAAATTCTAGTGTTTTCATTAATTATTATGTCATTTTAGTTAATATAATATATGACTAAAGTTTATGTCCATTAAAATATTTCTCTTTTACTAAAAAAAGAAATATTTGACCCAAGACTTATACGAAAGATGATTTGTTTCAACATCAATTTCAGTCAAGCCAGATTCTCTTAATCTTAAAATGTTCAACGATCTCTTAAAATTTATGAAAAGACATTAATTTTCACGTGCCAGTCTTTTTTTTTTTTTTTTACGATAAAAGGCTAAAAAACTAAGAAGATTCCTGATCCGAGAGCCACCTCGGAGGAACTGAGTCAACATAAACCATAGCAGATGGCGAAGTTCTAGCACCTCGTGCCAGCTTGTCCGCCAGAGTATTTTGCGCCCTTGGTATATGCTGGATAGTAAAGTTGAGAAAGAATTCCTTACATCGCAGAAACTCCTCCATGTGTGTAGTGAACGCCGGCCATTCTGTCGGTGTACACACCATCTTCACCAATTGAGAACAGTCTGTTGCAAACACCACCTCTGAGATTTGTAGGGTCTTCATGCACTCCATCGCCCATATCAACGCTTCACATTCAGCATGTAAAGGTGATAGACTCCTTCGAATAGACATTGCACCCATCGTAGTATCATTCACGTGCCAGTCTTAATTAAATTTTTCTAAAATAAATTATAAAATTCCGTCGGTACCATAATTGAAAAAAAACTATAAATAGAGGGATCAGTGCCATTAACATCCATTCATCACTACACATTGGATCGATACTTGAGAAATTGTGAGATTAGAAATGGCGAATTTCTCCGGTTTACACCTTCTCTTCTTATCCTTCATCATAGCTACAGGTAACACATATACATTTTGCTCTGCTTTCAGAATCATTTTTCTTTTGGTTACATGCAGATAAAAGGGTACATTGATTAACTATTTTCGATTGTTTAATCTTATAAAGGTGCAGTGTCCGTCGTCTCCGGTACCGTTTTCACCATCCAGAATAGCTGCAGTTTCCCAGTCTGGCCGGGAATCCTCACCGGTAACGGCGGCGCACAACTCAACGATGGCGGGTTTACCTTAAACCCCGGAGCTTCCGTCGCCGTAACCGCGCCTGCGGGATGGTCCGGACGAATCTGGGGCCGAACGGGCTGTAACTTCGACGGCTCAGGCGCCGGAAGATGTCTCACCGGCGACTGCGGCAACAAATTAAAATGCGCCGGCGCAGGAGGAGTTCCACCGGTCACGCTCGCCGAGTTCACCATCGGGAACGGCGGCGCGAAGGACTTCTACGACGTAAGCCTCGTCGACGGTTACAACGTCCAGATGGGAGTCACAACCCGAGGCGGCTCAGGCGATTGCCAAAACATTGGATGCGTTGCGGACCTGAACGGGCGCTGTCCGAACGAGCTCCGTGTTATGAATGGGGCAAATGTTGTGGCGTGTAAGAGCGCGTGCGAGGCTTTTGGAAAACCGGAGTATTGTTGCACCGGTGCGTTCAGTACATCGGCGACTTGTCCACCGACGAATTACTCGAGAATTTTTAAAGGAGCTTGCCCTAAGGCGTATAGCTATGCATACGACGACGCTTCGAGTACTTTTACTTGCGCCAATGCTAACTATTCTATCGTTTTCTGTCCTAGATAATTATCGTTGTCAATTGTCATGGACGAATTGTAATATTATGGAACTAGGGATTCGCTGAAACTAATAAAAGGTTTTGTGGAATGAGATAAATTCTGCAGGCTGGAAATACAATGAATTAAATAACAGAATGAATTTTAACGATAAATAGTTTGTACAATAGCAGATCTGCCAGATCATATAGAATTACCAATGAATCAGGGAATGAATGATTTCACTAACTCAATAAATGCTAAATAGTATTTGGGTGTTTTTCAAAACCAACCCATATTTTCAAGTCAAATCCAAAACCAACCCTTTTTTTTTTATCCATACTATTCATCAATAAAATTTCCATACTATCCTTATGTTTTTGAATTATTCACAAAATTGCCATTTTTATTTATTTTTTTATTAATTTCGAAATTAACAAAAAATCAAATACACCCTAACCATTTCTTCTTATTTACAAAAATGCCATCATCATCAATTTTTCCAACCACCATGAACCACCATTTTTGAGCTCTAAAGCTCTAAATTCAATTTTCAACCACTTTTTTTCTCATTATAACCCAAAAAACTTCATTTTCTCTCATCTCCTCTACATTTCCATCTAAAAAACTCTCATAACTATCATTTTCATAATCACAAACTTCATATTTTCGAGTTTCTTCATTAGTGAATCGTTAAAGATGCTTCTTTTTGCTCATATTTGGAGTTTGGACGGTTGAAAAGGTTGGAAACAAGCTTTACACATGAAAAATGTAACTATTTACATGATTTTCGTTCTTTTTCAGATCTGTGTCGCGACGGTAGACTGTTTTGTATGTCTACGCCTCCGTGGAGACTTACGATGCAGTCTATTTGTCAACGCACGGGTTAGTTTTGCAATTGAGCAGACAAATTTTTTTTCTAACGCAGACTTCCCCAGTAGTCTCCGTCTTTACCTTTGACAACAAAAATAAAACTTTCGGTAGACTTACTAAGACGTCTACCTAAAAGAGGTTAGTTTTTCATTTGACCGAACTTTTGACTTTTCAAAATAGACTTCAACGGAAGTCTACAAAATGTAGACTGCCAACAAAGTCTATAAAAGGTCAGTTTTGCATTTGACCAAAACTTTGACTTCGTGGAATATGTTAGTTTTGTGTTTGACCAAAAAGTTTAAAAAGCAATCAAAAATTTATTAAATTGTAGACTTCATATGCAGTCTTCTTATCTTAAAAAAAAAATGTAGACTGCGTATAAAGTCTACTTTTTTATTTTGGTCAAATGCAAAACCAACCCGTCGGATTTGAGAGTAGACTTCACAAGAAGTCTACACACCCGTAGACGTTCATTTTAATCTACTGATTTGAAGTCAAACTTGGTCAATTGCAAAACTAACCTCTTTCAAAAAAATTCAAACATGTAGACTGCATATGAAGTCTAGTTCTGAAAGTCAAATCTTGGATGAATTCTGGTCAATTGCAAAAAGTAACCTTTTTAAATTGTAGACTGAAATGAAAGTCTACATGTACAAAATTACAACTTTTATTCAACTATAGAAAGCAACCCGTAAAATGGTCAATTGCAAAAACCAACCCAAAGAGTAGACCTATTTGACAGTCTACGTCTGTAAACTGAAAAGAACGTCAACATCTTCAGAGACTAAATATTAAGTCTTCATAGAAAAATCTATAAAAATGTGAATTTGTGTATTATTCATTAAATTTTTTTCTAGTTTTTTTGTTTGACAGTGTGTGTTAGTTAATCCTAATGGGTTTGAGTGATTTTGAAAATAATTTTTTTTTTTATAATTATGAAGGTATAATTCATTTGATTTGACAATGTTGTTAGCTAATAATTGTAGACGTATTTCTAAGTCTTCGTTTATAGTTTTGCTAGTAAGGCTGAGCTTGTTTCAAAGCTGAAGTCGGTGACTGTGGAATATAATTTTACATTTTCAGCATATAAGACAACAAAAACTCTGTATGTGGCTAAGTGTCGTGTTCAAGGATGTGGTTGGAAACTTAGAGCGAGTGTGAAGTATGGGCCAAAGACATTTTGGGTGACAAAATATTCGAAAAAGATGAAGAATCGGAAAGGTTGAAGAATGTTCCTTGTGCATGATGGCTGTACACATGGTAAACTTCTTGAAATGACACAAGAAGATTATGATCTGGACAACAAAATTGAGAAGATGGTGCTAACCTATTCCTTACCAAACATCATTTAAAACAAATGACTCCGAATAGGAATATACTCCTCTTATGCCTGTCACGAATAATCGACAAGTACGGAACTTGATCGAGTTATCTAAGACACACTTTGTACGCCTTTGTGTATCAAGCCTGCGCCAATACACTAAAAAAATTTGGATTGACTATATGTTAAATAATAAGTGTAGACGTTTTTGTAAATCTACAAATGTAGACTGCAGTTGAAGTCTACGTCGTAAATTCTATTAAAAGTGTATTTGTGTATTATTCATCATATTTTTTCATGATTTAATTATTTTACAGTGTATGTTAGTAAAATTTTAATGGTCTTGGATGAATTTCACAATTTAATGTGTTATAATTATACACTTGATACTTATTGCAAATTGTTTTGATTAGTATTATTCTTGAAAATTTTTGGGAAAATTTTGTATAGATTTTCTTCTTCTCACATGTGTGTTAGTTATTATTTTAGCTTATGGTGGTTTTACTTGTTTGGTTGGTTAGATCTTGTGAAAAAATTGATATCTAACAAAAAATTAATAATATCATACAAGTGAAAACAACTAAAAATGAATACAATGTTTATAGATTATGCATTAAAAAATTATTTAAAAATTAATATTTTATTATGAAAGTTATTACAGAGCAATATATTAAAAAGTATTCTTGAGTATGTTTGATTTTTCATAATCTTGATGCTTCAAATAAAGTCTTGGAAAAAGTACCTGCCAAATAAGATAGAGTTATGAGAAAAACATAAGATAAAAAATAAAATCATATTTTAGTAGACTTTTTATTAAGTCTACGTAAAGTTATTGTTTAGTAGACTTTAGTTGAAGTCTACACTAATGGAAAATTTTCATATTTAAAAGTGTGCATTTAGAAAATTTGAAAATACTTTGTTCTGGAAAATATTTCAAAAATGGTTTTTTGTCATCCTTGTAACAAAGCAAAAAGATAATGTATGAATCTATAAATTTAGTTCATTATAAACACAAAATATCTTATAATGAATATATGGAAAGCTTACATTTTTGGGAAGATGATTTGAAAATATTGGAAGAGAATACCTGCAAAATAAAATAAAATTTTAAAAAATAAGATAAAAATTAAAATCATATTTGAGTAAACTTCTAATGAAATTTGCTTAAAATTCAAGGCTAGTAGACTTCATTTGAAGTCTACCAGCCGTAAGTTTTAAGTAGATTTCAAATGAAGTCTACTCTATCAAAAAAAATAGATCTGAAAAATAATACATTAAAAATATGAAATAAGTTTAAATCTAAAAAACTTTTAAAAATATGATTTAATAGACAAAATAGTTATAAATTAAAGACATATTAATATGAATTTTAATATGTAACTTTATTTGAATATAAATACTAGAACACATATTTTAAATCTATAGATGTAAACCTTACATTTCTAGGAGGAGAAGAGAACAACTATGGAAGAAAATACCTGCAAAATAAGATAAAATTATTAAAAAACATAGAAAAAAAATTAAAGTCATATTTTTGTAGACTTCCAATGAAGTCTGCTTAAACTTTATGGTTTAGTAAACTTCATATGAAGTCTGCAAGCTTTAGTAAACTTCTTTAGAAGTCTATACTGTCTGATAATTTTCAGATCTGAAAAAATCTATATATTTTGAAATGTGAAAATAATTTTAAATCTGAAAATACTTTACATAATATAATTTATAAGGTAAACTAGTAGCAAATTAATGTAGAGAGCTTGATCTATAAATTTATTTGAATATAAACATGTAAATACATATTTAAAATCTATTAATCTAAAACTTACATTTTTAGAGGAGATGATGAAATCCATGAGTGATAATACCTACCAAAAAAAGATAATATTGTGAGAAATAAACATAAAATACACATTTAAAATCTATAGATCGAAAACTTACATTTTTTAAAGGAGAAGATGAAAACCATGAATCATAATATCTAAAATGACAAGATAATATTGTGAGAAAGACTTGAGAAAATTTTAGAGAGAAAGAAGATAATGAGAGAGATTTAGAAACAATTGAGAGAATTTTAGAGAGAAGAAAGAAAGTTTTAGAGAGAAGGGAGAGAGTTTTAAGAACTTGTGCAGCCACTTTAGAGAGAGATTGAATAAATTTTGTTTATATAGGGAGACAAAAATGTAACTAGGTTAAAATTTACGATACTGTAGACTTCGTTTGAAGTCTACTAAAATTAAAATTTTGGAGTAGATCTTACTATAACATAGTAGACCTTTTTGGAAGTCTACTATAATAATTTAATTATTGTTGTTTATTCTTTATTATTTTAATAATTTTAATATATGATTTATTAAATTTATTTCTTTATTTTTTAATAGTTATAGTATATGATTTCACTTTTTTATTCTTAAGGAACTTAACTTAGTTTAAATATAATGATTTTTTTGTAAAACAAATTGAAAAATATAGACTGAAAAAGACGTCTTCAGATAAATAGACTTTATTGTAGGTCTACGAAACCCTAAACCACAAATATCAAACCCTAAATGTTTTGCTTGATAATCAAAAAGTCTCATTTATACAAAATATAAACTACTAAACATTAATATGCAGATTTAAGTTAATAAAACAAAAAAAAAACAAAATCTAAAATCTAACCCTATGAAATCAACTACTAAAAGACATAACATGTTAGAACCTTTTGTTTCTAAACTATGAACATAGTCTAGCACATGATAACCAAATTAGTATATATTCTTCAAAATTGTTCGATTATATGAAATTTTAATTTATTTACTTCATATTATCCATTATATTGATGATTAATTAAAAATATCACAATAATTATTTTTATACATTTTCAAAATTAAATTAGTAGACCAAATTAGAGTGTAGACTACAAAACAAGTCTATAAAGTAGACTTCGTAGGAAGTCTATATATATGTAGACTTCTTTTATTACGTGTAGACTTCCAAAGGATAGAAACGTAAAATATATTTATGTTTTTTGTTTGGTCATAAGGGTGAAATAGTACTTTCACTACTCCTTTAGGTTGGTTTTGCATTTGACTGAAAGTGGGGTACACTTTTACATTTGACTTGAATATTTGGGTTGGTTTTAGCAAATGTCCCATAGTATTTCCCTCCATTCAAAAAGATAGATTTTTTAGCATTTTCACATATTTTAAGAAAACACATTAAATCATTATAATTAATTAATGTATCGTTTTTTGGAATTTTCAATATTTTCTAACCAATAAAAATTAAATATAATTTTTTTTTTTTTTGAAATTTACAATTTTTTTATAGAAAACATCTATCTTTTTGAAACGGATGGAGTATTTATATATACCCAGAATCATAACTAAATTTGTTAATAATACGGTATATATATATTTCCTCGTACACAATCAAAAGAATAGTTATTAACTTTCCAAATTCTAAAATTTACTTTCAAAAAAAATCTTTCCATGTTCTAGTAATTAAATTGGATTTATTGCGCCTGAAATTTAACAATATGACCGAGAACGTGTATAACGCATGCAGAAACTAGTTTTCAAGTGATAAAACTTACTACTAGTATACATCTTGATCTAAAAAATCCACTGTACTATATATATATATATATATATATATATATGTTGTGTCTAAACATATTAAAGTTCCGAATGTCGACCGATCACACCGCACCGCCCTACCGTTAATATTAACAAAAACCTCTACAGATACATTTGTATCTATATATTTTTGTTTCTATTATAATCGCACTGCAGTTGTTTCATAGTTGTCCGGCATGATACCATCCGGACCCGAAATTCTTCCAATTCGTATAAATAATTGATTTTAATTTCATTTTTATTAGTCTTAATTCTCACATTAAATTTTTAACTAAAAATTAGATAAGACCTTTTTCATTGTCAGGTAAGTTTTCAATTTTATTACATATTTCCAAAGGATTACAAATTGTTGTTGAACCCAAATATATATATATATATATAGTTGATTATTTCAATTCGTATAAATAATTTACCCCATATTTGTTTTTACAATAAAAATATATAACCAATTTTTATGAATGTCTAATGAATAAGAGGCATGACTTTTAAGAAAAATCACAAGCTATATCCAGGGGCGGACCCAGTAAAACTTGGGTGGGGCATGTGCCCCATGCTGAATTTTCTTTTCCTTTGAAGAATTAATCCATAATTCATATAAATGTTCGTATTCTAAATATATTTTACATTAGTGCCCCATACTAATTTAGTTGCTAGATCCGCCCCTGGCTATATCTCTGATGTCTCTGACATATCAATACAATACTAAAAGCTGAATATAATCAACAGAGAAGCTATCCACGTAGGACTAAATAATCGACCAATAGAAAGTTTGCTTTTTGCCACATCAGCACAGATCTTGGATATTGTTGGGCTTCTCTTTATATTTTTGATCTGTTTTGTTTGATGTGTCTAGCCCACGAAACCTAATCTGAGAAGCTGAGAAACCAAACGATGAATCCCTTCGCTTCCATGTTGTTCTTTGTCTCTATTTCTATAGACGACAGCTGAAACCGATCTCCGCCAAAGTAAAATCAGTGTCTCTCTTAAGCTATGAAGATTTTGGGTTGTGGTTTGCCCATCTTGAAGGAATCAAACAAACAGTTAAGATTTTTATTTTTAACTTTCGATTCCTTATTCTGTCATCATGATCTAAGAATTGATCCGTATTTCCTACAATGTTACCGTAGGCTGCCACGACGATGCTTGACAACTCATCCTCCTAATGTCGTCTCCGCTTGCTTTCTCCGGCAACTACTACTCACTGATTCAACAGCCGGTGTATCAGCGAGTTCGCCAATCTTTGTCTCATTGATCTTGGATGTGGTCCTCTCAGAGATTTTTAACCCCAAATCGACCTCAAACGTTGACAGACATCCATGGCGAGCACCAAATTCCAGCCAATCATATCTACGTTTCCTTGGATCTTCTATGTTTCATCTATATGTTAGTATCACTACTTCCTCTCTATTCCTTTGTTTAACGGCAGCTACATAACTTGAGTTTTATTTTTATTCAAAGTGAAAACTCCAGAACAATGGATTTACGTGGTTTAGGTTTTCAATGCGTCTTTTGATTTTGTATCTGTTTTTTTTTTTGTAATTAATTTGTGATGCTGAAAGCTCAGATCCAGATGGGCTATTTGTGCATAAAGAGATGAGGATTGAAGAACTACTTAATGTGAGTCATGAAGGAACTGATTTGTCTCATTGATCCCTTCGCTTCCATGTTGTTCTTTGTCTCTATTTCTATAGACGACAGCTGAAACCGATCTCCGCCAAAGTAAAATCAGTGTCTCTCTTAAGCTATGAAGATTTTGGGTTGTGGTTTGCCCATCTTGAAGGAATCAAACAAACAGTTAAGATTTTTATTTTTAACTTTCGATTCCTTATTCTGTCATCATGATCTAAGAATTGATCCGTATTTCCTACAATGTTACCGTAGGCTGCCACGACGATGCTTGACAACTCATCCTCCTAATGTCGTCTCCGCTTGCTTTCTCCGGCAACTACTACTCACTGATTCAACAGCCGGTGTATCAGCGAGTTCGCCAATCTTTGTCTCATTGATCTTGGATGTGGTCCTCTCAGAGATTTTTAACCCCAAATCGACCTCAAACGTTGACAGACATCCATGGCGAGCACCAAATTCCAGCCAATCATATCTACGTTTCCTTGGATCTTCTATGTTTCATCTATATGTTAGTATCACTACTTCCTCTCTATTCCTTTGTTTAACGGCAGCTACATAACTTGAGTTTTATTTTTATTCAAAGTGAAAACTCCAGAACAATGGATTTACGTGGTTTAGGTTTTCAATGCGTCTTTTGATTTTGTATCTGTTTTTTTTTTTGTAATTAATTTGTGATGCTGAAAGCTCAGATCCAGATGGGCTATTTGTGCATAAAGAGATGAGGATTGAAGAACTACTTAATGTGAGTCATGAAGGAACTGATTTTTCTATGTAACCACCCAATCATCACTCATTTACTACTCTCTTCGTTAGTTTTGGTGTTTGATCAACAACTCAGTTGCATTCTTTTCATTATGTATTAAGTACAAGGTGGCATGCTCTATACCAGGGTTTCAATCTCAATCAAGTTTCATTCGCCACTGAAGGACTGAAAGATGCTCAACAACCTGTATGTATCTCTCTCTCTCTCACCACTGTACAACATATCGAATCTAACCAAGTAATAAGAATGTCTATTAAAATCTACATATAACACCACTGAAAAGTAATGATGCAAACTGTAAATATGGATGTACGTTTTTAGTTATTTTTCCACATGTTGGTGTTTATCTCTTCATTTGAATTTTTTTCACTGGTATTTTTGTTTCCCTTTATACTAACTCTGATGGTACATAAATTTGAAAGATCAGAATATGGATTTGATGGGCGTGAGTTCTAAAATACAAGAAAAACTTGGTAGTAGCAATGATTTTCCTGATGACCTTCATGATGATTATTGCATGGTAGGTGGATTTTTGTTGGCATAATTTCCTGATTGGATAACATAACTCTTACATGTTGGTTTATTAAACTTTCAAAGGTGCTTTTGGTGTATTTTAGAGCCTGAGGCTCTTGAAGCTGACATGGGAAACGAGTCCAAAGTGGATGGAGTGCCTTTTTCTCTCCAACGCGATAATCAAACTGATTACGATGAGGACCTTATCTTGCCCCAGAACCAATAGGGCAGACTGGAGCTCAACCTGCTCGAGTTCATGTTATAGTGTTTAGACCCTTTTCCTTTTATCGAACTTAAAATGCTTTAAAGCATGATTTAGCTCTTTATGGATGCCTAAAGGTAGATTTAAATTTGTGATTAACAGGCTGAGGATGAGCTTGGATTACCGGCAGTACAAAGCTACTCACTGGGGAATAGATCTTACGCTCTCTTTGTGGGGTAGAGCTGCTAAGATCTTCTTTTTTTGACAAAAGCTGGTAAGATCTTTACACCATTGTAATGATTTTGTGGATAAAGTTCTGGAATATATCTATGGAATGGGAACCTTTTGGTGCATTTTACTTACCTGATTCTTTTAAAAGAAATTTTGGTTTTTTTTGACCAAAATTGGTTTACACATGTCGAGTTTGGTAGAAGTTCAATGCTGCTGCAACTGTTGCTTTGGACGATGAATCTGTTATATGCTGGAAAGTCCTATTATATCAATCCCCTTCTCTATATATCTGTTTATAAAAGAAATGTGGTTTGACCGTTTTGAGTTATCGAATTTATTTTTGTTTCAAAAAGTTATTGAATATATTAAAGAGAATATTTAGACAATACTAAAAGGTGAAATATATTTCTGAACATGATATATCTAATTCTAAACATAATGAATTTAGGGTGAAGATATTAATTTAGTAAAAGCTAATCTCTGCCAGTTTGATTTTTCTTTTCAAAATTGGCATGATTAAATATGAAAATATATTAATTTATATTATTTTCTGATAAAGTCTAAATGATAATTAATCTTATATCATATCTAAAAATAAATTGATCATATTAATAAATTTTCAATCTATCTAATTTTATAACATCAGTTTTTTATAAAAAAATAAAAAAATTAATAAAAACTAATAATAGTTCACCATATACAAAAGGTTTAAAAATACGTAAAGAAAATTCATAAATGCAAACAAAAATTAAGTTTTATTTCGCGCCACACAAAAACAAAAAAAAATAGAAAATAAAAAAATGAATTTTATAAAATAAAAAATTGGCTTATCAAATTAAAACTGAAGGAAATGATAAATAATCAAATCAAGAATACTCAACTATTAGGGGCTTATTTACTAAATTTTAATTGAGCTTTTCGAAACCGAAGATCCTAGAGAAAGAGATTACTTGAAAACCATTCTCCATAGGATCTACGGGAAGTTTATGGTTCACAGACCTTTTATTAGGAAAGGGATTAACAATATCTTCTATAGGTTTGTTTACGAGACGGAGAGACACCGTGGGATTGGTGAGCTTCTGGAGATTATGGGGAGTATTATAAACGTTTTCGCCTTGCCGATGAAGGAGGAGCATAAGCTGTTTTTGATCAGGGCGTTGATACTGTTGCATAAGCCTAAACCTATTGGTGTGTACCATCAGCAGTTGGCTTACTGTGTTGTTCAGTTTGTGGAGAAGGATTACCGGCTTGCGGATACGGTGATTAGAGGGTTGTTGAAGTTTTGGCCGGTGACGAATTGTACAAAGGAGGTTTTGTTTCTTGGTGAGCTTGAAGAGGTTCTTGAGGCTATGCAGCCCGTTAAGTTTCAGAGGTGTATGGTTCCTTTGTTTTAACGGGTTGCGCGGTGTCTTAATAGCTCTCATTTTCAGGTTAGTACTTTGCATATTGAGGCGAAGATCTTGGCAAAACCTTTAGAGTCTGGAACCTTTGTTATTCAGCTTCTTAAAGACATGTGTTGTGTGTTGATTGTCTGTTTCTAGGATTTTTTTAATATTTTTATTTACCTTGCTCACATATATAACTCACCATTGCGATGCAGGTTGCAGAGCGGTCTCTGTTCTTGTGGAACAGCGAGCACATTGTGGTTCTAATAGCTCAGAACAGAAGTGTAATACTTCCCATCATATTTGCTTCCCTGGAGAAGAACACAGAGTCTCACTGGAACCAAGCGGTTCATGGTCTAAGCAAGAATATAAAGAGAATGTTCATGGAGATGGACCCTGAGCTCTTTGAAGAATGCCAGCAAGAGTATGAAGAGAAACAAGCGAGATCGAAAGAAGTGGAAGAGCAGCGACAAAGTAGGTGGAGGAGATTAGATGAAGCAGTGGAAGAGCGTGAAAGAGTAGTAGGAGAAGAGGATCATATGATCACTTCTTAGAAAAATACCAAATCACTTTCTCTTGATCTATCTAATCATATAACAATGATTTAATATATTTTTTTACTTATTATAACTTTGGCTGTCTATAACGGTAAGTACATTTTTGTAGTGCTAATTCTTATTACCTAATAAAATATGAATTTATGTTTACCATATATATGCATAAACAGTTAATTACATTATTGATGAAATTAAGATATCTAACCTATACTAAAAGGCAAATATAAAGGGATTCTAGCATGTCCATGTTGACATATATATTTGGCCAATCAAAACATTTAATTAATACACGTTGGATCTACTAAACTAAACTATTGATTTCGTATGGGCTTCAATGTGCTTCCTCTGGGCTTCGTCGGTTAACACTGGGCTTTGCTATCCTATCGATACAATCTATCGGTTCAATTAAAAAAAAACAACCCAAGACGGTGAACACAAGGATCTAGGCCTCTAACTCTTCGTCTTCACCGTTTGTTCTCCATCGTTTCAGTTCTCTCGATCCACATCTCCACAATCAATGACTTGGACCATCTCTATGATACTCTTTTACTGAAGTTTGAAACGTGGAACATGATTCTGTGACCAACAGAGAAAAATGAAATTTTTTTTATGAAATTTACAAAGTCTTAAACGAAAATTGTTCAAATCAATATAATTCAGTATAATATATATTAACATACATTAAAAAATACAATCTTAAGATACATAATATTTTATATTATTAATAATTATTTTATTTCATCGTATATTTACACATAAGACTATACTAAAATAAAATTTCAAATATGTATCATCTTACAACTATTTTTTCTTATTAAGATTATGGATTGGAATAATATTTTTGGCTGACTTATTTAGTTTTTTCTTTTAAATTTGAAAATATAATTGATAACTCATATTTTTTCTTTACTATTTTTTCTTTTACATTGCTTTTTTTGACCACATCACTTGGTTAATAGCAAACCAATTCGGAAATATTTCAAATTTCGAATTCAGTTCACATCTATTATTCTGGATTGAAGAACTGGTTTTATTTGATTTGATTAGAATTAGTTTGTAATTTTTCTTAATTTACCATGTGATTTGAAAATATGATATTAGATGATCACTTTGCATTGTGTAAAACTAAGTTCTTTAACTCATTTGATCAAAATATTATCATTATAAAATATATGTAGACAACACTAAATGATTAAGCAAATATATGTAGACAACACTAAATGTTAATTAACTTGGATTGCATGTTCTTATTTTCGTTTTTTTCCTTATTTAAAGATCTAGATTTGGTTAACTTTTCCAGCAACTCTAATGGAAGCAAAGAAGCAGTCAACACAGCTCAACCACCACAACCGCCACAACAATTAGCAGTCAACACAGCTCCACCAGCCACATCAATAAGCACTCAAGAAACCTCAGCCTCAGGAGTAACTAATATATTATACAAGCTAAGCAAAGCCGAGCTCAGAAGCTACCAATTGACACGCATTGAGAAACCGGAAGAAGACATCGACCCAGATTACTTGCATTATCTGAGAGCAATAGGTGCATACGACTCAGTTCAACCACAGTCGGCACGAGGAAAGGGTTGTGGTCGTAAGGGTCGACGCTAAAACATCTACCTAATATTCCTAATGCTGTGATATTTGTATTACCATTGCTTCACTAATGTTTTATTTGCTTCAGTATGCTATATTTGCTTGGTATGTTATAATTTGATCTTCTATGTTTGATTTGCTTCAGCACAATATTTTTCTTTTTCCTATGTATGAGATTTGTGCGTGTTTCTAATAAAAAAATTAATTTTAATTGTATATTTTCTAAAAAACTACAAATTATGCAATTAAACATTACAAATCAAACAATTGTTGCAGCAAATCAACCAACAAATGTTTCATTATCCAATATGCTACATATAAAAAAAGTATCTATGAAACTTTACATCCTAGCACAAGAAAAAACTACATTATAGTATTCAATGACATATGTTTTAATATAGCAATATAAAACGTTATAATACCGCGTTTCATAATATCCAGACTATGTATTAAAAAAATGATATACATATGAGCACAAAAAAAAACTTTAGAAAAAGCAAAGTATTTTAATTTATAATAAATAATAAAGTATGATTACTAAAAGACTAATATAAACATTTTTTTCCATCTCTTCAACTGATACCATTTGACTAATATAAACTTTAACTATGTTTACATATAAAATATAAAACAAAATATGAATTAGTGGTATTCTAAACAGAACATTATAATCTTCAGAAGAAATTGCTCTGATTTTACAAATATTTTATAAAAAAAGTCAAATGATAGTAATGATTTTGATGTTATATTTGATGTTAACACAACAACATCATTAGTATAATTTAAACAAAATCATTAATATAATTTTAAAAATGTGAATTAATGGTATTCCAAACAGAACATTATAATCTTCGGAAGAATTTGCTCTGACTTTACAAATAATTCATAAAAATTACTAATAGTAATACATTTCAAATCAAACACAAAATTGAAATAACCCATTTTTTTTTAAAATAAAGATTACCAATAGTAATAAAATATTTCAAATCAACCACGAAATTAAAATATCTTATTTTCCGCGCGTAGCGCGGACAAAAACTCTAGTTGTTCGTAATGTCTCTGAGATCTCCAATAACTGATATTATTAAGTTATTTATGCCAAAAATTTGCATGTTTGACGTTAAAATAATCCGCATAGTAAATTACTTCAAAGGCATATTAGCCGATGGAAATGTTTAGTGATTTTAGTAATTATCATCATGTACATATTTATCATATTATTTGTGTTATCATATACATATATTTATAGTAAATATTATTGATATATGTGAATATCGTGTAATATTAATAGATTGACATCTAAAAAATAAAAATAAACGTTACATGACATATTGATAACCAGACTGCAAAACATGAACTGAAGCATATATCAACTATTTTATTATGGTTTTTGACATTAAAATCTAATAAAATATTATTAAACTCACACTTATACTTTTAAAAATAATATAATAATCAATATAAATAAAATCTGATTATTTAAAAGTATATAACAAATAAAAGTAACGCTTAATTTTATAATAAAATGTATTGTAGCGTGTCAAAATATAATCGATAGTACATTTTACTTTTTTTTTATCGAAAGTAGTACATTATACTATTTAATTTTTAAACTGTACAATTAAACTACTAAATACATCAAAATGGTGGATACAATTTCCATATTATCTTGTATTTTTATCTGAAACGTACATGCATTTTAGAAAATTAGTTCACCATGCAATCAAAATGGTGGAATACAACTTTCATGGTATCTTGTATTCTCCTGACGAATTCCTCATCGTCATTCGTCATCTATATATAAACGGCGATTCCTGCTCGTATATTATATGCTATCCTCTACTAAGCAAAGCACTACTAATGCCAAGAAGAAAGTGTACGCAGAAAGAGAGACGGCCGTGAGAGTTTGAGCATTTATATGAAAAGGGAAGGGTAACCGTAAGATTTAAGGCACTCAGATCACAGCAAGAAAAAGAGATTGAAAATCTTGAATGTATTGTTCATTGCGCATAAAGAAGAAAAAGAATGAACTATATCTTTCGATTAAGTGTATGGAGAGAAGTGAAGAGGAGGTTTAGTTGTATTGCTTGTTCTACTCTCATTGTTTTTGAGTTTATTTATATTCTTAAGAAGAAAAGTGAATTTTCGTAAATTAATAATCGCTTGATTTCGTGAGTAGTTATAGTTTCAACCCAACTCTATATTTTTTTAATGATAGAGATGAATTTTGTTCTAATATATATCTGTATAACAGAATTACATATAGAGATAGATTGGAGATGGTTTTAAAGATTATGTTTCGGCTTCTCTTTGTTCCATGTTGATTTTTGACGGAATGTTTGTACATTCACGCTCGCTTCTCTCATCATGTGTCTTTCAATTTTGACCATTTAATTTGAATTTGACGTTTAAGTTGAAAGAGAGAAAAAGAGTGAGATAAGTCATATCAAAACATAATATTTACATCCTAAGATAACCTCATGATCGGATCAGTTCAACTGGGAGCTTCAAAGAGTTCATGTTTCTTGGTTTCAGGTCATTTTGCTTCTTGATGAGTAATTACATGGCTAAACAACAGAAGCAATAAGAAACAACATTCTACTCCTTAGCCAAACATCTTCAGAAATAACTAAAACTAGCAGCAAAGCCACAAAATGGTTAAACAAGTCGGCAGTACCTTACTTAATTACAGGATCTATTATAAGTTATGGCCTTTTCTTTTAGCTGATGCAGTTAAGATCAGTGTTTCTGGCTTCTTTTGATTGGAGCTTGCACGCTTTCTTCATTCTCTTTGCTGCTTGGACGAACCCCACAACAACTTGAAGCTCATCCATTTGCTGTATATCATTAATCATATCACAATGTTAATACATTTTAAGATAAACCAAGTGGAGGCTCAGATGAATATTTATGTACCTGAGACATAAAGTGTCTCTGAACAATGTCAATTAGGTGTTCCTTTGATGGATTTGGAATTGCATCCGCCTACAAAGAGTTAAGTCAGAAGCAAGCACATTCAAAGAAGAGTTGTAGATCTCGAGTAAAGAGAAGTTTATTTCTTCTTGAAATCAACTTACGAGGTCGAAATGCCGCCAATATTTCAGTAAAGCAGGCATGTCTAGTTTGCTAAGATCAACCTTCTGAGTGAATGCGTATAACATCACATCAGTATACGTAAGATTAGACGCATTATGTTCAATGGTACATGGACTTTATCTCAAAATTTTGAATGCATACCATGTTTTGAGGAGTAAAACCAGAGCTTTTTGATTGTGAGTCAGATGATAGAGACCAGCTCGTGGTCTTGTGAGATGACCGCGATGATCTCTGCCTTCTTTGCTTAAGTGTGTCCTCAGATGCTGGAAAAGAAAAAACTTGTCACAGAAACAAGACTGAGAAAAATCAGTTAAAAAAGGTTTACTGATTTTGTGTCCAAAGAACAATATGCAAAGTCTTGAAGAAAGCAGAGAATCAAACGTACTCATATCAGAACCATTCCTCTGCGTGTTATCGAAATCAAGATCATCGTCATCTTCGTTTCCAGTAGGAGCTTCAATGACACTAAGTGCATTCCTCTGTAACTTTACTTCTATCCCATTTGTCAATACCTAAAAGACAGAGAAAAACAAACCAAAATATTTTACTCCACAAACAAGTACTGACATATTCATTTAAATAAGTTTGAGAAGAAGAATAGATACGATATGTTTCCAAATATAACTTTTTCTTTCTGGGAGACACGAACCAGTGGAAGCCTGGAAGGTGATATCAATATTAGTAAAATATATTCCTAGTACTGAAAAAAATCGTAAAGATTATTTCAGTGAGTTAAAAGTTAAAAGCCAGAATACAATGAAGTTACTCCAACTGGTCCACTCCACATACACAGAGAGACACAATAGAAAAGAACTTGCCGAACAACTTATAATATAAACTAAACCAACCAAAGAGAAAAAAAAAATTGATAAAAGATAGTCGACAGAAGTGACATTGCCTGGGGGATGATAATGACTCGACTAAAAAAGAAAGAACAAAAAGAAACCCTAAAACAAATGATTTATCATTAATCAAAGCTAACTAAATTTCAAAAAGAAAGATGATGGAGAGTTAGATAACAGTCTCATATTTGATTATGATGTTTTTTCAACAGGCGCGAATAATAAAGTTACCTTTGTCTGCCTAATTAATGTTACAAACTCAAAGATTCCCTAATAGATGATTCCTGAAATTGAGCCTGAATCTCAGCAAGAATCATCATAGACTAGAAACTATGTTCCCGAAACTTTATTAGGTGCAAAATAATACTTCATCCGTTCCTTAATGATAGACTTTTTAGAAAAAAAAATTGTTTCGCATAGATGTATTTTTGTGTTTTCTATGAAAAAATTATAACTTTCAAAAAAATTAATTGATTTTATTGAATTACTATTGGATAAAAGTTATTGAAAATTAAAAATGACAGAAAACGATACATTTATTATATTTATTATGATAATTTAATATGTTTTCTTAATATGTGTAAAAATATTAAAAAGTTTATTTTTGTGGAACGGATGAAGTATTTATTAAACAAAAAATTAACTAAGAAAAAAATATCAATGAAGCCCTCATGAATAATAACCTAACTACCTAATAAAGGTATAAACCCCAAAATGCAACGGTTGAACATTGCAACAAGAGATCAAATAATAATGGCGAGTTAACTGCTAACATACATGCACGAAGCTCAATCGCCAGATTTAACATTAGAAAAAACTAAAGTATTTCACATTCTTCACTCATGGTTCGATGATAGATCAAGGAGATACAAGTCGCTGAGAAAGTTAATGAATCTATAACTAGTTAATCGAAGCTCATTGATTATATAAAGTAATCATTTATGAAAGACATTCCCAGAACTAAATAGATTGAATTCAAATTTTGAAAAATCCAGAAGTTGCAGAGTAACTCTAGATTAGATCGATTACTTAGGGAAAACACACAAAGATTATATTTTTACCATAAAGGAAATATTAAAATTTGATTTACTAACCAGCCAATGCCAACCACCGAGACCGACAGCTTTTTTAACAACACCTTGAAGTCCAACAAGCACCGACTTGGTACGGTTGTTTCCAGTCACCACCACTTTCGTATGACGTGGCAATACCGATAGCTCCTCCTCGCTACTGCTCTCCCCGCAACAAAAGCTCTGTATCTGCGGCAATCCTGAGCTATCCACAGTTTCCAACATTCTTCTTCTCTGATCCGATTAAGACTTCCTCCAAGTTCAGCTCTCAACACTGCAACAAGATCCAAGATCATGCATTGGGAGAATCAGATGATTGAATGCAAATTATTTAGTGTTTGTCCCACAAGAAGAAGCAGAGAGTTAGAGAAAATGAGGGAAAAGCAGAGAGAGAAACAGAGGAGTAGTAAAGAGGAGGAAGCGAGGGAAAGAGGAGAGAGAGAGTGATAATAAGTTATTAACCATTTATATCACGCCACGTGAGCATTGTACTGAAACTATATGCGTTATGCTGAAACAGAACCGGTTTATATATTTATTTATTTAACCGTAGGGGTACTTTCCGTAAATTTTGAAACTCAGTTGACCTGAATGGTTGACTCGTGTCTAATAAAGGGAGGGATGTTTGGGACCCGTTTAGTAGTAAATGACGATCGTATCCTTCTTCACGTAACCTCTTTGCTATTTGAAATTACATAGCTCTGGATCAATTATTTGGCCATAACTTGTATGGATGGGGCCATTGTCATAATAGCCACAGTTTACAGTGTCCACCACCCCCACAAATAAAACCGTCCCCATATTTGGGGAAACTATCAAAGCGACCCCTCACCAAACAACCTGCTTCAATTATTCAAAGCTTTTAATGCCTCACCCCATTCCCCCCCCCATCAAAAATCAAAATCTTTTACTATATACTTTTGGAACATAAAGCTATAAATAAATCTAGAGACCAGAGTAGGTTGTTTGAATTAAATGAACGTTGGTTTATCGGTAAATAGAGGATTAATTGTAGTAAGTTGTAAAACTTCCAGGGGTTTATCAGAAAGTTCTTATAAGTCTGTCGTCCTTTGCAGTTTGGAGGGTTTTGTTTGAAGCAGACTGTGTTATTATAATCTTCGTCATCAGGTATTCAGGTTATAACTTCAAAATCAAACGGACACATACATCTCTACCGTGTTTAAATGTTGTCTACCATGACTAGAGGTTGATTGTGGATAGTTTTCAAATTTTTCTTCTTGGGAGCGCACGAATTGTTTCTATAGGAAGTCGAGCTGTTTAGTTTAACGAAAGATCTAAGTAATAATGATTCTAGTTTGTTGGCCAAGTGTTGTGACGCTAAACTCTCTTTTGTTGAGCTTGGAGGAGTTTGGCAAGCTTCTTTGTATGAGATAACATTGAATTTAAATCTACATTGCGATCAAAAAGTTTTATCTCCTCTAGTTCACTTTGCTAATTACTATTTGAAAGCAATGAATTTGATGATGTGAATTATCTTATGGGTGTTTTTTGTGGTCTTAATTGGTTGCTCAACTGACAAATGCAGTATCAGGGAGTGTTTTAATTTAAATTTTATATAAATAGTATGGAACGAGACAGAAGTTTTCTGGCTCTAGTTGATTGGTAATGTATCTTACGTTATATATGAAGCTAAACCTTAACAAGGCTTCAATCTTATTGTTATCGATCCGCTCTGGTCCATCATAAACCCTCATGAGTATCTTCTACTATAGGCTACCAATTTACCCGAAGTAAGTCAATTGCTTGTCTTTGTTACTTATATAATATGTGAAAGGAACTTCTGTTTGAACAGCCATGTGTATGTATGTCACAGCCTGCAGGACCACAACATAGGTAATTACTTGGACAAAACAAATTAATCATAGGCATTCCTGGAGATTTTTGGAGGAAACCCCCAATTTGAGGTACACTTCAACAGCTTTGATTCATCTTCATCAAATTTAAGAGTGTTTATATTCTTGCTATACAAGTTCACTGATTCTTTTTCACTTGGACCTTTGTGTAGAGATACTAATGAAACATGTTTTTTTTCTAATGAAACATGTTACCGGAGCTCAACCTGCTCAGTGGCTTGAGGTATTTGCTAAAGAAATGGAAGCTGGATGGATTCGAGATACTTCTTATAAGACTAGTGGGGTGCATCAATATGTTCTGGCCAAAAGAATACTGGGGCCAAATTTCATGGTGGGGAGTGAGGACAGTGAGGAGACCTTTGGGAAGCATCAGAAGGTATTGTTTGTTAAACGACATGGCTTGAAGGAGCAAAGGAGCCAACATTTAGAATCTGACGAGAAGCCTGACACAACTACCTTTAGATTATTGTCTCATATAGTCATATGTCAGAAATGTACAATTATCTTTGTTTTGACATCACTGTACCATCAATTTAGTAAGCTTTTTTTTCTCCTGTCACCGCGGATGTTTCAAATATATGTATCTCATCCAGTACAGTAAGATCACATACTATAGTTATATGATAATATCACACAATTCGTTAGATTTAATTTATTTTAATAACAAAATATGAATAACTAAAGGCAAAAGCATGTAAAATGAATTCAATAAGTGACTGCGCGTTGCAAGATCATATACCTGCTTTGATGGGTCAATGTGTGGGGGCAAATCCACTATCTCATTTTCCTACTATGTTCCCCTTTTGCTATGTTCAATGAACCATGCAATTTTCAATTAAAAAAAAACATGAAAACTAAAGAAAATCATGACCATTGAAGAGAATGGTCCAATAATGATTCCAAGTAAAGTTGATATGCTTACAAATATTGTAGCTATTCCAAACGTAAAGGTTTCCTGTTTGTGTGAATAATATATCTAATATATCTAGGCCTTAATAAACGTAACGATAGTCCAAACATTTTCCTGTCATGTTCAATGAACCAATATATCTAGGCCTTAATATACGTGTGTATATATATATACGATTCGATTTAATTGAAAAAATTGGTCACTCGTCTGGACGTTCCGTCATTAGGTCTATACGATCTGCCTCAAGGGAAACTCAGTTGAGAAATTTGACAAGTAACGCATTTTATCGTCCAGATCTTCAAATCTTTAGTTCTTAATAAATGGGGAACATGAGATGATGAGTGATATGAAAATCTATAAAACTTCTTTACATTTTACCAAAAAAAAAATAATAATAATCTATAAAACAATTTGGTTGTTCTAGTCGCACAGCTTAATTTGTATATAAGCTTAACATCCTATTGGTGGCATTGACGGGGATCCTGGCCGACTGTATTCTGTTGTTTCGTATGTATCAATTAAACAATTATTTAATTTACTAAGGATGCAAACAAAGTAAAAGAAGAAAAAAAGCAATCATTGGATAGACAGAACATGATAATATACAGATTACAGACACACTAACCAGGACAAAAGTGAGCCTTTCTTTTGTTTTTGTTCATACTAGTCTCTATAGTGACAATTAAAATTTTAATTAACTAATTCATTAACGTTTATGAGGCTTAAAACAATTTGTTTTCTATTAATATGTCTGAAACAATCAGATGGGGTGTTTGCCGGTCGTACATCTAAGGGCCCCACTTAAACAGTGGCCCACACATGTCTCTCCATCTTTTCTCTATATAACCTCTGGTCAGTTCACGCAGATTGAGAAAGAAACATGCATAAACGTACTAACTTCGACTGATCCACTGTGCGCAAAACATCACAGTAAGTTACGTACGCCACTACTAATCTCACCATTTAGATTGACGCTTGGCTGATTTAAATCTGATCACCCCTCATTCAGTTTTTACTTTTTGTCCTTTTAATAACGAAAAAGATTCTTGTAATAACTTCACTGAAGAAAAAAGCTTATTCCTCGTGAGTACTAACTTCAGCTGAATCAAACTTCCGTGTGTATCAGAAGAACATGACGTCTGAGGGCGCGATGTTGACGTCCGCAGCAGCGATGGCGACGAGACGGAAGCCGTCGTGGAGAGAGAGGGAGAACAATAGGAGGAGGGAGAGGAAAAGAAGAGCTGTAGCGGCGAAGATTTATAACGGTCTCAGAGCTCAAGGTAACTTCAATCTTCCCAGGCATTGTGACAACAATGAAGTGCTTAAAGCTCTTTGTTCTGAAGCTGGTTGGGTGGTCGAAGAGGACGGAACCACTTATCGCAAGGTGAGTTAAATCTGAGTTATTGGTGGATGGTTTGATGTTGAATATGCCTTACTATATTTAGATCTCTCCCTTGGCTTTACATAGTATTTACTATTTACTAGTCAATTTCATCAGCTTTGTTTTTAGATTTTTAGACGATTTCAGAGATTGGTTATAATCCAGACCGATCCGAGCCTGAAAAAAAAAAACGGAGTTCGAACCAAAAATTAGTAAAATCTGAATAAATTTATGAGTATATTACCAAAGATCTGAGATCAAAACGCTCATGCCTATACATTACCAAAAACCTTCCCAAAATTTACACTAAGACAAAAAAGTTTATGGTGCGCAAGTGACCCTCCCAAACACACAACGTACGTTTGCCACTGGAGCCTTTATAGTGCATCTACAAATCTCAGTCATTACATATGTTAATGTTTGAGAACTAACTGGTATTTTCAGGGACATAAGCCTCTTCCTGATGACATGGCTGGATCATCTTCTCGTGCCACTGCTTACTCTTCTTATAACCAAAGTCCTTTTGAAAGTCCCATACTTTCTTACCAAGCCAGCCCGTCATCTTCTTCATTCCCGAGCCCTCGTGGTGGCGACACACACAACATCTCCACCATTTTTCCTTTCCTCAGGAACGGTGGGATTAATCCTTCATCGCTTCCTCCACTTAGAATCTCAAACAGTGCTCCTGTCACTCCACCTGTCTCATCACCAACTTCAAGAAACCCCAAGCCATTACCAACTTGGGAGTCTCTTACCAAACAGGCCATGGCCAATGCTGCTAGACAATCAGTGTCATCTTTTAACTACCCGTTCTACGCTGTATCTGCACCAACGAGCCCCACTCATCATCGCCAGTTCAATGCCCCGGCTACTATACCCGAATGTGATGAGTCTGACTCTTCCACTACTGATTCAGGTCATTGGATAAGCTTTCAGAAGTTCTCACAACAGCAGTTCCGAGGCGGTTTTGCAGTACCGCCCTCTCCTACCTTTAATCTAGTGAAGCCCCCCTTACCACAACAATTATCTTCAAACATTGCAGCAGCGCAAGAGATTGGTAGCCAAGTGAAGCCATGGGAAGGGGAGAGGATCCATGATGTGGCTATGGAGGATCTTGAGCTCACACTTGGAAACTCTAAAGGTCGTAGTTGAGATGAAGAACAAAAGAATCCGTTGTGCCATGTTGAAACGAAAAAGGATTTGAGTATCAGTGAGTGTGTTTCAAAAGCATTATTTGTAGATATAATATGTGTTGTAAGATGTATGTTTCTATTATCATTCCTTTTAGATCTTGTAAAACATTACAAATATTTTATTATTAATTGTCTTCAACTGGAACATATATCATTCAAACTTACAGATATACCAAATCTTTGAAACAGAGCCCAAGGAAGTAAAAGAAGACTTGAGATTTAGCTATAAGTTACACAAAATTCATAATACAAAAAAAAGGAGTAAACATGGAAGCAATTAAAAGGAAAATTAGAATCACAAAAATGTCAAGAAACTGTAAAAACTTTAGAGCTTACACTGCCTTTAAGGTGAATCTTTCATTCAGAACCATCTGGAAATCTATCAAGTGCGTTTTTGCTTACCGTTTACATAAAATTCAACCACAGCTTGCATTCTATTCAGCTTATCTGGATGATAATTCACATGAACAATCACCGGTTTTACTTTCTTCTTCAGTTCCTCATTCTTAACCACAACCTTACTGTTCATAAACTCATACATATCCATCACTCTAAGAATGCGAAGGATAAACTCATACATATCTATCTCTACCACCCATCATGGCCGTTGACTTTCTCCTCCTCTCTTAACTAAGCGAGATCAAAAGAGGTGACGAAGAAGCTAAAAACTGTAATGAATATTCCTTCTCTGATTGTGCAATGTGGTGGATCAGAGAAGAGTATTATCAGCTTTTGAAAGTTGTTTGAGAGTAGAGAGAGCATGTTTTGGCTCTGACAACGACGACGAAGAATCAAAGGCTGATAAGTATTCCTCTGCTTCACGATGAAGATGTGTTTCTTCTGTTCTCGTATTCGCCAGTTTAAGATGAAGCTACAACCGTTAGATGAGATGACTTTTCCGTTGACCCATCCGATGGTCAACATAATCAAATTATAACCACTTGGTTGTGTTCCAAAAAAAAAAAACCATTCGGTAGCACGATAACACATGATAGACCAAAACACTTATGATTGAGATTAGTAAAGCTGTCACAAACCTTGAATCGCATCCAAACTAACAGTAAACCGATTTTTTCACAACATATCAATGCTTACACATGGACAAAGTCTACCCAAATTTTGTATACTATAAAATCAATATAAAGTCCAACCAAGAATGTTACAAAAAAAAAAAAAAGTCCAACCAAGAAAGAAAATTGTTAATTTAGTGGGCAAACAAAATCGTTTGTATCAACCATTTTTGTGTGTTCGGTCTTTGGAAAGGAGAAATGTGAAATGAGGAGAAAGAGAATTGTCTGAATAGCCGAGGAGACTGCCTAACTATTAACCAATTTATCAAAGACTATCGATCTTTATTTAGTCTTTGATAGAGATGGTTTAAGACGCAGGCAAGTCATCCTTGGCTACCACACAACTTCTCATTCTTCATGTCACCGTTTCTCTTTTTATATGTTTTTCTCTTTCTTATGATGTTGTTGATGAGTACACTCTAATACTATGTGTATATATAGGCATGCCGTATAAACATGGAGTGGACACAAATACGTCTGACTAAGCACGTGTGCATGGCAGTGTTGGAATATGTTCTTAAAGATTTGGTAATTGGATGGTTTCCGTATATAAAAAGTTGGTGACCCTATATAAATATTCGTACTTAGTCTTAGCTATGTATGAATGTATTTGATTGTTAGTTAGAGCACAGAAGAACGTTGTTTAAGTATTGGAGATCTATATTCAAATGTCATATATATAAGACACAAAAATGATTTATCCGCCACCTTATAGTGAGGGTGGTCAATTTACCCCTCTCAAATCTATAAAATTCAATTCGAAGTGCTATGTTTGTCTTAAGTTCATCCTTCTTTTGTTCGTTCGTGGACCACCTTAACTTATTCGCCCAAATCGGTACCATCTCTTTTTGGTTATTGGATGTCTAACCATTTTATTGTTTATATCAGTATAAAAAGGATACAAGGGAAGAAAATATGCTTTGAAACCTAATCATCTCTATCGGGTAAATACACCTTTTCTTACTAGTTAACTACTAGTGTAACCGGGACCATAAAGAGAACATTTATAAGTCATGATGCCATATGAATCTGTGTAGTAAACAGGGAATATATGGAGCTTTCTTATATGAAAATATAACTTCTAGAATTACTATTCTTATATCTGTTTAGAGTTTGCTAGAAAGAATGTACCATCGTGAGAGATGCTATGAACGAAAGCTGTTGCCCATATATATCTAGGATAAAACTTTATTTTCCTTCTAGAATTTTCATATGTAGGACTTATCTATTGTACTCCCTCTGTTCCTAAATAGAGGATGTTTAGAATAGTTTTTATGTTCCAATATGTAGGATGTTCTCATATTTCTAGGTACCTTTAACTTTATTAAAAACTGTGTAACCAATCAAATTTAATAGTTCTATTTTATAATTGGTTGAATAGTTTTTAATTTAAAGATTTAATGATACTTTTTAGATAAAAAATAACTTTCTTAATAAGTGTGTTTTACCTAAAAAATCTTATATTTAGGAACAGAGGGAGTAATATTTATCGCCAGTGAGTCTTCTTGTATATGAAACTTATAGTATATGGGACAGCTAGCCTATTATTAAGTGTAGTATAGGACTAGTGTGACGTAGATATATATATATATATATATATATATATATATTTAATTCTTTCAAAAAAAGAAATGATTTTTAAATTTAGGATCGATCATAGTTATTACTTGACCAAAATCTATTAATCGAAAAAACTAGTTCTGAGTCTCTCAAACATTGTAGCTGATCACTCTTCTTTTTTTCTTATTGTTATCGGCTCAGTTATCTAGTTCAAAAAGACGGGAAGAGTGGATATTTTTCAGAGCATTTTCATCCGATCCGGTTTGAACTACATAGGGTGTAGCTGATCACTTGTTTGACAATATTTTATACAGAATTTTATTTATATACAAAACGGAAATCTTTGCAGTCAGTACGTGGAAAAATTGATCAGTTTATGTATTCTACTCAGTGGTCCATCCACGCTTTAAGACTGGTCCGAAATCCAAAAGTCAGCTTAGCTAACTAAAAGAATAGTATAGTTTATTTTGCTTTAGACTTTATAGGGCAGGCATATTATAGGGATATACAAGTTTCTATGAGTTTTGCAGTTGTCTAATTGTTTTACCGCACCGATCAAGATCATTAAACGATTATCTTTGTACGCATACATCTGACTGACCAAGGAGCATGATTCAAGGAGAAAACATAATAGACTTGAAGGTTTTATGGATGGCAAACAAAGCCTATATTTGTACCATGAGATGATCAATTAAAAAAAAGGATGGCAAACAAAGCCTATATTTGTACCATGAGATGATCAATTACCAAGAAAAGATAAATCTAAAGTATTTCTGAAAAGAAAATCAAAACAGTCAATGATATACACTTGATATTAATCGAATATTCGTGAAGTCATTTCCGGCCCAAAGTGTACATGCGGATGATTCTTTGTGGATATGTTATTGTTAGTTTCCACCCACATGTATATAGAAAATAACAATATTCGAGCATTTGGTGAATGCATGGTCAAAACATATAACGTTAGTCTAACCAAGTTCATATATGTTGATGAGAGTAAGAAGACGTAATATTATAATTGTTCCTAAGTTAATGGAATTGTCTTTCCACTAGTGACGTGTGTCTTTCCACTAGTGACGTGCGATAATAATGGGTAGTTACTTTGTCTTCTTCTGTATTTATAGACATCGATGTATTGTGAGTAAAGGATATGAAAAGAAAATTGCAGTAAACTTGTGTCTTAAGTCTTTGTGATCCATCATTTGGTATCAGAGCAAATTCTCTTAACTTTGAAGAGGGGCCTTCATTGGCATCAAAGTACATTTTCGTTTTTGATCCGGACCACTTTGTGGTATCAGAAACTCCTATCATTGCTCCTGATTTGGACCACAATTTGTGGTATCAAAACTTCTTTATCCAAAAAAAAAAAAAAAAGCCTTGTTATATAAGAAATGGGAAGCACACGAGAGGGCATTGAAGAATTCAAGATCAATCTCCTCAACAAAATGCATGATGAGATACGTGAAGAGCTGAATAAGATGGCGCAATACTGGAAGGATCACGCATCAACTTGGCGTCAGAAGATGGAGACGTGGAAGACAAAGATGAACACTCGTGATGGAAGAGCCAATGGTGATATTGCATCTCAACCGGCTAAGACGGAGATGAGGACGTGGAAGAAGGAGATGGAGATGGCAAAGACGGTGAGAAGGGTGAAGAGATCATCCCAACCGGCTAAACATATTGTGAAGGTCGCAACGAATACGCAGGTTCATGAGGAATCAAGTCGACATGCGACTTCACCACTCAAAGGATCTGCAACGTCATCACGGAAACATCAACAAGCTCGACCGGTTCTGGTTAGACGTCAACATCTCTCTGCTCAGACCAGAAAACAAAGAAGGCATAGACGATCGTCTAAGCCAAGAACTGAAATTAGGTCTACAAAACCTCCAGAACATGGTCGTCTACCTCGATCTCGTTTCTTACAGTGGAGGTTACGATTTTCATCACATATGCTTTGTAGTTGTGTGAAGGTGGTCTGGTCTCTAGCATACCAAGATGTTATCAATAGAAAACGGCCATTTGATCGTGGAAAAGTTAGGATCATGGAGAAGCTGTTCTCTAAGATTGGTATGAACTTTGGGGACAAATGGTTAACCAAAGTAAACCAATGGTTTGGAGTAAGAAGACGTGATATTATAATTGTTCCTAAGTTAATGGAATTGTCTTTCCACTAGTGACGTGTATCTTTCCACTAGTGACGTGCAATAATAATGGGTAGTTATTTTGTCTTCTTCTGTATTTATAGACATTGATGTATTGTGAGTAAATGATATGAAAAGAAAATTGCAGTAAACTTGTGTCTTAAGTCTTTGTGATCCATCATATGTATCCACACATTTTTACAGAGCCGGAGATAACGAACAAGTTACAAATCCAAAATAAACGTAATCTTAAGAAAAGTAAAACGAATGCAAGAGAAAAATACGGAAAAATTGAATGCATCCAGATATACGCAAAAGGCAATGTATATCATTCCATCTTTGTAGATGAATTTGATTTTTACATTTTTGATTGCTGTCTGTTTTCTTTGGGTATTTCGAATATATCTATTTCTCGTCATTTTAAACTTTATTTACACATAATTTTTTTTAATTTCGAGTGGTTTAGCAATATGGATATTTTTTTGGGCGTAAATTAATATGTGTATCAAAATTATTTGCCAAATCGGACTGAGGCTTTTCGGCTTAAGAGCCCAATAAGAAATTATAATAAAGACCAGCCCGTTTAAACACTAAACCCTAGGTAGGGTTGTCAGCTCCTCGCTATATATACTCTTTTTTAAGAAGACCAAAGCTCGGTTGCTGTTCTTTGATCAACTTATTCGAAAGTGTTTGTTTTGCTTTTGTTTGTTCTGGTTTTCAATCTTTCTGTCTTTTTATAACGTGAATAGAGAAATTACGGGTTTCCAATGGCAAGTGATGAGTATTTTATCTTATTCTACACACAGATTTACCAGTGTTGACAACCAATCTCTATTTATTATCTGATGCCATAACCAAAAACTTTTTCTTTCCATTGTTTTCACATCCTTTCTTTGTTAATAAATCCGATATTAGAGGTTCATTTGAGTTTATCAATCAAGATTTCAGTAATTAAATTAATATTGCTTATATTTTTTTTCCTGATGGCCTATTTTGGAAAATCAAAATTCCTGTGAATTTATGAGTAAGAGAGTTGTGAAGAATCGACAGTGATGAGAATAGCAGACGGGCGGTCTGAAATTGATGTCGTGTTGAATGTCTGTCTTTTGCTACATTTAGCATCTCTGAGTCATTCGCCAATACTTAATGTCTCGACAACTGGATTATAACTAATCACTGAGTAAATTGGTTACAAGTTCATGATCTCTAATCTCGCATCTAAACCGACTACAAAGTCAAATTATCTGCTTTGAATCCTTGACATTATCGTCCGTTGAATTGTTCTAATACTAATAGAACACGATGAGTCTACCTCGGCCCAGCCTAACCGTCTTCGAGTTGCTAGGACGAAAGCCCACGAGAATAGCAGAAATATATTCTTGCATATGAAAATCAAAATAAATGTGTGCACAAAATAACGTTTGATTAATGATCAAATCACGCGCGAACGTTTTAACCGCCATTTTCGTTTGATTTAATGTGCACGAGAAATTTAAAAAAGAGGATCTCTTTATCTGCCATCTGCTTAAGATAACTAACTGTAGCCTGATATTGGTATGTTTATCTCTTTATATTCGAGTTCAGTCAGATCTTTTTGACTTCTTGATTCTCTTAACAAAGTGACTAATTGAAGCTTATAGACTTGATGGCCAAGACCTTGGATGCCTTAAAGTGGAAATATCATAGAGCTGTAAAATTCTGGAGTTTGGGTAGATATGAAAAGCTTTTAAGTATGAGTTAGTAGCCTTGTAGGTTGTGTTCAACATGTAGAAAGATCGCTTCAACTCAAACGATTTGAGTTCATATTCAAAAGGCCAAGAAGGGAAACAAAAATCAACGAATGGCTTTAAAATTCCTTTATCAACACATGAAAGTAAATAACAAGAATCACATACACACCAAGTGTTTGGTTTTGCATATCTTATATTCACTTAAGAGCTAGGGAAATGAATATTTTCATTTTAAGGGACGGGACCATGTGTTTTAAGCAAGGGTTCAACATCCAACGAGGAAGACGAAGCAACAGTACTAGAGGCTGGACCTGTAATACCAATGGTCCACGAGTCAGCCATGACTATCATATCCATTCCTTCTTCTTCCTCCTCATCATCACCATTGTCATTTTCCGTCTTCACCTCTTGAGATGAAGATATCTTCTCTAACTCGGCAAACACTTCTCTCATATATGGCCGCTTCTTTCCCTTTGAATTCAAACATCTCCTTGCTAGATTTGCCACTGCCATCACTTGTTCCGGTTTACATGCATCTCTTATTCGAGCATCCATAATATCAAAGAATTTGTCCTCCTTCATGGCAGCTCTGAAATGATCCGCCAAGCCTTTTATTTCTTGAGTATTAGAAAGCGTTAGCACAGGCTTCTCTCCTGTGATAAGCTCAACGAGGACGACCCCAAAGCTATAAACATCACTCTTATCGGTATATTGGCTGGATCCGTAGTACTCTGGATCCATGTATCCCACTGTACCTGAAACAAGTGTTGTCCAGTGAGTTTGATCTACCGTTACTGTTCTTGAAGTACCAAAATCTGACACCTTGGCTCGATACTTCTCGTCTAGTAATATGTTAGTTGACTTGACATCCCGATGATATATTGGAGAAGACGCAGCAGAATGTAGATACGAAAGAGCTCCTGCTATATCAACAGCAATGCGTAGACGCACGCCCCATATCATTGTGTAATCATCAGATTCTTCATGGATATGCTGGAAAAGGTTACCGTTGGGGATAAACTCGTAAACCAGAACGGGAACTTCTGTCTCAAGGCAACATCCCAAGAGCTTGACGACATGTCTATGGTTAACCTGGGAGAGAATGACAACCTCGTTGATGAACTCTTCTAGTTTGTCTTCATCCACCGCTTTGGATTTCTTGACAGCAACCGTTCTGCCATCTACAAGCATGCCCTTGTACACAGTGCCTTGACCACCCTGTCCGAGTATCCTGTTTTCGCTGAAGTTTTCTGTGGCTTTTTCAAGCTCTCTCGAGGTGAATATTTTTGTTTTCTCGACGTTACTTTCTCTTGTGTTTAGTTGTTGTTGCAATAATAGTCCCCCGTTACGTTTGAAACACTTCCTTTTCTTCTGAGTGATCCTTCTCTTCTTAAGAAATTTTCTCAACCACCAAACTCCACTTACTAGGACTAAGATGCCAAAACCTGAACCTACTCCTGAAAACGAAACAAATGACGGTTTGTTGATCACCATTCTTATTCACACTGATGAATGATTCTGAAGATACATTTACCTATCAGTATCGCCACAGTCTTCTTTTCAACACAATCAACACTTCCAGGCTCATTTACGCAAGTATGGCTTTTTTGGCATGTGTATCGGCCCTCTCCATAGCTTAGAAGGCATTCATTAACATCTGGATAGTGGATACGAAAGATCATGGAAATTTTAATTAGCTTATGATTTTTAGACGTGTAACTAGACGAAGTATGTAAGAACATTTATATTCTTATATGATCTATGTGTCTTTTGGTTTGATTATTTTCTTACTAAAATTATGAATGTTAATATTAAATATGATATTGTGATGGATCGGTTTCGAGTAAATCATTAGAATTCGATTGTATTGATAAAATGATGCATCTTTTTTTTGTCTCTCTTAGTCAATATATAAGAAACACTTCATATAACACACAATAAATCACATAGAATAATCGCATGAGAGAAAGATTGTGTTTAAAGATTTAGATTCATTCTCCATGAAAAAATCACTAAAGTGAAAAGTAAAGGAAAGAAAAAATCAATTGAATACTTGAATCCACAATATCAATTCAAGATGGATCAATGTTAGTTTCTTCTTTCTTAATTAGAAACATGTTAGATTTGAACATAAACAAGTATCCCATGTTTTGAGTACGTTGCACGAAATCTTTATCGGACGTTCCCTTCATGCTTCGGAACTAGAATCGGAATCTTGTGGAAGCTTACAGAATCTCGCTTCCAAAACGCTTCTAAATATTATCTTTAAAAATATGTTGGAAGCTTAGGATTCAGTTTTATAATCACGCTTCCATTCTTCAATGAAAATATAAATTATAGTTTTTAATTTATATAAAATTTAAATTTTAATAGTATTGAATAGAGAGAATAGAAATATCCAAATATTAAAATTAATACTATAAAATATCTTTATGCATTGAGGTTTTTATTAAAGATAAATCATAAATTCAAATATAATATGTCAATTAATTATAAAGTATTAAAATTAATTAATATAATAATTTAATTTATATTTAATTTATGTGTGTTTTTACAGTTTTAATATGAAATCATTTTAAAATTATTATAAATGAATAAATGCTTTATTTTAAATTTAGATCAAATAATATTTAGTTCTAGATTTTTTTTAAACATTCTTATATATATGTGTGTATATATATGGATACGCTTCCAACATGTATCCGCTTCCTAATTTTTCTAAAAATCTCGTTTTTGTGCTTCCGTACGCTTCCGTCTTCACGTACTCGCTTCCGTTTCTATGTAACACGATAGAGTTCTTGATTTTGAAAGCTATAAAATATTTTAAACAACTTGCCTGATATTAAAATCTTTATAAATTGCGACCGTTATAAAAATATATATTATTATGTACGAAACATGTTCAGAACGATACAATATATAAAAATTAAAATCTTAAAGTTAAATCAAGATTAATATTATTTTTTAATTTTATTAAAATCTAAAAATTTACATTAAGAAGTAAAAACCATTGTGAATGATAAGATATTTTTTTTCAAAAACTTGAAATACAATTTTTACAGATACAATCCAACCAATCGTTCGAATTTTTTTTTATAAAATCTAAAATAAATTGGCAAATTTCAGCTTGTATAGCTTTACAAAACCAAAAAAATCTCTAAAATTTATACCAATTGGGATAAATGATTTTGGATTAGAATTAATTATAGAAATCATAAAAATGTTTTATATCTAAATCATCTAATCCTTATCAAAATATGAATTACATAATATTATTCGGTTTAGGTTTCATAGACATGGGTTTCACTTGATAACTAGGATAAGACCTGCACTTTGCGCAAGGTGAATTTATATAAAAACTATTTAAGAATATCGTATGGAAAAATAAAATTTATATTCTTGATCAAATTAATATTTTTGGCTCTGAAACAATTTTTAAAAATTACATAATTTGTTTACTGATGAGCTAATCCTATTTTTAAAAATATTTTAGGTAAAAAAATCACTTATCGCATAAGAACTTAACTTTTAAGCCAAAGAATCTCATGCCTAATATTTGGTTACAATAAAACTATGTCAGCTCGGTTTTATATCATGATTTAGCAATTTAAAAGTTAATTATGGTTATAAGAAGTTTACGTTCACGTGTCAATCCTATCTATGTTCAATATTTTTCTTATTTTTGTGTCGTTTTTTCATTTTGGTTATTGTTTGATATAAATATTGATTTTTGATTTTATTCTCATTTCGTTTTTTTGTTTTGGCCTGAGATTTAGAAAAATATTTAAGATTTAAAATTATTAAAGAGATACATACTTAGGTTAAGATTTGCACCTTGTGCAAATAAATATCATATATTTATTACTTATTTTATATTTTCTGCATATTATGAAATAATAAAACAATAATTATATATTAAATAACTAAGAAATTAGTAACTATTATGTAATAAATTGGCGTGCGCATATAAATCAAACGACCACTCTTGTTTATTCACAATCATTTTAGGATAACTAAATCAAAACAATCAATCTTATCTATCGTATATGATATATAATTAAATTTAAATAAAATTAACATAGATATATAGTATATTTTTAATATAGATGTTTATTAAATGAAATTTCTACTCATGTGATTTTATGATTATTTGCATATTTGTGTAACAAAATTGTACACCAACAATTTTTTTAAACGATATGAAATATATATATATATATATATTAATAAAATCACCTATTAAAATAAAAATTATGTATTCATATGATTTTATAATCATTGTATCTTATTATAGAAAATTTTCTAAACCTTAATCACAAAAATTAATGTGAAACTTTTAATAGTTTTAGTAATTTATACTCGTTTTGAAAAATTTGAAATACAACATATACAAAAAAATCTAAATTTTTATTATATGATTAATGTAATTGTATCATTTATTTTCATAATAAATAATTAAACAAAAATGATAGATTATACACAGATTGTTAGCAAATCTTTATTATTTAAAATCATTAATTACTATATATATCTTAATCACATTAGGTAATTCCGTAGATTTTGTTTTGAGGAAAGAATATATAATCATTTTAATTTGATAAATGAATGGTTCATAATGGACATAATATATAATATAACAATCCCTATCAATTTAATTTTGGACTAACAAAATTTTCAATTGATTCTCAAACCGCCTCGTAACCGTCACGTAAGCAAAATTATCATTCCAAATATGTGACAAACTCAGCATGATATTTTCTTAGTTAGTACAAATTACAAGTTATGACTTTTTAAATGTTTTTCTATTAATATATAGAGAATTGAATTTCAACGGTCCGTAATAGTTGGTTCGATACACATCTTGCTCTCCCTTGAATCTCTAATATCTATCAGATATCTAGATGATTATCTAAAGTGACGTGCATGCTTTTAGACACACAAACAGAAGAGAAGCTATGAAACAATTTTACTAACCTTGGCATCCGTTTAAGAGGTATGGGTTGCCTGTATAACCTCGGTTGCATGCACAGTTTGCATAGTTGCTCCCAGAAATGGTGATATTGTTATAGAAGATATACACAATCTCAATCACATCTTCTAAATATGTCAATTGTATATTCTTCCTTTATTGTGCATATCTCCTTAGGGCTTCATCTCTGTACTATATATATGACATCTTTGTCATCACGTTAATATATCAATCATTCATACCTTCTCTACATGGTATCAGAGCATCCTTTCTAAAGGACCTCTCCCAAAATTTTTCCCTTTTATTCTTTTCATCACCTTACGTGATCCTCAAGTCTCATGGCTCATCACGAAGCTAACGCTGAAGTGATCAATGTCGGTAACAACCGATCTATCATCTCTGTCAACATGATCAACGTGACGAAGCTGTCGTCCACCAACTACATAACCTGGAGCGCTCAGATCCGATCTCTCCTTCGTGGCTATGATCTACTCAAGTTCATAGACCCAACCACCACTCCGCCGCCGATGACAATCACCACCGATGGCCATGATGCTCCTAATCCGACCTTCACGGTCTGGCAGCGTCAGGACAGTCTCCTCTACAGCGCTATCATGGGCTCCGTTGAGCTTGCGCATCAACCGCTAATCGCGACCGCCACCACCGCTCTCCAAGCTTGGGACTTGCTTGCTTCGACATACGCAAATCCTACTCGGGGGCACATCAAACAACTCCGAAACCAACTCAAACACAGCGTCAAAGGCACCAACACCATCGACGAGTATATGCAACAGATCAAAGTGAAAGCTGATGCTCTTGCTCTCCTTGGAAATCCTTTTGACGCAGAGGATCTCACCGATGTAGTTCTTGATGGACTCACTGATGAGTACAAAGCTATCATTGAAGCAATCCATGGTCGTGACACTCCCATCTCTTTTGCTGAGCTCCATGAAAAGCTCATCACTCGCGAACTTGCCATCAACACCGCTGCTCGCTCCACAACGCAAGTTCCCATCACTGCTCTTCATGCGCAAAACCGAAACCCACACTGGCGCAACCACAACAACAACAACCATGGTGGTAACAGCTCTCGTCCGAACAACAACAATCAACGTCAATCACGACCATATCTAGGTCGTTGCCAAGCGTGTGGAACTCAAGGTCACAGTGTGAAGAACTGTCCTCAGTTCAAACTGGTTTCAAGCTCTTCTCAGGGACAGAACAGAGGATCCAATCAGTACCCTCCAAAGGGGTATAGTGCAATGTTTCAGGGACATGAGACACCATCTTGGCTCCTTGACTCCGGTGCCTCTCATCACCTAACATCAGATCTTGCCAACCTCTCTCTCCATGCTCCTTACAATGGAGGAGAAGAAGTTCAGATTGGTAATGGAATGGGACTTGAAATTGCAAACACTGGTTCAACTCTTCTCCCTTCCAATACTCGATCTCTTCATTTAAAAAATGTCTTACATGTTCCTACCATTGCTCGCAATCTTCTCTCAGTCAACAAGCTATGTACTGATAACAATGTTTCTGTCGAATTTTATCCGACAATGTTTCAGGTCAAGGATCTGAACTCGGGGGCACAAGTGATCAAGGGAAGAACTGAAGATGGCGGATATGTTTGGCCACATCGAGATTCCAAAACCCCTTCAGCCTTCTCAACTTCTCTCAAATGTCCTCTCTCAATCTGGCACTCAAGATTAGGACATCCATCAATTTCTGTTTTAAAGTCTGTTGTTTCATCATCTATGCTTTCTGATTCAAACTCTATGTCTTCTTTCAACTGCCTTGATTGCTCAATAAACAAAAGCCATAAACTACCTTTCTCAAACACATCCTCTCTTAAAACAACCCGACCCCTTGAACTTGTCTATTCTGACGTTTGGACCTCTCCACTGGTCTCCATTGATGGGTTCAAATACTATGTCATCTTTGTTGATCATTTCACACACTATATCTGGTTCTATCCAATTCGCCACAAGTCAGACGTCAAAGCCATCTTCATACGTTGGAAAGCGCTCGTGGAAGCAAGGTTTGAGCACAAACTCACAACACTTTACTCAGACAATGGAGGGGAGTACATTGCCTTGGCTGACTATCTCTCCACTCACGGAGTCTCTCATCTCACCACTCCTCCACACACTCCAGAACACAATGGGTTCTCGGAGAGAAGGCACCGGCACATTGTTGAAACCGGTCTTGCACTGCTATCCCACGCCTCCATGCCTGCACAATACTGGACTTATGCTCTCACAACCGCCGTCTACTTAATCAACAGACAACCTACTGCAACACTAAAGAATGTCTCAGCTTTTGAGAAGTTGTTTGGTACCTTACCGAACTACACTAAGCTCCGCAGTTTTGGTTGCCTCTGTTTCCCTTGGATCAAGCCATACAATCAACACAAGCTTGAACCTAAGTCAAAACCCTGCATCTTCCTAGGCTATTCTCTCCACCAAAGCGCCTTCCTTTGCCTCGAACCCACCTCCTCTCGAATCTATGTTTCACGCCATGTTCATTTTGTTGAAACGTCTTACCCATTTATCTCTCTCAAGACAACTCCATCTAAACTCAAACCCACTTTTCCAAATTGGTGCCCGCCAGTCACCAGAATCTCGGTAACGCCAAATGATCCTCCATCATCAAGTCCTCCTTCGTCACAAGTGCCCTCAGGTATGGATTCTGAACCTACTGATCCTCAGATACATGTTCCTACGCCTTTTTCTGCTTCACCTGTATTGCCGCAGGTTACAGAACCAAATATCGCTTCCTCCTCTCATACAGCAGAGCCGGCACTGGCATCAGCCGCAGCTCCACCAGAGGCACAAGCTCAGCAAAGGAACACTCATCAAATGCAAACGAGGGCCAAGAACAAAGTCTTCAAACCGGCAAAGAAGTTCTCGTTTGTTGTCAACAACAAGACTCTTCTTTCAAATGAGAATGAGCCAACTACAGTTATACAAGCTCTAAAAGATGAACTATGGCGTGGCTCAATGAGTGAAGAGTTTGACTCTCAGCTACGTAACCATACTTGGAGTCTGGTTCCACGCAAGAAGTCTTACAATGTCGTTGGCTGCAGATGGGTTTATAGGATCAAAAGAAAGGCTGATGGAACAATAGATCGACGTAAATCTCGCCTTGTAGGCAAGGGGTATCATCAGCGCCCTGGTGTGGACTATCAAGACACCTACAGTCCTGTCATCAAACAACCTACGGTTCTTCTAGTCCTCAGTCTCGCCGTCATGAACAACTGGCCGTTGCGTCAACTTGACGTCAACAACGCCTTCTTACAAGGCAATCTCAACGAGGATGTTTATATGGAGCAGCCACAAGGCTTTGTCGACAAAGATAAACCAGATTACGTATGCAAACTGAACAAAGCCATCTACGGTCTTAAACAAGCACCGCGTGTATGGTACTTAGAGCTCCGTCAGTTCCTTCTCCAGTCTGGCTTCAAGAACTCAGTCGCAGATGCTTCTCTCTTCATTCTTATTGTCGGTAAAATAACTCTCTATGTCCTCATTTATGTTGATGATATCATTGTTACGGGCAATGATCCGACAAGAGTGCAACAGTTCATTGACATTCTCAGCAAAAGGTTCTCTCTCAAGGATCTTGGAGCTCTCTCATACTTCCTCGGCATTGAAACACAAAGATCGGGCTCTGGCTTGCTCCTCACGCAACGCAAATACATCAATGATCTCTTAGCTCGTGTTAACATGACTACGGTTAACCCGGTTTCCTCACCAATGATGCCTACTGATCGTCTGCAACTAACCTCTGGTACAGCTCTTCAAGATGGCTCAGAATACCGAATGGTAGTAGGCAGCCTACAATACCTACACTTCACTAGACCCGATGTCTCCTTCGCTGTCAATAAGCTCTCGCAATTCATGCATCGACCCACAGATGTACATTGGCAAGCCGCTAAAAGAGTACTAAGATATCTTGCTGGAACTCGTGATCGTGGAATCCTTCTACGCAGCAACACAACTCTGTCTCTTCATGCCTTCTCTGATGCGGACTGGGCTGGCAACAGAGATGATTACACCTCTACTAGTGCTTACATAGTGTATCTTGGCTCCAATCCTGTTGTGTGGTCGTCTAAGAAACAAAAGACAGTAGCTCGAAGTTCAACAGAAGCTGAGTACAGAAGTGTTGCAGCTACAGCAGCTGAGATACAGTGGATCGTCTCATTACTGCGAGAACTTGGAGTTCAGTCCAACACTCAGCCTGTCATTTACTGTGACAATGTGGGAGCTACTTATCTGTGTGCAAACCCTGTTTTTCACTCAAGAATGAAGCATCTAGCATTGGACTATCACTACATTAGAGAGCTTGTTCAAGCTGGATTCTTAAGAGTCTCCCACATCTCCTCCAAAGATCAACTAGCTGACGCCCTAACCAAACCTGTTTCACGGTCTCTCCTGGCCGCACATTCATCCAAGATAGGACTATCCTCTGGTAGTCTATCTTGAGGGGGCATATAGAAGATATACACAATCTCAATCACATCTTCTAAATATGTCAATTGTATATTCTTCCTTTATTGTGCATATCTCCTTAGGGCTTCATCTCTGTACTATATATATGACATCTTTGTCATCACGTTAATATATCAATCATTCATACCTTCTCTACAATTGTTGCATATACAGGCTCTTCTTTGTTGAGTTTTATATGGTAAACTATCGTACTCTTCTGAGTCTATGCAGTTTAAGGAGTTCAAGAAGGAAAGATTAGTCGTCTTAACGACCCATCTTATTGTAACTGTAGAATACCCCTTGGCGGAAAAGCTTTGGGGTTCAGTTGCATTGGAAGACATGTAGACTTCATCGGTTAAGAAAGCGACCCTGCATCCTCCAGTTGTAGAGTTTCCCTGATCAAAGCTCTCTATCCTAACACCGATCACCTGTTGAGCCTCAGCGTCATCCGGTAAACTTGCACGACAACATCCATTACCATTACAGCTTCTTTCTTCTTCCCGTTGGTTATTTGCACAAACCTGAGGACGGTAAGCATAAGACAAAGCGTTGCTAGAACACCCGGTGTTGTCTAAAAACGGGACGCTTTTTGTAGGTAACGTCGCAGTGCAGTTCAACTCGCACTCCAACTTAGCCGGCTCGATGTTAGTTAATGACGCCTTGCTGTTGCAACCAACAGCTACAAGGCTGTTCCCTCTCCCAAAGAAAAATGGGCTGTCCGTCAAATTCAGAACCGGTTTAGACTCTTGTCCATTTCTGGAACATCCAAATGATGTTATTTGGCTCTTGACACGAATCGATCCGAATGACTGACGGTAACTATAGTAACCACCATCTTCATCACCTTCAAATGAGATATTCACAACTTCTCTGCCCATCTTGGAAAGGAAGGGGATAGTAGAGTTTCGGCATTCGACTTTGTACCATTCATTGAGATAGCAACGTTCTTGGATTCCAAATGGGTACTGAATCTTAATACCTCCACATGATTCGGATTGGCACAAGCCCGAAAGAGTGACAACTTTTGAAGCAAGCATGAGCATAAGTAGAGGTGAGAGAAGAGTCGACAAGGAATAGTTGGTGTTGCTCCTCATGACGTTGCTTTTCTTGCTGATCGAAACTTGATCCTCGCTAAACAAAGCAAACCAAACTCTCAAGATTTAAAAGAATTTGTGAGATATATGTCATAGGACAAGTTTTGGTGGTGTACGTCGTAAACAGTTGTCGTCCAAGTATATATAAATCAACCAATGGCGAGTTTCTGATAGCTTAAGGTCAATAATCAACGCCGTCTTGTTTGAAAGATGAACCATCAAACCGTTTAATTTTCTTAACATGCTCTATAATTATCAATTATCACGGTTCAAAGCGTTTTGAAATACGCTTGTGAGAAAATTCATCGTGAGACAATTCTTGATAAAAGATAGAAACTTCAAGATCAACTAGACTGATTAGCTTCATCTTGAATCTTATATTTTCCTATATCAATATTTTAATCAATAAAATGAGTAGTCCATATTCATTTGTGTTTTATGCATAATTTGTTTTCTTCTAAACTCAAACTTTCAAATATAAAAACATTAATGAATTTTTATTTAAACTACTGGATTAACGAGATTTCAACAATCTCATTATTTTTTTTCAAAACACCAAGTCAGTGAATTAGGATATGTAGACCAATTTAATCTTTCCTCATCAGCCAAATTCTGAATACAAAAGCTAAACTCTCAATCGCTTATTTACATCGAAACAGATATCAACATGATTCACAATCCCACCCGTTTGATTCACAATCACACCTAGAATACAAACAACTAAAATTATTTATAAGGATTCTTTCAAAGTTTTAAGATAAAAAATCTGCAAATGCATATATACTATTTAATCTAGAGAAGCCTCCTCCTGAAGTTTCTCGTAGTTGATTGATAAGTACGAGCGAGAAGACCCACACCGATCCCAACACCAACCCTTACACCAAGTCCAATCCCAACACTAACCCTTACACCTGCATTGAACCATGACATCTCCCCATCCAAGCACTGGTCACTTTACCAGTACATATCTCCTTCATATTCCTCTTTGTAATTTGCGTATTCTCTTGCCTACACACACACACACACAAAAGAACGATAACTTAAGGACACCGATCATACATACTTTGAAGGATTAGCTTTGCTAGTTAATTCTCATACTGGCATCTATGCGATAACTCTCTTTGTATTTTTACTATAAGACTCTAATTCCTACCAGTATCATGCTATATCTTGAAAGTTACCTGAAAATGGAGCTTAGAGGAAGTGTTTTTCTGAGGCTCGGCAGTTTCATACTCCGGTATTGAATCCAGTGCCATTCTTCTACTTTCTTCTTTCTTGATCCAAGATGTAGAGTCTTGGTTAAGATGATGGGTGTTCCTGAGAAGCAACCAGTGACATAGACCGCTATAGTTGGCAATAACTCTTGACCTTTTTCGCTCTTCCCTTTTAAGAAACCAGACCCTGCAGTGAACCCATTACCATCAGACATCTCAAGAGTTCAAGACAAGACTAGCTCGCTTTTGTCATCAACCTCAAACTTTACGCTATCATTTAACCTGCTGATATTGCCTGTGCTAACATAAGTAGCTTCTTCACTCCTAAGATGTGAAGAACGCCCTTCTGAGTCAATGCTTATTCTACACCTAATTTATCTATAAAAGCGTATCTGGATCCAGAGGAATGTGATCGATGGTGAGGACATCAGGGGTTGAATCTTCCACCATGAAATTGCTTATTCTGACGTAGAACATTCTCAGATCCAACCAGGGCGAGGAGACTCTGGAGCTGTGCTGGTTATAGTTACGATATTTAGGTATTTGAGAGGCTTCACCATTGTTACGTGTCTCACAAGGTTCCTCCATGACCGAGAGGAAGATGATCAACGAGTGTTTAAAACCTAGAGTCAACTCTAACTCCGAAACCTAAGATAAGTTTAGGGCTAGGAATTTGGTTCGAACCCGGGTGTGTTTGACCTGCTGTAGAATGGATGCTGGTTAAGATCTTTCTGATGCGGATTGTGAATTTTAGAAATGAGATAGATGCGGGTCTACTGATTTAAAACTGTGGATATCCGCTAACCCAAAAAGTTCATAAAAAAATATTTCTAAAGAAAATGTTACTTATTTAGCTAAAATTTAATTATAATTATTATGTAATATATAACCTTATTAATTAAAAATTATTTATATATATTGGACTGCCATTTACCATATGGTAATAACACTCCAAACGTTGCTTCATTTAATTTCAGGAAAGCATATATAACAAATCAACTGCCGGTTCAAGTAAAATTAGAGGCAAAACGGGAAAAGTAAAAAAAAAAAAAAAAAGAGATAAGAGAGATGTGCAAGAGTGAATGATAAAACCTATGCAGATGAAATGTTTTCATCATATTATACATGAGCAGGTGTTCAATGCAGAGAAGACACGCAATCACAACATCATCTTAATTACAGAAAATACCAAACCTTTGAACATAGCATCAACTTTATTCAGAATTAGCTTCCCTTTTTCACACTTCACCATGTGGGACAAGGAAACAATGGTTCAACGTCTGACAAGGATGACGAAGGGACAATACTAGAGGCTGGAGCAGTGACACCAATGGTCCACGAATCAGCTATCTCAATCATATTCATTCCTTCCTCCTCATCATCACCATTATCATTTTCAGTCTTTACCTCTTGAGATGAAGATATCTTCTCTAACTCGGTAAACACTTCTCTCATATACGGCCTCTTCTTTCCCTTTGAATTCAAACATCTCCTTGCTAGATTTGCCACTGCCATCACTTGTTCCGGTTTACATGCATCTCTTATTCGAGCATCCATAATATCAAAGAATTTGTCCTCCTTCATGGCAGCTCTGAAATGATCCGCCAAGCCTTTTATTTCTTGAGAACTCGAAAGGGTTATTACAGGTTTTTCTCCAGTGATAAGCTCAACGAGGACGACTCCAAAGCTATAAACATCACTCTTATCGGTATATTGGCTGGACCCGTAGTACTCTGGATCCACATATCCAACTGTACCTGAAATAACTGTCGTCCAGTGAGTATGATCCACGGTCACTGATCTTGAAGTACCGAAATCAGACACCTTGGCTCGATACTTCTCGTCTAGCAATATGTTTGTTGACTTGACATCTCTGTGATAAATAGGAGAACAAGCAGCAGAGTGCAAATACGAAAGAGCTCCTGCGATATCAACAGCAATGCGTAGACGCACGCCCCATATCATTGCATAATCATCAGATTCTTCATGAATATGTTGGAAAAGGTTACCATTGGGGATAAATTCATAAACCAGAACAGGAACCTCGGTCTCAAGACAACATCCCAAGAGCTTGACGACGTGTCTATGGTTGACCTGGGAGAGAATGACCACCTCGTTTATGAACTCTTCTAGTTTGTCTTCATCCACAACTTTGGATTTCTTGACAGCAACCGTTCTGCCATCAACAAGCATTCCTTTGTACACAGTGCCCTGACCACCTTGTCCAAGTATCCTGTTTTCGCTGAAGTTTTCAGTGGCTTTTTCAAGCTCCTTTGCTGTGAATATTCTTGTCTTCTCTATGTTGCCTTTATTTGTATTTAATTGTTGTTGCAACAATAGTCCTCCGTTACGTTTGAAGAACTTTCTTTTCCTTCGATTAATCCTTCTCTTCTTAATGAACTTTCTCAACCACCAAATTCCACCTACAAGGGCTAAGGTGCCAAGACCTGTACCTACTCCTGAAAAGATCACAAAGAGAAGGTATGTTGATGATCATTACCATGTTTACATTTGCGAGATTATATTCATGATGATGACTGAATCTGAAGATACATTCATTGACTTACCTATCATTATTGTCCCAGTCTTATCTTCCGAGCATTTATAACTTCCAGGCAAATTTACGCACTTGCGGCAACTTTGGTAGAATGGTGTTTGTATTAAGCACTCATTAATATCTGAATAGTGAATATGATAAACCATGGAATTTTAAGTAGCTGACATGGAAGATTTGTAACCTAAAGAGATGTTTATACACACAGCACAAGCATAGAGAATTTTGGTAAGCAATTAACTAACCTTCGCATCCGTTAATTAGGTACGGGTTGCCTGTATAACCGTCGCTGCATCCACAGTTTGCATAATTGGTCCCAGAAATGGTAATATTGTTGCATACACAACTTATGCTGTGTCGAGGAGATTCAAATGAAGCAATATTGTACTCTCTGGAGTTGTTGCAGCCCAATGACTTTATAAAGGAAAGATTCTTCGTCTGAGTGACCCATCCTACCCTAACTGTAGCATACCCTTTATCGGAAAAAATTTGTGGCTCAGTTACATTAGACAATGTGTAGACTTCATCTGTTAAGAAAGCGACTTTGCATTCTAGGGCTGTCGAGTTTCCATGATCAGAGCTCTCTATTCTGACGCCGATCACCTGTTGAGGATCATTCGGTAGACTAGCACGGCAGCATCCGTTACCATTGCAGCTTGTTTCTTCATCATCTTCGGTAATTCTACAGTCCCCTGTGTTGGTATAAGGCAGTGCGTCGCCTGAGCACCCGGTTTTGTCTAAAAAAGGGATGCTTTCGCTGTATGGCATCCCTTTACTTGAAGGTGCAGTGCAATTCAACTCGCACCCCACCATGATGGGCTCTATGTAAGTCAACAACGCCTTGCTGTTGCAACCAACCGCTACGAGGCTGTTTCCTGTCCCCAAGAAAAAGGGGCTACCCTTAAAATTCAAAAACAATCTAGATTCTTTTCCATCTCCTGAACATCCAACGGATGTTATCGGGATTTTGAGACGTATTGACCCGAATGTCGTGGGATCATAAAACCTATCATCGTCACGCAGAGAGATATTCACAACTTCCATGTCCATCTTGGAGAGGAATGGGAAAGTAGAATTTCTGCATTCTATTTGGTACCAGTCGTCGAGATAGCAACCGTTTTCGACTCCAAAGGGGAACGGGATGTTTATATCTCCACATTTGGTTTGACACGAGCTCGAAAGACTGACAACTTTTGAATCAAGTATGAGCATAACTAGTAAAAGAGACAGAAAAACTAACAAGGAGTTATTATTATAACACATCATGATGTTGCTTATCTTGCTAGGCAAGTAACCCGACTACAAGCCACAGAACAATTCCGGTGACCTGCTATACAAGTTAGACAACAACAAATGAACTCGACTATGTAATAAGAACTCAAGTTTGGAGCTAGTTTTCCCCGAGAATAAATCAACCAGTGGCGTATTTGTGTGATAGCTCAAGGTCAATAGTCAACGCCGTTGTTGTAATTAAAAAATACGCAAGCAACCATATAATTTTTAAATTTCATTTCACCTTCGTTAATTCCACTACTTAATAAAAGTCTTATAACCAATTAGTTTAAGCACGAGAGTCGCTTCTTTTATTTTATTTTTAAAATCAGGTCTTTTTCCCCTCTTCCTGTGAGTTTGCCCAACATGATTTTCTTCTTTAAATGAATTGAACTTTTCTTTTGTTGTGTGAAAAATAAGTCTTAGCAGTTTCAAAAAAAGAATACAATAATAATAAGTTCAAAAACACGATAATACTTGATACAAAAAAATCCGTTGATGTATACTTATCATTGACTTTACATTAGTTAACTACTTGGTTGAATTTTCATTAAATTATGAGACAATTTTGGACCACTTCTTACACCAAAATAAAAAATCATATGCTAGAGTGATTGCTTCGACTTATACGTAAAAGTGATCCAGTTAATTCAAAGGCATTGAAGCCACAAAATAATTAAGTGAATTAGAATCTGTATACACCTATCGTATATTCTCATAAGGCAAATTCTGAATACAAAAGCTACACTCCCAATCTCCTATTTACATGAAAACATATAACAACAATCCCATACCAAATTGTTTGATTCACATCACACCTAAAATACAAACATTTAGAAAGGACTCTTTCAAAACTTAATTCAAGGAAGAAATATGCAAATATATATAAAACTAGAGAAGCCTCTTCCTGAAGTTTCTGGTGGTTGATTGATAAGTACGAGCGAGAAGACCCACACCAATCCCAAGACCAACACAGACGCCAAGTCCAATCCCAACACCAACCCTAACACCTGCATTGAACCATGACATCTCTCCATCCAAGCACTGGTCACTTTTCCAGTACATATCTCCTTCGTATCCCTCTTTGTAATTTGCGTATTCTGTTTCCTACATAAGAGGAAGAAATGGTTGTCGTAAGGACACCGACCATATACACTTTGAAGGCTTCGCTTTGCTAGGTACTTCTCATACTGGCATTTATGTAATAACTCACATTGCATGTTTACTAGTATAAGACTCTAGTTCCTACCAGTAATATGTGAATGTTGAAGTGGAAACACTCTTTAGCCTACAATGATTCAAGGTATTTTACAGACCATTTGGATTTGGTTATATTTCTTTTTCAATAGTAAACTCTGTGTAGCCACATGTGACATGTCCACTTTCATCAGCAGGAGACTGGTCCACTTCAATTCTTTAAACGGTTTTTATTCAATAGGGAAAGGAGGTCCAAAAACATGTTATAAATCATATTTTCCTCATCAGAGATGGTAATCAACTGGTTGAACATTTGAAACAGCAACTATATATGTTCAATAAAACTCTGAGGCAATGAGGAGAAAAAGCATTGTATCCTGAAGTATATGATATATCTTGAAAGTTACCTGAAAATGGAGCTCAGAGGAAGTGTTTTTCTGAGGCTCTGCGGTTTCATACTCCGGTATTGAATCCAATGCCATTCTTCTACTGTGCTTCTTTCTCGAACCAAGCTGTAGAGTCTTGGTTAAGATGATGGGCGTTCCTGAGAAGCAACCAGTGACATAGACCTCTATAGTTGGCAATGTTGGCAACAACTCTTTACCGTTTTTGCTCTTCTCCTTTAAGAAACCAGACCCTGCAGTGATCTCAGCTTCACAAGTCATGTTCCACTGATTCTTCAATTCCCCAGTGAACCCATTACCATCAGACATCTCAAGGGTTCCAGACAAGACTAGCTCGTTTTTGTCATAAACCTCAAACTTCACGCTACCATTTAACCTGATATTGTCTGTGCTTACATAAGTAGCTTCTTCGGATTTCTTATCAACTCGATCCCTCCTAAGCTTTGAAGTACACCCTTCTGAGTACATGCTCATCCTAACCCCGTTTATCTCCAAAAGCGTATCTGGATCCAGAGGAATGTGATTGATGGTGAGGACTTCAGGGGTTGAATCTTCCACCGTGAAATTGCTTATCCTGACGTAGAACACTCTCAGATCCAACCAGGGCGAGGAGATTCTGGAGCTGAGGTGGTTATAGTTACGATATTTAGGTCTTTGAAAGGCTTCACCATTGTTACGTGCCTCACAAGGTTCCTCCATGACCGAGAGGAAGACGATCAACTAGTGTTTAAAACCTAGATTTTATTCTCACTCCGAGAGACAGGAGAGACCTAGTTTTGAGGAACAGAAAGCCTTGTCCTAAGGACATGAAACGAGGAATACTTCAAACTAAAAAAAACAAAAGAGAATCTTTTATGTCCTAGAATGGAAGATTCTCATCATGAAACACATAGACAGAAGCAATAACAAACAACACCAAACAATATTTGTATCTGCTATAAATTGAAACGCAAACGCTAAGATAATCAAAGAACTCAAACTTTTGCAAACGCTTAGAAGACTCTCAAACTTTGGAGATTGACCTAGATAAGAAATAAAGTTTCAAGATGCTCTGTTTCTTCAAGAACAAAGCAACTACCTTTAACAACACTCGAAGCTTCTCAAACTATGAAGATCCCAAGAGACTGAAAAGAAGAATAATAATAATATAAGAGAAAAATAAAAAGAAACTCACCAAAGAAGAAAGTAACAACCACATATATTAAAGGAAGATTTTGACGGGAAATATTGTTTATGGCCAAGATTATACTTGTAGAACCCACCACCAAGATATCACAGCTTTATCTTTCGATCTAATGAGAACAAAGCGCGTGTCCGAGGATTGCGATGGACCAAGTTGAGCAGATATAGTTAATGTACGTCATTTGTTTGAGGAAAACATGTGGTTATCTATCTAATTAACCAACTTTATTTAAAACGTCGGTAAAGTCACGAAAAAGTCTTAGGGTGATGAAAGGGAGAAACAAAAATATCAGAAACAGTGATTAGAAGAATTAGTGAGGTGGAAGATGATGTGTTCTACTTAACAAAAAAAAAAAAAAAAAAAAAAAAAAGATGATGTGTTCTTTTCTGACCTAACGATCTTATCGTTTAAAACTGTTCGTTGTTTCTTTATAAAACAAAAAACATGTTCGTTGTTTAATACAAAAGAAAGCGACGTGCATTTGATTTAACCCAGCACAAAAATGATACACTTATCCAAATTAAAGAAAGGAAAAATAAAAAAAAGCTGTCATATTCAGCTTCTACGTGTTCTTGATCCTCCTTAACCACAGCCTCTACTACTATTACCGGCTTTGGCACATCTTATTTTTTATATGGATAAGACATAACAAACCAGCCCTTTGGCAGCACAAATGGGCTTTTAAGTAAATGAGCCCAACGGGCTCATTGAATACTGTTTAGGCAAATAAATAACACTAATGCACACAGTTTAGATACGCTCAATTTTAGAAGTTTTGAAAAAGCTTAATGGAGATCTCAGCTTCCAATCAGATCCGGATAGCACTTCCCACAAGATTTTCGCCTTTTTAGATGGTTACAAAGTCAACATTTTGAGATCTCTTTCCTTTAAACCCTTTATTTTGGAATGTAACTTTTTCACACTATTTTTAGTTTTAGTTTTTTGTATTTTTCTATTAGTAGTATACTAGTTACCCTTCTCTGTTCCATTCTAATATATCACGAAAATTAATCAGTTTATGATGTACAAATAGAGAAAGTGATATCTTAACAAATTTTATCAAATTACAACTTAACCAAAAAAAGTTAGTTTTGTTCACGTAAGAAAAGGAATATGCGGCCAATTTGGGACACGATCAAACATTTTCTAATAAGAAAAAAAATCAAAACATATTTTTACAGATACACAGTCATACAGAATCTATTCTCAAGATGCTAATAATATCTTTTTTTAATAATTCCAATGTAACAAAAATAAATAAAAAGAGAAAAGGAACAAAAAAAAAAAAAAAACACAGCTCACATGCCTCACGTCTCTTGGTTCTCTTCTCTCCACTCTGTTTTGCTTTGCTGCTGTATGCTTCGTCAATATTCCTTTTTTTCCAAAAAAAAACGTGTACCCTCCACTAGATCTACCACCTTTGTTTCTTTCCTCTCCATTGCTTCAAACATCTCTGTCCTGTTCAAAACCAAAGCTCTGTGATTTTTTTTTTGGTGGGCCATCGTCAAACTTGTCTCCTTTACGTTCTTGAATTATTTTAAAGACAGCATTCTCCAGTTACACCTCCGTACAAAAAAAAACCAGACTCTCTTTGTTCTGTCAGTTCAACAAATCTCATCTCTCAACCATGGACGGTGCCGGAGATTCACGACACGGTGACGGTTCTGTCGGAGTACAGATCCGACAAACCCGGATCCTACCTGACTTTCTCCAAAGCGTGAATCTCAAGTACGTGAAGCTAGGCTACCACTACGTCATCTCGAATCTCCTGGCTCTCTGCTTGCTCCCTCTCGCCGTCGTCATCTCCGTCGAAGTGTCTCAGACCGACCCCGAAGATCTCCGCCAGCTCTGGATCCATCTCCAGTACAATCTCGTCAGCATCATCGCCTGCTCCGCCGTCCTCGTCTTCGGTCTAACCGTCTACGTCATGACCCGGCCCAGGCCCATTTACTTGGTGGACTTCTCCTGTTACCTCCCGCCTGACCACCTCAAGGTTCCCGTCTCTCGCTTCATGAACCACTCTACACTCACCGGAGACTTCGACGAGTCTTCCCTCGAGTTCCAGCGCAAGATCCTCGAGCGGTCTGGTCTGGGGGAGGACACGTACCTCCCCGAGGCTATGCACCACGTCCCGCCCACGATCTCGATGGCCGCCGCTAGAGAAGAAGCTGAGCAGGTCATGTTCGGGGCGTTGGATAAGCTGTTCGCGAACACGAACGTGAAGGCGAAGGATATTGGGGTCTTGGTTGTGAACTGTAGTCTCTTTAACCCTACTCCTTCGCTCTCGGCGATGATCGTGAATAAGTATAAGCTTAGAGGTAACATCAGAAGCTACAACCTCGGCGGGATGGGCTGCAGCGCCGGGGTTATAGCGGTTGATCTCGCTAAAGATATGTTGTTAGTGCATAGGAACACTTACGCGGTTGTTGTCTCCACGGAGAACATTACTCAGAACTGGTACTTCGGTAACAAGAAAGCAATGTTGATTCCTAACTGCTTGTTTCGCGTCGGCGGCTCCGCGGTTCTGCTGTCCAACAAGTCTAGGGACAAGAGAAGGTCCAAATACAGGCTCTCGCACGTGGTCAGGACACACCGTGGAGCAGACGACAAGGCTTTCCGTTGCGTGTATCAAGAACAGGACGACACGGGGAGAACCGGTGTGTCCTTGTCGAAAGAGCTGATGGCTATTGCTGGGGAGACTCTCAAAACTAATATCACCACGTTGGGTCCTCTTGTTCTACCGATAAGCGAGCAGATTCTCTTCTTCGTGACTCTTGTTGTGAAGAAGCTTTTTAACGGTAAGGTTAAACCGTATATTCCGGATTTCAAACTTGCTTTCGAGCATTTCTGTATCCATGCTGGTGGAAGAGCTGTGATAGATGAGTTGGAGAAGAATCTGCAGCTTTCGCCGGTTCATGTCGAGGCTTCGAGGATGACTCTTCATAGGTTTGGGAACACGTCTTCTAGCTCCATTTGGTATGAGCTGGCTTACATTGAGGCTAAAGGAAGGATGAGGAGAGGCAACCGGGTTTGGCAGATTGCGTTTGGGAGTGGGTTTAAGTGTAACAGTGCGGTTTGGGAAGCTTTGAGGAATGTGAAACCGTCTAAGGATAGTCCTTGGGAAGATTGTATTGATAAGTATCCTGTAACCTTAAGTTGTTAGGCTTTGTTTGAGGAAATTTGAGAAACTCATCAGTATCCATGGTTGTGTTCTGTTCTGTTCTTGTTGTTTTTGATTATGTTTTGGGAGTTTTTGTGATATTTTTTGAGTTACATTTGTTGAGGTCATGCATCATGTGTTCAGTTCTTAGTTGTGTAAATGACAAATTCACAAAATAATAAATGAAAATAAAATAAAATAGAAGTATGGATATTTTAACTAAAGTTGTGGATCAAAATAATTCAATTTTTTATCATGGAATTTGCAAAATAGCTGGTGGAAAACATGCTGAACAAAGCAGGAAATAAAGACAAAGAGAGGACAAAAGAATGATCTGTAATGGATAAAAACAAAAGTGAAAAATGTATGTTGTTTGTCTTCTTCTCCTTGTATAGAATCATCTGAACAATGCTTGAATCTCTTCAAGCGTTTTGCCTTTGGTCTCAGGAACCCAAAGACACACAAAGGCCACAGTGAATCCACAGACCAAAGCATAGAGGGTAAAAGTTCCTCCACTGCTCCATGCTAAGAGCATATTTGCAGTCATTGTGACTAACCAAGAGACGAACCAGTTGGCTAAAGTTGCTATACTTCCGGCCAAACCTTTTATATTCACTGGAAGAATCTGTTATTGCAAACATAAGAGATTAGATTTAGCTCTTATTTTAACATCAAGTAGCATGCTTAATATTCTGATACCTCAGACATAATCAGCCATGGGATTGGTCCCATTCCTAGAGAGCAAGCAATAACCATAGCCTGTAAAGAAGAAGAAAAGTAAGCAAGATTAAGCACAAATGCTATATTTTGGTATAACAATGTGTGAATGTATATATACAAGAAACTTACCACAACTCCAACTACAGAGACCATGCTTAGAATGTTATACATATTGGAATCAGGTGATACAAATTCCTAAAAAGAGATTACAAACTTGGTATCGAAGTGAAACTCTACATTTAAGATAAAAAAATTTATCTCAAAAGTTTAGAGAGTACCTTAAGGTAAAACGCGACTGCTACAATCACCAGGCTAATCGTCATCCCTATAGAAGAGATCTGCATTTTAAGAGGAACAACTAATATTTTGTTTGCATATATAATTAAATCTTATGAGTCTCAAATAATCCTCACCATGAGCAAAAGTCTGCGACCTGATTTATCAACCAGCCATGTAGCTACTGCAGTGGCCAGTACCTGGTTTAGAAGGAACAGATGAAGGTTATAAACCAAATCAAATGTCTTCTATATTGATTAAAGTTACATTACCTGAACAGCACCAACTCCAAATGTTGCCACATTACTCGATGAGACCCCTAAGTGAAAAAAATGGAACAAAGAAGCATGTTTATTCTCTCTATGGAACATTCCAAAAGTCAAAGACAAAGATTTAGAGACTCTTACCTGCAGATGCAAAAATTGTACTCGAATAGAACAAGACACCGTTGATTCCTCCAAGTTGTTGAAGTACAAGCAGTCCTATACCAACCTGTAACACGTATATATTAATATTAGACAAAACATGTGAGCTTCTCTCAACAGTTTAGCTTCCAGAGGTAAGAGTAACTACTGTACCATCAATGGAAAATAGTATCTCCTACGCTTGAGGTCCACAAACCGAATAGCAGAACGTTTGCCAGATGAGGCCACAGATCTCTGTATATTGGTAAAACAACTCATTCAGCAATCATGAACATAATCAAAACCTGCGGTGTCATGTTTCACTTTAGTCAAATACCTTGATTTCATTAACCTCGATGCTAATGTCAGTATCAAAACCACGAAGAACTTGCAAGGAAGTTTCAAAATCATCTGTCAAACCCATCTTTGCCTACATACATGACACAAACACAACAACAACACAAAAAAAAAAAAAGAGAATAACTAATAAAGAAATAATACAACCAATTATAAAGACTTACCAGCCACCGAGGAGATTCAGGAATGAAGAAAAGACCCGGTATCAATAATGTACATGGCAATACTCCTAATGACAAAACAAGACCATCAAGAAAGTGTGATTAGACCGTATGGTTTCTGTAAAGCCAAGTTCAAAATGTTATGAGAGTTAACCCAAAACTGCAAGAATTCTCCATGGAACAAAGAGACCGAGTAAGTATGCCAACATTATCCCAACTGTTACAGAAAGCTATAAACACACAAAAACATCCAATGTTTTAATGTTAGGTGTAAAAAGAATAATCAGATCATAAAATGCAACAAAAAGAAAAGTGAATCTAGTATAAACACATGCCAAACCTGGTTTACTGAACCTAATGCTCCTCTCATGTTCTGTGGAGCGATCTCGGCTATATATACAGGCACCTATCCATAATTGTGTACATATATATGTTTATTCAGTTATTCCAAAAAATTGCTAAAAGCAAAGAGCTACTTGAGTCTAGTTTTTTTTCACCGTATAAGAGATGATCCCAACGCCAAAACCTTCTAACAGTCTTCCCATGTAAAGAAAAGAAGTATCCTAAACAAAACCAAGAAGGATATGAGTCCCAGAGTTAGAGAGGTAAGTCAAACATTATAGAAACCACTGAACACCACCACACACTTACTTTTGCAAAAGCTATAGAAAGCCAGCCCATAATATTGGGAATGGCAGCAATCATCAGAGACTGTCAAAAACAGATACATTAATTAAAAGCAAGAAGATATTACTTTAGGAGCTAAGATATAAAACTCTCTTTTTACCCCTTTTCTCCCCATGTATTCTGCAATCTGACCACTTGCAATTGCGCCAACCATAGCACCCACATTGGATAGAGACCCAAACACAGAGTACTAAACATAAAAAATGAACCTTAAATGTCATAACACTAAAAAAACAGACAGTTGTTAGATAAAGATGGGAGGTTTTTATTACCTCTGATACAGTTAAGCCAAGATCCTTAGTAATAGCAGCTTGAGTTGGAGAGGAATAGCCACACTAAACAACAACAACAAAAAAAATCAAAACATTCCACAGTCTAAGTTCCATTGGTAAAATTGAGATAGATGTGAAATTTTTTGGGTTTGTATTACAGTGAAACCGAATTGAATAGGACCAAGAGCAACGATCAAGACACAAGCTAGGACAGAGATGGAGCTGTCTCGAATAGCAAGAGACGATTCCAACATGCTAGATTGTCTGGAACCCATCCGGTACCAGCTTCCCGTGTGTAAGAAGGGACGTCGAAGATCACTCCTTCCCTCTTCCGTATCATCTCTGTTACTCATCTCTTCTGAATCTTTACAAAATCGTACGTGATCTACAGAGAAACAAGCTTCGTATGATCTTATGAAGGGAAAAAGAAAGAAGGCCGGATGAGATTCGAAGGATGTCTTCTCTTTTGATGTTATGTTAAATGACCATCATGGTTTCAGGAGCCAATGCCTGGAGAGACGTAGACAGTTTCAGAGTTTTCCACCTAACAGACACGTCTCCTTGATTAAAATACTAAATACATTTCAGTTTAAAGGATTAGTCAAAAAAAAAGTTAATATATCCATATGCAATCCTTTTATGTTATAATTGAATTGAATTGTTGGTTTTTTGCATGGGTTTTATTGAACCATTGATGCATGTTTACGTATACGACCACTAGTTTATACTATTATTTATCTTCCTTCTACATACTAGTTAACTAGTAGTATATATAATCTGCTTTTAGACATTTACAAAGTGACTAATTACGATATATAAAATAATATTTGCACCATAAAATTCATACTTAATACTTTAGTTTTCTTTAATACATACTATCAAAGAGTCGTCTGACATATCGATCACAAGCTGAGTTATCTAACTAATGGTAAGAGACACCAGGTCTAGGTCTTGACTCGCGCATCCGTACATGTTTTTTATACTAAAACATTTTAGTTTATATAATAAAATTTATCACTAAATTAATGTGATTTATATGTATTATATAACTCTAAAACGCCTATATTTAAGTGGCTTATATTGTTATTACTATAAATTTTTTGTAATAAATTTCATTTTGAGAATATTATTATGTAACAATATTATTTTACATTATTTTTAATTTTTTCTAAGTTTGAAATGTATATGGAAGTCAAATTAAATTGGACCTACATAATAGAGAAGAAATATTGTAAGATATTGTTAAAAACACCAACAAATATTTTTTTTAAAGAAACTATAATATATTGTACATGCAAAACAATTTTGTAGTAAAATCGTATTTGAAAAATTGCTTGAAATACACAAAGTTGAATAAGATTTTTTGTTATTTTATTTTATTTTATTTGAAATTAAATTGGATATTTCTTTCTAAAAAAATCTTTTTAAGATCTTTATAAAATTATTTCCGAAAATTAATTAATTTAAATTTTTATCATCACTAAAGTATAATTAAAAATCTTTTATCTGATTTTAATTTTCGTTCATTAAATTTAATTTTCGTTCATTAAACAAAAAAAATTTAATTTGAAATTTTAGTTATATTTTATGATAGTTAAAATTTAAATTAATAAGTTTTCGAAAATAAAATTTAAAATGATTCTGACAGATTTTCTTAGATTTTTCTTAAAAATATTTATTTATATTTTAAATAAAGGATAAAGATATTAAAAGATATGATGATTAAAGTATATAAAATTTGATAAACATGATGATCCATTTTTAAATATCACGCATAAAAAAAATCATGATTTCTATTTTGTTAGTATAGATAATTATGTTTAGAAAACTTTTTTTTTGGGAAATTACCACAAATTAGCACATTCATAGTATCACTTTTCATGTTTACACTAACCATTTTTATCTTTATTTTTAATGAAAATGGTAAACATAAAATTTTCCCTAAAATAAAATTGATAACTAGTTTTCAATAAAATTAAAATTACCAGAAAATGTCAAAAACATTTTAGATTCTGAAACAACAAAAATGGGGAATACAATTTTGGGGATTGTTATTGGATTGGTATGAGCAGTCGAAAAATACGAATCACCATCTTATTAATTTAGAGATTGGGTTAGAATATTAAGGTTTTGGGCCCTTGGGTGCGTTTTACGAACCGAACACTGCTTTACCATTTTTCCAATAAATCAAAATTACGGAAAAAAATTAAACAAAAACAAAATCAAAATTACGGAAAAATATAAAAAAAGATAGGAAAAAGAGATTGCCACGACTTATAAAGTGCCCAAATATTTCGGACTACACGTTTCACGCCCTTTTCTTTTTCTTTTTAATTTAATTAAATTAAAATTTTCTCTCCGCCCGCCGCTCTCCCCAGAAAAACTAGGGTTTTAAAGAAGGGGGGTTTCACTCTTATCCTCCGCCTGAAGAAGAAGAAGAAGATGAGCAACGATAACTTGAACATGTCCGATCTCACCGCCGGTATGTAATGACAGGCTGATTCCTTTTGTTTTTTTTAATTCTTCTTCAGGATTTATTGAAAAATCCTTCTCTTTTTTTTGGTGTGGTTTTGCTTATGTAGCCCTTAACGTTGAGGATCGTGCAGGCCTTGTCAATGCTCTTAAGGTCAGTTCTAGACTTAAAGATTGAATTTTTATAGCAAAAGGATTTGGTTTTGATGATTGTGTCTGATTCTTGATTTTGATGTGTTGTGCAGAACAAGTTGCAGAATTTAGCTGGACAACACTCGGATGTCCTTGAGAACTTGACTCCCATTGTCAGGAAGCGTGTCGAGGCTCTAAGAGAGATTCAGGCTAGTCAAATCTTCAACCTTTTATTTTTATTCTTTTGCGTTTGGTATGAAGTAATTAGCAGTGCTCTGATGAGAAATTCCCAAATATTATCTGATTCCTTTTTTTTTAATATACATTGCAGAACCAACATAATGAAATTGAAGCAAAGTTTTTCGAGGAAAAGGCAGCTCTTGAAGCTAAGTATCAAAAGTTGTATCAGCCTTTTTATACCAAGGTCAAAAAAATAAATAATGATCTAATAGTTTTCTTTAGATCCTTACTTCTTAAACTTGTCTCTTTTTGTATGATTATTGTTGGTTCTGCTTTTTTTTCTAACGTGATGATCACATACAGCGGTATGAGATTGTGAACGGTGTGGTTGAAGTTGAAGGTGCACCTGAAGAAGAAGATAAAGCTGCTGAAGGTAGTGTCTTATCAGTTTACTTACACTGGTTATGTGTGTTTTAGCTTCCAAATCATAATGTTTGATGAACATCTGTGCAGAGAAAGGAGTACCTGACTTCTGGCTTATTGCACTCAAGAACAATGAAATAACTACTGAGGAGGTTCGTTCGTTACTCTTTTGTTTATGAAAAGACAGTTCTCTTTATGCCGATGTTGTTCCCCAATGATTGTAGATAACTGAGCGAGATGAAGGTGCTCTTAAGTATCTTAAGGATATCAAGTGGAACAAGGTTGAAGAGCCTAAAGGGTTCAAGCTTGAGTTCTTCTTTGATGAGAACCCTTACTTTAAGAACACTCTCTTGACCAAGACGTATCACATTATCGATGAAGATGAGCCTATCCTCGAGAAGGCCATCGGGACGGAGATTGAGTGGTATCCTGGAAAATGTTTGACTCAGAAGATCCTTAAAAAGAAGCCGAAGAAGGGATCCAAAAACACAAAGCCCATCACTAAGACTGAGGAGTGTGAGAGTTTCTTTAACTTCTTCAATCCACCGCAAGTTCCTGAGGACGAAGATGATCTTGATGAGGAATTGGTATGGCCATCATCCCCTAAAGCAGTTTAATTTTTTTTTTTTGTATTTAGAATTGCGTTAACTTGATTCTTCTTGCACAGGCTGAGGAACTCCAAGGTCGAATGGAGCAGGACTATGATATTGGGTCTGTATCCTTTCTTACTTCATCTTTACTTCTCTTTGCTCTTTTAGTTCTCAGTTGTGGGATCTGAATCTGTGCACTGTTGTTTATCATGTAGATCAACCATTAAAGAGAAAATTATCTCGCATGCTGTGTCATGGTTCACTGGTGAAGCTGTTGACGAAGATGACCTTGAGATGGATGATGATGAGGAGGACGAAGAGGATGAGGAGGAGGACGAAGAGGAAGATGAAGAGGACGAGGATGATGATGATGATGATGAGGAAGAAGAGGAAGAGAAAGGAAAGAAGAGCAGAAAGAAGGTACTATGTGGTTAATACTTTTCTGTTTCTCTTGACCGTAGGATCTACTTCTTGTTGATTGTTTAACCTGTGGATATTTTTTCTCTGTGAACAGAAGTCTGGAAGAAGTCAACTTGGGGAAGGTCAGCAAGGTGAGAGGCCACCGGAGTGTAAGCAGCAGTGAGTAAACTTCTCAGGCGAAGAAGAAGAGTCGGGTCTTCTTTGTGTTTCTTAATTTGCAGAGTCGTGGTCTGGTTTGTATGATTATTTTATCAAGTTTTGGGTGGTGGTTTGCTAAAAAAAAAAAGCTGGTTATTTGGTTTGGTTTGTGTCTGATTTTTCATTTGCATTGTGTTCTCTCATGAACTGGTTTGAGCAATATATTTTGTCGTTTTCGTTCCCAATTTATATATTCTTTTAAGTTGATCGAATGATCTCATTGTCATTCGTAGAACAAATTCCATTTGGATATTGTGTTGGGTTCACTTTGGTTTGGATTCATTCTTAACTGCAACAATCAAACCGAAATGAAAATTTCTCTATTCTGTCATCGTCATACCATATACTATCTCTCTGTTTTCTCGCATTTCACTTTCACAAATCACGAAAACCAAATAGCACAACATCAATGATCCAAGAAAACAGCAAAAATCAAATGCCAAATGTTTTGGGCCGGATATGGCAGGAGTAATATAAAAACAAAAACCAAGATTACTAAACCGTAAATGTACTTAAACCGATCAATATAATTTATCGATTTAAGTAAACCAACTAATGAGCCGGTTTTGTACTTTGTCTTTTGAAGACAGGACAGGAGGACAAGAGCCTCCGTGGACTTGTTGTAAGAAAACCGATCAATAAAAAATTGGCGAGGGAAACGAGAGAACCTAAAACCCTAAAAACTCGTCAGCTTTTCCGAGTAGTTTTCGAATTCACTGTTTACATTCTGGTGAGAAAGAAAGAAAGAAGCTTTATAAGTGTCTTTCTATGGCGGGGATTCTCCGAAACGCGTCTTCACTGAGACGCTCTCTTCTCTCTTCTGAGGTATCTTTATTTATTTGCGAGAAATTAAACACTGTCGTTTTCACGGCTTAATTCAATTGGGAGTTTGGAATTTTGCAGGTATCTACTACTAGAGGAGGTGTGGTTGGCACATCGTTTCAGCTCCTCCGAGGTTTTGCTGCCAAAGGTTAGTTAAAGCTTTTACCTTTACTTAAACTGCTTTATTAGTCTAATTAAAGCTTGTGCCTTTGGCTCATTGTCCTTCTTACCGTCAAGGTTTCTTGCCATTAATACTGCTTTTTTATCTTTTTGGAAGCTAAAAAGAAATCAAAGTCAGATGGAAGTACGTCATCTGAAGAAGGTATGTCGAAAAAGGAGATAGCTCTGCAGCAAGCACTTGATCAGATAACCACTTCCTTCGGCAAAGGCTCTATCATGTGGCTCGGTCGTGCTGTTTCTCCTAGAGATGTCCCCGTTTACTCTACCGGCTCTTTTTCCCTCGATCTAGCCTTAGGTGTCGGTGGCCTTCCCAAGGTAATCATATTCTCTCTTCGATGTAGTCCTCCTAGTCTCAGCCTTTGAGTGGCTTTCTTGTTGTTCCTAGGGACGTGTTGTGGAGATATACGGTCCTGAAGCATCTGGCAAAACAACACTCGCTCTTCATGTTATTGCTGAAGCTCAAAAACAAGGAGGTTGTTTGTTTACATGTTTCTTTTTAAAACTCTTTTGATTGGATTTCAAAAGGTGTGATGTTCTTTTTTGCTTGTGTGTACAGGAACGTGTGTATTTGTAGATGCTGAGCATGCGCTTGACTCGTCGCTTGCTAAGGCAATCGGTGTGAATACAGAGAACCTGCTTCTCTCGCAGCCTGATTGTGGTGAACAGGCACTTAGTCTTGTCGACACTTTGGTCCGAAGTGGTTCCGTTGATGTTATTGTTGTTGATAGTGTAAGTATGAATAATGGATCCATGAGTTTAGGTCTCTCTCTCCTCTCACAGGTTTCGTGTGATTTCTTTTTAACAGGTGGCTGCTCTTGTGCCTAAAGGAGAGCTTGAGGGAGAGATGGGTGATGCACATATGGCTATGCAAGCCAGATTGATGAGTCAAGCTTTGCGTAAACTTAGCCACTCTTTATCCTTATCACAAACCCTTCTCATCTTTATTAACCAGGTGAGAGCTAAACTTTCTACATTCGGAGGATTTGGAGGTCCGACAGAAGTAACATGCGGTGGGAACGCCTTGAAGTTCTACGCTTCCATGCGTCTCAATATCAGGCGAGTGGGACTTGTCAAGAAAGGTGAAGATGTAAGTTATTCCAAAACCTGCTCATAAACTGCATTTGCTTGTGTTTGAAAGTTGACATTGTATGCTTTTGCTTGTGCAGACGACGGGGAGTCAAGTTGCTGTGAAGATAGTGAAGAACAAACTCGCGCCGCCTTTTAGAACGGCGCAGTTTGAGCTCGAGTTTGGGAAAGGAATCTGCAAGGTCACGGAGATTATCGAGCTGAGCATTAAGCACAAGTTCGTCGCCAAAAACGGAACGTTCTACAATCTGGACGGGAAGAACTACCATGGGAAAGAGGCTTTGAAGAAGTTTCTGAGACTGAATGAGTCGGTTCAAGAAGAGCTCATGACCAAGCTCAAAGAAAAGCTCATTGTCGATGAAGCTGCAGATAAGGAATCTGAATCTGAGGAAGAGGATTCTGGTCGAGTTTTGGTTTCAACTGAGAACACAGATGATGAAGAAGCACCAGCTCTAGTTGTTGCTACTGCTACAGTTGTTGAATCATGATCAGTCAGTCACCTCCGGTTTAAGGATAATATTCTTCTTTCGGTTTAATGTGGATTGGGTTCGGTTTTCCCTCCCCCGTGTAATTTATGCGAGTTAATCACTTTTACATGTATTGTTGAGATTTTTTTTTTGTAGTTTTATAGGGAAAGTTTAATGTTTTAAGGAAAAACTGAACATTTATGTTATATCCTAGTATAAGATATTCATATGTGTTAATTTCTTAGCAACATGGCACAGAGGAAAAGAAAATATAAAAAAAAGAATAGTTACCGTCATCCGAGGTTTTAAAGAAAGACAATTCTCAAATAGCTTTTTAAGTTTTTTTTACAAAATATCTCTAAAAAAAATGATCAAAATAGTTTTTTTTTAAATTTTTAATATTTATATTTTATTTTTTTTTAAATTTGAAATTCTATCTCTAAGAACTCACTCCTCAATTGTAAAACTCTAAATTTACATTAGTTAATTATATGATAAAAATACATATTTTGGTCATTTTTATCTTTTAATAAACTTTATTTTGACCATTTTATTTATTTATTATTATTTTGTGATAAAAACTTAAAAAATGCTATACTAGAAAATTTCTCTTTAAAAAATTGAGAATATTTTCTTAATACTGACTCTTGCTATCGCGTTATCTATATTCAGCAAATTGTCTTTTGTACTTATAGTAAATTACTAAATTTAATTAATAATAATTTCAAATTTTAATTAATAAATTTGTAATCAATAATTTAAGAAGAAATATCTTATGATAACACTAAATTTATAATTTATATTTATATATATTTAAAATAATTATCAACATATATATTAAAATATTACTACTCTAAATTAGGATAAAATTATTTTATTTTATTATTCAGTAAAATAATATGTTTTCTGATTAAGAGAACAAGGGAAACTGTGATGGTTTTGTTTTGTCTGTAAAAGCAAGTGAGAGAGAGAGATAAAGTCTTGTCTCGCTAAAGCTAGAGAGAGAGACTAAAATCAATAAAAAGACTCCCAAAAAAAGGAAACAAATGGAGAGCGACGAAGCGGAAGCGGCAGGAGCAGCGTCGCCGAGCGGAGGAACCGTGACACCGGCGCCGAAGAAGAGAGGGCGGAAACCTAAGAGCAAGGAAGAGTCTCAGACGCAGGAGGAGAGGGGTGGGAAAATGAAGGAAAGCGGGAAGAAAACGAAGCAGGAGGAGCAGAGTGTGGACGAGAAGTACACTCAGTGGAAAGGTCTCGTCCCCATTCTCTACGATTGGCTCGCCAATCACAACCTCGTCTGGCCTTCCCTCTCTTGCAGGTCCTTTCTCTCTCTCTACTTCTTCTTCTAGGGTTTCCTGGATTGAATTGCCTCAATTGGCAAATATTTGATGAAGTCATTAGTTCTCTTGTGCTAAGAGGTTTCGTTTGTTGTTTGGCCATTGGCAGATGGGGTCCACAGCTTGAACAAGCAACGTACAAGAATCGACAGCGTCTTTACCTCTCAGAACAAGTAAGGTTTTTTTAGCTTTCTCCTGTATCTTACTTGCCCGCTTAACATTTGTTGGCTCATGAGAATATTTTTTATAATTTTGTCACTAGACTGATGGCAGTGTGCCCAACACTCTAGTCATAGCGAATTGCGAAGTTGTTAAGCCAAGAGTCGCTGCCGCAGAGCACATATCTCAGGTACTAATTTTTCTACAATGGATATCCTGTTGTGATGTGACATTTGGTTACCTCCATCTTCTGAAAATGTGTGTGTTTTTTTGTTCAGTTCAACGAAGAAGCACGTTCTCCATTTGTGAAGAAGTTCAAGACCATCATTCACCCTGGAGAGGTATCTCTAGATATTCATGTATCATCAACATTGTTGGTTCTAGTTCTGTTTTTTTTTTTGTATCTGCCCCACTGTTTAAACAAGTCCATGAATTTACTAGAAAGTATAAAAACCCTGTTTGATGCAAATATCCATCACTAATTTTGGTATTGCAGGTTAACAGAATCAGGGAACTCCCACAAAACAGTAAGATTATTGCTACTCACACCGACAGTCCTGATGTAAGTGCTGCTCCTTCTTCTATTTCAAGTGTATCGTTTTCATACTTGTTTCTGAATAAGATTATGTTGATTCCAGGTTCTCATTTGGGATGTTGAAACCCAACCAAACCGTCATGCTGTCCTTGGAGCTGCTACTTCCCGTCCTGATTTGGTAATGTCCACAATCTTGTCGCAAATCGTTCGTTCCTTGCGGGTTATTCTTTATTTTCTTTTTGTCTTACCCTCATCATTTTTGTTACAGATATTAACTGGACATCAAGACAATGCTGAATACGCTCTTGCAATGTGCCCAACCGAACCCTTTGTCCTCTCTGGAGGTCTGTGTTTCTCTAGTTTCTTATCCTTTTTGTTTGTCAGTTTCTCATACAAAGGTTCTTTATTTCTCTTAGGCAAGGACAAGTCGGTTGTTTTGTGGAGTATCCAGGACCACATCACAACGGCTGCTAGTACAGATTCCAAATCATCTGGATCCATCATCAAACAGACTGGTGAAGGTGGTGATAAGACTGAGAGTCCTTCTCTTGGCCCGCGAGGTGTATATCATGGCCATGATGATACCGTTGAAGATGTCGCTTTCAGCCCCACTAGGTAGAACAATCCCCCTCCTTTTCATCTCGCTTTTTTTTTCATGCCTTTTCTGATGATGCTTCTGGTGAATTTTAGTGCACAAGAGTTCTGCAGTGTCGGTGACGATTCTTGCCTTATACTATGGGATGCAAGAACAGGCACTAGCCCTGTCACCAAGGTAGTTAATTCTATTAAATTGTTTTGAAGTTTCTTGCCTTTTGTTTACTTTATCTTTGTTTTTGTGTGTGTCTTTATCAGGTTGAAAAGGCGCACGATGCTGATCTTCATTGTGTCGATTGGAACCCTCATGATGACAATCTCATCCTGACAGGGTATGTTGATTAATGCACACGTAGTGTATCTAATTAAGATATCCATACATGTACTCATTAGGGTATAGTTGTTGTATGTTGTCAGGTCTGCAGACAACACTGTTCGGTTGTATGATCGTAGGAATCTGACCTCAAATGGAGTGGGTACGCCTATTTACAAATTTGAAGGCCACAAAGCTGCTGTTCTTTGCGTTCAGGTTTTCAATTAACACCTCTTAATGTTTTCTTGTTTCATCATCTCACTTTTATCTAACTGAGGACCGTTTTGGTAAAAATCAATTCAGTGGTCTCCTGATAAGTCATCTGTTTTTGGGAGTTCCGCAGAAGATGGTCTCTTGAACATCTGGGATTATGACAGGGTGTGTATACAATTCATTCAGATAATGTCTGAAATTAATCTTTTGTTCGCTATCATCACTGAAAGCTATTCATCGTACTCATGTTTGGTTCCATCAGGTCAGTAAGAAGTCTGATCGTGCAGCTAAAAACCCTGCGGGGCTCTTCTTCCAGCATGCTGGGCACAGGTTCTTAAAGACTTGATTGTAACTCTCTCATTTGGTTTCTCATTTACTTGCTTCTAAGTTGTCTTGTTTATATACATTTTCTTAGGGACAAAGTAGTTGATTTCCACTGGAATGCGGAGGACCCTTGGACAATTGTCAGTGTTTCTGATGACTGTGAGACTACTGGTGGAGGTGGAACACTGCAGGTAACTCTTTTTCTCTGTATCCTTGTTTGAGCAACTTCGTCCATAAATATGTGTGTTTATAACTTATCTTCTTTCTTTGATAGATATGGCGGATGAGTGACTTGATTTACAGACCGGAAGAGGAAGTTCTGGCAGAATTGGAGAAGTTCAAGTCGCATGTTATGACATGTGCCTCCAAGCCTTGAGGGGAAGGAAAATAAATAAAAGTACCATTGTCTATCTGTCTATCTTATCCGCCTATTTGGTGGTTTAGTTGTCGGTTTAGCAAGGAATCTTGTTTTTGTTGTTTAAAAAAAAAGAGGCTGGTTTGTGTGTTTGAGATATTGGTAGCTTTTAAGACCTTTCCAAATCGTTTAGGGGTACATGGTTTTGGTTCTGTTTTCTCAAGACTCTTTTAAGTGATATTTTCTTCAGCTTAGATGTTATTAACCGAAGTAACTCTGTGTTTTGGTTTTATTTTGCATTGCATTGAAAATCAGCCTGAACCGAAGTAGTATTATGTCTGAAATTAAACCAGCTTCAAAATATGAAATTGGCATTGAACTTTGTGATAGCAGTAGTATGGGGTGCGGAAGATGTTCTACACCGTGTGTGCTAATTACATTTTTGAATCTGTAAAACAATTAACGTAATATCACTATTATTATAGCATTTAAAAATAAAAATAAACCCGACTTTATATTTTTCGAATCTGTGCTTTTCATTTCTTTGGAAGGATTTGTCCTAACGAAATTATCGTATTGATACTTTGATAGTAGTAAGTAGTAGCAATCAAACGTAAACACATCTAACTAATACTAAAAGGGGAATATGGTGAGTGGAGAGAGTGTCCACATCAGCATAAAAATTCCTACCAATCAGAGAGCATCATTTCATTGGGTCACGACCAATTATACATTCTTTAATCTATATGTTCGGCCCTATAATTAAAATTAAGCCCAAAAAGTTCAGCTATAAGATTGCCAAATCGACCTTCCTCCTCCCTCCCCTTGATCGCCGGTTTCTACCGTCCACAGTTGTTACACACATCTTACTTACTGCTACAATCAATTACTTCCCCAAAGCATTGAATCCTCAACATAATCCCATCGATGTTCTTCTTCCCCTCCCTCTTCTATATAACCTTATGAATCCATTATCCATTCAAGCCACACTTCTCCGCTTTTCAACACAAACAGATCATAACAATGGCTTCCAATCAATGAAGGCAAATCGTCCCTCCCCTAACGTCTGGCTTCTCCTTTAGCTCTATATTACTTTTAGTAACAGCAAGGTAAGTAGGATTAGTGTTTTCTTCCCGTCCTTTAGTTGTCTGGGATTCTAATTTGGGATTTGATTCTGAAGTTAATAGACAGATGGAGCGGTAGAGAGGGTTAACGTCGGCGGAGTCAAGACATGTACCAAAATTATTGCAGGTTGTGCACACGACGAGAAGAGCGAAGACCGGTTCGGAGGGGATTCTGACGTTTTTGACGTCTGTGGCGATCAGAGTGTTTAGAATGTTTTTTTTTTTTAACGTCTCATTAATTATGCTATTATAACGATGAGAAATATTACATAGACGATTTTACAGCCGACAATTCTACCATCATATGAGAATGCACGTCTGACTGCATCGCTCCGAGCCGCCCTATGAGATCATGTTCGATGATACGCCCTTGCACCATGCTGAAGACCTCTTGTAACCTTTTTTCTCCATGATCTGCATAATTTGCGTTTTCTGGGGTTTGAACCCTAGACCTCTTGGTGTAGAAGTATTAATGAACCCTTAATCAAACCACTGGACTAAGGGGGCTTCCACGAGTGTTTAGAATGTTTAGCTAACAAAAATGAGGATTTTTATTTCAGGTTCTTGCCCCCAGAAACTTATCGGCCAAGCGAAAAACGTATGATTATCGAAGGTTAGCGACTAATGTTCAGTTGGCGTTTATCTTTGATTCATGGTCACTTTGATTATCCTCATCATGTTTGCAATATATTAATCAGACGGTTCTCTTTGATTCATCAAGAAACTTTTGAAGTTTTCTTTCAAGTAATATCAGTTGGAGTGCAAGGTGAGAAGAGAACAGATTCTATGTCGTTTCTCATCGCGCAGTTACAAGCCAAGACAGAATGACTGCAAATTGGTAAACTTCTTACTTTTCTTATTACCGATCTATATAGAACCCGTTTGACCATTCGACTTGCTACTTTGTTGATGTGAATACTTAAGGTTGGTCAATTCAGTTATTGTGAGTATTTTTTATATTTGAGAACTTTAGGACTGTTTGTTTCATGTATTTGAGTATCTAAACTCATGTATATATGTATATTTCGTGTGTCTCATACCTGTTTAAACGTTTCTTCACTATCTGTGATGTAACTTTATGTCTCCATCAAATATAGACAAAAAGTATATTGATTCTTAGGATAAAAAGTATTTGTCTTCAGTGCTACGTATCATGGGTGGCCTTCCTGTTTGCTTGGTTTAGTTGTGTAAACGCAAACACGAATCTGTATTGTGATTGTACTAAGATTGGTGGTGATTTTGCAGGCTCCAATTTTGAGCACAAGTTTCTGGATGATACTTTCCGGAAAATCTCTAACAGTATTCAAGGAGTAAACTCTCATGTGGTTCGAGACATTACATCAAAGCCTCCTTCAACGATCGAATGGGAATAAAAGATTTTGATCAGTTAAGGTATTGTATTTTAAAGATTCACTATGGTTTTAAGCTGTGTTTAATGATTCGCTATATGTTATTTTCTTGGATCAGAAAGAATTAGCTCAAAGGTTTGAGAGAGTTAAGTCTCTGGATCTGCATCCTACAGAACCATGGTAATTTTAAGCATTTGATTTTCTCTCATGGCTTAGTTGTAGTGACTGCAGAAAAACTTTGACCATTTGGTATTTGTAATTTTGTGGAGTAGTTTCTATACTTTTACCTTTATTTTCTGTTACGCATGAGCTGATATCACATTATTTTACAGGTTTCGAGCAAGTTCTATTCTGGAATTCTGTGTATTTGTAACTACTAGACACATGTGGGTGAATAATTTTTATTTTTAATCTGTTATCATATGCAGGGTAACCAAACGTGCAGCTGAAATATTATTTTATTTATGTGTTCTACGAGGTTTCACAGATTTATCATAGATTTGTAGGATGCTTTTATGATTCATAGACCTTATTCTAATCTGGATATTGTTTGATAATCCTCAGGTGATTGCAAAGTCATTCGAGGTGACCGATTTACCAAGTATCTCATCTTTCTTTCATCTGTTTTAGTAATAATGTAATAGTTTTATTTCTTTTTTTTTATGTATGTTTTATTTTTTCATTGATATCACCCAAATAGAGTTTAACATACAGAAGTAATGGCCACATTTTCAAAATTTGTAGGATTTTGATAAATAGTAAATTACTTATGATCATAGCTTTTGTTTTGTTGTGACTGAGACTTCTTTTGTCTGAACCTACGACATGTGGCTTCAAGAACAAAAATACACCAAGTCAAATACTCATAAAACAAAAGAAAACAGAGCAAGTGGATATTTGTTGCTACCGTATAGGAGATCTCCCAATCCCAACTACATACCGCAAAAGAATCATCCCCAAAAACCTAAAATGAAGACATGATCAACTCATCAGTGGTTCTAACAGGTTGGGGAAGAAGAACTGTATTGAGATTTACCTAAAGTGTTTTTCGTTACAAGATGATTTAAGATATCTGACATTTTTAAGAATTATAGGTTCATATAAATGTACGAGGTCTATAAGTTATATGCAGTTTGTACAAACCCAAATTTAATAAATGGGTATAAGTACAAGTCCTATAAATTATATGCAGTTTGTACAAACCTAAAGTAAAAATACATGTTTTCAAATACATTGTTCGATCACATTATTATTTAGGGATAAATACATGTGATGTTTCAAAATATAAATACTGATGTTACTAGGACAATGATAAATTTTACCCGCCCTTTGAAATTCTATCACATATTATATTTTCTTATTAATGTAGTTACAATTATATTTATTTGTGGTGAAATGGATTATTAATGACTCTCATTTAGTTTAATGAGTTTAAATAGGTTATGATTTATTAAATGTGATTTAACTTAAAGTTAGTGAAAACCATATTAACTCATTTACATATATATAAATATAATAGAAATATTAAAAATTAAAAATTTCAAATATTTTTCAAAAAAATTGTTCGGTTTCCGGTGCGGGTTGGGTTTGATATGAGTATTCAGATATAACACTATAAGAGCCGCTCGAGGATATAGGCTAGGTCTAACAGAGTATGAGAATTTGATTTTTGGGTTGATTCTGAGTCGGTTTTTTGGTATAAATATTCTTGACTAATTTTGTTAGGTAAATATTAAGAAAATATAATATGTTGCAAATTTTAGGAATAAACTTCTAAAATAATTTCTGAAATGCATATGACACAAGTGTATAATTATGCAATATGACATATTTAATATACTTACCAAAAATTATATTAAATTAAATTAATATTAAACATAATAGGGCAATTCTTCTAAATAGACAATTTTCAAGTTTTTATCACAAAAATAGATCACTAGAAGGAAAATGACCAAAATATTTTATTTAATAGGTAAAAAGACCGTAATACTCTAGATATATATATAAAACAAAAATAAATAATTTTTTATAGTTTTAGATTATATGTGTTCAAATTCGAACTTTTTATAATTTTTTTTTATAATTTTTTTTCAAATTTTCTTTTTGTAATCCGAAAATACTTTTTGAAACTATTTTCAAAAATTTTATTTTCAAATTTTTAATATTTATTTTTTATTTTATAAAATTTTAAATCTCAATCTCAAATCTCCACCCCTTAAATCTAAACCCTAAGGTTTGGATTAGTTAACCCTAGGGGTATAAGTGTATATTTACCTATTTCATGAAACATTTTGGTCATTTTGATCCTTAGAGTCTATATTTGTGACATAGATTTTTTTATTGCTATCCTAGGATATTTCCCAACATAATATGATTACAAAATAACACAAATATAAAAATTAATTTTCTCAAAAAAGTTAAAACAAAATACTGATTCAAGATTTAAAGATTTAATTGAGTGAAAATGATTAATTATAAAAACTATTATCATCCAAATATTTATCAAAAATATAGTAAAATATTTCTGAAATACAATACATTTATAACAAATATTAATATATTTATCTGAAATGAAGTTTATTTAACTACTTTAAAAAGGAACAATTTAAAAGCTAAAATCATATGTATATAAATAATAAATGCATCAAAATACAAAATATAGTAAAATTCATCGATTTAGAGAATCAAAATTAAAAATATTTAAGTATTGTCAATTTTTTTTAATGAATTTTTTAGTGTAAAGTAATCTAAACTATTTTTAAATATAAAAAATAATGATATAATCCGCGCGTAGCGCGGAGAAAAGATCTAGTTGACCATAAAATTACTGACCAGACGAATTCATAGAATAAAAAAATGCAATTGTTAAAGTCTCTTGACGAATTAGAGTCTTTGGAGACCCAATTGCAGAACCCACACCCACCTCATTAAGATCAGTCGAATATCAAAGCGAGAAAACTTATTCCCCCAAAAAGTAGAGACGGGAGAATCTAAAATTGCTTGACGAGGAAGCAAAATCAAAATCAAAATCAAAATCAAAATCACAAAGTAGAAGAAGAATACATCAAATTAGGAGTTTGAAATCTTAACAAATTCTTTTTATTAATCTCTCGAGAAGGAGGAAGGTGTGATAATACGGAAGATCCAAGTCGGGGGGGTTCGGAGTCGATGGAGCCGTCTCATTCCGGATCCCAACCGCCGCAGAAAGCGGTTCCGAGACTGGCTACAGTGGGATGGCGAACTATGTTGATCTTCAATCTCGGCCTTGCTGGTTTGTCTCCCTGAAAAAATGAAGTTTTAAGCTTTTACGTTCATAATGTGTTCGATGAAATGCCTAGCTGAGATCTTTTTATCAATGTATCAAGAAAATATGACATTTTCTTCTTAGCAATCATCACCTATAAGCTAGAATATGCTTTTAAGTAGAGTTTGATTCGCCATGCTCTCTCGTTGTTGATCTTTGTAGCGATATGAAAAAAAAAAACTTAAATGCAGTATCTTTATTGAATATAGGTCTTGTAAGTCTTTTGGTTCATGGACACATCTTATTGTATTGTACTCATCTTTTCACTGGTAGAAAACTATAAGCTTGGTGTGAATCAGAATCTTGAAAAGCATGTTTGATGTCTGTCATTGTAAGCAGTCTCAATATGATATTAGCATTCATGTTGTTCCATTCCACTTCAGTGTTTGCTAATCTTTTTTCATGTGTTTCTCTGCAGCTTTTATATTTGCGAAGAAACGAGAAAAGGACATTGATGTGGGCGACAAAATGGGAGTTAAAAAGGGCAGTAAAGGTGCGAAAAAGAGTGTTGTTAACACCGAAGCCGAGATGAAAGTTGCAGAAACTGACAAGGCTAAGATACCAGAGGCTGCAGTAGTGGACAAGGAAGAAGCCAAACCGATCCCTAAACACGATGATCCTCTGTTTGAGTTTGCGGATGCAGCAGCTGATGAGCTGGTGTTTCAGGGTGCGGCGAGTGAGCCTGTAAAGGTAGCAAGGAAACCGATTCCAGAAGATGAGCAAAGGGAGCTTTTCAAGTGGATCCTGGAAGAGAAAAGGAAGACAGAACCAAAAGACAGGAAAGATAAGAAGCGTATCGACGAAGAGAAAGCTGTCTTGAAACAGTTTATTCGGGCAGAGAGGGTTCCCAAACTTCTCCCTGATGATTCTGTTGATTCTTCTCTACGTGATTGGGACAAATTCTTCTCCAAGTAGAGAGAAACAAACATAAGAGACTAGTCTACTTGTTTTTTTTTGTTGGTACCCTCATTTCCTTTTTACTACTTTGATTGTTTAGCTTGGGCATCCGGGTTTGGATCCAACGGTTAGTTCAGTTTAGTTAACACACTTTTTCGATTAATCAATTCGCTTAAAAAGCTTGTCAAATTGAACTGGAAAAGGATATGTTCAATATTCTACCTAAACTAAGAGAAGTTTTTGGTTTCAGTTTATTTTCGATTAAAATTTGGATCACTTCATTTAGTTTTACTTATTTCAGTGTAAATTTTGGTTATAACTGATATGATTTGATTATAACTTTTAAAAATAAAAAAATCGAACTAACCAATTGTTGAACCAGTAACCAATTTTTAATTCTGCCAAATGGAACCATACTCATAACTGAATTTAAACCCAAAACTATAAGTTTGGCTAGATTAATTTGGTTTGATAGATTCGGTTCCCCCAGACCTCTGAATGTGATATCTTATCAAACGTTTGGGTGATTATTCAATTTTTAAAACAATCGAGCAATTTAGAATAGTTTTTAAATAATCAGAGGGTATATATGCAAAAGAGGTAAATTATTTGATTAGGTATAAATAGCTTAAACCCTAACCTGTTACTCAGTTAGCTGAACTCATCATCATCTTCTTCACAAAACTAAAACTCCAACAAACAGAATCATCAGAAGAGGCAAAAAATGGTTCGCAGCATAAATCCTAAGAAAGCAAAGAGGAAGAACAAGGTTTGAACTTTCTCTTGTTCAATCTTTTTTTTTCTTCAAAAAATCAAAACATAACAGCGTGAATTTGGATGATAGAATAAGGGAGAAGCGTCTTCTTCGTCGATACCGTCGATGCCAACAAGGGTTTGGCAGCCAGGTGTGGATAAGCTCGAAGAGGGAGAAGAGCTTCAGTGCGACCCTTCTGTTTACAATTCCCTTCATGGCTTCCATGTTGGTTGGCCCTGTTTGAGGTAATCTAGATTGATATGAGAAAAATGTTATTTTCATAAATTTTAAAACTTTTTAATTTTTTGTTGTTGCAGTTTTGACATTTTAGGTGATAAGTTGGGTTTGAACAGAACAGAGTTTCCTCACACATTGTATATGGTGGCTGGGACTCAGGTGAGTCTTTCTACTTCTTTATATTTTCAACTATGTTTTTTGCTTCTAGAATCTTCCTTTAGTTGAATGGTTTCTTTTCCCCTCCATTTTTTAGGCTGAGAAAGCACCTTCAAACTCCATAGGAGTATTTAAAATCAGCAACGTGTCTGGTAAAAGACGCGATGTAGTGCCTAAGACGCTAGTGAATGGTGATGATGCTATGGAGGATGAGGAGGATGAAGATGAGGACAGTGATAGCGATGAGGAAAGCGAAGATGGAGGAGCTTCCACTGTTCCAATTATTCAGGTCACTATTGTTTCTTTCTAACTGAATTTGAGAGAGCGTCATCATGGTTCTCATTTTTTTTTTAAATTGATTGATGAACAGGTCCGCAGGGTTGCTCACCATGGATGTGTTAACCGCATTCGCGCAATGCCACAGAGTCCTCATATCTGTGTCTCTTGGGCAGATTCTGGTCATGTTCAAGTAAGATAATGTTTTTTTTTTGTCTACTTGGTCGTTACATGTTTTTATATGTGTCTCTGAGAAACTGATTTTGTGGGGGAGGTGTGGGACATGAGCTCTCATCTTAATGCTTTAGCGGAGTCAGAAACAGAAGGCAAAGATGGAACTTCGCCGGTTCTTAACCAAGCTCCCTTAGTTAACTTCTCTGGCCACAAAGACGAAGGTTATGCTATTGATTGGAGTCCTGCAACCCCTGGAAGACTTCTTTCCGGTATTAGTTTTGTCTTTAGAAATTTTCAACAATTTACATGTTTTTTTGAATATAGTCAATGTTTATTTATTTGATTTGTTCTCTACCGGTTAAGGTGACTGCATGAGTATGATTCATTTGTGGGAGCCAGCTTCTGGTTCATGGACTGTTGATCCCATTCCGCTTGCCGGACACACTGCAAGTGTTGAAGATTTACAAGTAAAAACTTTCAGCTTTTTGAAGCTAAATTGTGTGTGTATGTGTGTTCTACTGTTTGGCTGAATATTGTTTCTCCTCTGTTTACAGTGGAGTCCAGCTGAAGCGAACGTGTTTGCATCATGTTCTGTGGACAAGACCGTTGCAGTTTGGGATGTCAGAGCTGGGAAGTCACCTGCATTATCTTTCAAGGCACATGATGCAGATGTGAATGTCATCTCATGGAACAGGTTTTGATGATGTTTTTTATTTTTGGTTTTCTTGCAAATTTGGCTCATTCCTTGTTGGTTTGTTTCCCTCTTTTTCATGAAGGCTGGCTAGTTGCATGTTGGCATCAGGGAGTGATGATGGAGCATTCTCTATCCATGATCTTAGAGTTATCAAGGATGGAGATGCTAAGGTAGCACATTTTGAGTATCATAAGCATCCTATCACGTCGATTGAGTGGAGCGCTCATGAATCCTCAACACTTGCAGTCTCTTCCGGGGATAACCAGCTCACGTAAGAAGCCCCCCACAGCTTATACATTGGTAATATCCATCCCTACTGTCTGTCTGATGGGTTTGTGGCTAATCTGGCAGGATATGGGATTTATCCTTGGAGAAGGATGAAGAAGAGGAAGCAGAGTTCAAAGCACAGACCAAGGAACAAGTTAACACACCTCAAGACTTGCCTCCTCAGCTTCTCTTCGTTCACCAGGGGCAAAAGGACTTGAAGGAACTTCACTGGCACAACCAGATTCCAGGGATGATCATCTCAACTGCTGCGGATGGTTTCAACATCTTGATGCCTTACAACATTCAGAACACACTTCCTGATCTCGCTCCCTGAAAAAGACTTTTTAAGTTTCTTTGTCTGCAAAAACTTTTTAAAGTACTGAGCCTTGTTTTGTTTTGTGGATGGCAAGTAGTATACTCTTTCTCAACTTTAAAGGTTTCTATCATCTGTCGGTTGTTTTCAATTTGTGTGACAAAATGTCAAAGCAAGTTTTGAAAAGCATTCTCTTCTCCTTTTATTTCACAACTTTGAAGCTGACAAAATGTTAAAGAAAAAAGAAAGTTGTGATTACTTTTAGATCATTCCTTGTGCCAAATAGAATCTATCAGACTAATCAAAAAATAACTATGGAAGTAAATAATGAGATTAACGCTCAGGATTTCAATAATACAACAAACAAGGATAAACCCTGCACCTGAAGCCTATGAGCCAACAGGCTTCCCGTTTAGTTTAGGGAAAGGATCCTGCTTGCTTAAAACTACCACTTTGCTCTTGTGTGCCAAATAACCTTTTACAAGGTTTTTGTATATCAACATCGGCATTATACATTCCACCTGCAACCAACAGTCTCAGAACAGTGAATTTACAGAATTCATTCTAGTAATCAAAAGCAATGAGCTGAGATGGAAACATAGTAGAAACCTCATCAAGATCCATGTCTATTTCTAGCCATCTTTAGTGCTTTGGCGATCACTTCAAGCTTCAGTTGGTGAGCTCTCGCTGGATCACTCAGCTTCTGAATGATATAACTGAGAAAACAAAGAGTTATAAAGCTAGAGCAATCTGAGAATGTTCAGATGGGATTCGCTTGTGATATATATATAACGATTTCTTACATTTTCTTCATGAGTCTCTGGTAGAGACTTGGAGCTCCAGCTTTTCCAGGACTAGATACACACCGGACCTCAAGAAACTGATTGATGTTTAACTTGTTACAGTGATATAATATTAAGATGTAGATAAGAACAGTAAAGATGTCAAGAGAAAGTCATTACCGATCTTCATGTTCTTGAAGAGCATGTCGAAGAAGCCTGATATCACCCTTTCTCAGAGCTTGCACAATACTTATGTACTGGACCACCACAAACATAAGTTGGGATTAAGAGAATGATTTAAGTTCTGACAAAGAATTGAGGGAAAACAAAAAAAAGGAATAGATAGTTAGTTGTTTTACCTCATGAAGATTATACTTATGCAACAGGTCATCTTTTGGTATGATTCCAATCGAAAGTTTGACTGGTATCAAATACTTCAATATCATCCTGAACATCATACAAGCAAATTGCAAAGAGTTTAAGTGTAGTGACTGACTAATCAGAGAGTAAAACCACAATCATACCTTATATTCCGTTCTCTTTTGGGATTGCAATATCGCAAGGCATATAATAGCTTTGTATCAGCCTGCAAATAAGAACAATGTTGTCCCTAATCAATATTTTTCATAAAGAATACAAAAAAAAATGGAATAAGAAAAGCTAAATCTTCCAGTATAATACATGTATGTAACCTGCAGAGTATGTATTGTGAATAAGAAAATAACATATAAGATAAATGTTATAAACGAATCAGGAGTGCAAAGAAGACCTTGTCTCTTGTTGGAAATTCCTCAAAGTCAAAGATCCGAGCAGTCTCAATACTTCTTATTACACTTCGACAAAGATTGCTTATCTTTTCTTTCTTACGTATATATATAAAAAAAACAAATTAGTTTGAGTGAACATAGTCAAAATTTTATCCCCCTAAATCATCTACTAAATTGCTCATCTTTTCTTTCTTCACAGGCAATGTAAAATAAACCTAAAAATAAAATCCTTGCAAAAGAAAAGCCATTTCCAAACACAAAGTAATAATATCAGAAGCTGTTTTCGAACCTCAACAACAACAACAAACAAATCTTTACACATGCACACTTTAGACCCAGCCCTGTTTGTATTTGCGAAAGAGGTCCTCGGTCTGAGCATTTCTAAATGCACTACACGCAATAACATATACACAGATGAGAACAACGACGGTGATGATCAGTATGAGATTTGCTTTACGCCAATCTTTTCTAAGGTTTCCCAAAAGACCAGCTTTGCATGAGTTGCAATTGTAACAAAGCTGGCTTTGGTCGTTGTTCCATAGGTAACAGTCTGCATCTGCAGCCATATTGGTTGGGTTTTGCCACAGCGTCGGGTTCACGAAGTTGTAGCCACACGCGGTCGGTGGTTTGCAGCAACCGGACTGTACAGCATAAAGAAAATGTCACATTTAGATATGATCAAAAAAAACTCAACAAATGAAACTATTATAATCTTTTACAAACATAGTTTGAAATTTTGATATAGTTTTTCTCTTCGGTGTCAAGTGTTCTTGCGTATAAATCTTCTTATTTTTTCGCCTTACTTTGTCCAAATTAACAAAATCTCTAATGTGAGTGGTAGAACATGGGAGAGATATAGTTATTCATTATGTTTCTTGATGGGGACAAAGAACTTGTGATTGTAATTATTGAATCAAATCATTGCACTAATATTTAATAATATCTAACTACTATCGACATACAATACAATCAGTCAAAACCTCATCATCTAGGCTTATCTAATTATTAATGGTTCCAATTTTGTTACAGGAGACTTGGATGCCAAGTTGCAAGAAACTAGAGATGGTTTTATTGGCCACATAGTATTAATTTCAGTAGAAAAGTACAGGAATTTTATTCAAATGTAACAAAAATCAAATATATATAGTAACCACTTTGGTCAATATTTTTGTCCCTTAATCTCTCCATGTTTTAAGCATAAGAGTGGCTTTGTTATTGACCAAAGTGGTTACTACATGCGATGGTTGAATTATGTGCGTGAGATAATGACAAAGACAGGAAATAGCTAACCGATAAAACCTATTGTATTATCATGTACCATATCGTTGGTGCATAGTGGGTCCTCTAACATGATAGTGTGTTCCTATTTTAAATTCAGATTATCTTACTATAGAATTTGGACTGTTGGTTTCCAGCAACATCTACACCAGTCTCCTAGCCTCGTAGGACTACATACGCATTTTATATATGCTAACTTTTATATTAAGTTTCAAAATATGAAAAAAAAAATGTTTTCAAAAAATGTTTTCAATAAGTGTGATTTACCATATGCCTAGAATTTGAGTAATATGTCATTTCCTCTCAGACACTAGAAAAAAATGTTTGAAATGTTCAGAAACCCATTTTACTATGACTAAGCCTATTCAACTTTACAATTGATTTTTTTTTCTAATCGAAAGAGAAACAAAACGTTAAAAGGCTAAAAGCCACTATGAAAAGGAATGTTGTGAATAAGAACAATGCTCTTTTGGACTTCAAAAAAGCTAAAGTGAAATTTTATAAATTTATGAATGATCCCCCTATTTTACTTTTTGAATAATAGACCTTTCTTTCCTTTTCATTTATAAAAAAACAAACCGTAGGTCTCACATAATCTAGATATTAACAAAATATTCTAGTTAACAACGCATCTAACATATGTTTAGATGCATCACATAATCATGCCGTTAGTGATAATACTACGGTCTTGGTTGGCTAATTAGTGTTGTATTAACTCCATTCACTGTAATTATCACTCCAAACCTACTTCAATTAACCACAAATTGCTTACTAAATAAAAATGAAAGAAAACTACAAGAACCAAACCAAAAAGCGAAAAACTGTGTGGGGGCCAAAATGTAACAAACTAGAAGTTTCAGGTACATAAGAGCATCATTATCGGGCTTCTTAGCCCGATTCTTATAATTAACTTGGGCCAAATTTAAATCAAAAAAATGAGTTAATAAGTGGAATCGATTTTTATGTAAGAAGTTTTTGGTGGTGGTGCTTGTGTCACGTGGCGAATGGTGATAGGAGGTACGAAGTGGTAGAGAGAAGAGGTCATTCGGTCTCGACCCATTCTCTGCGTCTCCCTCTTCTCTCTCTATCCGTCGGAGGCGATTACAGGAGGAGTGACGCCGCGTCGCGAACCAGACGGATTCACCGTTCAATCTAAAGCTCTACCGGCGCATCGAATCTCCAGCAGGTTCGTGTTCCTTCTCTGGTTTTATTTTTCGATTATCGGGTTGTTTTGTGGATCTAATTTTTTTTTTGGTTCGATTTCCTTTTGCATGCGTGGTATTTGATCTGGGTTTGCATCGTCTCACTATTCTCTCTCTCTCGCCGGTAGTTTTCGGCCGCCGTCGTCTATTCTCACCAATTCCAGAAGGATCTCGTCGTCGTCTTCCGAATCAAACGATACCAGGTTTGTCTTCTATATCTGCTAATTATATGTCTCTATGTTAAGGTCTGCGAATTAGAGGAAACGATTGGCTTGGTTTGTTCGAATTGATTTGTTTGTTTCTGAATGTTTGGTTGTATAGTTCGTGTGTATAGAGTTATTGAAAGGTTGTCTGTATAGGTTGTGATTGAATGGTTGGCGAGGAATTTGATTGTGAACTGATATGTGTCTGATTGTACAGTCCATTGATGCGTGTATTATAGAAAAAACTTTGGATTTAAACTCGATGGATCTGTGTTTAACATTGTGAATGTATACTTGATTGATTAGTGAAGTGTATTCGGTAAAAGCTGGCTTTAAACATTGTGAATGTATACATTGTGAATAAACTTTGGATTTAAACTCGATGGATCTGTGTTTAATATTGTGAATGTATACGTGATTGATCTGTTGTCTAAATTACATTGTCTTCATCATTGAATTTACCAGTGTTGGAATTTTAGAAAAAACTGGTGTGGACATTTAAGTTTATTGTCTGCTCATTGTAGTTAGTTTCGAACGAGTTGTAGTAACTGTTGTAGTTAGTTTCGAACGAGTAACCAGTCTGTAAGGAGTATATAAGTTTATTGTTTGCTCATTGTAACTTGAGTGTATTTTGTTTCTGACCAAATGAAAATATTTAACCAAAAAAGCGGAAGCAACGTATTTATATGGAGAGGTTCCGAGAAGACGGCCACCAGAAGCTCTGGAATGATTACTTTAGCGAGACTCCAACTTACAATCCCGAGTTATTCTGCCGACGGTTCCGAATGAACAAATATTTGTTCCTGCGTATTGTACAACGTCTCGAAACCAACATACCGTATTTTCAACAAGGAACCAATTGTACCGGACGGTCTAGTCTAACACCCCTACAAAAATGTACCGCAGCAATCCGACAGTTAGCATATGGCGGTGCAGCTGATTCACTTGATGAGTATGTCCGACTTGCTGAAACGACAGCTCGGAAATCTTTGCACAAATTTACCACCGGAATAATCAGCTTGTTTGGTGATGAATACCTACGCCAACCGACACAAGAGGATCTGCAAAGACTTCTCTATATTGGAGACCAACGTGGGTTTCCGGGGATGATTGGCAGCATCGACTGTATGCATTGAGAGTGGAAAAATTGCCCCACTGCTTGGAAATGAATGTATTCCCGAGGAACCGAAAAACCAACAATTGTTTTGGAGGCGGTAGCTTCAAGTGACCTCTGGATATGGCACGTATTTTTTGGAGCTCCAGGTACTATGAACGATCTTAATATTCTTGATCGATCCCCCGTTTTTGATGACATTATTAACGGAATTGCGCCAGAAGTGAACTTCTATGTTAATGGTAATCAATATCATTTGGCATATTATCTCACTGATGGTATTTATCCTAAATGGGCGACTTTTATTCAATATATCCGACTTCCACAAAGTGAGAAACATTCGTTATTTGCTAAAACCCAAGAAGCTGTTCGAAAAGATGTCGAGCGTGCCTTCGGAGTTCTGCAAGCTAGATTTGCCGTAGTGAAAAATCCATCCAAGTTATGGGATAAAGACAAAATAGCAAATATTATGAAGGCATGCATCATACTCCATAATATGATTGTCGAGGATGAACGATCAACATACACTCAGTATAACGTGAGAAAATTTCAAGAAATTTAGGAAGATGATACATTCACCGTTACTCCGAATTCAAATCTCGGCACTGCAATGGATCGTCGATCGAGCGTCCGTAACAGACAAGCCCATGAACAATTAAAATTCGATTTAATCGAAAATATTTGGACTAAATTTCGACATCTTCCAAATAACCAATGATTTTAAAGTTTCTATGAATTGAATAAATGTGTGATTTATGATTTTTTTTTTTTTTATGTATGGAATGTAATAAAATGTTTGTAATTTTAAGTAAATGAATTTTTTTTCTCTTTTTAATGTATTGAATATAAATAGATATATCTTAATTACTACTTATTAATAAAAATAATAATTTTATACCTAAGAACCTACAAAAAGTTCCATTGATAATGTTGTATTTTACTTAAGTATCTTAGAAAACTTCTTACACTAAAAATACTAATTAAATATTCTAAGATGTTTGATAAGAGTTGGCATTGATAATGTTGCTCTAAGAGAATTAAAAAGAAGAGAGAGAGAGAGACAAAAGAGAACATGCCTGGAGAGGAGTGATGGAAGAGGAAGAGAAGAACTGGTCAGCGGTGATGAACTGTTGGCTGAGTTTAGGACAAACGTTTGTATCAGCCAAACAAGCCCTTATCTTCCCCCATTTCTTCGAGTCCACAACGTTCTCTCTCAGCCAGTTCGAGAACCCTTCGAGCCTATACTCTTTGTAACCTCGACCCGGAACTTGATAAGACCCATCGGGTCGGGTCACGACGAAGGCGAATATCAGAACCACCAGCAAAAGTCCGATCAGTATGGCCATACAGCACAAGTAAACAGCCAGTAGAGTCTCCTTGTACCTGAGAGTGAGTGAGATAGAATTGAAGCTTATAGTTGACGGAAGCAAAAGTCTCTGTAAGAACTTACTGGTAGGCGCCGATGAAGCCGCAGGCAGAGACGAGGAGGATGAGAACGCCGAGGACGACGACGGGCCAACGGAGGAGATTGACGCATTCGTTGTCGGGCTTTGAGGCAAGCCATATCCCTGACGCCGTGATCGGTATGGAACAGAGTAACGCTAGTAAGTTCAGTATCGCCGTTAAGTTATTCGCTAACGCCATTAACTCTCTTTCACTCCCCTTAGGTTTTTTGCTTATAATACAGAAAGAAAACGAAATTGTTGAAGGTGAGAGGTCTGTGTCTCTGTGTTTCTATTTTATGATAATAGTCGGTGGTTAGAGATGATGGGAAGTGTGAAACCTGTTTAATGCATTTTCATAGAAACGAGGTTCGGTCCGGTACAGTTAATCCGGTTCGGGGCTGATTTAAACCGAGGGAATCATGTCACATGGATGGACACGAGATGTGGGCTTTAAAAGCGACTTTGCATATTTACACAAACGCGCATTTTAACGCGTCAAGTGACCGTAGAATTATTAGTTATTCAACCAACCAGAACAAGCCACGTGACCACCAACGGTGTTTCATATGTACCTGTGGTGTGTAGTTAGTGACTAGTTACCAAGCCGGATCAGTGATCACTGTCTAAGTTTAATGTAATGTGTAATATCAAATAGACATCGCAATATTTTGGTTTGATGATCATATCTTCATATGATTTGATGCATTTTTAATGTGGCTAAGCTTTACTTTGCCAATCAATGGTTTCCTTCTTCTTTTTTATTGTGTTTGCTTTGGTCCTAGCTTTGCCTTTTGGCGTTTGAACGAGGTCTAAACATTCAGTTTTAATCAGATCCCTGAGAGAACATAGTAAGTAAAAGATATACAACCAGAAAGTTATGATAGCGGAAGATATCAAGGAGGCAATGAGAAAGACAACCAACCATCTTGTTTGGAAATATGTGTTAATTAGGAGTCCAAGTGATGTTGTTTATGGAGAAAGATGAATGCCTACTACAAATGGTTATGTCTCTCCATTTTCATGTTTATGTGAAGTTATCCCCTTGACCAGTCTCTTAAGCCCTGTTTACAAATGGTTAGTTGTTACATCATATTTGCGTTTTTACAATAATGTTTTTAACATTCATGAAGAAAAGCTCTGTATAAGTATGCATGCTAATCTTCCTTCAAACTAAAGGTTTCATAGTTGTCATCACTCATCAAGACTAATCAAATAAAAAAAGCATTAGAGTAAAAGAAAAGTTATACTTTTTGAAGTGGTGAAAATTTCTATTAATAAAGCAGAGTAGCTGAACCAGCATGATCTTGACATAATTGTTATTGTCTTTATAAAGGAAACACAAGAAGAAGACAAAGTTTAATAAAAACGAGAGTTTCATGTTGAAATACAGAATTGTTACATTAAAGATGCATCCTAGACGGAATCACCATTCTCCCTTTTCTTCATGGTATGAAATCTGGAGCCTTTATCTCCAAACTTAGTGGTTGAGTAAAGCTTAAGGTAATCTTGAAACTGGTAGCCACTTGGATACAAAAGCTCTGGAGCTGGAGATATTACGGCATCACCAGCTGGATTGTAAAATGTAGCTATCGACAGTCTACATCCATCCTTCACTGTCATTACACGGTGTACAGCACTCTTGTATCTCCCATTACTCAATATCTCGAGTTGATCACCGGTATTGACAAAAATGGTGTTGTTCTTCGATGGAGGGATAGGAACCCACTTCCCATCTTTCAAGAACTCAAGACCAGGCACTTGATCATCCTGCAAGAGCAAAATAATTCCTCCAGCATCGGTATGCTCTCTCAATCCTCTCATGAGCTCCGGACGAAGGCATTCCGGGTATTTAGCCACTTTTGTCCCAAAAGCTGGACCTTCTGGACCAGAAAATGCATTCGTTATGTATTCTTGACTAAGACCAAGATTTTCACACATGAGGTTGGAGAGCCTTGCTGCAAACTTGTGCAGTTGTGAAACATATTCATCCATCGTCTTGCTGCAATATCAGTTTCACACTCCACATATTGTTTAGTATAATTGACAAAACATTTATGTAAATGGTAAATAAAGCTTTGGTTATTAATTATTTATACTTCCTAGTTACTTACATGAGTTCATCTGAAATGTTTGGGATCTTGCATATGCTTGAAGTTGGCTTATGCCAAATGAAAAAACTGCTTTCCCAATCTGCATCTGAGGTTTTGCCTTCACTCAAAGCTTTGACCATCTCTGACTGGTAAAACTTCTCTTTCAAATGATCTTCATAATGAGAGTTAATCATCTTCTTCACTTTCTCCATCAATTCTTTGTCAACCCCATGATTGTCAACCTGTAAAATTCATCATTCCACACTTAAGGATATATACTAAAACTGGACCTAGGAACATTGATAGATGCATATCTTAGTAACACTAGATTTTTGCATAAAGATATATACATACCATGAAGAAGCCCCACTTATCACATGCATGATCAAGAAGTGACATAGTCTTGATTCTGTTTTCTCCATCCAATTCAGAAAAATCAATAACTGGAATCTCCATTTCTCTCTCTTTTATTAAAACCATCTCTTTTGCTTTTTGTTCTCAGACGCAAATTGATTGAAAGATTTATGTATCTAATGAGTATTTTATAGGCATAGAGTGAGAGTGAGTTCTCTTTTATGATATTGTGCGCTAGGAGGCATAGTTGCCTACTTGGAGAGGCAAAGTTCGATAGTAATACTGTTTTTAAACTCGTAGTTGAGTATATTACATTTAAAGAATATAAATAAGTATAAGAATCTGCCTTGAAAATGTAAAAGGAACATTAGGATTAAAGAAAAGTCCAGGTTCAGTCCATACAACCATGTGATCAGCAGTTTTGAATTTTCCATTATGATTTCTTCTAACCTAATATATATGTAAATTTTCTTTCTGCTTTACAAGGAAAGTGTTTTACCCTGTCGCTCACTCATCAGTTATATTCACTGGACCTAGCCCATCATGCCTCGTATTGTGTATTGTGTATTGTGTATTGTGTTCTTATACATCTCTTTCTATTTTTTTCTCAAACTTTATTTTGTTGTTGTTAAAATTAAGTCTATATGTTGTTCTTAGGTTTCGGCCTATTCTTTTACTTGGAAATAGATTGGTTACATAAATATCATCTGATAATTGTTTATTTCATGATTGCTCGAGAACTAGAAATAATTATTTCAGCTAAAATGTGTTAGGTTGATGGATTCGACAATGGAAAAAGTGCATGTGAATCTAAGCAGGATTAAGCGAAAGAACCATAGCCCCTCCTGTGGGCGCTCTCGGTTTTGAATAAGTTTTTTTATATAAAATATATGTATTTCAGATTATATAACTTCTAATATAATTTGGGATGTTGTGGAGAGTATGTTATCTTTTTCCTGTTAGCGTCGAATATTCCTTATTATCATTTGATTTACAAAATCGCACCGACAAATCTATTTTAGTGGTTAAGCAAATTCAACCATGCCGCCAACCCATTGAGCTTAATGGGACAAGACCTAATTTACAAAGACGCATCATTTCTTTCTTAACCCAAATATTAATAAAGTATGATCTAACTTGTTTTATTTTGTGGAAGTTCAATGACTTAATATTTGTATATGAACAAAGCATTGGTAGCTTAGTGGTAATGTAAGGAATTGGCTTTTGTGTTTCTGGTTTATATCTTATATGTTGATTTAGAGTATTCAGGTCAACTTAGTAATATCCGTGGAAGTATTCAGGTCAAATTTTAATATTTATCAAAAAAATGATGAAAAATATTTCATTTTCCTAAGTTAATTTAATCTAATATTTTTCACTAACTAAGATTTTGTAGATTTTTCTATTTATTATTAGTTTGCTATATTTTATACATTTGTCCCTCAAGAACTTTCTTTCTTTTGAGATTAACCCTTATTAATTAATTTTAGTTTAGTTTTACTTTTGCCAGCTTAATAATACTTTTTTGTCAATACAAACCCATTTTTTTGCTGTCTCAATTAAAACGTCACTTTTTATAAAAAAAAAATTATAGGTTAAACGGAATCATATATAAGGGGATAACGTAATATGCAATTTTGAATGCCTTTACCAATAAAAAAACTTAGTATGCAATTTAAGTTAAATACAAGAAATCAAATTAATACTATTACATGTAAAATATCTTTGACTCATGCTGTGCGGTTCATATATTCCGATGTCACTTTAACATTCTTGACTAGGTAAGGTTGATCATCTGTGAGTCGGTCAAATTAAAGTTGATTTAGACGTAGCCTAGTAATTATTAACACTGATTCTAAGTTAAAAAATTAGTATATGAATGTTATAATTTCTAAATTATTTATGTTTATTAATATTTTATTAATACATCTACAGTGCTCAAATATAAACTTTGCCATATAATTATTCGTTTTCAATGTAATATTTTCTTTTAACTTATTGCATTATTTTAGAAATCTTACTTCTATTAATTAGAAAAAATAAACCTAAACCAAAATATGTTTACAAATCGGACGAAAATGTTTTTTTTTTCACACCAAATTTCAGTTTTAGTACAACCCAATCAAATTAATCACTAAATTCAGATTCATTTGAAACAAAAAAATATTAAAAGCAAAACAAAAACTGATATAGATGACTAAATCCAAGTTTTGCTTAGGTAAGACGGAGTTTAGAGAAAGGGATTTGTTAAAAAATACTCCAAACTAAGCAACGCCATAAAAGACCAAACATTTCAATCAAACCTAGATGAAATAAAAAAAATTCGAATGTACAAACGTCATATTTTATTTAATGTGCAAATTCAGCAAATATTCACCTTTTTGACTTTGTAACAGGATGGAGTAGTAATATTTCTCTCTTCACAGCCACGAAAAGGAAAATCACGCGCTAAAGACGGCGCGTGTGTTAATGAATCAGTTAACACTTAAATTATTATTAAAAAAAAGAAAATTAATTTTGCCTCAATCTTTCTGCTTTCTCATTCTCCAACCACTCGAAGGAGAGAGAGTCGAAGAAGAAGGAATCAATCACACACGAGAGGCAAAATCAAATCTCACTCACTCACTCTTCTCTATCGCTCCGCCGCGGCACACCATCACCTGAGATGCGGCGGTGTAAAACTGACAAATTAGAACCGATGAGGTTTCTCGCGTTTCTTCTGATCTGTAGCTTCTCTCTTGCTCTTTCCGCCGACTCCGATATCGGAACCGACTCAGTCATCACTCGGGAGGAGATCAACGGAACCTCAGCTGAGGCCAATGCGACGAACGCGAAACCCAAGGAGGACAGTTTCGCCGATATGATCGATCGTGCGCTTGAGAAGGAGTTTCCTGAGAACGACCAGAATGATGGTTCGTCAGCTAGATCTTCAATTTCGCATTTCGTTCGCTAAGGAGCTAGGGGTTTATGCCTTCAGAGATCAGCTTGTTTTGGGTCTCACTAGATGTATCACTGATTGATTATTAGAGGATTTTATCTCGGTTTATAGATTCATCACTGACTGATTACGTGCTGTTTGTGAATTTGTTTTGCTATTTGCAGTTCCTGATCCAGGAAGCTTCAATAATAGTGTGGCTGATCAGCAGGTTGGTTCATTGCATGCAAGTTTTGATCTTTGTTTACGCCAGTTCAGTTGTGGCCTTATTGCTTTTTAAAACTCAATGTGCCTTGTTCTCTTTCTTTCTTTTTATTGAGCCATTTGTTATGCTCATTAGGCTGTTCTGGAGACTGTTGCTCGAGTTAAGCCCAAGAAAAATGAGACCAAGACCAAAGAGGAGAAGTGAGTCTTCATAATTTTACCCTGTTTGGAGTTTATTTGTGCAACTAGTGGCTGTTTTCTACTCATAGGCTCAAGAAACTGTTACATAACCAGTGCCTTTTATTCTAGATCATTCTTTAATTTGGATAACGAGAACGGCGTTGAAGATACTCCAAGACTGATTGATAGGAAGGTAAGCTTGCATAGTCTTAAATCATTTGTACAGTATATTATGACTCAATAATATACATCTATCGTTTAAGATGACATTAATTTACTGCAACTCCAATCCAGGACAACGTTTTTATCATGTCCAATCCAAAATCCAAGTACCCTGTACTGCAGCTTGATTTAAGGTAAGGAAAATTCTTTTTTCGGTTCTATTATATTTTGTAAGAATCTACCTAACTGTTCTTTTTGTTGGGGACATCTCTCTTAAACGGTACATTTAGGCTGATATCAGATCTGGTTGTCGTCATTGTTTCTGCTACTTGTGGTGGAATTGCGTTTGCTTGTGCTGGTCAACCGGTGAGCACACGCTTCCGTTGCAGAGCTTTGTTACTTTCTGGTTTATTCTGTTGGATTTTGAGTATTTGTTGCCACTTGAATGATCGAACCATTATTTAATTTCTGCACTACTTGTATCATGACAGGTCATTACTGGGTATCTATTGGCGGGATCTGTCATTGGACCGGGTGGATTAAGCTTTGTTAGCGAAATGGTGCAGGTAACTTACATCAGCTTTAGTTCTTCAAAGTTCCTCTTTTGTTGTCTGCATATTACGTATCTATGGCAACGTTCATAACTAGCAGATTGCCTGGTTATGTAAATGGTTGACAAGGACTTGATGTATATCTTTTTTGTATAGCACAGGTTGAAACAGTAGCTCAATTTGGTGTTATCTTTCTCCTTTTTGCTTTAGGATTAGAATTTTCTGCAGCAAAGGTTTGCACGTTTTCACCTTCTTACGTTTGTCTGGTTTCGTTGTTCCGATCGATTGAAACTTTTGACTCAGTTATTGTACTCTGTGGTTGCAGCTTCGTGTAGTTCGTGCAGTAGCTATTCCAGGAGGTCTTCTTCAGATATTTTTGTTCATGTGCTTGAGTGGGATAACAGCCTCGGTATGTTCTAGATAGTAGCAGGCCAGCAGCAAATAGTTAAAGAAAGAGTTATTAGAGAATTCGTGTATAAATCTTCGTGAACTTAGAATGCATTCGGTTGACTTAGCCGTTTCTTCACTGCAGTTATGTGGCGGTAAACTAACAGAAGGAATATTCGTTGGTGCATTTCTTTCGATGTCATCAACAGCTGTGGTATGTTCTAATGTCACGTTTGTATTTTTGCATGTATAATATTTTGATCTTGTTACACTGTTTGGATTTATTCCTTGTGGTCACCCTCACTGTATTTTATCTTCTCTTTACTGTACCGTTTATGTTATCTTAGCTTGCTCTTTAGGCTTGATCCTCATGTGACATCATTGACATTAACTCGCGCCATGATTCTTTTACCAGGTTTTGAAATTTTTAATGGAAAAAAATAGCATAAGTGCTCTTCATGGTCAGATAACCGTTGGAACTCTTATCCTTCAGGTATCTACTTGGTCGCTCTTCAAACAATAGAATATCTGATATGATTTTAAAGCCTCTTTTTTTCGCTTACTCTACAATGCAACAGTGACTTTCATTAGATATTTGATTTATGGTTTCATAAATAACTAGGATTGTGCTGTGGGTTTGCTTTTTGCTCTCCTTCCGGTTCTTGGTGGCACTTCTGGTGTCCTTCAAGGAATGTTGTCCATGGCTAAATCGTATGTACTTTTTCTCCAGGAAGTTCTGTGAAAATATCAGACAATAGACTTCTTTCCTTTTTGCCACTTGTTATGTTGTGGTTTTGACACTTAATTACTTTTGATCGTCTGGTGATTATTTCCAGGTTGGCTATTTTGATTGCGTTTTTGGCTGCTTTGTTTGTGCTGTCACGTACCTGGGTACCTTGGTTTCTAAAACTTATGACAAGCCTTTCTTCTCAGGTATACACACATTTTTTACCTGCTTCCATGTTGGTTTTTACGTTGTTTATCAACTAAAGCGTTCTACAAATCTTTGGCAGACTAACGAGCTCTACCAGTTGGCCGCTGTAGCATTTTGCTTGCTTGTCGCTTGGGTTAGTCTCTCACCACTTGTTCTTCTTACCTATCGTCTGTTTGCAAATGTGTGCCTCTCAAATTTTGAATTCATAAACCACAGTATCGTTTTGGCTTCTTCAGTGTAGTGACAAGCTCGGTTTAAGTCTTGAGTTGGGTTCCTTCGCGGCGGGAGTGATGATCTCAACAACTGATCTTGCTCAGCACACTCTTGAACAAGTAAGAAGTCAAGTTTGATTCTTTCGTACCTTAGAGTATCTTTCCAATTTCTTTGGACAATCTTTATTTCTAAAGGTGTCGTTGAATTCTTGATGAAATACATTACCCTTCTTTGTCTAATAGTACAAAAAAATATACTTTTACCTTATACATCAGCCGTTGTTATTGTTTCTGTTCCCTTTGCAGGTGGAACCCATACGGAATTTTTTTGCGGCACTATTCCTTGCTAGTATTGGAATGTTGATACATATGCACTTCTTGTGGAACCATGTTGACATCCTGGTAGCAGCAGTGTTGCTGGTGATAGTGATAAAGACCGTGGTAGTTGCGATCGTTGTTAAAGTCTTTGGATACAATAACAGAACTGCAGTACTTGTAAGAAGTGGACCTACTTTCATATAAAATTCAAACCTTCTCGTGAGGAGAAAGAGGCCTCAAAGTTTTCTTTTGTCTATAGGTTGGAATGTCACTTGCGCAGATTGGGGAATTTGCTTTTGTTCTGCTAAGTCGAGCATCCAATCTTCACCTAATTGAGGTAAGTAAGCTCTTTGATTTATAGATCAAACTAAGCTTTATATCTTCCAGACTGTGTGGTACGATAAAAGCGTGGTTTTGGTGGAGTGATAACAATGAAGGGGGGTTTGTGTTTATTTGCAGAGCAAACTGTACCTCTTGCTTCTGGGGACAACTGCTTTAAGCTTGGTATGGTCCAGTACATCATATTCATTTTAAAAACGTATTGTTCAGTAACACTATTAAAGTAATTAATATGTTTGCAGGTAACGACACCATTTCTATTCAAGTTGATACCAGCCGTAGTACATTTAGGGGTGCTCTTACGGTGGTTCTCTCCAGATAGCTCAACTGAGGTATAATCTAAAACATCTCTGTGTCACTCTCTACAGCTTTTGGCTCAAACTGAACTTTTGGTTCTTTTTTGCCTTCATCTGTGTATCAGATTGGGTTGAAAGGAGATTTGTATCATTCGGAGAGTGCAAAGCGTATATCACTAATGATCCAAGGTTCTCTTCACGATTCTTAGATGATATTTCATCAGTACAACATCAAAGGCCACATTTGATCTCAAGGCTAAGGCAAAAAGGCAATGAATGTGGAGTAACCCCTCGATATTGTGTTCTGGATGTATAGATGTTTCGCGAGATCAGGAGAAGAAGAAAACAAAGAGGAAACTGTATAAAATCTCTTACACGAAGACTTGTAACTTTGCTTCATGTTTTTCTCTTAATGTTTTTGTGATTTTTTTTTTTTGGGTAAAAAAAGGTAGGAAATTCTATTTTTCGTTTAATTTCATTTCTTTCATCTAGAAATAACCTTCAACGTATTGTAATGATATCATAAACCCATAAAACTAGTATCTCTTAAATAAAAGAGTTTTTGAGTTAATCGACTACATAATAGAGTACAACAACAAATACAATTCAATTAAAGAATATGAAAAAAAGAATCAATGGTTTCTTTAGCATTTGGTGGGAACCCGAGTCTTTATTGGCTTAAGCTTCAAACCAAGACTCTCCGGAGATAGAAGCTCAGGCGAAATACACGACGGGCTGAGTGGACTCGTAGGACTATCACTAACCCGACCAGGCCGGTACAACCCAAAGCCCATGAAAAAGAACTCCATTGGTATCAACATCGCATGTGGTTGCTCTTCTGTCACCATTGATCCACAAGCTTGCACCTACAATCTCAAAACAAACAACATCAAACCATGTTCCAGGAATCTAAAAGCCTGACTGACACTTTAATCTTCAGAAGCCGCATACCTCAACCAAGGCGCTGTATTTTCTGTCTAGTGCAGCCACCATGTGAAGAGTCTCAGAGTGGAAAGGAGATTGGTCTCCAACAAATATGAGTGTACGGCATTTCAAACTTCTCAAGCCATCAGTTATGTCATGTCTCCTGTTGATTGCTTCCAGAAACCTCCTAAGGCTAACACCGTGTCTTTCGCCAAGCAGCTGAGCAAACACATCATGAGTGTTACAACAATGTTAAGGTGAAGAAAAACCGTATTCATCTAAAAGACTAGTACTGAGTTTAATAAGCACTGACTGACCCTTCTGCATTCATGTACTACATCCCTCTCCGGAACTTCAGAGCTACCACGAGCTTCCTGTCGTGTGATTATATAAAACAGTTTCAAAAAATCGATGTCTATTGCGAGTTTACATTACATATGCAGGGTGGGGAATATTTACCTTACTGAAGTACCTCTGAAGGAAACGATCTTTTAACAATCCAGACATGCCATAATAGTACAACAAGTTTGACACTACCTGCAGAACATTAGTACTAACAACATGTTTATATACTCGTCTGGATGCGAATTAAGAGTGTGTGACTTTTTGTAGATTTAAATAAAAAAAAAACTAAACCTTGTAATAAAACCATTCAGACCATGAGGGTGCTTTGCATAGAGGCGATATCAGAATCAGACCCAAAACTCTATCTTTATGTTTAATCTGCAAAACCATTAAACAATCACTGATAAGTAATGAAGTATTGTGTGATGTTTTAAGAACTGTAGCTACACATAAAATCCTCAAGGAGCTTCGATGGGTAACATACAGCAAATAAGGAAAGGATGTAGGCACCAGCAGTGATCCCCATGCACATTACTGACTCCAGTCTGCAAGGAAAACATAAAACACATATTTAAGGATTTATAAAGTTAACTCCCAATGTTCAAGTGTGAGAGTTGGTTGATTCAAGCTTTTACCTAAAGAAGTTCAAGACTTCAAGAATCTGGTCTGCAAGGTCTTCAACAGAAGGCGATGGATCAGTGGAACAAACTGGAGCAGCTCCGAACTACAAAAACTCTTTGTAGAAATGACAAAACGTGAGCAAGAAGCAGCAAAAGTAGATGTAGTTTCAAGAGAATCAAATTTGCAAACCTCATGTCCAGGGGGACTAATATGGTAGATGCAGAAGTTATGGAGGAGCAAAGACACTGCTTCAGGGCAAAGAAACAGTCCTTGGAAGCAAGACAAGTCTAGCCAAACAATAACAATCTAACATCAGGTGGATGTGAAAGTGAATATATAACCAATGAATATATTTCACCACTACTCTTACAATTTAATGCTACATCAGGGTAAGTGATCAATGCTGGCTTCTCTTGGTCTCCATAGACTACAACTGAAACTAAACCATGGCAAGTTTTGACATGATGCTCCTGCCAAAAAAAAAGAATCAAAACAAAGAAAGAACTCAATCAGTCTATCCAAACTACAATGCCACAAGCTTGATGATCATATACACACACACCATTAGTCTCATCCAAAATCAGCTCAGAGAAACCACAATAAATCTTTTCAATTTTATTCTTGTTTTAAGCAGGTACTAACTACTACAGCTAAGAAAGGAACATTCCAACTTTGTTCCAGACCACACAAAAAAATAAATAAGGTTCTCAATTAGATTCTCCCATGTGCAAAGACTCAGAAAATCAGCAGAAGAGATAAGTTGTCACTTAAAAAAGTCAGACATCATATATCAATCATAGAGCATCAAAAAAAAGATACCATTTTTTCAAGAGAGTCTCTTGACCTTTTATGCAGAAGAAAAGGAGATTCGAATCAAACCAAACACCCAAGTTGAAAGGATTATCATCAGACAAAAGTAAAACAACTTTTTTTTAAGATCCAACTTGGCATACAAACTAAATCTAATTTGACAAAAACAGCTAATAATATACACTGGTTTAAATCGGAAAGTGAATATCTTTCTTTCAAATTATACCGTAATTACCACTGAGATTGGAAGCTAATTAGGAAAACTATGAACCCATAAGAGAGAAAAATGAAATGAGACTAATTTGCCATAAAAAGATACAGAGGAAATCGAAAGAGGAAAGAAGACTAAAGAGAGAGAGAAAAACAAATAAAGAAAGTAAATTTCGGAGCTGAATGTGTGTGTAAAAAAACAAACCTTTCCACCATTGTAGATCTCTTCAATGTCGACTGAGACGTCGTCGTTTAAACCCGCCATGACTTCAAAAGCTGCGTCTTTTTCTCTTCTCTCTCTCTCTGTTGTGTTGAGATTGAAAGAGAAGGGATGGTGCTCTCTTTTTGGGTTAGATTTCAAGGCTTCAACGGCTCTTTTTGCTCTGGTTTGTCTTCTTCTTTGATGGAGAGAGAGAAGTGGACCACTTTCAATCTCTGTCTCGATGTCTGTGTGTTATAAGAAAGCCGTGTTGCGTTAATGGCCAGCGGTTAATCATTTTCCCACCGACGCCGATGAGACTCTTTTTATTTTATTTACGCCGAACTTCCCAACGGCGCCGTTTTCGATTCGTATCTCTCTTTGATTTGGTTTCCTTTCATTTTTTATTACATTTGAGTTCTGATCGGTTTACATAGTTTTTGTAATAATCACGTTTTTAATTTTCTTTTTTGTAATAATCACGAGTCCAATTTTATTATGCCCTTTAGCCAATTTTCATTATCATTTCATTTCATTTAACAACTTTACCACTTTACTTTTTATTCTTTTGTCCTTCTACTCTAGAGTTGGCTATTTCGACGACCAAATTAAACACCCATCAACTCCAATAACTTTTACTCCCTCCGTTTTTCAATATAAGTCGTTTTAGAGAAAAAAATTTGTTTATGTCGTTTTTGATTTTCTATGTAACATTTATTAATAATTAATATTGTCTGACCAATGATAATATATCTTCTATTTTTTTATTGCTTGAATTGTGGTTAGGTAAATAATTAATGATGTTTTTGTTTTTTTTCTAACGCTGATTTATTATGATCTTACAATTATGATATAGGAAATATTACATAGATGTTTTTGTTTTAAAAATATAAAAAATTAATGATTTTTTAGTCTATGTACATACATTTTAAACGACTTATATTAAAAAACAGAGGGGGTACCATTTAATGTAACAACAAACTTTTGTTTCTTTTCTCCCACTCCATTTTATTATATACAACTATAAATTAAACAAAATTCTGATATAATACTAAGCAAAATGATAATCATCTACCATAAACAAACTTAGCTATTTTATAAAACAACAAAAGTAGTTTGGTAGACGGACCTAACTATTGAAAAGAAAACAAAAATTTGTTAGTCATAACATGACAAATAGGCTCCAATACTTTTTGTAAGATCATCCCTACCTCGTGGTCCGAAAAAGGTTTTTTAAGGCCCACTAATATATCTCCCTTATAGCCAATAAAGAAACGGCAGCGTTTGATTAAGGCTTTGGTTTGATGGAGCCGTTCATATTGATCGGTAAGAGAGCATATGGGATTTTGGAAAATGTCACCGAAATTGAACCGAACATTCGGATCGGTTCGGAACTTGGGTCATTCGGTTCAGTTTCCGATATTATTATCGAACATAACAACTATCCTACTATATAAAAGGAACTAAATCGTTGATTCCTAAGCCTATCCACATGTGCACAAATATTTATGACCAACCAATATGCCAGGTCATCACAAAGTAGGTTTGCAATTAAAAAAAAAATTCAACAATTCGCAGCCCATTAGACCCATCTCCTAGCCCACTCCCGAGCCACTCTCTCATAAGTATAATCCCGTGTTCTAAACATCCCGTGTTAAATTTTTTAAAACACTCATATCTTAGAAATAGTTTAGAAAATATGTTTATATAAATGTTTTTTTCTTGAATAATATTTAATTAATTTTTTTTGTATCTTTTTAACTTTTATAATAAAAATATTGTTTTCAGATAACAACAAAATATATATATAAGAATTATCTTATTTTTAAATTTTTTTATAATTTTTTATATTATTTTAGAATCAAATATTTAATATTAATATAACATATAAATTTTATATGATTCTACTATATAAAAGGAACTGAATCATTGCTTCCTAAGCCTATCCACATGTGCACAAATATTTATGACCAACCAATATGCCAGGTCATCACGAAGTAGGCTTGCAATTAAAAAAAAAATTCAACAATTCGCAGCCCATTAGACCCATCTCCTAGCCCACTCCCGAGCCACTCTCTCATAAGTATAATCCCGTGTTCTAAACATCCCGTGTTAAATTTTTTAAAACACTCATATCTTAGAAATAGTTTAGAAAATATGTTTATATAAATGTTTTTTTCTTGAATAATATTTAATTAATTTTTTTTGTATCTTTTTAACTTTTATAATAAAAATATTTTTTTCAGATAACAACAAAATATATATAAGAATTATCTTATTTTTAAATTTTTTTATAATTTTTTTATATTATTTTAGAATCAAATATTTAATATTAATATAACATATAAATTTTATATGATTAAAATAAAATTTTTTTTAATTATATATAAAATTCATTAAGGGTATTGTTTTAATTAACACATTAGCGAATTAGTTAGAAATTAATAATAAATCAATAACCTATCTAAAAGTCTAAAACCTAATAAAATATGACAAATAAGAAAAACAACTAAATTTTAATATAAAATAGAAATTTAATATTATTAAAATAAAATTCATTTTTTAATATATATATAATATTAATTAAGGGTATTTTTTAAATTAATAAATTAGTGACTTAGCTAAAAATAAATAATAAATCAATAATTTAGCTAAAACCTAATAAAAACATGACAAATAAGCAAATTTACTAAAATTATGGATAATATAAAATATGATTGATTCTTTAATACAAAATTAAAATAAGAGTTTTGTTAAATAAAACATAAATTTTCCGTATCGGTGTTACAAAAAAAAATCATTAATAGTGTCGTAGGAATTATGTCTTTCTCATTATCGAATAAAATTGAAGCAGAGTGTTGGAGGATAGATCAACGTATATACGAGATTATGGAGATTGATATGGGAGTTGAGGTAACGGACACAACTGTTCCTCCGTAAAGAAACGCTCCTGCTAGACATCCTGGATAAATGAAAGAGACATATTTGGACTTGGCTTTGTGTTAATGGATGGTGATTTTTCAATGCTGTTTGGAGCAAGGGCCGATATACACGCACCAAATCACCACTGCAAGCGGAAGCTGAAGGTTTACTATGGGCAATGCAAGTGATACTGAAGTTTGGACACAGAGAGATGGTCTTTCAATCAACTGTGAACAACTGGTTATACTCATTCAAAAGGATGAAGATTAGCCTGCATTGGACTCAGAGCTCGACGAAATACAGGCTGTATCCAAAGAATTTTTTAAACTTTCTATTGCTTATATTCCTAGATCTTTAAAACTCCGTACGAATAGCCTAGCAAAAGGTGTCCGATCACGCGCATCTCGATCAGCTTTTGTAAACTTTTTTGCACCAAGTTGGCTAGCCCCACAAGCTAGCATGAGGGTGCCAAAAAAGAGAATAAAATTGAAAGTGAAACTAAATATCCCAATGAACAAATTTATCAGAAGTCCATATTTATGTGGATGTCTATATGGGACAAACAATTTTTTAAGACAATTATAGAATATAGTCACGAAAATCAATCCTAAAATATATAATTTAAAAAAAACTATTTAAACTAACCATCAAAATTTTCAATATTACACCAAATAAGAATATAAAGACCAACTATATTCTCTTCGTGTATAATGTGTTGTAGTAAGATTCAAAAAAATTAACTTACTTTACAGTAAGGAAAATTAGATTTTTAATTCCAAATTTACAGTAAAAATATAACATTTTATGAAACTAAACAATTGACATAATAGTACAAAAATATGAAAAAAATTCAAAATACTATCCGCGCGTACAAGGACCTAGTTGCTGTAATTTGTTTAAAAATCTGAATCAGCCGGGTTGTTTTCGGGTAATTTCATGAAACTCGGTTTAGTAGTTGGTCATCTCCCGAATCCATCGTGTTAAACTGATCGGTTAGTGTTTGCCGAACCGAACAAAAAAAAAGCGATTGAATTTCCAAATCTTGTCGGTTCGTACAGTATTAGGGGTAGTTTAGACTTTCCACTAAATGAATTTCCTTCACAGTAGCTAGCTAGGGTTTTGATATAAACAGCTCTCGATCGTCATTTAACAAAGCTCCGGCGCCACCCCACTAAACGCGAATCTAACTCTTTATCTTTGCTAATTTTCACGGTGAGCTTTTAGATCCTCTCTCTCGAAATGGCGACAGTTCCAGGACAATTGATATGGGAGATCGTCAAGACCAACAACTGTTTCTTGGTCAAACAGTTCGGAAGAGGCAACGCTAAGGTTCAGTTCAGCAAGGAGACCAACAATCTCTGCAACCTCAACTCCTACAAGCACTCTGGTAAAATAAATTGCAATGATCTTTTCTTTGCTACTGATAAGTATGATAGCTTCTGACAGGGATACAATGTTATGGCTTTCAGGTCTTGCTAACAAGAAGACAGTGACCATCCAGGCAGCTGACAAGGAACAAGGTGTTGTCCTTGCCACCACCAAGACCAAGAAGCAAAACAAGCCTAAGGTCTCTGTCAACAAGTCCATCCTCAAGAAGGAATTCCCAAGGATGTCCAAGACTGTTGCTAACCAGGTTTGTCTATCTCTCTTCTCTTTATGATCAACTCTTGTGTCTTGCCTCGTGTAGATGTTTAGTTTAATGTCTGCTTGTATTTGCCGTTACATCTGTTAATTTAGTCATAACCGGGTTGATTTTTGTGGAAAATTGAATCAGGTGGTAGACAATTACTACAGGCCAGACTTGAAGAAGTTCGCTCTAGCTAGACTCAGTGTCATCAGCAAAAGCCTTAGGGTTGCCAAGTCTGGTGCCAAGCAAAGAAACCGTCAAGCTTAAGCTTTTTGTTCAGAATCTTATGTTTGAAGTAAAAGATTTTGCTGAAGAGGTTTATTAAGTTGCTTTGTGTTGAAGTCGAATCATAACACTATGCTCCTTTTCATTAAGAGTTTTTTTATACTTATGTTTCTTGTGTGCTTGTGATATGCATTTTTTTGTTGAATCTTTTTTATCAAATGAAGAACTCGAGTAAACCTCAAGTTTCTTGTCAAACGAATTAGGCGAAAGAAAACCGTTCTTATATACTGATGTTGTAATAAACATTTGAATTGAGTCGGTTCATTTTTTGTCGACGAAAAAAGAGTAATGAAAATAGAAGCGATGTTAGTGGAGTTGTAGTGTTGATTAGAAGAGGTCTCAACCAGCCTTCAGCACCTGAAACGGGAGCCTCCGCCCACATTTCCTCTCACACCCACCAGAACAAACTTGTTTTGAACACATTACAAAAAAAAATATTTTTTTTTGAGCAACTACAAACGTAAAAAGAGTGGGCTATCTTACTGTACTCTTACACTGGCTTGAACGTAAGCTAAAAAGCCCATCAGGCTTATATTCGGCCCAAATTATAATAAACTAGGGTTTTGTTACCTCAATCCTTCATTGTTATCTCTCTGTGCCGTCCCCAACTCCATTCCGAAGAGAGAGAGAGAAGAGAAATCGAGGAAAATGGAGAAAGGAAAGGGAAGAAAGGAGGAGATCGTTACCAGGGAGTACACCATCAACCTCCACAGGCGCCTTCATAGCTGGTATACTCTTTTTCATCTTTTCTTCTCTCTTCATTTTCATCTCCCATTGATTCGAATTAGTAGTGAGTGTAACTCGAACTGAATTAGTATTATATTGACATTAAATCATGTTAATTACTTATGCGTGATGATCATGAACATCTCCTTGTTCTCATTGTTAAGCTTACCGTTATAGAAATGCAAAGTCCTCAATGTGATTTGATCTTTGTATAAACAGCACATTCAAGAAGAAGGCACCCAATGCAATCAAAGAGATCAGGAAGTTTGCATTGAAAGCTATGGGAACCAAGGATGTTAGAGTCGATGTTAAACTCAACAAGCAGATTTGGAGCAGAGGAATCCGTGGTCCTCCTAGGAGAGTCAGAGTCCGTGTTGCTCGTAAGAGGAACGATGATGAAGATGCCAAGGAGGAGTTCTACTCTCTCGTCACTGTCGCTGAGATTCCGGCTGAAGGATTGTCTGGTTTGGGCACCAAGGTCATCGAAGAAGACGAGTGAAGAAAAAGTTACTGAAGTTTTCACACAAACCCTTATCCTTAAAGATATTGTTTCAGCTTTTTTTTTGTTTTGTTAAATCTTTAGATGAAAGACAGAAAGAGAGAGGAAGACTTTTGTTTGGTTTGATCACTTACCCATTTTGGTAATTTATTTCTTATGTTTTAAGTTCTATAGACAATTAGTCATCTCTATTAGTAAGTTTACAATCTCTGTTATGGTTTTTGAGTGTGTTATCCTTATAAATCACTTCACTTTCCTCTCCTTATTAGAGAAGCAATTAGATGAAAACATGTTTGGTTTACTATAACCAGGGCCTGCATAAAGTCATTCTAATTTCAGAATGTCAATATAACGTTTTCCAATATTAAGTTCAAAAAGGAACAAAAAAGAAAGAAACAAGTGTAATCTATCTTTATACATTATCAGGCCAGAACTCTCTAAAGAAAGCTCGTTCAAATTCCTTTTCCAGCAAGTGTTTCTCGTGCTCGATCATCTTCCGCATCTTCTTAGACAGTTTCTTTGCTTTCTTAGCGACTTGTTTAGAATCTGTAGCAATAGAGTGATGAGGCTTTGCCGCTTTTCTCTTAGTTGTAATTTCAGCTCCAAGTCCTCGTTTGTTATTTTTGAGCAATGTTTGCAGAGGCTCTAATATACCCTGTTGAGAGATTCCAAGACCAGTGCCTTCCTTCCACCCTTGCTTCTTTAGAAGCTTAAACCCTATGTTTGAAGAATCTATTGCAACATCCAACGAACTGCTTCTTTCAGAGGTCTCCACCATCATGTGGAATCTTCCTCCTTTTGTATCCAAAAGAACCTTTGATTTAGTTGAATCTCTGATAAAAGAAAATCGAACCCAAAATTACGTGACACTCAAGGAAACCTAGAATCCCTCGAGACAAGGTGATCACTGATCAAAAGTGCGCAAAAGTTGCTTTTGATTAAGTAGAGACCGACTTTTGGTTTCCTATTATAATTTGGAAAATATAAAAAAGTTAGAAAAGGAATCAATTCATCGGTTCTGCTGATGGTATACCGGTCGAACCGGTAAATCCAGTTCGATTGAGAAAAAACTTGAACCAAAACTAAACTGGTTTTGAAGGCCATTTAAAAACCCAATAGGGCCCATATTGGGTCGTAAACAACTCTTAACATATAAGCGACAGGAGCCCTAAAATGTTTAACATAGCGTCGTCGTCTCCTCCAGTGAAGCCAAGAAGATTTACTGTGATCAACCATGGGTGATTCTCTTCGACATGCTGTTTCTCTTTTTTTTCTCGTAAAAGAACTGTTGCTGATTTTGTGTCGTAATGAATGGCAGGGAAGGTTCACTGGCTCGTGCCGGGAAGGTGAGAGGTCAGACACCGAAAGTGGCTAAGCAGGACAAGAAGAAGAAGCCTCGTGGCCGTGCTCACAAGAGATTGCAACACAACCGCCGTTTCGTCACCGCCGGTAATTAATTTTACTTTCTGATCGATTTAATTTGATATTTCTGACGTTGAATTAGAGTTATGTTGATTGTTTTTGTCTTAACTTAGCTCATTTTTAAAATAGTAGCTTTAGTGATTAGTCATTTCAGTTTCAGTATATGGCTCAATCTAATCGCATTATATCATTCTCTGGCAAATGATGTTCCAATCAATCAGCATTTTGTAATGTTTTTGTTTGTGCTCGTCATGTGATTGCATTAGTTGGTTTGTATTCTCATTTGCTTTTGTTTGTATTCATCTTAAGATTGTTGGACTTGTACTGGACTCATTACTGATTCAGTTGTTTGGATTCTTTATTTTTTTTATCAATCTTTGGGAATTGCTTTGACATCAGTCCGTATTGGTAGTGTATTTTTATCAGTTTGTGGCTCTGCTAATTTTGCTAAATGAACATTCACTACTGATTGTAGTTCATGCTCTTTTTTCCTTTCTTGGTTAATCTTGAGATTACAGAAGTTTTTTTTTTTCATACAAGTGGATTCTCATTTGTTTTCGTTTGTGTTGTTCTTCAGTTGTTGGCTTTGGCAAGAAGAGAGGACCGAACTCATCTGAGAAGTAGACAGAAGCAATATTTACCTTTTGATGTCTTTGATAATGTGTCTTTAGTCACGAAGCCAATGTTTCTTGTTGATTTCATTTGTGTTACATTTTTCTTGTTCGGATTATAACTTACTTTCTTGTGTTAGTGTAAGGCTGGCATATTGTTGTATTAGATCTTTTGTTTTCTTATGTTGGATTAGAGGCGAAACCTTGGTGATGCAATATATTCATCTGAAACTAAGAAGAACCCCTAATCACCTTTGAAAGCTCTTGTGTCCATTAATTTCTACAACTTGGGTTCTGATGTAGAAAAATCGCCACGATCCAAAAGATCTTGCGCGACTTCTCAAGGGAGACTCATTATCTAAAATCATATTTTAGGATGAACTTGATTTGTTTGCCAGACCAAGAAATATTTCAAGCCACAGATCCATTCAAGAAGAATAAAAATTATGAAAGAAATAAAAAATCCAATAACTCAACACATAATGAAAGAAAAAAAATATCATCAAATGCCATTACAAGACACACCCCGGGAACAAGACCAACAACAAAGATATTTAGTTCAAACCATTCTTTTAGTTAAAAAGAAGAGACTTCGAAACAGAAATTTTTAGAGATCAGACTCGATGAGGTAATCCCCGAGCCTCTCCACAACCAAATTGCATTGACCTCCAGTCATAGGCTCCTCGTAGATGCCAATGACCAAGGCTTGAGTCGTCTTCTTGATAGTAACTCCTCCAGGTCCCTGCAAAATGAATTCTCATCACATTCTCTAATCATAAAATCTAAATAATCAGTACGAATCATAGACATGTTGTTTACCTTCTTCCCTCGGATGACAGCTCCAGGTTCACCTTGAATAACCATGTATTTAGCTCCACCGAGAAACAAACCGGTCGGGGCAAGAAACCCAGGCTCCTCGAAGTCCTTGGTGATCCCATTGATCTCTTCAGTCTTCAACTGTAACAAAACATATCAACAAAGACATTAGATTGAAACACTAATCAAGACCTTAAGATCTAGAGCCCTGGGTTCAACTCGAGTGATTCAGATCACACAGATCCGAGATTCCTCAGATCCGATCAGAGAAGACAAGAGAAGAGAGGAGACCTGAGGGAAAGCGGCGCTCTGAGCCCAGACACTGCCGTCTTGACCGAGAATGGCGGCGGCGGTGAGGTGGTTGCCTTCGACATCGCACATAAGGTGGTCGTCAACGTACGATTGCCACGACATCTTCTTCTTCTTCTTTCTTCTCCTGACGACTTGGTGAAAGACTTTTCTACTTCTCTCTCTCGGTTAGACTTTGTGAGCGTAGACAATGAAATATTTGTGCTTTAAATTAATCATTTTCGTAATTTATTATTATTTTTTGGGCTGTCAAAGCAAATTAATCATACATCAAATCTAGGAATATCCCACAATTATTATTTTTTCTTTCAAATTGTTAGTTAAGTTTTTTTTTAAAAAAATTATATTTACTATAGAAAGAGCGTAGGAGTAGAATGTTTAAATGGGAAATCGGAAAGGAAACTACAAGTCTACAACTACAATAAGTCAGTTTAGTCATAAAATGGTATATGTAAACAATCACCTACCTTTGTGACAAAAAAAAATCACCTACCTACACAACGAGCTGAATAATAAGTAAGTCGCAGCGACGCCACCACCGAGCCAAACACCATAAACAGAACAATCGAACATCAAGAGAGTTAGAGTTGAAGAAAGACCTGAAGAACCAAAGAAATGAAAGCAAATCAAAATCATACAATGTTAATGCAAAATGGAGAAAATTTATTTAACATAATTTATATCTATACTATACTAAAAGGAACTAATAAAGCCTTCTAAAGCTGTCCACGTCACTTATTAAATTTAGCCAATCAGAACATTTCAATTAAAATTTTGGGCTTTTGTTTCTAATGTACCTATATTAAGTGAAAAATGCCCAACGACAGTGGGTCAAGAGAGTGTTATTAGCCCAGTTCGAATAAAAAGCAATTAGCCCAATTCAAAAAGAGCTTCCAATCCTACTATGGATCCACGCCGTCTCTTCTCCTCCCCACTTCGTCTTCTCGGCTTGAAACCTTCTCGGCTGAGTTCTCATCGATTCACTTTCACACATTCAATTTTCGACTCCCGATGCTGTCGGGTATCTCGCCGAAGATCAAGTTCGACGACAAGTTTAAAGCTTTGAGGCTGGAGAGGAGAGTAATCGAAGTGGGTATTGGTCCTTTGATGAGATTATCCGATAAGTCGATGAATGTGAGATTCGAGTGGAAGGATTTTGGGATGTTCCCGGAGAGATTGGCGTGGGAGATGGTGAGGGAGACGATGTCGTGCATGTTCCCGAGGATGACGAATAGCCCCGAGGTGGAGACAGGGACGGAGGAGACAGTGATGTCGGTGAGGTTGACGAGGCGAGCGAGGGAGAGTCCCGAGAGGCGGGGGAAGGAGGAGACGGCGGAGAAGGAGTGGAGCGAGTCCGGGAGGTGAGGGGGAGCGGAGAGGGAAGGGCAGTTGTGAAAAGAGAGGGAGGTGAGGGAGGGGGAAAGGGCTTTGAGGGCTGTGGAGGAGATGGAGAGATCGGAGGAGCAGTTTGTGAAGGAGAGGGAGGTGACGAGGCGGAATGGGGAGCCGGTGTCACAGGTTACGACGGTGGTGGGGGGTTTTTTGGAGGAGGAGGGGTGGTGGTGGTCGCAGGGGTTCTTGAGGGTGGGGATGTTGAGGGATTCGAAGGCTTTGAGCTGCTTTGGGTCGAGTGGGGAGGTGGAGGATGTGCGAGGGGGAGTGGGGGAGGTGCGTGGGACGGGGGAGATGGTTGGAGATGGGGTTGGGGAGAGGGAAAGGAGCGGCGTAGATAGTGGCTGAGAAGAGGAGTAACGGTAACGGAAGTAAAGGCTAAGTCTTGGTGTAGAAGACATATAATGGAATAATACCAGTCTTTGTGAAAATGGGGTTTTACGTAGTCTTTGTGAAAATGGAATAATACCAGTCAATGGTGCGAAAGAACTTGCTCATGAGATCATGCAGAGAAGGTAAGAAGACAATCTAGACTGATAATATAGATTTTCACGTAAAAGCATCAGAATCTATCAATTAACCATAAGAATAATCTCATTTCCAAATATTTTAAAAAACTAAAATAAAAGAATTAACAGAAGTATTGAATAGCATAAATTAAGGCCTTATAGAACAAGTCAAACCCAAGAGAGTAAATGTTATTTTCTTCCAATAACGTAAAAAAAAAATATTCTCATATCTTAACCATTAACATCCTTCTTCAACCTTCCTCCGAGAGAATTAAATTTCCAAGGTTTCGTCATAAGAAAAAGTGGAAAGACACTATTTCTAAAAACACTACAGAAAAACCTAGCTTTCTGTTTCATATCACCAAAATCAATAGTGAAATCACCATAGGAACTATCTACCAAGCTCTAACCAAAGCACTACTCCAAAAGACTACGCAAGTATAAGAAATTCTTTTACAAGCCAAAAGAATACAAATCTTAATATGGCTCTCTATCTGACAATTGGTTTTCTTCTAAGGTCCAGATATGAAAGGAATGGAGAACCCACCTCCTACACCCCCTTTGAAAACTGCAGGTACGTAGTATTATATAGAAAAATATAATAATCTCCACCCACATGATCTTTCTTTTATATTGAGCCTGACATATGTACAGAGTAATGTCTTTTGTAATGGAATTGAAAATAATTCATATATTTTTAATAACCAAACTTAATGTCACCCTCACAAAAAATTATAATACAAATGGCTTTCACCCAATTTTTTGTCTCCTCAGATATTATAAAATTTTAACTCATTCGAATTACTAAAATAGGGATCAAATGGCTGAAGAGTATAGCTGGTGAATTCTTCTTATAACAAATTGCTGACAGAATTCGTAAGTAAATAATAATAATTGCATCTTCCAATTTCGAATGATAAGTCGTATTGTTCTAAAAAAATTCAAAAGCCTTGCAAAATTTAAGATCAAAAGTCTTGAAGGAACGTAAATTGGAAATTCCTGAAAACACAACAACCATATAATCGATGAAAATATTTTTTAAATACATAACTCATATATCGTTTTGATAACCTAATAAAATAGAAAATAAAATATATTGTAGTATAATTACATACAAACTACAAAATTAAGAATTTCACTATAGATGGGGTGAAGCTGCTCTCGACAAATCTGATAAAACTAAAGAAGGTTAGTAATCAATTTTTGAAAAATCATAGATTATTTTTTTCATTGAATTATTTGTATGCTATACCAAGAATCATATTTTAGTATTTGTTTTAACTACATATAATTGAATTAACTAAATATAAATTAACTAAACTTAAAATAAAAATAGATTTGTTTTCTGAAATTATTTTAAGAATATATATGTATATATCTAAAATCTTAGACTTAGATAGATTTTTCTATCTATCTATTTTGGTTACTTATAATAAATAAATTTGTATAAATAATTGTATAGTTATCAAAAATTAAAACTAATTTTTTAAAATTGTTGATATATAAAATACTAAAGATTTAACGATTAAGTATTTATTTAAGTATAGAATTTTTTTTTTAAGTTTTGTTATGAATTTGTATAATTATATTAAAACAAAACAATATTTCGAAATTGATTATCATATTCGAATATATTTATTTTAGTGATGATGTATGAATTATTATCATAATTTGAAAATTTACTAAAAAAACAATATCAACATGAATTGTAATATATGAGTTATTACCTTAACCAAAATTATAAATTAACATTAAATATAATTATATATGTCATATTTAGCTATACAATGTGTCATCAATATTAATAGCCATGTCAATATTACATAATGCCAATATTCTGCTACTTAAACCCCAAATCCCCTAACTCCCGTTAAGTAGCCAAATTCATAAATATACTTATTCGACAAAACAAAAAACTTTAAAATATTTACTAATCCGACCATGCACAAGCATCCATTCCCTATTCCATCGCGATAGGATAACAATGCAACCAACTCCTCAAAAAAAATCAAGCTCTTTTGCAAAAAAAATAAAATAATTTTAACACCTAAAATTTTTTGTTTCCAAACTTCTACAGGGAACACACATAAAAAGAAAAAGAGGACGTCCACTCGGATCACGCAACAAACCAAAAGGTGTGTCATGACTCCTAAGATATAGTATTTCTTTATTCAAAATCATACCATTTTAAATTATGAATGTATTTCGTAGTCCACCAAATATGCAATCTACCAGCGTTCAAACCAAAGTTTTATGATTGTAAGTTTAAGTGAATTATAATAATATATTCTTTTTTTTGTAACTGATAAAATAATATATTCTTCACGGTATCTTTTCATAACTAATTGAGTTATCAAAATTGATCGCATAGGTGGCTTTGATAAGTGTGACCTTTATGGTGTACAATTCTTTTCAACCTAAAAACATTATTGTTCCTCAATATCTTTCATTCTGCTTGACTCCAACAAAATATTTTCTCATCTGTTTTTTTTCCTTTAAACTAATTTATTATCATCTATTTCCTGACATTTTAATCCATCCAACTATGTCAAAAACTTATAGAAAATATCAACTTCCAAACAAAACATAATTGAACTTAGCAAATAAATTCTTAATAATATTAAAAAACGTTACTTAATAATTTCTTCGACCCCCATTTTCCGCGCGTAGCGCGGACAAAGACTCTAGTATACTTAGAAACACCAGTATGTTTAGTTATATCAATAATATCTTATTTAAAATTATGTATAAAATACTTTATATACTTGCTATATTAATATTGATTTTCAAGAAGTTACAAAAAAAAGATTGATTATCAAACTGCTGAATGTTGATTAAATTATATAGAGAATTTACAAAACAATCTATATATTAACCACATTGTGGTGGTCTAGTGTTTTCTAAGTGTGGCCACGCGGATAGGAATTACTATGTTGGTTCAGGCTAGAGATCAATTTTCTTCTAGTGTGAAATTATTAGTTTCACATATGGTCATACGGATATAAATTCATTGTTTACGGCTCATTTGAATATCTAGAAGAGAGTCTATCTGTTGGCTGTATCTTCCACTAGTAGGTTAGATCTTTGTTTTTAATAGATCCATATTTAACCTTTTTTTAAGCAAAAAAAAAACAATCTATATATTTATTCAAAAGAGAATTTGAGGGATGCCAGAATGTGCCCATCATTCATTCTCTACTTCTCTCCAAATACAGAGTGGATATTCATTCTCTTTGCAGATCTCAATCATACATTATTAGTTTAGCACAAAAAAAACATACATTATTGCGCTTGCATCCAACATTGCATTTACATCTGGCCCATCATCACTTTCAATAATCAATCATCGTGTTAGTAGTCAAATTTGGCAGATTAAAATACAACTATTGATCCCAATTTTAAAACTATTAAATAGAAAATAAGAAAATCAAAATTTAAAATATATATATAGTTCATACAAGTGAGTATTGATTTTTTTTTAAATACACTAAATTAATAATTATAAATAAAATAAAGTAACATAAAAATCTTAAAATATGTTTATACATTTGTTATCATTTCATATACTTTGTATTACAAAACCTGTAATTATATTCAAAATTCTCTTGACATATAAATTACTACATATAGGTGGCTATATGTTTAATAAGATTCAAAAAGATAATAGTAGTAATAAAATTAGAATGTGCTTAATGTAAATAAATCAAATAAACAAATTAATGAAAAAACCAAGAAAAAGATGAAGGTTTCTTCTTTTGTGTTATTATCTGAAACCTTAGGCTTGTTTTAAATTTTGCTAAAGTAGAAAACAAAAAATAAATTAGGAAGAAAAAAAACCATGCACCCAACCAAAAAAAAAGTGAAACAATAATTTAAAGGATTTGAATAACATCAATGGAGCATTCTAGAAGGTTCAGAGATCCTGTTCGATCAAGTAATCACCCAGCCTCTCAACGACCATGTTACATTGTCCTGGAGTCACTGGTTCTTCGTACAAACCAAACACCATTGATTGTCCTGTTTTCTTGATCGTTATTCCTCCAGCTCCCTGCACAAGTTTTTAATAAGAATCTTTGCAAAAAAAGAAAAATCTTTGAAAGTCCCAATCGCTAACAATGGTTTTTAGTTTGAAAACCAATTTCAATTTCTCAACATCAGATATTTGCAAGAGTTGATTCTCCTAATCTTAGGTATGAATTGTTTCAAATGCATTAATGCGTTACGTTGCATGTGGATGGAACTTTTTTATACATATAAAATTTGCTTTTTGAAATAGACTTCACAAAATATTTTTGTAAGGTAAAAACGCCAAACGCAAACAGAAGGTTGTGAGTCCATTTGCGTTCGCCAATTACATCAACAAATGATGAATTTTCCTTCAGTATTTAATGTTGTTATCTTATATATATATGTGTGAAAAGTACTAAATGTATATGCAAAAGCAAAGAAACTCGATTGTTTCAAACACAATTTCTAGATTTTCATTTGCATAAATTACCTTAAAAATAGAACAAATTCCTAATATTGTGTATGCAAAAACAAGCATTGGACTATTAAATCTTAAACATTCTACTAATCTTACCTTCTTGCCACGAATGACTGCACCAGGCTCGCCTTGGATGACCATATACTTTAGTCCTGCAAGAAACAAGCCAGTGGGAGCTAGGTGACCCGGCTCATCGAAATCTTTCATGATATCTGTCATCTCTTGAGGCTTGAACTGTTTGAAGAGAATGAATCATCAAATATGATACAATTGAATTAATTCTTGCCCTAAATCAGGAATTTGGTTTACATAGCAAGTCATGTTGGAATCACAAAGGTAATCTGTTCATTTATAAACATATTGGAGATAACTTGAAAACACTTATGTGTTCTATTCTGTTTCAAAAGGAAAATATAATTATGAACGAAATCTGCAGAACTTCGATCTAAAATATAAATATTAAGAACGTTCTAAATATGCAAATAAATTTTTTTTTTTTTTTTTTTTTGAAACTAAAAATTGAGGCTAAAACTTTTAACAATATATATTGATCTAAAAAAATGACAGCCTATAAATTATAGTTTGAAAAGGCTATGCCAAGGACTAACAAAATGAAAGTTTGAATCTTCAAGCAGGCGGTCATGAACGATCAAGTAGAAGACATATTACCTGAGGAAAATTAGCGCTCTGAGCCCAAACGCTACCGTCATGTCCGATGATGGCGGCAGCGGTGAGGTGGTGACCTTGGCCGTCACCGACATCGCACATTAAGTGCTCATCAACGTAAGTTTGCCACGACATTGTTTCGATCTTTTTCTTGTTCTTCTTTCTAATATTCCAGGACGCTCGTTTGTTTTTAATCTCTCTACGTATGTATGTGCAATGCAACTCTGACGGGTGACTTTGTCTTCTCTCTCGATATTTAAGGAGCTACCAAAATGTCTTTAGATGAAGTCTGAACCGATGGATTCTAAAGACACATTCTCAGCCGCTCATAAAATTCAATTAATTATACTCACGTCTCGCCTTTCTTCTAGCTTAATCACTGACTCCATGCACGCCAAGTGTCCTTGCCAATTTCCTCCTAATTATAACGAACAAGAAGGATTTAAACAAGCAAACAAGATATATTGACAGGCATAGGGATATATGGTCATGATATTCGAAGACCACCAGTAAAAAGATTAGGACCATGATTTTGTAATAGCGCCATTGAACAATCTCTTCTAACGTGAAAACATTGTTCGACAAAAAAAGAAGATTGTTACCGTTTGGATCGCTCTAGTTTCTTTCTTTACAGTGTCCATATTTTACTCAATGACATACTTTTTAATAAATAAATTATTTTAATTTTTGAAGATTGGAGGCTTAAGTTCTTAATATTTTAATAATTAGCTAAATCTCAAAACAAGACCTACCATGTGCTAAAACCACAAAAACAAATTTGCCAATAGGTTTAAACAAATATAAACGGTAAAGCTTTTTCTTGGAAGTAATGTTAATTTCTTCCTTCCTTCTATTAAACTTTTCATTAGCAAGTGGAAAGATTACTGCATTAAGAAAAGGTAGTTGGCCACATGAGGAACATCTAAAATGACATATTTTTGAAGATTGTGGAATATTTCATTACAAGCGGGATTTAATTAATTATTTGGATAACGTATTTAGAGTTGTTCTCTTTAAGGGGGATGAGTAACAAAGATAGAAGCAATGGAGAAAAAGGAAACGATGAGAAGGATAGTGTTAGTCCCAGTTCCAGCACAAGGGCATGTAACTCCAATGATGCAACTCGGAAGAGCTCTTAACTTGAAGGGCTTTTCAATTACAGTTGTTCAAGTACAATTCGATCTAGTAAGCTCTTCTTATTCACAACAGTTCCCTGGTTTTCAATTTGTCACATTACCAAAAAGCTTGCCAAAGTATGAAGTCGAGGGACTAGGACAAATTGAGTTTATGATGATGCTCAACAAAACGAGTGAGGCAAGCTTTAAGGACTGTATAGGTCAGTTGTTGCTGCAACATGGCAATGATATTGACTGTATCATCTACGACGAGTTCGTGTACTTTTGTGGGTATGTAGCTGATAAGACTCTAAGATGTAAAAGACGATCTTATTGCTTATCGTACAAACCGTAACAATACCAAGACGAGAAGGCTATGAACCCTAACGCCAAGGTCCTTCAAATCCTGAGAACAACCTCTCTGAACTTGCCTCAAATGCAGAGACACTCCTCTGATTTGCCTAACAACTCTCTATCATCCTCCCCCAACAACAACATTCATGGATCTTTATTTATACTCCCCAGTTTCAGTAACAGCAAAGCCTCTGACTCAATCAGCAACTTCACTAACTTGCCAACACAGTAACCATCAGCCACGTCAGCTATAGTATTCGGTATCTATCAGTAGCTCAAGAGTGCAAGCTTCCCAGGGTTATATTCAGCACTCAAAGAGCTACAAATCATGTCTCACGCTGTGTTTTTAGCAAACTCGATTCAGACAAGTTTTTGATCGACATGAAAGGTAACCCAAAACCAGCTTAATAACTCATTCTGTTTTTTTTTTTTAAGAATTTAAAAACTCATTTTGAAACCATGGTTTTTCTTCTTAACTTTGTAGTTAATAACTCATTTTGAAACCACATGTTTCACTAAAACATGATTTTTCTTTTTAAATTTGTAGATCATGAAAAACAAGAAAAGGTGGTGGAGAATATGTATCCGTTAAGATACAAAGACCTACTACCATCAGGGTTTGGGCCAGTAGAGCCAGTTTTGAAGATCCGTGTGGAAGTAGTCAACAAAAGAACAGCTTCGGCTGTTATCTTCAATACAACAAGTTGTCTAGAGAGCTTATCCGTGTCATGGCTGAAACAAGAACTTGGAATTGAAGTGTACGCATTAGGACCTCTTCACGTTACACCTTCACCACCTTCTAGTTTACCGGAAGAGGACAAGGGCTGCATCGAATGGCTAAACAAGCAGAAATCGAGGTCAGTCATATACATAAGCGTGGGAACCGTAGCTCAAATGGAAACTAAGGAAAATTTGGAGATGGCTTGGGGACTTTGTAATAGCAACCAACCTTTTCTATGGGTCATTCGACCAGGCTCTATCCTTGGATCAGACGGGATAGAGGCATTGCCAAACGAAGTCAGCAACATTATCTCAGAAAGAGGATACATTGTTGAACGTGCACCGCAGATACAAGTTTTAAGACATCATGCAGTGGGAGGGTTTTGGAGCCACAGCCACTGTGGATGGAACTCAACACTCGAGAGCATTGTGGAAGGAGTTCCATTGATTTGTAGGCCTTTTCAAAGCGAGCAGAATGTAAACGCAGCGTACATAGTAAGTGTTTGGGAAGCAGGGATTCAGCTGGAAGGTGAAGTAGAAAGAGGAAAGGTAGAGAGAGCTGTGAAGAGGTTGATTGTGGAGGAAGAAGGTGCAGGGATGAGGGAGAGAGCACTTGTTTTAAAAGAAAAGCTCAAAGCCTCTCTGAGAAGTGGAGGTTCTTCATACAATGCTTTGGATGAGTTCGTCAATTACTTGAAGACAAAGTAGAGATGATGAACTTGATCTATTACTAAAGACCATTGATCATATTGAATTATATATTTGGATCAACCTTGATATTGTAAAATCCACGGAGCATAGTTTTTTTCTTTTTTTTTTAATTAAAAACCAATTGAAATACGCTTTTCATCTATATGTTTTTAGTTTCAAAATCCAATTTTGTGAGTTTCTAAAAGTATCTGGATAATCTATACAAAAAATTTGTACATGATCAAGTTTAACTCTGTTTTTGGCTTTTTAGAAATACTACCCTATAGATATTGATTATATTGGACAAGGTTGGTGAGTTGATTTGGAGGCTCGCTATTCATAGTCATGTTTCTTTCCAGGCAAATAAAGTGGATTGCAGCTTGAAATACAACATACTAGAAAAGGCTGCAACTTGTCTAGTGGGGAAATCAACAAACACTTCCATGATCAGTCCCAATGTGTTGTGTACTGTAAGCCGAGTAGTTTAATTTCTAGTCAGGCTACTAAGTACTCTTCCGTGTATTTACTTCCATTGTAAAAAGAAAAAAAGATTACTTCCATTGTGCAAAGTCCTTTTTATCATGTTTTTTAAAGAACAGCTGTTTATCAGAAAAGTAAACAGCTCTTCCCCGACCAAAATGATTTTTTTTTCTTTCCAAAATGATTCTTTTGTTTAACAAAGACTGTCTAAATATAAAATTTGATGGTCTTAAACACAGCCTATCGTCTGAACAAGTTTGGTAATTAGCAAGTTCATGAGTTTCAACTATGCTTTTGTTATTTGATCTTACATTTCTTTATTGATTTATTTTTATCTCTTGCTTTTTTGTGTAAATTGGTAATTTCATTTATTCAATCATTTTGTTTTTGCTAATTGAATTCTTAGGGCTCTTTTCCCCTCTTGCTTATTGTAAAATTCTTTATTGGGTTAGGCAGGATGGGGACCAGTTCTGAACCAACATCAACATGATCATGTATTTATTGAAGATCAGTTAATTTATTGATGATTAGAGTTCTTATAATAAATTCGATTCAGCAAACTTTTGCTCTTTCGGGTCAAACATCAGAGTCGGGCATAAAAACCAATTGGATACCCTCCAAAAATATGAGTATTATGGATATATATATATATATTTTTTTTTTGTGACAAAAAAATGGATATATTTTTTTATATTTCAGGTATATTGTTTTTTCAGACATTACAGGAGATTTGGATTTATTTTAAGGTTTTACAAAAAAGGTCCTTAGCAATACTTTTTTTTGTTTGTTCTAATTCCTGTCAGAAAGATCCGATTAGAAGAAAACAAAACAGAGAGAATCAGAAATAAGCTTCTAGATTTGTAGTAATCAATCATACTAAAAAAAAAAACTAAATCACCTGATTAACAATTAACTGATAAAACCATTTTTGGCATTTTCTATCATAATAATAGTCACAAAGCATATAACAAATCTTGCAAACAACAAAGAGAAACAAAAAGCTTCCAACTTTAATATTTTCATGGAGAAGACGAAGTCGCCTTCAGTCCCAAGATCGCAGCGCACGTCAGCGGCTGCGCCGGAATCCTGAGGCAACTCAACGAGCCGCCGGGAATCACCGAGCAGTCCGGCTGCGGCCGCTGATAGCCCTTGCCGGGAATACAATTCCCGACGAAGTCAAACCCGAAGCTGATTCTCGAACACTCGGAGCTAAACCCGGAGAAGAAGTTGTAAGCGACGGTGAGATTCAACAGATTCCTCAAAGAGCAGACCAAATCGGGAAGATCCCCGGAGAATTTGTTGTGTCCGAGGTTCAACACTTCGATCTCCGACAGGCAAGAGATCGTGTCGGGGACGTGACCCATCAACGAATTGAAACTAACGTCCAACACTTCAATGTCGGAAAACAATCCAACCGATTCCGGTATACAACCGGTTAACTGGTTATTCAAAACCAGAACCTCCTTTAATTTCGAACCGGAAATGCCGAAACTCGTCGGAATCTCGCCGGATAATCTGTTGTTGGCGAGATTAACCAGCGAGGCGGACGAGGATCCGAGATTCCCGGGGATTTCTCCGGTGAACCCGTTGTTGTTGAGGAGAATTGCGTCTAGCTGTTTGTTGAAGAGACTCTCGGGAATCGAACCGGTGAAGCCGTTGAACCGGAGATCGAGGTAGACGAGGTTGGGGATGTAGAGCACGACTTGAGGGAAAGAGCCTGAGAATCTGTTGTTGCTGAGATCGAGCTCTTGGAGAGAAGACAAGGCTCTGAGAGAATCTGGGAGTTGGCCGGAGAATCTGTTGCTGTTGAGGTGGAGGATGGTTAAATCCGAGAGGAGAGAGAGGTCTTTGACGATAGAGCCTTTGAGATTCGCTTTGTTCAGATCTATGGCGGTTACGGACGAGCCTGAGCAGAAGATTCCTTTGTAAGAGCAGACATCTTCACCAACCCATGTCTTGAGGACACCGGATGGGTCCTCTGTAATGGCGGTTTTCCAGGATTGGAGTGCACTGTAAGCTGGATTCGTCTGTTGCTTTGGAGATGAGCCAGGATCGGAATTAGGGCTCCCGCCGCCGCCGCCGCCGACCCAAACTCCACCTTCGCCGATTCCTACTCCAATGCCGTAGTCTCCAACGCATGTACCGAGAAAAAGAAACAAAGTCAGAAGCTTAAAGTTGTTTCCTTTCTTCTTAGTACTCATCGTTCTTTGAGACTGATCAAGCCTGATTAAAAAGTGTCTGTCTTTGGTTTCTGGGGAATGTTGAAACTTGGAAAGAGAATGAAGTTGTGTCGAGGTTTCTTACAGAGAGGAGTGTAGTTGAAGCATTGATTAATGATGAGTGAGTGAGTAAGGCTTGTGTGGGGGCAGAGGTTTTTATGGAGTTTTGCGTTTGAGTTACTGTTTTGTTTTCAACTCTTCGTCGAAGACCTCGTGCTATATATGGCTCAAATGATTTTACTAAACGTGCTTAGCTTATGACGTACGTATGACGAAAAAAATTAGCTTTGTGGTTTGCAATAGAGTGAATTTGCTCAATAACCTTAATATTAGGACAAAAGTTAAAAAACATAGCTATTGTAATATTGTAACCAACAATTGCCTAGGTTTTAGACGAAAAATAAGAAACTAATACACCATATTACTATATCATATTATAAATCAACATACATTTTTTTGTTTGCATTGTATTTTAGATTTCACTTTATTATAAAAACTATACAATGTTTTTTTTAGGGTCAAATATATTACGTTTTATTATGATTTAAAACTTAATAAGATATAGTTTACTTTTAGATCATTTTAGTTAAATTATAATATGTGTTTTGATTTTTGACGGTGTACTATACTACCTATAATAAAATAGCGTAAATCATACAATATTATATTATACTAAGTGATTACGTATTTAATTTTTTTTCTCAGGTATCTTTTTTTTTAACAGCAACAGGTATCCTTTTTTTATATAATTTATAAAATTAGATAAATATATAAAATTATGTGCATTCTTCTGTATACCATAATATATATATATATAATAGAAGGGATTCATGTTTTATATGGAATAGAACAAGTTTATATGATATTTTTACTCTAACACTACATAAATTTTAATAAGAAAAATATATTTAAAATTTCAAAACATATTTTAAATAAATCTCTCTATATATATAAATTAAAATTTTATATAATCATTTTATGATATTAAAATTCAACTAAATTTAAAATAATGTGAAAAGGTAAAATGAAAAAAAAAAATATATATATATATATATATATATATACACATATTACTGATGATACTTGCCTAGTTTAATGGTTATAGTCGAATATATTTTGTAATAGTGACGTAAAATATTTTTGAGCAAACAAAAAATGTGATGGACTATATGGTGGCAGTAGTAAGAGCACGATTATCGCTCGTCCCAAAGCCCGTCCTTATTAATATTGGGTCGATAAATAAATCAAAAAGGCCGAATAACATTGACAACAGACCTTAATTTAGGACGTTCGGCTTCGTCCTTACGAGGGACGTGGCAGCATTCAATTGGGAGTCGAAATAGGGTTGGGAAAAATCGCACGGCGTTATTTTTTTTCACCCTTCTCCCGATTCTCTCATCTCTCTCTCTTCTCCGGAGATTTCAACGACGAATCAACATCCCCAATCGATCTGCTGCCTCATCGACGCTGCTTCGCCGATTCAAACCCAAACGAGGTATGTGTTCCTCCTTCTTCATCGGTTTTAGATGATTTTGTTGTGGTTGACGATTTGTATCCTCCGTTTCTGGGATCCGTCATGGCGATAGCTCCGCCGGAGATTTGAAGGACGAATCGACATCTCCAATTGATCTGCTGCCTCATCGACTCTTCTCCACCGATTCAAACCTAATCGAGGTATGTGTTCCTCCTCCTTCATGGGACTGTCGTTTGTGATTGTAAATGAAATAGAGTAACGGTTTTGTTAATTTTGAATACGTCTTCCTTGCATGCTTAGGTAATATTTAGCAATTTACTTGTACAAACGCCTTGATGCTTGATGGTTGATGGTTGATTTTAGTAAGAAAATTAGATGGCCTTCATGGTTGATTTCATTGAGGATCATTCGAATTCCTGTTATTGATTCAAATGATAAAGTATTGTGTTTTGAATACGTCTTCCTTCCATATCTGGAAAAAAAATTTAGTGTTTTGTTTTCTGTGTATATTGGATCAAGAATTGCATATGATTATTTGAAAATTATCGTTTCTACGTTACAAATAGAGTTTCATCTATATATTGCAACCGATTATTTAGAGACTCTCGTTTCTATTGAGTCTGGTTATTTAGAGTAAAGGTTAGACTTAGTTCGATTGAAACCAAATAAACTTTCAATTTAATGAGGTAGTAAAAAGTACAGTTGATAGGTTTAGTGTTGTTGTTTCTGTAATAACTTTTGATAAGACCTTGGAGGTTTATGGTTAGTCATAATGTGGCTTACTTACCACACTTTAAATTTTGTCTATTAAACCCCAACCATACTTCTATAATCGACACAATCTACTCAAGCTATAACATTATCCCCGTTCTCCAGTACAATACCTCTTCTCTTTCGTTATTGGTATGGCTTCGAACTATCCATATTCACAGTCTTCTAGTTATATAGGACTTCTAAACAGCCAAAACCAACCTCCTAACCATGAAAACTACCCTTATGGAAGTTTTCATTCTAGTGTCAACCTAGGAGCATCAGAAATCCCCCCATTCAGTTCCCAACAACCTGAGGTGCCATCTCAACCAGGAGTCACACCAGTGGAGCGAAGGGAGAGAAAGAAATGGACGCCTGCTATGGACGAGGTTCTGATAAGTGGCTGGCTGAACACATCTAAGGATGTGGTTGTTGGAAACGATCAAAATGCACGGACTTTCTGGTTACGTGTTGAGGCGTATTACAAAGCTAGTCTACCGGGTGGTGTGATGTCAGAGCCTCTCCATTGTAAGCAGAGGTGGCATAAGATCAACGACTTGACGAACAAGTTCTGCGGTGCATTCGCAGCAGCAGAGAGACAAATGACTTCTGGACAGAACGATACTGATCTTCTCAAGTTGGCTCATCAAATTTTCTATGCTGATCACAACATGAAATTCAATCTTGAGCATGCCTGGTGTGTGTTAAGGCATGAACAAAAATGGATTAGCCTTAACACTTGTAAACCCACGGGAAGTTCAAAGAGAAAATCTGCTGCGGAAAGTTCCCAAGCGAATGTTGTTGATAGTGAGACTCGACCTGAAGGTATCAAGGCTGCTAAAGCTAAAAAGACTAATGGTCACGGGAGGTCTATGGCTGAGGTTACCACCATTTTGGAAAGGAGGAAGGAAGATTTGGCGATGAAGGAGAAACTTTCAAAGCTGGCCATTCTAGACACACTGCTCGCCAGAAATGAACCCCTTAGTGAGGCTGAAGAAGTGGTCAAGAATAAGCTTCTAGCCGCTTATTTCTGAGAACTATTCCCTAGCTATGTTTTAAATTTATAAATTATGTCCTAAGTTATTTGTTTTATCTTTAAATTCCGTTCTATGTCTTCAACTTGATGAATGTACTCCCTGTTTATGGCATTTTACTATCGTTATTAATGAATCAGTTATGTTAATCATGCCTATGTCTTGTTTACTTCCGCTTATTTCACTTATTAATGAATCATTTTAAAATCCTGTTTTGTGGTTATGTTAAGCTTGTATATGTATTAACATTATCAATTTTTTTTTGCAGGTTAACATGGGACTTGATTACAGCTACTCTCAGCCTTCCTCATCTGAGGCGTACGGTGACAATGCAGCTGACAGTGGGTTCAGCGAAACAGAAGAGCTTATTCGTCAGGACCAAGCTGAGCTTGACACACAGCGAACGACGGTTCAGTTCCCTCCTCAACCCGAGGTAGAGTTCGGATTCCCTCAAACATGTTACTGCGGTGCGCGTCCACTTCTTGCAACATCTCTGAGTAGAAACAATCAAGGGAGATTATACTATACGTGTGCGAATGTAGATGATGGTGATTGCCATGTATGGAAATGGTGGGACCAAGCTGTAATGGAGGAGATGAGAGCCCGGGATTCTCACACACTTCAGTTGGCTGAGAAGGTTGATTATCTTGCCGGTATGAGTGACTACGGGACAGAGCTTAACCTTCTTAAGGATCACCAATACGAGACTGAGCAAAAACTGGTGAGGCTTGATAAGATCGTGTCCGACATAGGTAATAAGAAATCAACCTCTTCCTTTGGCTTTGGCTTTCAATACGTTGTAGGTCTACTCGTGATTGTGGTAGTCATAATAGGCTGCTTAATGGTTCGTTAGTCATGGTTTCGTCTATTTTACATGATCTAGGATGTATTATGGATTATGTGTAATGTGTAATGTTAAGCTTATGTAATGACTTAATTGGCGTTATGTGTAATGTATCAAGTTTGAATTATTTATGTGTAATGCATGTGGCTTTTGGTTTGATCCCGTGACTTACCTATACTACCGACATCTCCTTCCTCTCAATATGATCCCGTGACTTTGTACTGATATCCACCATCCCCTCTTTGCTATCCCGTGAGTTTACAGCAGTCAGTAAACACAAAAATGCACCACTTCTCAAATCCTATAAGTAGAAGTGTGCGTTTATTTCTTTGAAAATCACCACTTCTCAATCTATTCTCAAAACAATTTCTCTCCTTTAAAAATTGTTTATGGCATCTTCTTCCCATTATCATTATCATAATGATGATGATGATGATAATGAATTTGAAACTCTAGTTGAAGAATGCTTTCAAATCCCTGATAATATTCCCGAACCAAAAGAGAGAAAAAAACGCATTTATATCGAGAGAAACCGGGAAAAAGGTCACATTCAGCTTTGGAATGATTACTTTTCTGAAACTCCAACATATCCTCCTAATATTTTCCGTCGGCGATTTCGAATGACCAAACCATTGTTCTTGCGTATTGTGCATCGTCTCGCTACAGAAGTAGAGTATTTTCAACAATGCGAAGATGCTGTCGGACGGGCTAGTGTATCTCCGCTACAAAAATGTACCGCTGCAATTCGTCAATTGGCGTATGGTGGTGGGTCTGATACAGTTGACGAGTATGTACGAATTGGTGAAACTACAGCTCGGAAATGTTTGTATCAATTTACCGCCGGAATTGTCCAGTTGTTTGGCGATGAATATCTTAGACGTCCCACCCCGGAGGATCTAAAAGACTACTCCATATTGGAGAAGAACGTGGATTTCCAGGGATGGTTGGAAGCATCGATTGCATGCATTGGCAGTGGAAGAATTGCCCCACCGCTTAGAAAGGTATGTATTCACGAGGAACCGGAAAACCAACAATTGTGTTGGAGGCGGTAGCTTCACAGGACCTCTGGATATGGCACGCGTTTTTTGGAGCTCCAGGTACAATGAACGATCTTAATATTCTTGACCGTTTACCTGTTTTTGATGAAATTATAAACGGAAACGCTCCAGAAGTCAATTTCTATGTCAACGGAACTGAGTACCATTTGGGTTACTATCTGGCGGATGGTATTTATCCCAAATGGGCTACTTTTATTCAATCTATCCGACTCCCGCAAGGTCCAAAAAATAGTTTATTTGCTAAAAAACAAGAAGCCGTGCGAAAAGATGTTGAGCGCGCCTTCGGAGTTCTGCAAGCAAGATTCGCAGTTGTTAGAAATCCATCTAATTTATGGGATAAAAATAAAATAGGAAATATTATGAAAGCATGTATAATACTTCATAATATGATTGTCGAAAATGAACGAGGTTCATACACTCAGCACGCTTCAGAATTTCAACAAGGAGAAGATGTGGATCCTACATTTGTAGTCAGGAGGAGTACAAATCTCGGTACTATATTGGGTCGTCGAGCAGAAGTTCGGGATAAACAAAGCCATCAACAATTAAAAAAAGATTTGATTGAAAATATATGGGATAAATTTGGAAATCTCCCGAATAACTACAATGTTTAGAAAAATTTGGACGGAAAAATAACTAAATAAAATGTATGTTCCTGTTTTTTTTCATGTTTGTATTTTTTTTTCCAACTTTATAATTTTCTCATATTTTCAGTTTTAATAATGTTTTATATGTTTTATTTTAAATTTTCCTTTTATATGTCATTACTTACTTAAATAAATAATTATTTAGCTAAGAAACTTTAGAAAGTCCTACCAATAATCTAATTATTGACAATTGTCCGTAACTATTGTCCTTAACCACAAAATAACATTTATTTATTGTAAGGACTTTGCAATTAGTCTTTGCAATAATCATGCTCTAATAGAATCTATTAATCTCTCTTCTTTTTGTGCTAACAGTAATACTAAAATTACGCCAAATATAATCAAAGAAAAATAAAGATTTATTTAACTTAGTTATTGGTTAGTTCAGATTGTCGTTTTTAGTGAAAGTTAACCTTTTGTATTATAATTCATATTCGGTTAAAAGTAAAGCCAAAGCAAAAAAATAATAATTTAATTTGATATGATCAATTAAAAACAAATAACCAAACAAACAAAAGTTTAAATGTCTTGATTTTTTCAATTTACAAAATTACTATTCAAGATTTAATTGTATGCAAATTATAAATTATAAATTAAAATCTTCACACTCAACTTTTATATGTATTTACAAATGATTTTCAGTCAATTTATCACATAGAAGGTAGATTTCAACTAAGAATTTTTGTGTAATTGTTGAGAAATTCTATTAGTTTTTTACTACTGGTTTATATTCACTTATAAATTAAAATTTGATCATTATTTAGTTATATCTAAAATATTAATATTATATTTGTAAACTACTCTAAATAATTTTTAACCAATAATGATCTTCTAAATAATGTTAAAGTAGTAATAGTGTTTCCATTACCTCTCCTATTTTGCCATCATAATGGTTATCACTCGTATCAGTTGCTTTTGCTTTTACACCACCAAAAATGTGAAGAAGTGAACCACTGTTGTTGTGACCGACGTTAATATAAACACTGTTGTGAGTTGTGACCAATTAGATAGATAGAAAGAAAAAAGAAGACAGATTAGCATATCCTTTACTAATGAAACTAAATACAATAATCTTAAGAAGCTTCTGACTGTGAAATGTAGACATTGTGTTGACTTGGGAAAACGATTTGTGAAATGTTAAAAAATGAACATCTTTTACAGCCTCACATGGAGGGGACACACCAGTAGGACTAGTGATGAGTCATCCATTTTTAATAAGGATATTTTTTCAAAGCGAATGGTAAATAATAATATAATAACTTTTTATCCTAATATCTTTTTTTTTCCATCTGGTAATATTATTAAAGGACAAAGTCCGGTAACAAACATAAAACCAAAAAACTAAACATAATGGCCCAACAATGACCCAAACGTGAGACGCGACATACATGTCACGCCGAACAAAGACGTGTCGAAAACCTCAACAGCGAAGCACGACACGCGTCAGAAGGAGAATCACGCCGGAGACTAGACGGCGTTTCACCGGACCTCGCCGGAAACTGAACGGCGCCTCACCAGATCACACCGAGAGAAAGCGCTTACCCAAACTCACCACTTCATCAGCTTTGCATGTTATCACCGGAGAGCATGAGACGAGAAATCAAGACCTCATCCAGAAACAAAGCCCCCATTCAAACGATTAAAATCATCACTCAACCTTCATACACCATTATCCCTTGATTTCAGATCATCGGAGAGCATCAATCGAACAAATCGAGATCTCATCCGTCACATCAAGCCATCAAAACATGAAATCAAGCCGAGTCACCACTCAAGAACCCATAAACAGAACCGCCATCGACGAGAGGATCGTACGATGCGGGAACAGAGCCGGCGAAAAAATGCTTACGGAGTCATCTTCTCCTGGAAACTAAGCCGGCGAAACCTGAAGATCCAAGGCTTCCCAGAACCAAACCCAAAGATAAACAAAGCTTCGATAGAGCACCGATGAAAGCTTCATCTCATCTCCAAGAGGAGAGAGAGAAGTCCCGGTCTCCGTTTTAAGACGAGGAGATGAGTTCGTACTTTTTATCCTAATATCTCTTACCAGATGAATGCTTCCTTTCTTACATATTGGTATTTCGGGATATATAATGTTTCCAACTGATTCACGAAATATTTCATTAAAATTCAAATTTTTATTTCACATTTTTTTTTTCATTACTGTCTTTTAGTTTTCTTTGTAATTTTCTTTTTTGAGAAATTTCTTTGTCATTCAAAATCTGTTAACTTCTTACAGCATACATGCATCTCATATTATTCAATTCACATAACAGTATTAGTTTATCAGATATGTCCTTGTGCTGAAGCCGAAAATATAAAATGCAGTGCAACTTGGAGTTTGTTCTAACGCAAAAGCAGATGTCAAAGTTTAGAATAATAAACAAAGGTCATCCACACAGATATCAATCATATTCACAAGAAGACAATGGTTTTTTTTTTTTTTGGGTGTAAAACAAGAAGACAATGTTAATAGATATTAAGATAGATACAAAAACATTTGAATGTAGCTAATGGACAAACAATCGTATGTTTCTTATATCTGGGTACCTACCCAAGCACACAACTAATGTCTCAAAATAAAAACAAAAGAGTGTTCGGGAAAATTGTTAATTAAGATAAAGAAACGTATTAGAATCTAGCTAGAGGACAGACGATCATATGAAATTTTTTGTTGGATATTTAAGACGCCAGCTCACTGTCTTTAAATAAAAATAAAGCGAAGTATCGATGGTAAAGAAATTTATTTTGTACGTATAAGTCAACGTAGAAAATAGATGTGGATATGGTTTAGTGTATCGAAATAGGTTTGGTCATAACGCACTTAGAATTGAAAATATAGTGAAAAAGTAATTAAGAAATCAAAGAAGAATTAATTAACTTTGTTTTCAATTTTTTTTGATTAACTATATAACAATATTAACCCCGCAAGTAAAGTTTGTAATCATTAAATTTTATCATCAACTAAATAATCAGAAAACAATACTCCATCTGTTTCACAAATATAATCTTTTTAATATTTTCACACATATTAAGAAAATACATTAAACTACTATAATAAATATATTATTTTTATAATTTTTAATTTTAAATAATTTTTAACCAATAGTATTTCAATAAAATTAATTAATTTTCTTGAAATTTACAATTTTTCATAGAAAACACAAAAATATATCTTTGTGAAACAAACTTTTTTCTAAAATATCTATCTTGATAAAACAGAAAAAGTAATATATTATTAAAAACATGATGTTCTATTAACCACAAAGCATTTATTCGGTGTTCAGTCAAGGTGCATAACTATCATAAATAACTAAAAACATTTTTTGTGTTAAAGTACACTAAAATGGTATGGTTTTTACACAAAATAGCATTGTGGATTAGAAATACCCTTATGGAGAAACACAGTTTCTGCTGGTTTTGCTTCCAAAAATTTATCTTCTTCATACATGTTTTGTATCTCAAACTGTGTTTTTAATATCAAAGTTGAGGTGACTAAAAACACATGAGTTTAAATTATGCAAAAAATTAAATAAAAAGATTTTGGTGATTATATTTAAACTTTACATAATTTAAAATTGATGAATCAGTGTTTATATTACATTTGGACTAAATATAAAATGATAAATATTGTTTCCATATAAATCTCAAGTGGCGTTGTAAGACTATTTCCAATGGTTCACTCTATTTTTCTTTCAAAATATAGTAACTCTATAATAGAGTTGAGTTCTACTACAATGATACTATATTTTATAGTAGAAAATAGAATGATGAACAAAAAATTAAATGGATTAATCTATCTATGGAGTAGAGCCACTTTTTACTCTCTTATAAAATGAAAAGTAGAGTGTGATTGTAGTATTTTTATTATAAACTCTATTCTAAAGTAAAACTAGAGTGGAGTTAGAGATGTTCTAATGCAATTTCGTAAATTTGTGGTACGTGGATCGCTTGAAATTATCAAAAGATCAATTTTCAAACAAAGGAAGCTTTTTTTTTGTTTTATGAATTTTTTTAATTTATTGATCATCATCTAGAGAAGAATTTACAAAAATACTATCCAAAGCATTTTATTGTCGAATGTATGTGTCTCATTTGGTTCCTGCAAAAGTCTACGGTGGTGTTTGCGCATTTCAAAGTGATTATTGCATCTGACTATGTGACGATAGTACAAGTAATCAACAAGCCAACGGGATTATATGAAAATGAGTGAAATGATCCTTTAAATGTGTCGAACCGCATCAGAAAAGGTTCGTGGTGGTGGCCACCTAGTGCTCATATTAGGAGAGCTTGTTGCAAACCTAACTGTCAATAGATAAGGATATGCCTTCTGTTGACCCCATAGCCCAAGATCAACGCACTTGGTCTTTTAAAATTGGTTAACCAATCATGTGGCTTATATTAAAATATCATACATTATGTATAAAAATTGACTGTTATAATTGTTAAGGAATATTTGTTAAATTATATATTAACTATACTTTTTAAATGATATAAAACAATTTGTGAGAATCGTTTTTGGTTTTATACTGGTTTTTTCTTTTTGCTTTTCAAAAACTATTTAATTATCCGATCAAGATTTTAAGTAAAACTAGTTCTTAGAAAAACTACCAATTTGTAAGCAAAAACCAAAATCTATAATTTTTCAGTTTTATAGGAATATTGCCATGACTTTTTTATTTCGTTGGTTTAATACAATTTTAAAATTTTGCATAGATATTAATATTTCTGAAAACAAACTAAACGAGAGAAAAAATAATCTTCCAAATTATTAAGAATCAACAAAACAATTTGTTTAGCATTTTAAGTTTAATTTTAAACTACATAATAACTCATAGTAGTAAGGACTTTTAAAATTTTTACTTTTTAATAAGATTTTAAATTTTAATTTTAATAGTTTCTAGTAAAAGATTATTTAGAACCCAGTTTTAAAAGAATAAAAGAATAGTTACATATGAAACCAAAAAAACTAAATTAAACAACCATATTTTCTTGGAAAACCCAAAATTTACACCAAAATCAAAAGCCAAAATTTTAAAAACAAAATCTAGAAATTAACAACCAAAAACATAAACTAAAACTAATTAATGAATACCGTATTTGAAAGCGATGAAGTAAAGCAAAAGAGTCCACAAATTGAGTTTCCCACTGATGATTTTTTTTCTTCATCACCAATTATGACTGTATTTTCTCTTCAGTTTGACTTTGGAAGGCACATTATCATTCATACAATCATACGTAACACATTTTCTAAATCTTTATCGCATGCGCCATCCTTAGCATTCATACGAAACGAAAAGAGCTTTATCGTTTTTCATGTATTAATGGTCCATTGGAATGCGTATTAAATCCCGCACTATAAAAGAAAATGAGATGTTACGGAAGACAGCAATTCATTTAATCATATCTGTTTAATTTCTTAATCAAATTAAAACTTTATAAATTAGATGCACAAATAAAAACCACAGAAAAAGAGTATAGTTTATTTCCTAAATCTGAGTTAAGTCCAGCTATTTGTTGTTGTTCACCCTAACACACGTTTTCTTTCTGACCCGAGGAGCCGCACTAAGGGACATGTTTTCTTTCTTTCTGCGTTTATTATATATAACTCTTGTTAGGTATTATTATACTTTGATGAGCAGATGAGAGATGTTTACGCTGGTGGTTTAAACGCTGGGGGCAATCAGAAAAATCTGTGGTGTGTCTGTACGAATTTAAGTACAATGATGACGCTTCTAAACTTGGATGTGGCCATGTGAGCATGACTTTCACTTCGGATGCATCAAGGAATGGCTAATGATCAAGAACACGTGTCCTCTTTGTAAGAAAAAAAGTTATTTTATTCGTTTCATGAAAATAAAAGCTGAATCTGTTGGATGTCAAGTTATCAACTTTAATTTTAAGGTCTTTTATTTCTACCATTTGACAAAATAAACAAATCTACTGGTCTGTATGCCGTTTATTATCATCTAAGGCACTTTCGTTGCATTTTAACACATTTAGTCATTCATCGCTACAGCCGCACTTTTGCAATCAAAAGACTAAAAGAAAACTCTATGTTGTCCCAAAATAGTAACGTGGGTGGGAATCACCAAGACTGAGGAAAAAACTACATAAACAAAAAGACGAATAAATAAAAAGGTCTGAAAGAAACAAAATTACTTCACCAAGACTGAAGAAAAAAAACTACTTAAACAAAAAGACTAATAATAAGCAACTCCAGGAACAAACCACTGAGTTCTGCTTATGTAATAACATGTTTTCTTAGGCCATTCGATTCTACTTGTAGCAAGATCGAAGACACCGCAGACCGAACCATGATGATCATCATCATCATCTGGCCCAACATCATCTTCAACGAAATTTATTGAACCACTCTTGATTCCATGACCAAAACGATCTTTAACCGGTGCTTTTACCGTAACACCTTGACCAAAAATCAACATCTCGTTGTCTCCAATAGAGTACACTCTCTCCCACTTGCAACTCTCAAGATTCATCTTAAATACGTAAAACAAAAGCTTCTCTTGATCGTTCTTCACTTCTTTTAAGCTCAGGACGATGAGAACCTCTCCTGATTCCTTAACAGCTAGTCTCGTCTTCCAAACACTTTCCCACGGTTTCTCATCAAAGCGAAAAGGAGTGTACTTACAACGGTTACACTTTCTAGGTAAATCTAGAGAGAAGTCGAAAATATTGATATGCTTATCAACTGTCAACACGTAAAGCTTACTGTTCCTATAAGCCGCATCCATGAAACCCGAACCGTTGCCTTGGATATTGAAACTCGACCACGACTCATCTCCTTTCTTGTGTGAGATCAAGTAAGTCTGTCGGAATATCCAAGCAACGAAATAATCACCTGACATGTCTTCTATCCATAGAACAGCTGCGTTTTTCCATTGGAAATCGTCTCTCGACACTTCTTTCCCGCTTAAGGATTCACGTTCCCAATTATTGTTCGTATCAAGTGCTGGCAGATTCATTGTTGGAAGATTGATCCTCTCAAACGTTATAAGGTTCAAAAGATGGATGTCACGATAATCAACCATCAGGAGCCAACTCCCGTAGCTAGCCATACAAGAGCTCCTCTTTAGTCTTTTTCCGGCGAGTGTTAATGGGTAGTGAGTGTTTTCCGACCAGGTAGAAGAACCACCTTCTTCGTGTATGATCCGGCGAGGGTTCTTGTGTAAATCTTGTCCGTCTGGTTCTGTTCGGTAGACATTGTGTTCGGACAAGATCGGAGAACCACCTATGTGTATGATCTGAAGCGGACATGGAGGCAGATTATCGCATGTTTTCCAGACGGAATACCAATCTGAGCAAACGAGTTTTGATTGGTGAGAATCAAGGGGGTTCAAGGTTTCGAAGATCTTTCGCAAAACATCAGGGGAAAGTTTGGACCAATCGGTAGAACTAACCACTTCTTGTATATTCTTTTTCATGATCAAATCCTTGGCCGTATTCATGTCTGCGCTTACCTGCCGAGCACACTAATGAAACTAGGGTTTCGGTTTTGATTTATTTATATCTTATTAAACCCTAACTTGTACTTACCTCTAGACACATTTATCTGGAACTAAAAAAAACTAAAATGGACTGAATAGAAAAACAAAGTTTGGTTCAGGTTTAGATCATAGCAATTATCGCACTAGATCTTATATCTCTAGGATCGGAAAACCAAGACCAAACCGGAACCGGACCGATCGAATCCTAATATAGTATATATACTTATAAATGTTAATTATATCTAATTTTAAAATAATCAAATAATTTTAAAATATTATTTATAGACCAAAATACCCAAAAAAACGAATTGCCAAAACTTTTTTATCAAAAATATTTAAAATTATCTAAATTTGTATCAGACAACTCAAAAATAGATTAAAAAAAACTCAAAAATCCAAAATTTCTGATTTAACCCGAGTTAACCCAAAATCCAGAACTGAATGGGATCCAAAATTACTTTAGAAATTAGGCGGTTCTCAACTTTGTTGCCAAATCGAATAATAAAACGAACCAAATCAAACCAAAACCAAACCAAATTTTTTAAAACTCAAACGAATCCTAAGCTTTTAGAACGAAAAATCAAAAATACCGAACCAAATGTCCATGGCTACTTGTGCTAGTTCAAAACTTATTAATTAATCAATATTTCCATTAACATAGTATAACAAAAATCTAATTCAAGCTGGTGCATAGTGGATATTACCAATTCAGATCAACACAATATCTTGAATTTTTTTCTAATATTTTGTATATGAATAGAGGATAAAAGAGAAATTTAAAATGATTTTTTTGATATATATATATATATAGATATATAAATTTCTCAGATGATACTCTTTATAAAATAGATAAAAAAAATTATCAGTTTGTTACTAGGTTAGAGGCCCAGCTCACTGAGCAAGATTATGTTACTCACCCAACTCCATTATCCTTTTTGTTGGTAGTTTTAGTTAAGGATGATCGAAGCAACTTTCAAATTTGGCTGTATGCAGGACCCAAACATGTCTGCTATGCGCCGCTATACTTCTCCGAATTTGAAGGTTGTCGGAAGCAAGTTCAAGGACATATTAGAGGTCAGAATCTTAGATATGCATTAAGGATTTCACAGTAAACATATATTAATGAAGTCTCAACGTAAAGTTTCTTTTAATTAATGAACTTTCAGGTCCCTACGACTTCTCTGAAGATGAGAAAAGTTGTGATCAGTCTCTGTAACATCATCGCTACCCGAGGAGCTCGTCTATCTGCTGCAGGGATATACAGAATCCTCAAGAAAATAGTAAGAGACACACCGAAGATGGGGAAACACAGAAGAAATCTGTGATTGCCATGGAGGCATGGACGGTGGACCGTTCGAGCACTACACTCAGTTCAGCGAGTGGATGGAGAGCTCATTGAAAGAGTTGCTTGGAGAAGAAGCATCAGAGAGCCTGGAGGTGATTCATTCGAATGACGGGTCTGGCGTTGGAGCCGCGCTACTCGCACCCTCAGTACTTGGAGAACTCTGCAATGCAACAAGTTGAATTAACACTTTTCATGGCTCCTAGCTTTTTTTTTGTGACAACCCGCCCCGTGGGAACTACCTATCCCGTGGGCCCCAGGCTCACAGCGCTGCAGCGCACCGACCCCAACCCCTCTATTATGAGTTCTCACTAACTCCATAATTAGGTTGTTGGTGAGCCTCGAACCCAGGACCTCACCCTTTAACAGCATTCCCACAGGATAAGCTGTCACCAATTGAACTGCAGATCAATTGGTGACAGCTTGTCCTGTGAGAATGCTGTTAAAGGGTGAGGTCCTGGGTTCGAGACTCACCAACAACCTAATTATGGAGTTAGTGAGAACTCATAATAGAGGGGTTGGGGTCGGTGCGCTGCAGCGCTGTGAGCCTGGGGCCCACGGGACATGTAGTTCCCACGGGGCGGGTTGTCACAAAAAAAAGTCGACCTCACCCTTTAACAGCATTCCCACAGGACAAGCTGTCACCAATTGAAAGGTACATGGCCTTTTGTGTTTATCTTATTAAAGACTCTTTGTTTGCCTTTAGGAGGTCAGTCCTCTGAGGAATTATAATTTTTGTTCAGGAACAATAATAATAATAAACCCTGGATGTATATTTTTCAGGGTTAACCATTGTTGTAGAACTATATATTTCGAGAGTTCTATATATAAATGATCATATTCATTTTTTTTTCCAGATTACAAATGAAGATCTTATTGTTGTTGTTGTGGATGCATTTTTGGCTTAGTTTTCCAGATTTGAAGGAAATGGATGTTTTAGTTATCAGTGTCATTGAAAGATCAATTTACACAATCTGGTGATTTTGAATTCAATATTCATACACACTTCTGAATAAAGCTCAGAAGGAATAAAGTCTGGTGGGCTATAGTATTGTTAGTGAGAGGAGTAGGATGGTAGAGAAAGAGATAGATTGTTATCAGTAGTATCTCTTGTAAACAGCTCTTTTGCTTAATAAGAAAGTACTGGGCTTTGGGTTACATACGGGTTTGCTCATTTTGATACTCATCACATATCAGAACAGTTGGCGTGTGTGGTTGGTGGTTCGGTTTCTTCAAATTGAGACGATTCTTGTCCTGGGGAATGAAGGAACTGGTTTAAGGCCATTAGAAGAGAGATCATGAACTGAATTAGTTTGGATTAGAAGCAGCTACAGAGTCTGAAGATGGGGAAGTTGAAGGATTCAGATCATTGCTAGCTATGGAGAGCTTGAACGTGACCGTTGCAGCTGTTTTTTTGTTTCCATCACTTGATTGGAAACAATGCAAGTGTTTGATTCTGTGGTGAGAGTTCTTCAAAACATTTTCATTTTTTGCATCAAGTTTGGTATCTGCTCTGAACTTGATACCATTCTCTGTTCTCATGCTGTGGCTATCTTACTGTAAACGCAAAACCAAACACTAAAATGCTTTATGCTCGAAACTTTTCAAATCGTCTTTCTATAGTTTATTCAAAATGGAAACGCAACGCAAAAGTTGGCGTTTGAAAAGAACTGAGATCAAACTTGTTTCTCTGAAAACAAATAGTGATTGAGACAAAACACCAAGGGGATGTTTCAAACATTTGTCTTAATGCTCACATGGTGTTTCGTACTAATAATAGTTGCGTTTTAACTTGTTGCGTGTGTGCGCATGTGTAATCTTTATTGTGTTTATCATGAGTTGGGTACCACTATTCTTGTTCAAAAAAAAAAAATGTACTACTATATCATTATTCTTGTTTTAACTGGCTCGGTCCATTTCAGACTGATGATCGATGATTTGAGTATATTTAGGGTTTCATTGCTACCACAGTTTTAGGTGGTTAGAGTATGATTGATAGCACATTTTTAGGTGGTCATGAATTGGGTACCACTCTATCCTTAGAAGGGCCCGGCTCTGTCCAACCCTACTATATCACTCTATTTCAGCATGATAATTTGGGTATATGTAGGATTTGATTGACAGCACAGTTTAAGGTGGTAAGCGTTATAGTCCGTTTCCAATACTCGGAGGCTTGAGCAAACCAAGCCTAATCTCCTTGTTGAATGGCCTGTTCTTTACACGGGTCAATTCTTTCCTTAAGAACCGTACTTGAGAGTTTCCTACCTCATAAGGTTGGACATGTGAATACTTCAAATAGGTGGTTCAAAATTGAAATCAAACGCCCAAGAACCGTTTGCCAAATGTTTATGTAAAGCTGTACAAAACAATAGTTGTCAGTCAAATCCTTTTGTAAAGCTTTTAGGTTTAAATTTTAAATCTTCTTTTAGAAGACCCTAGGACACTCTACTACACATCTTAAATTTTAAAACATTATTATATTTTATCTGTCACTTATATAACCTATTGAAGTTTGTCCAAAAAAAAGAAACCTATTGAAGTCAAATTCTTGCAATACACTTGACTTCTTTGTACACAATGTTTTGGATTAGTCCAGTGATTGTTTGGCCGTGGTTTCCCCAAAAGAAAAACTTCATTTGAAATTATCAATACTATTAAAAGGGAAGGAATTTTAATAAATCTATTTAAAAAAATTGTTTTGACTCTTTTCTTTTTTTATTTTTTTGGACTTCTCCTATATATTATAACAATATGTGACAAGATATTTTACCTATATATAAGCGATTTTTACTCTAACTATCAAACTGGATACATTATTATTTATTCTTAACCATTTAAATCATCGATTGCTAAACCACCCTACCCAAACAAAATAAATTACATGAACCAAAACCAAAGCACAACCTTTTATAACTTAACTTTATCGAAATATTCATTCCCCCACTTATAAAAACATCGAAATATTCATTTCACCCGCAAAGAGCATAGTACCATCGACTACACAATTAATTTCTAACACAGATAAATCCCAAATTAATAAGACCAAAAATTTAAACATAATTAAATTGAGACCCACATTAAATTTAAAATAGAATAAAGCTCAAATACTTAAGAACATAACTTACAGAAATATATGTGAATAAAACATTCTTTTAAAAATCTAACTTTTAATAATGGAACATATGTCTCTGATACTCTTATAAAATAGTAAATTGTAGTTTAGATTTACATTATAGATATTTTTATATAAAAAATTAAAAATATTCTAATACTTGGTTTTATAATTGGTAGTTTGATTGTTAATAGACATACAATTAAATGTAATATAAATCATTACTAATAACACTATATTTATCCTAGTTTCAAATTGCTATACTATTTTTACACACAAATGAATCTTCAAACAAATTTTGAACAAATTTCGAACAAACTTCAAAAACGCAAATGCGTGATCTAATTTCATACAAATTAATTGTGCTTACGCAAATGACCTATATATTAGTGATATAATTTTCAAAATTATACGATTCAAACCCTAAATTTCATAATTATGAAAAGCAAAACAAAATCAAACCCGCGTTTTCAAGCGCGGGTCAAAATCTAGTTAGCTTCTTAAATATATAACAAAATTTCTAGAATAGTTCAAAGAAAGAATAACAAAAATATTGATAGAAAATAAAAATAGTTTTGTTGGCTTATATATAAGTTATAACACAAATATAGCATGCCTATTTTTATACATTTATATAAACTAACCAAAAAGAAAGAAAAAACTTAGCATCCCAATGAGCTCATCTAAACTAGAAGCGCATCTAATTTAGTTTGGTTTTTTAATAAATTTGATGCATCAAAATTAAAAGTAATTAACAAGAGTTTACTATTGTTAGACAATAATCTTGCAATTGAGAAAGCATACATTTGAGACAAATATATGAGATAAAGTTCCACAAAAGAGACTAGATGATTTGGATTGGAGAGAAGGAATTTGGTATGAATCAAAAGATACTCCTAATATCATGGTTCACATTAAGCCATCTAGGTTTCTCACCAAATATTGATTTGAAAAAACATAGCAAGGGAACAAAATCATATATATACATTTATATAGTCACACTCGCATCAAAGAAGAAGATGCATAGGATATACTTATACCTATATTAAATTCGCAAATGAGATCAATGATTTGGTCTTATGAGTAACAAATTACAAATAAATGTATACGAAATGATATTGGGTTGTCACGTATAATATAAAGTTTTTCTTTAAATACACATGTATCTAAGCTGTCACCACTGGTGATACTCTGTTTGAAAAGGAGAACATGATGGTCCCTCTCCTTGAGAGATTCGGCATAACATTCTGGCATCTTTGCCGTCAAATTTACTTTGTATTAAAATACCAATATTTCTATTTTCTAGATGAACTCTGAGAACAATCCTGCACTAGAAAGTAAAACTTCAAAGAGGTTACGAGCAAAGTATTCTAACGCAGCTAGCAAAATAAGCGATATCATTAAGGGAAATTTGGCTGTATAACCTTCAAACAAATTATAATTCACTACATAACTAAAACCCCTAACTTTCATCTACAGTACATATATTTTATGTAATAATGCTATATTACCCTTCAATTCAACCTGTGTGACCTGCTGAGAGTTATTTATCAAAAGAAATATTAAATAAATAATTTAATAAATTGTGGTTATAATTCTTCCACATCTCTTCCTCTTCTTCTTCCTCTTCTCCTCCAATCTCTGTTTTTTTATACATACGAACACAAACCACTAGATTAAGAAATAATATGGATTTTGGGCTTATGGAATTGAGTTTGGAGGAGAAGATGGCACCGTAGACAACAACGAGGTGACATCACAATTTTTTTTTTTTTAGTTTTTTTCAATGTTGTTCATCTTGATTTTTTTCATTGTTATTTAAATTGTTATAGTATGCTGTATTGATATGGTATGATGAAGAATAATTACTCTCGACTAGTGAATGTGTGTATCACCATGTCTGTAAAAAGAGGAAGATGTGAAGAAGATGAACTCGTCGACTATACTATATGTAGTGAAAGAAAATTATAGTATAGTACGATTCTTATATTTTTGTACAATTCGCAAGTACCAAACTAAATAGTATGCTACGGTTGTTGTATTATTGTACCATCGATTGTTTGATAAATTTATTATTTATCAATTTCTTGTTTACAACTATATGTGCTATACTATTTATTTTGTTCTATACTATTTGGGTTTAGAGTTTATACTTGGGTTTAGGTTTAATGATTAAGATTTAGGGTTTAGTATTTGGAAGGTGGGGGTTGATGTTTGGGTTTAGTGACCGTATTATGTATGTTCTATTTGACGATTAAAAAAGAGTGTTTTTTTTTACTTACCAATTTATACTATACTATGTATTTTGTTCCATTCTATTTGGGTTTATATTCTATACTTGGGTTTAGGGTTTAGTGACTAGGATTTAGGGTTTAGTATTTGGAAGGTGGGAGTTTAGATTTGGGTTTAGTGATAGCATTTTTGGGTTTAGTATTCAAAAGTTAGGTCTGAGTTTAGCATTGAGGAGTTTTGTTTGGATTTAGTTTAATATTATATAATATTATATACTATTTTCAGATTTTGATAATTGGGTTTAAAGTTTATATTTGGGTTTAGGGTTCAGTAATTAGGGTTTAGGGTTTAGTATTTAAATGGAAAGGTGGTGTTTAAAGTTTAGGGTTTATTATTTTAGAGTTGAGGTTTGGATTAAAGTAGTATTTACTAGGTGATAATTAATTGTGGGGTGTCAAATGTGATGTCATCAGTTTCTCTCTCTATTACTGGCAACTTGAAAAAAAAAAGGGCATTACCGGATAGAAGTTGACATAATTGTTATGGACTTTATTATGTCAAAATCAATGCTATACACTTAATTTCCTTTTCAAATTTGGTCATTTGGCTAATTCACCCTATCATTAATGTGGAGTTTTTTTCACTATGATATACGTTAATAACGGTGAAAAGATGTTATGGCGCACAAAAAAAACGGTTAAAAGATTTCATCAATATTTGCAAAAAGGAAATTATTTAGGTGAATCAGTATTCACTAACCCAAATTTACAAATAATTCATTAAAAAAGTCATGAAGAGCAGAAACTCGTCCAATACGTATATTGTATATAGTGTGTTAGCCGATCCTAGAATAAACTATAATTTTAAATCCTAAAATATACTATAACTATAATTTTATCCAAAATTATAGTATAAATACCACATGTTCCATATATAAATTAATCATTTAAAATTTAGGAACCAAAATAAATACTATTTCATACGAGTGTTCCGAAAATAGGCTCTGTCCACAAAGAAAATTATTTATACAAAAGGCTTATTTTCACGCGGATTCCAAACGGTTGGCCCTGTAGATAAAAAAAAACAAAAATTGGAATGACACATTGATGATACTTTTATAAACGCGCAAAAAGAATATCTTTTCTTTTTTTGGTTAAAAAGAATAAAATTGTTTTTTTCACCCAAATTGTCTTGGACATAAAGTTGTCTTGGCAAAATAAAATTTCTTAACATTTTCACCCAAATTGTTTTTTTTTTCTTTATTAAGTTGAGGACAGGAAGAAAAACATTCTTATTTAAGTAGAAAGTGCTCACAAAAAGAATGTAGATAGTGGTAAGTCTTAACTATTAAGATTATACATTTTGGCCCAATATATTTCTTTATTAAGTTGAGGCCAGGAAGTTTAAACCTTCTTAATAAGTAGAGATTGCTAAAAATGAAAAAGAAAATGTAGAGTGACAAATCTGAATTAAAAAATTTTAATTCTTATAGAAGAAAATATTAAAATTAAAATAGTAAATGTTTAATTTTGGAATTAAAAAAAAAAAGGAAAGAAAAGGGGATGTGTCGATGATTGAATGGCTAAACCATATTTGAAAAATTAAGTTAATCAGTTTCCTCTCTGGATTCTCGCTGCTCCGTCAATGGCCACCTCCTCCCAAATTTCACGACTCTAATTTAGTTCCCCTCATGTGTTTGTGTGTGTGAGAGAAAGAGACGAATCTCAAAATCTAGTTTCCCTCCTCCATTGTTCTTCTTCTTCTCAATCATCGTCTTCGCGTGCGAGGAAGAAGGAGAGAGCAGGGAGGCAGGGGGGAACAATTCTCAAATGTCAACATTGGACTCGATGGATGCGTTTCTCTTCTCTCTCAGCAGAGCCTTCTGCTCCCCTTTCGCCGTCTTCCTTCAGATCCAGGTCTGCTTCTTCTTCTCATTCCTCAGATCGAAGCTTTGGGAAAAAAAAACGAAATCTTTATGTAAAAGATATGATTTTTTTAACTGTTTCTTGAAATGCGTTCTCTCAGGGATGTGTTATATGCTTACTCCTTGCTCTAGGCTGGTTAATGGCTGCATACGTCAGGTACTTTCTCAAATTACAATCCTCCGCCTCTGTTTTCTTTATTTCTCAAAATGTTTGTTTTTTTTTGTTTTATCGAAGGAACCGAGAGGTTAAGAGAATCAAAAACAGCGTGAAAGCTGGAAACAGCTTTGCGTTTCTCTATCAAGATATGGATGAGCTCGAGCACTCTAGGCAGGCTAAACTTCCCAGAGTCTCCGTTATCATGCCTCTCAAAGGTTTTGGAGAACACAATCTGCACAACTGGAGAAGTCAGGTTTAGTCTCCTATCATTTTCTCTTCTCTTCTTTGCTAGACAAGTGTCTTGATTGATGTGTGTTTTGTGTAGATTACCTCTCTCTATGGTGGACCATTGGAGTTCCTTTTTGTTGTGGAAAGTACTGAAGACCCTGCTTATCATGCTGTTTCTCGTCTCTTATCTATGTATCAGGTACACACACACTTTTAGCTTTTTTTCTACAGGAAACCAATGAAAAAATCAGTTCATAGTCCATGTGGCTTTATTTTGTCTTGAAGTATGTACTGACTTCATTCATAGCTTTGTTCATTATTAATGCGTAAAATGTGTGCAGGATCATGTTGAAGCTAAGGTTGTTGTTGCTGGTTTAGCAACGACTTGCAGCCAGAAAATTCATAATCAGTTGGTATGTATCATCAGCTAATTTATCGGTTATGTTGTTCATTTATTGGCTTTTTTTTTTCTTATTTGGTTTCTGCTTTTTTGGTGAAGATTGGAGCTGAGAAAATACATAAAGATACCAAATATGTGTTATTTTTGGACGATGATGTTAGACTGCATCCTGGAACAGTTGGAGCTCTCACCGCTGAGATGGAGAAAAATCCAGAGGTGGCTACCTAACTATATACTTCTTAAATTAATTTGCTTCTTTTTTTTTTAATTTACTCCTCTTGCTGTAATTTTTTATATGTATCAAAGACATAGCTAATGATAATAGGTCTTTAGTTATGTTTCCGTCTGGTGAAATTATTTAAAAGAAATGGTGATCTGTTGCAGATATTTATTCAAACTGGGTATCCTCTAGACTTGCCCTCTGGAACTCTTGGAAGTTATTGCATCTATGAGTACCACATGGTACAGTGACATCTGTCTTCCCTTCAGTTCTGTTTTGTATAGAATGTAGTTCCGTTTCTATTTCTCCATGTTTGAGCTAATATTAGCATGTTCTCTTTTACAGCCTTGCTCAATGGGATTTGCGACTGGTGGGAGAACATTCTTTTTGTGGGGAGGGTGCATGATGGTATGTTTGAAATTAGCATATGATAGATAAATGTTTCTTTTTGTTTTCTCTGTGCTACATTCTAATTTTGGTGATTATCTACAACTATTTTGTAGATGCACGCTGATGATTTCAGACAAGATCGCTATGGTGTTGTCTCTGGCTTACGTGATGGTGGATACTCAGATGATATGACACTTGCCTCTCTAGCAGGTAACATTTGTAGCCTGATGTGATGCCTATTGTATGTGTAGTTGTAGTTGATAGTTTCTTCTTTACTCCAGGTGCTCACAAGAGGCTCATTACATCTCCTCCTGTTGCTGTTTTCCCTCATCCTCTTGCAAGTGATCTAAGCTTTGGACGGTACATACTCCTGTTTGAATCCTCCAAAATGTAACGAAATTTTTGGATGTCTAAACCATTCTTCCTCCCTATTTTGTTAGGTACTGGAACTACTTGAGAAAGCAAACCTTTGTGCTAGAGTCTTACATATCCAACGTTAACTGGATAATGAACAAGGTTTTGTTTGCCGTCCACTGTTATCTATCATGGGGTTTTGTTGCACCATATGTTATGGCTGTCATCCACATCACATCAGCTTTGAGAATCTACATCAAGGGCTATCATCACCTCCAAGACACGACCGTTGCTTCTGGTGGTGAGCATACTTTTCCCCTTATTTAGTAGGATTGTATGCTTTTCTATACTGACCTAGAAGGATGAGGGTTCTATGCAGGTATGTCCCTTGTTATACTGTTGGCGATCTGCACCTTCATCGAACTTCTTTCAATGTGGAATTTGACAAGAAGAGAAGTGACGCTATGCAATCTGTTATCCCCCGAAGCTCCCCGTCTCTCTCTTGCACCTTACAACTGGGGACTTGTACGTTCTTTCAACCCCTCTCTATTGATAGTAATGTATATAAGAGAGGTAGAAGAAGGTTTCTCGGTTTTGATTTTTGTTGGAAAATTTTGGTTGCAGATATTCATAGCAATGCTTGTGGACAACTTCCTATACCCGATCTCAGCGTTCCGTTCTCACTTTTCTCAATCCATAAACTGGTCCGGAATTAGATACCACTTGAGAAATGGAAAGGTTTTCAAGGTAAGTCAAGTGTGTGTCTTATTATTAAGTAGTGTTTCTTCTGGTCTTGAAAGTGTGTTGTTTGAGAATGTTTCTTTGCGATATGTGATGTGATAACAGATTGAGAGAAGGAATGATATGGTACCAGCAAAGACTGATTTAGGAGGGAAACACTTGTATGGTAAGAAGGGAGCTCCACAGAAAGCTTCCTTCTTAAGCTCGTTGGGAAGAAATTTTGCTCACTGGCGACAACCAAAGAAGTTTGATGTTTAAAAAGTTTGGTTTTGTTTAATACAGTACAGTAGAGAAGCAAAGTTATCATTGATTCTTTGATATGTTTTGTGATTCTTTTTCCAGCAGGAAGGGGAGGGGAAGATTTGGTCTTATGTTTTTTTTTCTTTTTCTTTGGGTACAAAATGTTTATTGGTGAAAAAGAAAGGTATTATTATTCCTCGGGAAAATTTTAATTTATTGATTTCTTTCGGTTTGTTTTATCCTTCAAGGGCTTGCAGTTTGAAGCTCAAGCTGTTTCTTATACCATACATTGTACATCGAAGTATATTGATCTAGATAAAGGGGTAAGGTCGAGCCAAAATGCAAAAGCATAGAACAGATAAGTTGATCTTTGTAGTATTAATAGGGCAGGATATACAAGGCTAACATGAGAAATTGCATTATTATATCGAGTCACACACTGAACTCCACAAGGTCATGGAGCTTGAGGACGTATAAACTTAGTCTTATTTAACATTATCCTACAGGCAAATACACACACGAAATTATCAGTACACCAGAGGAAGAATCTAAGATTAGAACTAAAACCAAAGGCATTACCACCAGCTTAGTCTGCAAGTTAGGTTACTTAAATAAGATACTTGCCTAACACGCACGCACCCTATTAGCCAATCAGAACAGAGCAGTAAACATTGTTCAACCCCAAAGCTCTTTGAGCACAGAAACTGAACAAGGGATTGACTTCTCCTCCGCTTTCTTAAGGTACAATTTGCACAAGACCGGTCCTGCTACCTTCCAGACAAACCCGCAAGAACGAACTTTGTTCTTTATAATGGCATAATCGTAGACGATGTTGTACAGTGCCAATGCTTGTAGGTAGAGCTCTTCAAGGCTTTTCTTGCTTTCTTCAAACCCTGCCGCACCATAGAACTCCTGATACATTCCACCAATGAGTTCCTTTATATATAGTAGCGTTAGTAATCGATTCTTGTTGACTACACTTACCTGCTTGTATTTCAGGATGACCTCACTAGCTGATTCCTTCTTATTATTCTCATCCATCGCCTGGCTCATTTCAGTTTTGTATTCCTGGTACCAGCGACTACATTTCTCCATGTAAAACTCAGGGACCAGCTCATCTTCAAAACACTGGAGTTTCTTGATTTCTGAATTTTTAACAGACAGTTTAAGACATTAAAAATAAACATATTCGTCAAGGTTCTTGACTATTAATAGAGTAAAAAGAAGATAGATAGATAGATCCTTTTACCACATGGAGGGGGTTCCTCTTCATTCTGAGATACCACAGTGTCATAGATTAATCCAAGGATAGAAGTGGACTTAAAGATTTTCTTGTTTTTACGCTCCATGTAATGTGGAAAACTGTCGAACTTCAAGTCTAACGGGAGATCGACCTTAGCCCCGTTTTTTGGTGCATCAAGAGCATCATAGTATATATCAATAGCCTTTAGCATAGTCTTCACCATTTTGCTTTTCCTTTCAGCTGTTTCCTTAACTCTATCATCTCCTAACGTGAGGAATTGGTCCATTATCCTTAGCCAGCTATCTGCAGCTGCCCCTATAACGTTGCTGTAAACCCAAGAAGACAAGACATGTATTAACCATAAGATATAAAACTCAACACAAAACTGAGTTTGCCAAGAACAATGTTCAAAAAATCGTTAGGCGATAACTAGGCGCTTTATAGAGGACTAGGGACTAGCCGAATTATTCGGAACCTGAGATTTATTTTATATATATATTGATATTTTAGTTTTTTGCATTAATTATAAAATTATTTTGATAAATTATCAAAATCAGATACATAAAACAAAAGAAATTAAACCGATCTAAATCATATAAATCATATAAAAAAATCAATTTTCGGATGACTGATATGCCCTCTTATAGAACCATAGCCAAGAATGAAACCGTGTACCTGGAATGAAATCTTGCCTTCAAAAACAATCTGAAAAGTTCTTCTTCCAACATTTCTGGTGAGAGTTCACTTGGCTTTCTACCAGTATAGATTTTACTAGGAGGAGAAGAGCTCACCCATGGTTCACTTGGTTTGTAGTGTTCTAGTAGCTAAACAAGAAACATTAACAGTTCATAAAAGTCAGGTCTCAAGCATTGAATGATTTACTTTCAAAGATGGAGCAGTTGGTTACCTTGGGATTTCTGGATATGAAATACATATCACCATCAAAGTCACCACCGGCAATCTCATCCCCCAAAGATCTTGGACCTTTCTGAGGGAAGAACACACCATACTTGGAGTTTCCAACATACTCTTCCAAGGCCTTAACATATGTAGCCTTCAGTACATGTATGTCTCCAAAATGCAGTCCAGGGTTCCTGTAAACTAGTACATCCCCTGAAATCTGACCTGACTCCCTACAAGACCACATAAGAGAAAAAAAAAACAATGAACCAATTAAAAGCTACATCTAGAGAAAACAGATATTGAAGAGTAGTAGCATACAGGATGACGCAGACTTCATTTTGCTTGAGCTTTCCGGTGGGATCAACAGTGCCCATGAGATAATATGATTCAGTAACAAGAAGCTTTCCTGCTTTGAGATCATTCTTCTCTGTGTTTAGAAGAATAGAAAGATGATCCTTCAAGTGTGGTTCATCAAGTGGTATACCAGACATGATCATTTGCAAAGCATTATACTCGTCCATATCCCCATAATTACGAGCAGCTGTGCACAAACAGGTTACCTTTAGATTTTTGTTTTAAAACTGAATAAGCACATAAACAGCTCCAAAAACAAACTTTACCTCTAACGGCAGCACGTTTGTTATCAAATACGGTTTTGGATTCTTCTAGCGTGCTGCGCAAGATATCCAAAAAGAATTCATCAGGGACACCTCCATAGCTCAGTAGCGCAACCAAGTTTCTTGATAGTTTCGTTCTTCTTGGTGGATTACTGGAAAAATGGAAACAACCAAATACGAATATACAGCGACAAGTTCTATCTTCAAAATAACAAAGAGGAGGGAGGCAGCTAGCTTACCTTGTAGTAACAACTTCCAGAGAGTTAAAAGTGCTAAAATTATACAAGGCTGGATCTTCAGACACCTTGACCATAGAAGGTCGAACCTGGACTGTTCGAGGAGGAAGCTGCCCAAAATAATGGAGAAAAAAAAGAGTTTAGGGATATAAAGCTTATAAAAGCTTTCGACTATCTGACATGAAAGAGAGTGGACTTACTTTCTTATTCAAGAGGAAAGTCCCCTTAACAGCATATCCATAATGAAACATCCGAAACTGTATCAGCATAGGCTGTTGGAATTTAAAAAAAAAAACAGAACTGTTACTACTTTTGTGTTAAGTGATAAAGAATTGAGATAAAAACTTAGAGTGTAAAAGTGAACAACATACCGGCTCTTTGCCATAAGTATTTGCCTGTGATTTATTTAAAAACAAACATGGTTAGAGAACTAGTGTGAACAGAAGCCAACTAAAAACTTTTGTGAGAGTAGAACAAAAGACCTGCATATTGTCGCTTCTGACATGTTTCCCTTTAAAAATATCAGTAGGACACATCCGAGCAAGGTCCTCAGAGATGTAGCCAGTTCCATCTGAATGTATACAAGGTTTCTGGTTCTTATCAAGAACATCATTATTGTTTTGATCCTAAAAATTGGAAGAGAGAGAGAGAGAGAAATTAAAAGGTCAATAAAACATATAGCGAAAGCAACGAAGTTTTTGAAGGAAACATGATTTAAAGGAAAGTACATGGCAGTGTATATCATCAATTTGCTGAAAGGCAATCCTACTTGTGTCAACTTCAAGTTTCCTAGTCTTTGACAGGATTAAAGAAAACCTGAAGAAGTATCAACCAAAGAAAAGTGACTCTGATTACAAAGGAAAACATCTCTAGAAGAGTTTAAAGATGAGTTAGTAGACAGAGTACCTCGCCATATATTTGGCCAAAGTTGGCAATGTATGCACATGCATAAAATGCATACGTGCTTCATGAATGGACTTCCCAGAGAAGATATAGGGTTTTCCCATGTCATTAGAAGATGTAGAGTCCGTGCGTATAAAGTAACACTTCACTCCCTTTCCTGAAAAATCTTTCTTCTTCTCTTCTTTTCCTCCATCTTTGAAAACTATTTAAAAATGAAAGGTAAAAAAAACAAGCAGTTCTTAGAGCATCTCCAAAGGCACTCTATTTTTTCCTCTATAATTTACACTAAAATAGAGTAACTCTATTATAGAGTTAAATTTGCTCCAATGGTTCACTCTATAATAGAGTTACTCTATAATAGAGTGAAATATAGAGTAATCCTATTTTTTTACTCCAAATATAGAGTGAAAAAACAAAAATACTCTATATTTCACTCTATTATAGAGTAACTCTATTTTAGAGTGAAATATAGAGGAAATTATAGAGTGTGATTGGAGATGGTCTTAAAGCATCTCCAACCCATTGCTATTTTCACCTCTATAATAGCATTTAGAGGTGAAATTGCTCCAACCCACCTCTATTTCTTCCTCTATAATAGAGATTTCTATTTTTTCCTCTATTTATAGAAGAAGAAATAGCATTCCTCTATTTTTTACTCTATATTTTAGAGATTGTTATTTTAAGGAAATACATTGGAACATATCTCACCTCTATTATAGAGTTCCCTTATTTTAGAGGTGAAAATAGCAAAATACATTAGAGATGGTCTTAGCACAAAGCAAACAGTATAACAAGAGTACCTTGCAATGACATGAATGATTGTCAATCAAGAGAAAAAAGGAAAACAACTCACCAAAAAACTGATAACGGCGTAAACCAAGCATGATACCCTTCTTGGCAATCTCTTTGTAGGTAGAGTATATGTCGTTACAATAGGTTGCCTCTCCTGGCACGTCAGCGAATTTGACGGTAAGAACATTCTCATCACCCAAAACATTGTGCAGGTGGGTTCCAGTGTTCTCCATAAGAGGACCCTATGAACACAGTATATGGATAAGAAAAACATATATGTAACTAACATGGCCGGATCTGGGGTCAATCCCAATGAAACATTTGGCTTGGCCACCAAAAATTTTGAAGGTTTTTTATTAAAGTTCTTTAAGAAATGTTTATAGCCCCCAAAATCTCCGTGCTAATAAAATGAACATATGCAACACATGAGAGATGTTTGGAGAGTCGTTTGAACCTTGAATCTGTAACTACCGTCGGGAGAAACATGGCATTGGTAATAATGCGTGTTCCCGCTATCCCACTGAAGCGACTGGAAACAGTAAGCATGTAAGATGAAACAGTTAGTAAAATTCAACAACAAAGTCTGAAAAACAAAAGAATGTTAAGTTTCCAACAAACAAAAGCCTATCTCCATATGAATGCAAACATTTAAAAAAAAAAACACACACAACAAATAGAAGAGAAGAGAGAACCACTCTACGGTCTGTTGATGGACAAGAATGCCGGCCCAAACGGTCCCAAACCGCTGCTTCATATGCAACCATAGACAAATCCTTCCATTGTCTGATCTCCTCAGCAGTTATATTAACCTGGCCCAGATGTTTCCTGTAATAAATAAATAACACATCAAAAAGGTGACTTAATAAAAGAGAAAAAGAGATTAAACACTGACGGAAAAACTTGCATCCCAAACATACATACCCTGGAATATAACTAAGCAACAGAAAGGCCTTCCTAAACTCAAGCTCACTCAAAGCTAAGAGCTGAGGAGGAATGTGTAGAGAAGAACCTCCATTAACTTCTAGTTTCATAGACTTGGGAGAAGGAACTTCATAATCAAGAAGAGACATCTCTGCTCCGACAATGGCCTTCCTGCAACACTTTTTGCCTGGGGTTCTAGGAGACAGAACCGGAGACTCTCCTGAGCACTGAAGCGGAGAGCCATAAACAGAAGAAACGGTCTGGTCAAGAAGATATTTGATGAACCCATCAAGGGTTCCTTTAACATATTCCACATTAAAAACTTTACTGAGCGTTTGCAAAGCCAGTTCATGGGGGATCGAAGAGAGTCTCCGTCTTGACTCGGCTTTTATTGGAGGATGATTGTGTTTCCCGTAGATTCTCTTCAGAACGGTTTCGACGCTGCTCGAAAGAGCGATCTCTGAGTGCAGAGAAGCTTGGTTGGAGCAGATGAGATAGGAAGAACTAGTAACCATATTTTAATTTTGAGAGTCAGTGTCTTTTGTCTCTAGGGTTAGCGAGTGAGAAGAGAGAGTGTTGGTTGTTTTGATGTTTCCATCTTCTCAAGTTTTGTTTCTTTGGGGTTAGTGATGATGGAAGTCATCTGTTTGATTTGACGACACGCTGACCAAACATAAAGTTGACATCTCTTTTTTTCTTCTTCTGCCTTGTGGATTTGACTCTCACGAGATTTTATACAGTTCCAGAACCAATATAATAGTCGTTTATTAAATGTTTTGTAGTTTATCGATATGTCCAACCACGAACGCCATAATTACAAAGATGCCACACCTTTTCTCGCCCGGCCTGCCTGCTACAAACGCTCGAGGGAATAATCGCGTTTTTACCTTGCCACTTCTCAAAATCATCGCAGTCTCTTCCGTTCATTTTTGCTAAGAGGATCAATTAAATCCTTTTTTTTGGTGATACATACCAGTAAATGAACAAACCGTCTAGAAATTACTGATGTGTTTATTGAGTGGATGAATAATAACTTATACAACTGAGAATCAAACAAAAAAGGAAACTAATAAATTCTCAATCTTTTAAAGAATATATACAATGCTATATTTTTTTCTTTTGGACAAATATACAATGATATGTAATAGGCAACATGGTTTATAGAAAAGATATGCATAAGATATCTGTGTGCTTGGAGTTGGAGGATACTAAGACTTGGAGACTATGGTTTAAAAACGTAAAATTTTGTTGATATTTGGCTTGAAAACGTGTTATAAACATATGCTTTGCCATTTAGATACTAATTACAGTTGATTAAGTGATTAAATCGGCGCAAACGGAGCTGAAAAACAATGGTGGCCATATATGCACGTGAAAAAGTTTAGATCTGTAAAAAGAAAATCAGGCGAGATTACATTTATGCCCTTACTTAATGTAAATTTGTAAAGTTAATAGGTAGACGTTTGAAATGGTCTTTGAACCCGTCACTGGTTGGTAAACCATCGAAACATTAACCACTCTGCTATTGAGAAACAATTTTCACTATCTAAAACATATATATACATAAAAACCAAAAATGTAATATTAATTAGCTATAACATTTTAAAATACTTAAAATAAAATCTCTGATTATTCCATGATTTTCATGAGAAATGTAATCGGAAATTTTATTTTAATTATTTTTTAAAAAAAAAACTAACTAGCCCTCTTGTATGATCTACTCATTAATAATCAGTAATAACTTACCCTTTAAAAAAAAACATAAAAAGGACTTATGTGGCATTTTAAAATTAAATTCATTGACGATCATTTTGTAGAGTCATCATATTTTCATGATTTACAATAAGATAAGTTTTTTCTTTTTGAGAAAGGGGCTTATAGATGATAAGGTCCTATTAAAAAGTATTAAGTAATTGGAGCGAATAGTAATATAAGATTTGGGAGCATCGTCATCCCGACCAATTCAAATTGGAAAACCGTTGACAAGTAGTATAATACAGTACATCTGTATTTGTTATCATACAAACAAGCTTTTTGTTATAATACAATCTTTTTGGAAACCGTTGACAATTTGCATAGTATATAGTTATACAATTCATTATAAAACTTTCTTGCCAGTTGCCACTATTTTGTTAATTTGTTAAAACATTTGTTGGCATAACAATTTATATATTTCGAACAAGTTAAGTTGCTTTTTTTTTGCTATGAACATTTCTGTATTGTTGTATTCTATGAACTTTTCTCTATTATTGTATTTCTGACTTTCTCTATTGATGTTCAAAAGTATGTTTGTTAATGATGTTGATGTTATACCTGAACATTTTAAACATGTATTTTGCTTAGATGTTATTGCCAGTTTAACACGCATATTTTTCATTGTAATAATTAGAAACAATTGTGTATTTATTTTTTATTGTTTAAAGTAAATTATCACGAAAAGATTGTGAGGGATTATTCAATTATTAGAAAAATATGTATAGTTTTCACATTGGAGTATTTAATCAACCAACTGCTGAAAAAATAATCTGCGTTTGACAGAAACGTGGAGACTCATTCAATCATTAACAACCCAAGACGTGATCTAATTATCTACACTAGGTTGTAGGTTGTATCACCCAACAAAAGTTATAAATAATATTAGAGATAGTAGTGATTGTTTTAGCATTGCAAAACTCAAAAGACTCTTATTTGCAACAAAATGAATGGTGAAAAAGGAGAAGATGTCGCGCCAAGATGCCGTCTCTCTGATCCTGCTCATCCTCACACCCTTTGCCGCCGAGACAACCCTCGTCCTTCATTATGCTTTAGATGCGGCCCTGTAAATGAGAATGATGAGGACTATGACTGGAATAACATTCATTACTACTGTGAGATCTGCAAGCTCGTGTTCCACGAAGACTGTTACATGTTCCCACAAGGTACGCGACATCCTTATCACCCCCACCACCCTATCTACATGACCATTCGGTTTTCGGAAACAAGAATGGAATCATTCAAATACGGTGCGACCGAAATGGCCAGTTTCTTAACGGCTCTTGAGACCACGTCCACGCCCATGCCCGACCAGAATGCTGTTTTCGAAACCAACAACGCATGCCATTGGTGTGGAAACGTGCTTGGTTTAATGTTTTTTCGCTGTCTTGATTGTGATTTTAGTCTAGGCGCTGAGTGCATGTGGCAAGATCCTCCCTTTACGATTACAAATTCAGGTAGCCATGAACATCCTCTCACTTTATTTCCTAGACCACTCACAGAACCTTGTAGTAGTGTTTGTGTGTTCGGCGGAAACATGGAAGTAGGTTATGCTTGTGATCCATGTAACTACTTAGTCCATCTAAAATGCATCCAGCCACCACAAGCCATACATCAAGACCATCTCGCTGATACTTCATCTCTTCCACCACCTACATGAAGGCGTTGGTATCCATATAGAGCTTTGTCTGTGTGTGCGCCATTTAAGTTTATGCCTGGAAGAATATTGTGGTTATTTTATCGCAGCTATGTAATGTATTGAGCGTCTGTGTGTGTGCGTCTGCTTGAAATTTATGGTTGGAAGAATATTGTGAGTACAATTTTATCTCAGCTATGAATATCATTTTGTGTCTAGACAGAGATGTTCCTGATCATGATGATATCATGTTTCAAAACTATGTTTTTTCATCAATGTTTTGTTATTTTGTTTGTTAGACGTCAAAAATTTTTTTTTTTCTTGGTGTAATCGTATTCATCATATTTGAAGGAATTAGAAACTGTAAGAGCATTTTCCATCACTTAAATATGTTACTGAGCTGACGCCAGAGAACACTATGTAGATTATAGAGAAGTGATGCCTGATGGAACATGAAAGTAGATGAACTAGCTAAACTACTGCCAAATGTTATCTACATTTTATTTTTCTTGGTTGAGTTAGTGTATAATGTGGTCTGGTCATCATTATCAGAAAGGTGTGTAACTTTGAGAGAAATATATTTTAGATATTTAGAAATGCAAGACATAAATAGTAAATACTTGCATTATATTCGAGTGAACTAGGGGTGAGTCTTTCGGCTTAAATACAGATTCGGTTTGGTTTTGTTTGTTTGAGTCTACGAAAACTTTAACAAAAGTCAACCAAAATTAGTTTGGTTTGACTTGTGTTCGATTTGGCTTGTGTTGAGATTATGGTTTAGTTTGAATTTAGCTTGGTTTGTCTTCGGTTTTGTTTGTTCAGTTCAGCTGAGTTCGTTTTTAGTTTTGTTCTAGTTCGGTTACGAAAATATAATTTATAAAACAAAAATCAAATCATTATTTGACATTAATTTCTTTATATTTAAACGTAAAGCCAAAAATCACAGAAAAATGTAAAAGATATAATCCAATAATTTTATATTATTATCTTGGAACCTAATATAAATATCATAGATTTGCTTTTAGGTTTTGATAATAGTGTTTGAGATTCATATTTCTTTATTTTTTGTTTGCTGTGTTTCGTCTATTCTTTTAGAATTAAAATGTATAAAATTATATTTAGTTATTTATGTTAGATTGTTCAGTATCTTAAATCTTAATATAATCATTATATTTAATTAATCCAATATTATAAATACAAATTTTCTGCCGTTTTTTTTATGAACTATTTTTTTCTTTTAATTCTTCGTTTTTAATCATTTTCTGCCAATTCACAGATTTGAAAAAAAAACGTATAATCAAACCGTTATCTAAATAGAAATTCACAAAAAGTAGTGGAACAAATTATATAGATCTTTAACTCATATATACCTAATTAATATCAAATATCACGTATACCAGTATTTCTTACATAACGTAAACGAACTATTAACATTTCGGTTTGGTTTAAAATCAAACCAAATTGAACCATTTGGGTTGATACATTTTTTATCCAAATGGTTGAGGCATATACTTTGGAATTGGCTGGATCAGTTTGGTTGGTTTGTTCGGTTGGCTTTTTTGCCCAATCCAGTCAACAATTAATTTAGATTTTTTTCTATGAGTCATAGATTTAAAATGGAAAAATAAATTTTGGGTGATTTGACAACTAAAATCTTAACTTTAAGGAGTAAAAAGTATGTGGTAATTTACATAAACAGATTATTTTCTCCACAAGTCAAATGTCTTGACATTTATTTTCACAAATATCCATATATACAGTTCATATTCATTCACCTTCATTTGTATTCCAACAATTCCTTGATTAGTCTTGTGCTTTTTTTTTCTGTTAATAATAATTCCTTAGTTAATACTTAATCACGGGCCGGAACCAATGCTTTTCAGAGACATTTGACAATAAACGGATTCTATTACTTAGACTTGAGGTAACATGAGTAAACAAACCGGAATAGAACATCGTATAAGGAACAAATAGTATATCACATCTTAACTTATTCCACATATTCTTTACCTTTTAATGAGTACCACCATATAATTCATGCCTCAATGACATCAATAGTGATGTCACGTTGATAATAGACTAACAGGGTTTAAATCAAAACATGTTTGTCATTATCTCTCTCTCTCTCAATTTGTAGATTGAATAAAACTAAAACTTCAAGAAAACGACTTTGGAGTTCTCAAACGATGAATCCACCAAAAGCAATCTTCATGCTCTTCCTCTCCATCTTCTTCTTCTTAGATTATGTCTCTGCTCAATCTCCTCCTCCTCCTCCTTTTCTGTACGCAGCCAACGGCCTCTTTCAGCCGAGTTTAGCCATCATCACCGGAGTGTTCTCCATCGTCTTCACACTCACCTTCGTTCTCCTCATCTACGCCAAATGCTTCCACAACGACCTCAGATCGGAGACCTACGAAGACGGAGAGATAGGACGACTAGATCGTCTATGGCAAGGACTCTTCAGCCAATCTTCTCGATTCTCAGGTCTCGACAAAGCAGCAATCGAATCTCTTCCCTTTTTCAGATTCTCTGCTTTGAAAGGATCGAAACAAGGTCTTGAATGTTCTGTTTGTTTGTCTAAATTCGAAGATGTTGAGATTCTTAGGCTTCTGCCTAAATGCAAACACGCTTTTCATATAGAGTGTATTGATGAGTGGCTTGAGCAGCACGCTACGTGTCCTTTGTGTAGAAACAGAGTCTCCATTGAGGACGAGCTCTCTGTTTTTGGTGGTGGTAGTAACAATAGTATGAGAATCATGAGTCAGTTATCTGAGTCTAGAGAAGAAGAATCGAGCATGGAGATTTACATCGAACGCGAAGAAGGAATCAGAGATGGCTCTTCGAGATTCAGCAGCTTCCGGAAGATACTCAACTTTGGTAAAAACGATAACTCGTTGTCGCTTGTGGAACAAGGCAACGAGAAATGTCTGCACAAGTTCAATCATAGGATCGTTGTTTCAGATGCTGTGTTTAAGAACCGTTGGAGTAATGTGACTCCAGCTGATTTGACCTTTTTGACATCGAACATGTTGAGTTCGATGTCAAGCGACAGATTCTCGTCCATTGATCGAGTGGAGAGAGGTGACTTGCGTGACAAGGAAGAGATTGATATGAAGAGAATGGTTAATAATAACAAAGATTCTACTAGAAGAGTGTTTTCTGAGATCACCGCTGTTCCTAGACTCAGCGGTATGGACGCTTCTACAGCTTCTACGTCGAGGAGTGATGTGATTGCTGCGGTGGAGGAAAGAAGAAGAAGGTTGTGGTTGCCGATTGCTAGAAAGACGGCTCAGTGGTTTGTTAACAGAGAGAAAAAGAATGAACTAAAAACGACGGGACAAGATCTTAACGTTTAGTTTTTTTTTTTTTATAAAAAAGGTCATTGACAATTTGAAGTTATTTTTACAGAGATAGTTAAGTTTGCTGAATAAAATTAGGTTAAATGCTTGGTGTTTATGTCTTTGTGTACATACATTGTGGATTGATTATGAACAAAGTTTTGGCCAATGGTGATATACATTTATTAAATTGGATTTATTTGATTTTTGAGTAGTATACATATATATTACAGAACACAGGCGAAAACTTAGTGATACACATTTGTCTGATAATATCTTTCTGTAGATAACTAGACACACCTGTCGGAATTATTTTGTAGGATTTCCGAGTAAATAGTAGTATAAGAAAGTAGTATACTTCTCTTAAAATATAATTTAAAAAGTGTGAAGACTACTACTACTATTGTTAGAAAACATGTCAGACACTAAGTTTCCATACGTTTAGTTTTTAATTAGCAGATGATTTGGCGCCGTGGGATCTAATCAATATACACATTCTTAATAGAATTATATCGTTCTCCTCTGTGTATTGTTATCCACTCTAGAATAAAAGTGTTGGATAGAAAATAAAAAATGGAGTAGTCCAAATGTTGGCATGCAGAGTACTTAGAAAATTATATGGTTCTGCAGTGCATGTTCATTCATCTTCTCAGCCAGTACAAAACTAGAGTTGACGGTGATATAAGTCCTGTTCGTTTGGTTGCCGCAGGTTTCGGCGTCAGCGACAGCGTCAATGAGGACAGTTGTTGTTCGTTTCGCAGACGCTAACGCTGCCGCATATCATATCGCGACCGCAGGTTTTACCGGCGTCAGCCGCAGGACGCAGCGTTCAGACGCTGCCGCTGCCGCCGGTTCCTGCGTCAACGAAACGAACAAGAGTTGACGCAGAATGTTAACGCTGCCGCTGCCGCCAGTACCTGCGGCAACCAAACGAACAGCCCTATATACAACAATTTACAATACACCACACAATCAAAATATCTTTATTCTCTCAGGCAGTGCCGTCCCATAACTTAAGGTGGCCTAAAGCATTATTAAAACTTTGTGGCCTTTTATACAAATACCAATAATATATAGTGACACATAATCATTAATACCAATAATACAAATGCATAAAATCATTGAGTATGGCAAAACTGAAAATATGTTCGTGTCAAGAAGAGGATCGAAGAGTGGTAATGTGGAAGACTAATCAAACTAATTAACCTATGGACCAAATTACTATTCCATGAACTGTGGCCCTAAAATTGGCTATATATCTTGTGGCCTAAAGCTAATGCTTTACTTGCTTTATAGCAAGGACGGGCCTGCTCTCATGCTCTCAGGAAACATAGAGCAAATAGAAATTGACAAATGAGACGAAACACACACATATACAACAGATTAATGGCTTTATGGGCCTTTACAGTTTTCATCGAAGTTAATGGGCCCAATAAATAGATCCGACCCGACCCAAAACACATGTACCGTAAACCTTCCCCGTTTCGAAAACCACACTCTTACTAAAACCTTGATAGTACTCACCGTTCTTCTTCTTCTTCTTCACCGTCAATCATCGCCGCTCGTGTGATCGGTTAGTTTTCATTCTCCCCTCAGTGTATTACGTTTCGACTTTCTCGAGAAAGTTTGGAAGAGGATGTACTCATATTATCTACTCATGAGATTCTGGTTTTTGCGTTTATCGTGTGTTTCGACTAGATTGAGAAATTGGATGAGCAGTTAGGCGTTTCTTCTCGAAAAAAATATGGCTGCTGCTTCAATCTCAAGAAGAATCGTCCGCACTTTTGGATCCTTTTCAGCATCTGGAAATGGTTTAACCTCTCTTCCTTGTGATCTCAAGGTTTGTGTTTACTTACATCACTGAGTTCCCTTTTTTTTATTTTTATTTTTTTCATTATTTTCGAGATGTTTATTTCATTATTATTTTGTGTTATCTATCAAATGCAGTGTGGAATAATAAGTTTGGTTTCCAACAGAAAGCACTCCACTTCTATCTTGACTCCTGATGACAATTTTCCTTATGATTTACTTGCCAAGAAGACGCTCATTACACCAGACCGAACCATTGGTATGAAGTTATTAACATTCATCCAACTACCGTTTGAATATATGTACATCCAATTGATGATGCTTTCCGTAGGACAATATCAAGACTTGGTCATTCCGGTCACAAATTTTCAGAACGAAGACAAGGGCTTCATGGTTTTAGCGGGTGATGTCTTTGATGTTCCAATTAGGAAAGATATCATTCACCACGTCGTGAGATGGCAGCTTGCCAAACGCCAGCAGGTAAAACTCTAGTTGATTATCTCGCAAACAATGTCCTAATTAGTCTGACGCATTTGGTGGATGGATGTTTAGGGAACTCACTCGACCAAAACAATAAGTGAGGTTAGCGGAACTGGTAGAAAGCCATGGAACCAGAAGGGTACAGGCCGAGCTAGACATGGTACACTGCGTGGCCCCCAGGTACATTTATCTGTTTTTTGGATGTTAACGTTTCTTGTCACCAAGCTGTTCTTCTCTGATGGACTTTTACTCTAGTTCCGAGGTGGTTGTGTGATGCATGGGCCCAAACCAAGAAGCCATGCAATAAAGATCAATAAGCAGGTCCGAAGGCTTGGTCTGAAGATAGCACTCTCAGCTCGAGCCGCAGAAGGAAAAGTAAGCTCCTGATTTTCCATAAGTGCCTTGTTATTATTACTGGTCTGCTTGTATCCGCTAACGTTCTGCGAGAACTATGCAGCTCCTGGTGTTTGATGATATGGCATTGCCAACGCATAAAACAAAGAACATTGTGAACTATTACAATCAAATGGAGAACACGAAGAAAGTCCTCGTTGTAGAAGGTGGGCCTATCGATGAGAAGCTGAAGCTAGCCACCCAGAATCTCCACTACGTCAACATACTCCCATCAATAGTGAGTTACATAAGACCTGTCTGTTGACGTAAACAAGATTTAAGATTCTCTGACCAGTTTATGTAATGCTTTGCAGGGGCTTAACGTTTACAGCATTTTGCTTCACGACACGCTTGTGATGTCCCGTGATGCTGTGGATAAGATCACTGAGCGTATGCACACTCCCATTAACCGTTAAAGAGAGAACAATGTCTTCAAATAGCATTCCCAATAAGACACTGGATCACAAGGAAGACAGCTCCAAGAAACTCCGCATGTAGTTTCTGTACCGGCAATCTATATCGGTTATATGTACTGGTAGTCTCGTCCATGGCTTGATCGGTTCATTGTTTGTTAGCTTTTTGTTTGGTTTTGCAATCTCGAATTGCAAAAAAAATAGTTTTTTTTGGGTAGTCACTATTCTTCCTGTTAATGGACGTTTGTACCCGTTTTTATAAGTGGCGATTGAATAAGTTTTGAAATTAATTCTATAGGTTTTATAGTGTGGTGTTAATTATTTTAATTTTTTTTTTTCAAATCTAGTGCTATTGGCTTGTCACATCATGCATATTTTCAAAAACTAACAAACATATGTATGAACATAAAAATAGTGAGAAAGGACTTGCCGTCGGAATTCCTACAAGTTTTTTTTCTCTCAACGAGATAATCTCTGACGAAACATGTTCTTCATGAGTCTGTCGGAAAAGACCATCTCTGACGAAACATTTTTTCTTGTTATCTTTGATATCTGCCGCACAAACTAGTTCATGGCTCTATTTAAAGCTTCGTTTACGCTTCTTTTCATGGTCTTACCCACTGGATGGCGCACAATGGCTTCCTCCAAGTTGTGGGATTGATATAAACTTTGGGTTGCATCGATAGTAACCACACCATGCACTCTTTACAAGAAATTCTAATTGGAGTCTGTATTTACATTTTCCCAGTGGACCCAAAGGCGTTCGGATTGAACGTGGGAGTTTTTTTCTTTCTATATATGTAAAATTTGATTAATATGAATGCAATATGAAAGAAAAAAACTCCCACGTTCAATCCGAACGCCTTTGGGTCCACTGGGAAAATGTAAATACAGACTCCAATTAGAATTTCTTGTATGAAACATCTGTGAATTCTTCCATGATAGTGATGTCATGCAATTATTTAAGTAATATGTGTAAAGCGTTCTGCCAAAAATATATATTTTTTTTGCCACCGATTACTTCATGATCTACATCTTCCACAATTCCATACAAATGTTGTTTACCAACAGGATGGACGTACTTGGAAAAACATAACAAATTACAAAACAAATCGGATCTGATTCTTTGAAAAGAAATCTCCAGACGACTTGGTTTCAATCATGTGATCTTTAAATGGTCCATATTCAACTAAAATCATGAGATCCTTTCAATTTAATGTTTTCTTCAATTCTCTACCTGTCACAATATGAAAATCTATAAGAGCATCATCCCTTTTGAAAAAAATAATTCCAACTTTAAACCAAAAATAATTATGTCGGAATAATTCCTTTTTCCACGATGAGACCACATTGAGAATTTCATCTTTGTGAACCCATTCAAGGTAAAGGGCATGAACATCAATGATTATCTCAAATTTTTAAAAATAAAAAATAAAAGAGAGTTTCTCATATAAAGAAGTATATATTTAAGAAACTTATTTGACAATGTTAATTTTTAGAAATTAGTATCTATCTATATATATAAAGAAATGTTCGCCTCTCTCCCGTGAAGCCACGTCATCAATTCGTGCGTTTTGGGAGTGACACGTGTCCCATTTTATATTTAGGGCCAAAATAAATAAATGCAGTTAAGAGTAATTGAACCCAGCACCTCTAGCACTGGTAATTTTTCTTAGAACCATTAGGCTAAAGTCACTTTTTATAAATATGTGACCGCGAAAATACTTATTATCGTGTCAGCTGGAAGCCCATGCTTCTTCTGCTTGTGGCCAGGGCCGACACTGAACTGACTTAAAGATGAAGATCGTGAAGTTAAAAACTTTGCTCCAAACAGTTTTGCAATGTTTCCAACCTTTATAACTTGATGCATATAATATATATCAAAATACATTTGTTGTACACGCTTTTATTAGTTTTGCTTTTAAAAGAAGGTATTTACAGTTATAAATGTTTTGTGCCAGTGAAGTAATGGTTGAAAAATCTCTATACATATGTCATTTTAAAATAACACTTAACTTCTATATATAGTCAATACATATGTGCATGTTATATTCTAGACTAAATATTTTTTCTTTTAAAAATATAAAAAACAATTTTTTTTGTCTACAAGCAAATGTTGTAGAACAAGTATGCATTATACAAAATAATATATATTTAAAATCCATACACAAAAACATAAAAGTTGTTATATGCCTCTTTCTGACACATGCACACTCCACTATGAATAAGAATTAAAAAAAAACAGTATTGTCATCAAACTTTATCACAAATCCACATTTGTACATCTATAATTATGAGTTAGACAATTAGTTAATTTGATACAATACCAAAGCAAGAATAATCGAAAAACAACTATACCACCGCATACTAATAAGTATGACATAACAGATAACCAAATTCTTGAATCTTAAAACAAATTTCAACTCGAGCATTTAGTGAATATCAAATTAACTAATATCCCGCCTGTAGGGCGGGCCGACCCTAGTTATTATATAAAAAAGTGTAAATCGATAATTTTTCAACCAATGTGGATGGTGTAACCTTGATGCGTTTGTTTATATAAATGTAAAGCCTTCCCAGAGCCAATAACCATCAGTTCTAAAAAAAAATGGACGGACAAAAATGGAGTTTGGGTTTAATATCTCTAGCTTTTCTCTTCATCGCTTGCTCTTCTGCTGAGCTCCTCATTTAACAAGTCACAAGAGGCAGAGGAACAGAGATCAACAGTTCTTACAGTCTTGAGGCTAATCTTGGTAAGCTTCTTGTATGAAACCGTTTTCCTTTGGATTTACTTGGTGAAACACAGTTCTTGATTTTCCTGGAAAATTTTACAGGAGTGACAAGAGTGTTGAGAGACGAGCGACCATCGAGTAAGATAGTGACTATAGCAGGCTACTCCGTGATTAAGGAGAGACACGAACCCTACGAATCCTCTGTTTTTGAAGCTGCTGGTTACAAATGGTAAAACAATATCTTAACGTTTTCCTTTCATTTCATTCAACAATTTGTTAATTAAAATTATTCTGATGACAAAAAAAAAACAGGAGGTTGGTTTTGTACGTGATTGGTAATAAAAAACGACGGTGGAAATGGCCATATATCACTTTACTTGAGGATGGAAGAGACCGAATCACTTCCATATGGTTGGGAAGTTAACGTTGATCTCAAACTCTTTGTCCACAACCCAAAGCAACACAAGTAATTGGCCGTCACAGGTATATTTTCCATCATTCGATTTTCATAGTGTCTATAAGCCAGAGTTTGATTGTAGTAGTTATGGATTATTGCAGATGGAGCTGTGAAGCGTTTTAACGCAGCAAAAAAAGAGTGGGGATTTGGACAGTTGATTTCACTTGCAACGTTCCAAAACACGAACCAGGGGTACATGTGCAGGATACTTGTTCTTTTGGTGCTGAGATCCTCATCGTTAAACCAGCTGAGCAACAGGAGAAAGTCACATTCATATCAAACCCACCAAACAATGTTTTCACTTGGAAGATTCTTCGTCTTCTCCAGCTTGGAAGATAAATTCTACTATTCTGATGATTTTCTCGTTGGAGACCGATACTGGTTACAACTTTTTTATTCGCCATATTGTACAGTATATAGTTGCATATTTGAATTCAAGTGTAATAACGGTTTTCGTTTAATGTATAATCAGGAGATTAGGGTTTAACCCGAAAGGGGATGGAGAAGGCAGACCACATGCACTTCCAATATACTTATATGCTCAAGGCTTTAGGCCTAACGCAGTTGCTACAAACACTTGGGGAGCGGTTAATCTACGGTTAAAGAACCAACGTAGCTCCAACCACAGGCAACTATATTGTAAGAAGACTAAACCAGTTAAATAAACGTTTTATTTCAAAGAGAAAGAAACTAATAGTTGTTTCTTCTTCTTTTTCAGCGGCAGCTTGGTACCCGATTCGAAGCGATTATGGTGTGGAAGTTAACAATATCATATTGATGAAAGATTTAAGAGAAAACGACCTATTTCCACACCAGAAGTTTCATATAGTAAGAGTTCCACACAATCTTTCAACCTCGTCTTAATTGCACATATATAGAAGTTGTACAACCTATTTCCCCACAATGTCAAAGTTCGAAACCCGAACCCACATGAACATACAATTAGCTGATTAAAATCGGTTTACAGGTTTTTGAGTTTAAGCCTAACCAATAGAAAACCTAATTAAACCTAAGAAGACCCGTTTACGTCTTTACGACCCGATTTGTTATTATAAACCGTAATTTAACTAACCCAGTTTTTATTAACCAGAAAAAAACCCCAATTCTGTTCATCTCTCTCAAGTGTCGTGAACTCTAGGCAAGACTGAAGCTTTGAATCAATTTTGTGGACTGTTCTTTCTGCCTAATCGGTTATGTCAGGTGAGTTTGTCGTCTCATCTTCTTCCTTTTCGAGTTTCCATTAAATTACTCTATGTTTTGAACTGAATCAATTTTGCTTACTCTTTGTTTCAATTTCGAGTATCTAGTATGATAATCTTAATTTTTTTCTTGTAGAATGACTCAGGAAGGAGGGATTGATGTGAATGTTGAGTGGAATGATGTCCCTGAATTCGAACACTTGATGTCCCTGACGAAGCTCCACTTTCGTTGCTCATTTTCGATTTTCACCAGCTGAAGGAGAGAGTTCTGGGTTCGTTTTTAGGGTTCGTATAATTGGGGGTTTTTAAAACTGGATTCCAACCGGGTTAAAATAGGATCTCTGGTCGGGTTATTTTATGTCTTTCGGTTTGGTTACCTCTTCTGAACCACTAAATTGATGAATAACCGAAGCCATGTGGGTTCGGGTTTCGAACTTTGACATTGTGGGGAAATAGGTTGTACAACTTCTATATATGTGCAATTAAGACGAGGTTGAAAGATCGTGTGGAACTGTTACTATATGAAACTTCTGGTGTGGAAATATGTCGTTTCCCCAAGATTTAAAGGATACATCTAAAGGGTATTTGGTAAATGATGCCATTATCTTCGAAGCTGAAATTGTTAAGGTCTCTGTGACCAACATCGTCCCCGTCTAGTGATCTCTACTTCTATTCTATGTCATCGACCAGACAATCATATGAATAAAGAGACGTTTGCTGTCTTTGTAATAAGATGACGTTCTTAATCCTTGTAATGTAACCGTCATTTCTGTATTTCAAGTTTGTTTTCTACTATATCAATGACACTCTCTTGGTTTTAATTTTATTTTTTAAAAGATTTTAGAAAAAGCTGGACTGTTTAGTTATATGGATAACATCAACATATTCGAAAAACATTATAATAAGTTTTAAATTTGAAAAAAGGAAGCAAATTCTAGGCTGAATTGAACATCTTTGGAAAGTGTTGAAGAATATAGTTAAACATGTGCGTATTTCATTCAGATCTGTTGAACCATTTTAAACCTCAACCGTATGTATGAACCATTTTAAACCTCAACCGTATCTTTAAGGGTACAAGTATTGAATGTATGAAAAAAAGAAGAAGAAGTATTGAATGTATGTATAGTGGACTAATCTTTATGTATATCTCTGGTGTGTTGTTATCACCTGTTGTTCTCTCGCTTCTAGTTTAGTTTTTGGGCTAATTTAGTGCCGTGTCGAAGGATCATGTTGAAATATGAGCACTTGGGTCATCGAATCAAAAGTTCAAAGAAGTCACCTAGAGGATCAGATTGATAGATGCAAAAAAATCTACATTAACAGTTTTGATGTTCTATGTGACACAATCTCAAATTTTGGGTTTGGACCAATAATATTATCTCATGTGATTGGTATTGGGACTTGGAGTTAGAAAGAAACTATATATAGTCTCTTAATCTAATTTTTTGAAGGAACACTCAGAACATCATATATAGAGAAAGAGAGGCAAGATGGAAGAAGAGGGGAGACAGAAGGAAAACTGTATAAGATCTAAGAGAAGCGGTTTTTTTTCTTTAGTTTGTGTGTTTCTTCTCCTACGAACATATATTTATAGTAAGTTTAAGTATTTAGTTTATGGTTGTGATTTTTCTTGGTGAATAGATCAGAAAAATTGAGATTGTATTGTGTATCTCAGACTCTTATATATATCTGATACTAGTGGATCACTGAGAGTGATATGATCCTTTCCTCAGATATATCGGTAAATGTATTTAAATTGAATCAATATTTAACAAGAAGTGTACTCAGGTTAATTAGTTAAATACTGGATTTAGGTTTAAAAAATCATTTACAGATGATATCAGAGCATCGTGTTTAAGCAGATAAAGAATATAATTTCAGAAAATCACATAAATTCTAAGTCATAGAGTTAGTGTAAGGTAAATTTGAGATGAAAAAGTTTGTTGTCATCTAGACTTCGGATTTTGAAAGTTTAAAATGCTTATGTAACTTGAATTTCAAAAATTGGATTTTGCTCTTAAAGAACACTTAGTGCTATTATGGTGTATGCTCCTCCTTGAATGATCATTACACTGTCTGGTCCGGGTTTGAAATGTTTTTTGATTAATGCTATAGGGTAGCCAGATCTTTTGTTACCAGACTACAAATTAAACTACATTGACCAAAGCCGAAGCCCAAACTTCTCACATAGTTGTGATTTTGTTTCAAGTGAGGTTGATCGGGGTCTCGCATATCACTTGACCAAAGCCATGATAGCTTATGCTCTTGTCTTAGTCATATGATGTTATACAAAAGGTGATGAAAGAAACTAATTTTCTAGGGTATGATGCTCTCTTTTTTTTTTTTGAAACACGGGGTATGATGCTCTCTAGAAGTAAAAATTTGCAAGTTTTAAGATAGAAGAACACAAAAGCATATAGAAAAGATGCTGCTGCAACAAAATAAACTTTTGCATTATGAACGTTACACTAAATATATCTTTGGGTGTTAGATGATGTAAGCAAATATTTTTTTAAAAATCTTAGATCTTACAAAACATAAGAAATTCTATTTTATCCCTTATTATAAACTCCCACGCTGTCCTTATATTGTTCTTCCCCCAAGCTCAATTGAATGTTTTATTGCTTTATACAAAAATAAATTATAACCTTTAAGATCTAAACTACACAAATTCTTATAAGAAGAATGGAAATGAAGTGAATGTTAATGAAAATGGATGCTATATATATTATATACTGCATTTTTGTCTCTTTGTCACAACTACGTACAGAGTTTAACATGTTCGCTTCAAGAGAATTTACCATGAAAAGTTTATAATCTAACTTTTTATATTCCTTAAGATTTACAAACGATTTCCATTCTCTAAATATTTTTCTACAGAAACGGTCAAACAATCCTACGAAGAAAATAAGTTATACCCCAAATCGAAACTAATCAGATGTTGTTGCTTAGATTTTATTTTCAGCATAATCACAATGCGAGACTTTTTCAGTTTCATGAAGATCAAACTATTACAAATGATCAAATTGACAATCTCAATTCCAAATCTAGCTCTTGATTGTCACTCGATCCCGAGTTTTGGTTTCCTGATCCCAACGATTTACTTCGCCTTGTAGAACTTGGATCCTATTTCAAGACAAAACAAAAGAACATTGGATTAGTTCTCTTAGATGCAAATAGACTACATTTATAAAACTTTGAACAATGTTAATTAACTAACATTTGACTATGAGGCATGACATAACTACACACTGAACCATGGTTACACTAAACTAGAATAAGTCATGTGATCAATGAATGAAAATATTATATGTGTATGTGATCTACACACCGACTGGAACCTCTTTCGAAAAAGTATATTATATACACAGCCTAATAATCATGTGATTAATGAAAATGTTATTATGTGTATATATGTGTGATGGTATAGAATAAGAACCTCGTGTAAGAAATGTCTGGTGATGTTTGGTTCCAAAGAATGTTGGCTCTCTAAGATGCCGTAGCTTGGATTCCAACTGTTTTGAACAAAATAAAAATAAAAGGTCGTTAATTTTTAGGACCAAAGAAATATCTAACGTCAGAAATACACATACATTTTCCCAAGCCTAAAAAAAACAGTTGAAAGTGATTTTACCTCATGGTTGCTCTTTCGTACTGATCTCTATGTACACCCATCTGCCAAAAACAGAAAAAAAAAACCAATTAATATGTGATTCATTTTGTTGTTTAATGATTTCTTGAAAAGAGTTTTCTTATAGATGGAAACATGATTGACCCAATCTTGTAGAAGATTTAATATGTTAATTTTAAATAGAAAGTAAATAATTAACCAGATCAAATTAGAATAGGAATTCAAATAATATTCTTCTTTATACACACACACGCACACACAATATCATGTATAAATCGCACACAAATTGAGCATTAAAGGTAAATATATACCATCATATCTGGATAGAAGCCATAAGGAGTCGACGATGGTGATGCATATGTAAAGGATGGTGATGATGATGGTATGGATGGATATTCTCCTTGCATCCTCACATTCTCCTATACATTTACATTCACAGATGACGGCCTAATTAATATACAAATCATACTCATGAAAGAAATCGAATTAGATGAACAAATGATACAAAACTATTACAATTTCATCTATAACATGTGATTTTTTTTAAGTATACTTTAAGAAGAGAGTGGTGGCCTCGAGAATTCAAGAACCTAGAATAATTTTTTTTTTTGTAACTGGCTTTAAGAACCGGGAATATTGACATATAAAATCTATTGTAATCAAGATTTTCTACTTACCGATCTTCAATAGTAGATAGATGCATAGGGGAGATAACGGATTTACAGTCATAATTTCTACTATATTTACGTATAAATATAATCGATATAGTAAAATTGGTAGATAAAAGATTTCTGACCTTATCGAACATGATTTTTGGGACAAGAAAAGGAAAGATATATACGTTTTGTAGTCTTTTGTGTTAATTATTGTTAGATCTTAAAACATTTCGGTGAAATCCTTAATACATACGTCAAGAAAAGAAAATAAAACCCCTTTAGATTTCATACAATCATCTAAGGTTCACGGGACAGTTTATCAAAGTTGGTCGGATTCCTAAAAGAGATCCGACGAACAGAAAGAGATAACCTACGAACTTTTACCGATTTCTTTTTGGTCGTCTCACAGACGACCAGATTTAAATCAAGGTCATGACACAGTATACACCACTATGTTACACATATATACCTCGATCAACTCTGCCGAGATTATAAAGGTATCGTATGTATGCATGTAAAATGTTACCTGAGGATACAAAGACGGATTATAATTGTTGCAACTCATCTCGCCGTGTAATCTAATTTTCTCAAGTTGCGCTACTCCGAGACCTCTTTGTGGCTGCTTTGGCTTCTCGGAACCATTCTTCTTTCCTCTTCTGGTCGCCGGAGATGAAGAAGACGATGTTGGAGACGCTAAAGACGGCGAAGATCCTCTCGTGTTTGGCTTACCAAAGAAATTACTTGCCATGTTTCTTTTATCAGATTTAATTTTAATCTCCGCTCTTGATGTACACCGGAAAATCAAGAACTAGAGAGAGAAAGTCTTCTCTAGAGAGAGGTAGAGAAATGGAATTTTCTTGTTAAGTTGGCTTTGATCTAAGGAATCAGAGAGATCTCTTTCATGGTGAATTGTTGGTCTTTTTTATAAGCCTTTCTTAATTAATTTTTATTTTAAATTTTTTATTTAAAACATATATACGTATAATAACTAATGCATCGCTGGATCAGATTGTGTCCAGATTTCAATAGATACGCCACGCACACAAATACATTACGTTACATGTATAGATTTTATGCCCTTATTTTAATTTCCCTACTCTCTTTTATTTATTTTCCAATTAATTAATTAACAATTATATTTATTACAATTATTGTGAAATAAAATAATATAAATGATTAGCTTAAATTTTCTTAGTTATTTTTTGCTTTTGGATGACTTCGAAACAAACTTTGATGTTGATTCGATCTAATTATATCCAGCTATCTCTGTCTTGGATCTAGTTTTTTTTTTGCTTAAATAGTTACTCTGTTTTAACTGAGAAATACAAATTAATTACACCTAAATAAGACTTTGTACAATATTTTTCATATTACAATTAAGAATGTATAATCAGTTTTTCGTATGTATATTCTATATTAACACTATTTAAGTTTTTTTTCCTTCTGTTAATTGTATATATTCAAAAGTTAGCAAAGTACTAGCTAAGAAACCAGTATGGAGTAAAAACAAAAGCTTTTTCTTGGCTTAAATACCCGTTTATTTCAAATAGCAAAAGAAAAAACAACAGTGTCAGATTTGTAGGTTTTTGGATAAAAATATTTTGTAAGTTAAGTATAATTATTGTGGAAATATAAGGAATCATGTTTATTACATCTTAAAAGATTTTATAAAATCTATATTTTCGTCAGAAATTTTTATTTATATATTTAATATTTAATATTTTTTTCTATAAATTATTTTATTGGAAATTAAAGTTATTTTCTTTTTTAAATTTCGTAAATTTTATATGAACTACAATTTTGTGTGTTACTTTTCCTAAATTATTTATTCAGTAATATGAAGTAAACACCCTTAGATCTTATAGCGACCAATATTAAAATCTTTAAAAATTTATTAGGTAACGGAAAACGAATCTTTCTTTTTCTCGTACGAGCAACAAAAACGATTCTTACTTTCAATAAATCTTCTTTTTAGCTTCTAAAAATATCTCCGATTTAAAGAATCTCTTTAAAAACCATTAAGTAACGTAAACTTATGTTTATTCTCTTTTTCATCGTCTGAGTAACAAACGGAAATTACAAAAGGAAAACTATAAACGTAACAAATAATAATATATAATTAGATATATTTACTTACATAATACAAGAAGAATTTATTAGATCTGAATTTATATATGTAGATTCAATACATCTTTTTGTAGCTTCCGGAAATATATTTACAAATTGATTTTTATGTCACCAAAACAAGATTTATTGGTTAGTAGTTAGTACATATCACCCAATCCATGTTGGATTTTTTGTTAAGAGCTTACTAAAACAAATTACCGCAATATATACTCAGTTTTATTTTAACCAACAAAACAAAACTATTACAATCATTTCTAGAAAATTTAAAATATTACTCCCAGTATACATTCACTAATAGTCATCATATCCATCCTTTTCCAACGCTACTATTTAGAGTTGCATGGTTTTTTTCCCAAGGTTTGTTAATGAATTGTCAACTAAATTAAGTAATTGGAAATGAATGAATGTTAACCTCTAGCCCAGGTCGATTAATTGACTTAATATCTACGCTACGTTCAGTAACGATCAAAAGAAAACTAATACTAATACACCTTTTCTGGATAAATAATTTCTAAACTAATACACCAGGTCGTGAATCATGTGATCCCTCGAACATGTCTTAACCTTAATTAGTTCTGCGGGAAGCATATATAGAAATGTAGCAACGAGGTGTCACTTTTGAATAGACCGCTAATTGCAGGACACGTATTAGTTCATATGCTGACGATGAGCATTCTTTAATTTATGTGCATGACCTTGAAATATGTTAATTCGATAACTTCTAATGGTGAGAATAGAAACCTGAACCGAAGTAAACAGAACCGAACCAAACAGAACCCAATTGAAGTCAAACGGACACAATCCAAACTAACGTATATGTCTCAACTCTTTAGTTAAAGGTTTAATCAACCTAAACGGTTAGGTTCGATTTAGCTTTAAACAAAACTGAATAAAAAAATCGAAGTGTTTATTCAATTATATTAACTAAATATATTTAAAATATTGAGTTTTAAGATATTTAACAATATTATTATATTTTACTTCTAAAAGAATAAAAGAAACCCAACTAATAATAAAACAAAATATATATTTTAACACTATAATCAAAATCGAAAAAACTACATATGATTTATCTTAGATTCGAAGGTAATAATATAAAATTATTAGATTATTTTTTAGATTTTGATTGTGATGTTTGGCTTTACATTTAAATACAAAGAAAATAACAATTTAGTGTCAAATGATGATTTATTTTCTGTTTTATGAATAATATTTTCGTAATTAAACTAGAACAAAATTAAAAACCAACTCGGTTCGACTGAACAAAACAAATTAAATCGAACCAAATTGAACACAAACTGAACCAAACTAATTTTGGTTTACTTTAGTTAAAGTTTTCATACACTCAAACAAATCGAACCGGATCCAAACCAAACCCAAATTTAAACTGAATTGCCCACTCCTAATTACGTTATTAACCTCAGATTTGATTAAAGTTAAACTAATGTATGTAAAAGGTTTAATTTCCTCATGTACATCGAATTTTCATTATGTGTTGATAGGTCCGGCAGAAAAATCCCAGTTTAAATGAAAGATTACGACTATCAAATTTGTTATTGTTTAGGGTTACAAAAGTATGCATATGAAAATGCGGACCATCTTATCCGAATGGTTAGTTTACAACTTCGAAGAATATGTACGTATGTTTAAAAGTTGATATACATGCTTATATACGTACATATATATATGCATAAGTTTAAATAATTTATGATCCGAATGATTGAAATAACTTAGAGACAGGGAAGTGTATCAAAACAGCGGATCATGTTGAGATTAGAAGTGATTTGATGAGTAATTAAGAGAGCATAAAACCAAAAAAGACAGAGCATAGTGGAGAGGGTATTTGTTAAGATAATATCTAATGTAGATTGTGTGCACATGCATTTCCCCTGCTACGTACATTATTATATCACACTCGATCTGTCTAGTTCTTCTCTATCTTTTCTCGTCTATGATTTAATATTACTCAAATTATTGATTTGTTAAGGATTTTATTTAAAATCATTTTTATCGAATCAAATCCCTTTGATCCTGCTACTTACCTCAGACAGCCAATCAGACCTAAAATTCCTTTCTCTATGTTATTTTATTAAAGTACTTAGTTATGTTGTTCGTAGCTTATTTATTATCTGCGAGCGTAGAATTTACCTGTATCGAGTGTTAGTTACATTAGGATTTTATTCACGTTGTGCTGAGAAGTTTTCGAGTTATGTAAAAATTAATTCATTTTTTCTCATACTAATATTCAATGTAAAAAGTATGTAAAGCGTTTTTTTTTAAACTATGCTAGCGTTCATCATTGGTTAGATCATACTTTCTGAACAACATTGAATTTGAACTGTTTTAAAAATAAAACGAATTGATCTGATATGTAGCATCAAAACCGAGTAGACCTCTACAGAAATATTGAGGTTTACATCAAAAGGAACAGTATCTATAAAACTAAGATATAAATATGCCAGTTTTTGTGTTCTTTGAATTGATGCAATTTTCTTCTAAGAACATTTTGGTCAATGTTTATATTATCAAGAAGGTGATTATTTATTTATTATTCTTTTTGACTTACCCTGTTCATCTCTTTGTTGGCATCATTTAGTAAACGATTATTTTGCATATATGTAATAGTGTATACTTGTACAATATGAAATCAAATGAACCAATTAGTAATAGAGCAACCTGAACAAACTGAGAGTAATCAAGTTGCTTTAAGTATGAGATAGTAGAGCTTGATGGGGCTGAAAATGGGAGAACCAAATGGTAAGAATGATGATCGGTGCAGTTACAAAAAAAAAAGGTTTTTTATGTTTGAGTGATAAGAGCTCGATCTATGCTTGTGAAATTGTTATGGATAGTATAGTATCTTGAGTTTTTTTAAAAGCCAATAAGAGTTTGATGATCAACAAGAAGGCTATCAAATTCCACGGGAGGGGACAGAAAACTTTTTAGTGTAGCAAATACTCTCTTGGTTTTGAACCCTAGCCGCAAAAGCAATTGTAAGGACTGAGGAGGGAGCGGAATATCCCATTGAATGAGTGGATCTTTTGTAACTAACCTATCACGTGTAATGATCGCAAACACAAATGCGTGGTTAAGAGTTTTCCAAAAGATACAACAAAAAACGCAAATGTAATAGGATATGTTCTAAAATAAAATTAATATGTACTACATTAATAAGTAAAGTTTGTGCACTAGTCAGTAGTCACTATATAGCATACTTTTCTAGCACTAATTTGTAAAAAATGATGCAGTGAAAAAAAATCTAGATCAATGAAAGTTATTTTACGTGTCATTTCAGCAAATATCATGTTATTTTATGTGATGTTTATGTCATTTATATGAGTATAATATAACATTTTATAAATAGAGCGCCAAAAAACATCCAATTTTTTTTTTTTTTTTTGAACAATAACATCAAAATATTTTCACATTTCTGCAATTAAGTCCTCTAGAAAATATCTGCCTAAAAGCATATACATACATCGCTTAGATATTCAAAACAAAGTTTTAACTAGCTATAAAATATATTATTTTAAAAATTTATGCAATATTATTATTTTAAAATAAAATTATTTATAAATTGATATCTGGATAGAAATGTTTTAAGGAATATTTCATCCGTTCCTTATTGAAAACTTAGAGCATGATTATCCCGTGAAAGCCACTTGGGTTTCTTAATGATAATTTAGTTATATAAATGTACTTAAGTGGACTTAAGAACTCTAGTTAAGAAACTTCCATTTTGAGTGGTCCAATGGGAGTTTCTTAATTAAGGATTTTAAAAACAATTTTAAAGATAAAAGTTATTTATTAAATAAAATATATTAAAAGATAACATTTAAAACATAGATGTTAAAACGAACATAAAAATAATGACTAGTACAATAATCGAGAATAATTTGACAAAACATCTGAGCTCAGTTGTTATCTTTATCACGTCCAAATTTTACGTCATATATGTTCAACCAAATCAGCTTTCAGTTGTTGATGCATTTGTCTATCACGAATTCTAGTTCGAACACCCATCATATTGGCGATATTTGTAGGAATATCTATAGAAGAGAAAAAAAAGATTAAATGAGATTAAAAAAAAGATTAAATGGGAAAAAAAATAACAAGCTGACACGTGACGCTTAAGGATCGATCACCAAACATCCTAACTAAGAATGGGTAACACAGTTTTTATTTATTTTTGATTTAATTAAATCATTTATTTAGTTTAAAAAACTATTAAGGATCGTGCGATAATCATGGTCTTATATCTCAATTTCTAAGCTCTCTTCTACTTTTTATATTTCTTATTCTCAAACACTCTAAAGAGAACTTCTCCATTAATGGAACTATTGTAGGGTATCTGCATTGATGAGGTACCCAACAATCTCTCAAAAACTAAAACTATTAATATTTAATTATAAATCAGTAAGCAATAGACATTTGGCGTCAAAGTCTCTTGTGAGGATACAAATGTTTCTTGGTGAAGAGACTTCACCTCTCCTCTTTTTATTTTTTAATAGTAATTTAGTGGGAAGAAACTTTACAAGAAACTCCGACTAAAGATGGCCTGGAACTCAAATAAGCAATCGATCATGCAATACATTTGTTCTAAAAAAATAATGAATAGTACATATATGAGGCAGTTAAGAATAATGTATATAGGACAAGTCTGATACCATGGCTAAAGTTTGATGCTTATTCGTTGATTGTGACAAATGATTTTAATTGCTTGACACAGATACACAATGTAAATATCTAAGGCATACCCCTATTTAATTGGTATCAATCACGTAGATTAAATTATTAAATAAAAAAAATTACCAAAAAAATATTCAATAAAAAGCTTTCTGGTCGCACATGCATGGTCGCTGACTAAAATAAAAAGAAACATATGCATGGTTTAGCTTAGCAAAACTAATTGGCTGACCTGCTATACGAAGCTTAACTTAACTAGTGTATCATTTGGTTCCTTAAAGGCAATGTCTTAGAAATCAGACCAAACCTGCCGATCAAATTGGTCAAACCGTGACTTGTTTCTCTCTCTATCTCTCTCTCTCTGGTTCTAAATTATGATAAAAACAGAGTTTGAGTTAAACCGGCAAAACCGATTAAAACCAGTCAAATTCGTCAAAACCGGTGATCCCGTTCAATACAAACCTCATTTTCTAATTTAAGCAAAAAAGATTATAAACTGTAATTTTAAAAAGATTTCAAAACAAATTCCACATTACTTTAATTAGATTACATTACATTTATATAGATTTTGAATTATAAAATTGATATAAGATATTATAAAAATTAACTATTTGGTTATATACATATATTTAATTTAAAATAAAAATAAAAATCACAAACCCAGTTCAACCGGTTGAACCGGTCTGGCATTGATTCAATTAAAGTCAATGTAAGGTTCGGATTTCAAAACATTGCTAAAAGGCTATAATGCTGGTGAGATTGAGTTCTATCAGAGATAAATAAGATAATGAAATAGGCATTTTAACATTATTTGATCAATAATTTATTAGAAGGTAACCAAAAAAAACAATTGAGTTTTAAACTTAAAAATATGTATATATCTCAAAATCAAATCTCATTTATTTTTATTTTTATTTTAGATTATTTAACCATAAAATTAAATTTTACACTGAAATAATATTATAAATTATTTAACTTTTAAATTTTAATACTTTAATTGTATTGTTAAATTAAAATTATTATCAATTATAAATAACTAACGTAAAGTTTATTTCTGAAGATAAATAAATTGAAATGTTTTCTATTCATAATTTCCATTAATAATAAAAATAAAAGAAGTAAAAACATTAAAAATATATACATAGAAGCCCTAATAAAAACGTAGACTTCCATCTTATATACTTATGGACATTCATGATCAGCCATTTTCCCAGTAGAATACATTTACACCTGACCAGAATAAGTTTCCTCCAACACTTCATGCTTCTGCTGAAATCAATGGCATATTTTTTTTTTAATAACTTCAATCATTAAATTAAAAGGTCCCCATTACAAATTAACGCTTAGAAACAGAAGAACTTAATTAAAAGCAAGAGAAAAGCACAAGAGGAAGCTAACTTTGAAAATAAGTGAACCAAGTGTGGAGAGGTACGAGGTGACATTCGGTTTGTTTCGTTGTGCTCTAGATAGCGGGTCTAAACGACAACGAATGATATTCTGAATGTCTGAGATCAAAGACGAAGCTGGACGTACGAGAGGAGGAGTCGTGATACCGAGTATTTCTCTCTCTCTCCATAGCATGTATAACGAAGCATGAAAGAGTAATCTCAGTATGAAGGACATATTCTTGTTTGGCGAGGGATTAGTCAACCAGACCACCGCGTCATCAAACAACATAGGAGGAGAGGAGAGAAATTAGCTCGAGAAGTCAAGAAGGACCAGACCTGATGACTATAAGGGCAGTCAAAGTAGAGGTGCTGTCGAGTTTCATCAGCAGCAATGCAAAAAAGGCTTGTCGAAGGCACTTCCATACCCCAAGTGATGAGACGGTCCCGTGTATGAAGTCTGTTTCGCGTAGTGACCCATGCGTGAAACGCATGTTGTTTAGGTATTGAACCAGAGAACCAAATAGCTATCTTACCATGGTACTGGGGTGCCTTGATTGTTGAGGTGATTCCATGTATCCTTAATTGAGAAGGTTGATGATGGTGGCTTGTCGCCAATTGCCCAGAGATAAACTTCATCTCCTCGATCTTGGGTTATTGTATCGGCAGGAGGGAGACTGTCCTTGAGGAATAAGATGGTAGGGTGCCTGGTGCGGAGTCTTGAGATGCACCCGTTTCCAGTTACCAAAGCGTCTCGTACAATTGCATTTTCTGGAATTTATACCAGAGACCATGGGACCAGTGATATCCAATAAAGATCCAAGAGAGGTCCAGTTATCCTTCCAAAATCTGCAAGTAATACCAAAACCAATATTTAGATAAAAAGCCGAGCTATAGATCAATGTTTGCAGATACTCTTCCATATCCAACTTCCTGAGGTTGACTCATCGAGGTCCCAACAGCAAGAAGATCCAATGGCATGTTACTTAATCAAACCATCTGAACCCTTTCTCTGGAGATATACGAAAAGTTTGATAACCATGTTGGCTGCAGCAGCTGCTACACGATGAAGCTCAAACCTGACGAACTCTTTTCATGATTAGGCACTTAGACAAACTCTTGTTCTTCAGGCCTTTTGACACTTTCTTTTCCATGTGCTTCAGTGGAAGCTCATTATGTCATCTTGTGATGATCTTTGCATCTCATTTCTCTCCTTTTGATTCAATCTTGTAAGGTCAACATTTTCCTTGATTTGAATGAATTCAGTGTTAAAAAAAAACCATGTGTTTCAAGTATAATTTTTAAGCAGAGGAACAACCTTGTGCACAACCTTGTGCACAACCAGGTTTCTCTCACTGCCACAACGGTGTTTCGAGGTATTGACAGAGAGATAAAGAACATCATCTCAGCAAGAAGGCTGAGAAAGAGATTTAGAACCCTTATGAGCATGTGGCTAAGATAAGGGCTTAGGCTTTTCTCAAGTATGTGAACCATCTTGTTTTTTCTTCTTTTTTGCCAAGATGGATCAGAATTAAGATATTACATTGTATAATCTTTCCTTCATTATATGATATTTACAGTTTAGCAAAAAAAAGTATAATTTTTAATGGTTAGAAGACCAGAAGAGAATGAAATAAAGATCCTTAAGCCATATCTTTGGAAGAAGAAGAAGAAGATTGGATTAGCAAACCTTAGTTTTCTTTCAAATCATGCAAACAAAGAAATATAATCATCATCATCATATAATGAATAATTCTTCATGCCACCAATGGGTTGCTAATGGGACCTCATCCTTACTCATTTAAAAAAAAAGTTTCGTTGCTTGTAGAATATTTGTTTCTAATAGCTATAGAACGCTTAACGAAGTCTAAGCACTATAGTGCCACAAAATCTTAACTGCGTCGTAATCTATTTTTAACAAAAAAAATTAATAAATTTATATCATAACAAAAAAATAATTGATAAAAATTAAAACAAAATAACATCATTTTTATTAAATTGATGTCAAAATAATATATATTTACATAATTGTATTAATATGTAACAACATTTTGGTAAATACATCAATTATTTTAACTGATGTAATATATATAATAATATCAGGTAGGTTAAAATGATGCTAATGAATAAAAAATAGATCGTTTTATTGAATTGATGCAAAATAAATCAATAATAAATTACTTCTTATATTGATGTTGAATTAGGTATATTTGTCTCATTTGTTAACAAGTAATTTAAAATAGAGTCATTTAATTTTTTGATACAGTTTCAGTGATTTAACTCACCTTTTTTGTAGTGTGTATAACCGACGTCATGTAACTGTTACATGAAAAAAATTATATTATACAAGGAACCTTTTTGCTAAGAAATTATACGAGGAAGCTATATCAAGACATTTACTTTTTGTTAAGAATTCATATCAAGACACTGTAGTCATGGACTCTTAAAGTAATGTGGTCCGATGTAATGAACTAATGAAGACTCAGATAAACTTTTGACTCATTTTTTTTAAGTAGCTTTGTTCAATCAATTCATTTTTAGCGGGGACGTGTAGAACCCTACGCAACACATGTTGATTCATTTACGTCACCAACAAAGAGAACAATTTTGTATTTATATCATTAGCTTTTTTTTTTGCTGGAAAATTGGCATTTATATCATTAGTTGGAATAGATACGATTAAATTAAGACATATATAGCTTAACAATAGTATGGACAGCAGAAGACATGATGTTTTAATCTTCTTTTTTTTGCAACACTGACATGATGTTTTAATCAAAAGACAGTGTTGGTGCAAGACAGTTGTATGCACACGCATATATATTATAAACATACATTCGAGTATCTTATACAAAAAGGGCAGTATACAGAAAATATTATAAACATACATTCGAGTATCTATCTTATACATCCTAATTTATCTTCAAAAAGACAACAAGTATAGTAAGATGAATTCGACGAGAAAACGCAAGTACCTTTCTTTTTTTTAAAAGCAAATACCTTCTCTTCTTTACTTTAAGATAAAGCTAAAGCGTGGAAAAAGATGAAATATAGTAAAATGAATTTTAATGAATTTTTATAATATAAAGAACAATAACCTCCTCGGATTCTCCTCCGCCGTGGTGCAGCTTTTCTCCGGCGTAGTTCGGCAAAGCTTTCCCTACGTTTGCGGCGGGGTCCTAAATATACCATTGGTTATTTATGGTATTTATGCCAGCAATGTAGATTGATGAATGATTCTGGAGTAATCGATCTAAATAGCCAAATTAATAGGCCTCTCCATACAAACTCGACAAAAGAAAAACACCCATCTTCAAGTTCTAGCTAGAAAATTAAATATCAGTAATTACAAATATGATTTTCGAAATGTAGCTGCAAGCAAAAAACTAGTTTATGAACAACTTCTTCCGTTTCCATTAAGTACAGTATAAGATTGATATTTTTTGTAAACAAATATGTTGCATTTTATTAGAAAAATATGTCTTCTGGTTTTAAAATTTATAATAATACCATTTTTATCGTAAAGGTATATAAAATACCATTTTAGTGAACGTAAATTACCGAAAGAACACTTGATTTGACACAAGAAAAAAAGTATTTGGTTTAAATATTATGTAATTTACTTGAAACTCTTTGTCAAAAACTCTTTCTAATTTTGTTTCAAAGTGATACGCGAGACTCTTACATCCCCTTTCATCCGGGATTATTTAATCACTACATCGAATGTGGACATCCCGAATTCCTGATACTAATAAAAAGATAAAAAGCTAAAGGAAAAAGAAAGAAAGAGAGAAAGACCAAAAAAAAAAGTTTTCATTACATCATAAAAATCATCATTCACATCGATCGAATGTTGCATTTGGTTATCTCTCATCATCTTTTCTTTCTCCATAAATCACATCTAAAGTAAAGCATATAGAGAACCAACAACCTCAAAGGCTTTTTTGTAGAAGAGAGATGACAGATACACGAGTGTTAGAGAGTTCGCCGGTACGAAACCTCACGGCAGCTAGAAACCAGAATTGGTGGAATAAAGTAAGCGGCGGTTTGATGCCGCCGCAGCTGCCACCGTGTACCGCTAGTTATCATCTTCTTCCGAGCCTCTTGCCCAACTACTTTCCTTCTCCGACTTCTTCATCGTCTTCTCTGCCTCCTATTAGTAACCCTAACGTATTTTCTTGGCTTCACAATAATGACGACCTGCCTCTTGACCAGCTTTGGAGCCACAGCAAACTACTCTTGTAACTCTTTTTGAAGCAACTCTTACTTTTACATAAATATATGTTCCAAATATTGGATAATTTCTTAGCAAAATGTTTTCATGTTCTTGGATTTTTTTTTGGTAACCTGAACCAATCTTATAAAGTTTCTTCTTCGTTAGTTCATATATATATATATATGTACATATATATCTTGCATACAGAAGATCTAATATATATGGATTATGTCTTTGAAATGAAGGGGTGGATTGATGATGGGAGACGAAGAAAGAATGGAGATGATGAACCATCATCATCATCATCATCAAAATCAACATCATACTTACCAAGAGAAAAAGACAGAGAATTGGGAAGAAGAAGTTTTGAGGCATCAAGCTTCTATTAAACAAGAGATTAGCAATAATAATGGCTATATGATAATCTCGTCACCGAAGTCGCCTCTAAACAAGTCTTGTGTTACTACAACAACAATTCACAACTTCAATGAAGACAGCAACAAGAACGATAACAATGGTCTTAATTTTTCTAAGGTGGGTTAATATATATGGTTAATTTAAATTAATTTTTGTATAGTCATGATTTATCAATTAACAGTTCTAAATGTTTTGTTAAATGTGTGTTCATGAAGTGTAATAGCTTAGAGATTAGTGGGTCTTGTTTTGCAAATAAGAAACCAAAGCTTCAAGTACCTTCTCTTCGGCCATTATCACAACCTATTCTCAAGGTAACCAACTAAATCTTCTTCTTTTTTTGAAACTAAGGGTCCGATTGATAATGGCTGTAGCTTTAAAATTTTTGCTGTAGAAAAAAATCTGTAGACTCTTTGTTGTGTCTTTAGTTTTTATTGCTGTAGAATTTTATAGAAATCATTAAAAAATTGCTTTAGATATTTGGCTCTGCAGAACACTTGTACAGCTGTGAGTTATTTTAAGAGATGTGGTTTCAAAAAAAAATTAAAAGCTTGATTGTTTTGAATTTGATGCTGTAGAAATAAATAGGACTATGGACAGCACCTACAGCAATTGCCAATCAACCCCTAACTAACTAAATCTTTTGCTCTCTCTTTTTATCTCTTGCTGAAATTTATAATTAACAAAAAAAAAGTTGACAAAAAAAAACAAAACAAAAGCACAAAAACAAATGAAAAGAAACAAACAAACAAAATGGAATGGGATCAGAATAAGATGCATGTGTGTGTGATTGTAACATTTTTGTCTGTCTTATTTGTCTTCTTCTTCTCGATGTCATTATTCTTTTCTCTTTCTTTCCTAAGATTCAACGGTAGTTACCCAATCCTTTTTGTTCGTATTTTAAATGAAAAATAGAAACTACATCTGTTTTCAGTTTGATTCAGTTCTAGTTCAGATTTCCTTTTCTAACATAATTGTAAAATTATCCAACTTATTATTTATTTATGTTTACCTCTTATTCAGCAGTAGAAACCAATTCATTTGTGGTTAGCTAGCTTAAATTGGTATTAATAAATATATAATAATTATTATCTTGTTTTATATCACTTATCAAAGGTGAGTAAGGAGAAACTTGGAGGCAGAATCGCAGCTCTTCATCAGCTAGTATCACCATATGGCAAGGTATAATAATTACTGACTAATTCATGTACTAATAACTTAATTAAGATAGTCTACTCCAATTTCCAAATTAAAAAGTCATGGAATATTTGTCATCTATTGGTTGATTGATTCCATTTTTTCAGACTGACACAGCATCTGTCTTATCAGAGGCTATTGGATACATTAGATTCCTCCACAGTCAAGTTGAGGTGATTTGTCTTTTTCCAAAATACTATACATCTTATTTCATTTATTTTAAGAATAAAATATTTGTTTGAATCATCCCTCGGAACTAAACAAAAAAATCATTTGGTTGTGAAGAAGTGTGAACTATTAAACTATATGGAGTTTTTTTTCTTTAAATAACATATAGATTGAAAACTGAACAATATAATTAAAAATCGGAAGTTGATCATCTATTAGTAGTTAGCTAATCCTTGTTTCTTAAGGAGCTTTATTACCGAATTTATTTTGAAATTAGTTTTGTATTTGACTCTTAGAATCTAGTTGAAGATCCATATAAAATTGTTGTCCTCTTGAGTAATAACAGCTGAAACTTTTTTCTCACATTTTGTTTTATTTATTTATTTATTTCAGGTTCTAAGTGTACCATACTTTGTCACTCCGTCGAGAAATAATATTATGCACCAACAAGTAAGCAGTAAACTCATATACACCTTTTATAGCACATGTAATTAAACACATACAGTGTGTGACGTGCTTCTAGTTTACTCATCATTTTCTCATTTACATAAGTTTTTAGGCTTGGTTGATTATAACTAAATGCTAATTAAATATTTAGGCACGAGGAGATATGAATGGTTTATTCCCTCAGGACCCTGGTCAGGTACGCACATATTTAAAGTTTTTTTTTTCTTATTGGATCAACGAACCCAAATCTTTTAAAAAGGAAAGGATCGCAGCTTTAAATAAAATAACCCTTCTCTTTACTATTGGTCTTTAAAAGTGAAAGGACTAATAATGATCACTAAAATAAAAAGATGACATTATACAAGCTTTCCTTTTCAGTCCTTTTAGTATTTTATAGTCTTTTGTTAAAAACCATAAAAGTCACCTAACTGTGGAAAAAAAAAAGCCATTTGAATGATTTTTTTTCTACTCATTCATTAAAAATACATTTGTTATATATAAAAGGTGTACTAACAAATAATTATATATATTGAAGAAGTTTTCTAAATTGGTGATCAGCTTGTGAGTGAGTACTGCATGAAAAGATCAAACGGAGTTTCATCATCATCTACGAACAAACCAAACCTTAACGAGGAAACTAAGAAAGATTTGAAAAGCAGAGGACTGTGTCTTGTCCCAATTTCATGCACACTCCAAGTTGGCAGCTACAATGGCACCGACTACTGGGCTCCGGCTTTCGGAATCACGTTCCAGTAAATCATTTCATTTTATGCTGTTAGGTTTTGGTCAGCCAAAAAATTATAGAAGGAAAATAGTATAATGTTATAACGTAATGAGCAACCAATCTATTGAGAAAATTAAGAAGAAAAAAAATTGAGTTTCCAAGATTGAAAGCTCATGATGTTATACTCACTTTAGAAACTCTAAGGTGGTTTCTGGCAATTGGCTTTAGAAGATTTACAGTTGATGAGGTTGACGTGTAAGAGATGGCCTTTTAGTACTCGAAGATTTGTTAATATCCGGTGATAGTGTGAATTATGTTTCTTTATCAATTTAGGAAACCTTGTAACCGTCTCTAATGTACGTAATAACTGAGAACTTACTGAATATTGCTATAGTTTTATTTATACTTGTATATTTATACTTTGTAGATAAAATTAAGAAGATTATACCTTAAATGCAATAATTTTGATAGGATATTAGGTGCTGGAAAATATTTTCTACTAGTCTTTGACATACTGAGTGACCACATTTATAATACACTATGCTTTTAAGTTTTATATGTTTATTATGCTTGATGCGGTTTCATTAAATCATCTTTATTTGTGAAATTTTAGTTCAAAAAAAAAATCTTTATTTGTGAAACTTTGATTCTTTAGAAGATGTTTTGACAAAATCAATTAATTATATATATTTTTATCTTGTGTTACTAATAAATAGAAAAAGATCTTAATTGGATTCCTATGTAACTAAAAAGATTTGGAATAATAAACATAATTTATGAAAGATATTTTAATGTTTTTGTGATTTGGCGTTCATATGAGATCTAGCTCAATAACATAATAGTTGGGAGTCGTCAGAAACTCCAAACAGAGAGCAAACTAAGCGGTGTGAATGCATTCGTGGATCTGCAAACCATTTTTGTGGCGAAGGTCAAACTATATATGAGACACTATCTTGAACAGCGGCACACTGAATTCGATTTAGCAGATTCTTCACATATTGTCGAATTGAAGTGTTGGTTTATGTGTCTTGCTGGATTTCTTAAAAAAAAATATGCCAAGTCTTCCTCACCTGCAAGATCATGAGTAGTAAGAAGTTACTCGAACACCATAGGTACTTCTTCCTTGAATGCTACAGAGGCTCCTTTAATGAAATAATTCTCAATAGCTTGAAGAAGGAAACACTAGGACGTTGGTTCCATGACAGCAGTTAAGTAGATTTTCTTCTCCTCAAGAACCTTTGCAAAGCTTTTCTCCACCCCACTAAAAATAGCCTCCAATAAAGCTTCAAATTTATCCCCCACAAACACAAAATAGAAATCAAGTAGATCTTTCATTGTGCACAGAACTTTGTTGAAACATCATAATTTCATAAAATTGCAAACAATTAACTTTAAAAGTTGAATTAAAAAATGACAAATTATTAAATTATAAAAAATTAAATCAAATTGGATTACATATCGGTCATCAATCGGTTAGTCTCAGGTTGTAGTGATTTTTAAATAACCTAAATCGAATTATTAGATCACCGGATTAACTGGTTTGACCGCGGATTTGAATCGAATTTAAAAGCACTTATTTAAATGCAAAAATATTTTAAATACACAAAATTCTTACAAATTAATAAAACAGTTTTTAAGATATTAGTGAAATGTTTCGTCATAAAATAATCCACATTTGCTAAGCGCGGATCAAGATCTAGTAAGTATTTCAAAAGAAGATGAATTTTACAAAGTTTTGGTTGGATCGTTGTGTCCGCGTTTAAGACTGAAAGTCCTCCTTGGTGGGTTTTCTACTGTTCTTCAATGTTTTATTGTTCTTCAGTTGTCTTAGTGTCTTCGTCTGTCTAGGGTGGTTGTGGTGGAGTTTGCTGCTGCGACTGCTCTCCTGCGCCCCTGCTTTGTTTTAGCTGTTCTCTGTGGTCTTTATGTTTGTGATTGTGTGATGGTTTGATCAGCTTTGCCTCTGTTGTTCTCTGGATCAGCTTAATTTGTCATCCTTTCTGGTTGGTTTCGTTGAGTTTTGAGTGTTATATTTTTGGGTTTTGGTCTTTTGTTTCTTGTGTCTTCCATCTATATTTATGTTCCTGGATTTATGGATGTCGCTTTGCTTCCCGATTAGCGGGCTTGATTTCTCATTCTCTGGAGATACTATATCTGCCAGCTTTGTATCCTAGCAATGTATCCATGTTTTGTTCATCCCATTTTCACTTTTTCGAAATTTTCTTCTCATAAATTTGATTAGTTTGAAAATAAAATTTTTGAGTTCTTTTGTTTCGGCTGTTCTTTGTGGTCTTTATGCTTGTGGTTGTGTGATCGTTTGATCCGGGTCGGATTTAAAAACATTAACGGTCAATAATTAATTTGATAAATAAAGATATAATGAACAATTTATTAATAAATAAAGAACTTTTTGAGGATTTATATAATTTCAGCACAATAATATTTAAAATGGGCCGCCAATTAATTTGGTTGGGACGGAAAAAGAAAAGGAGGAGGGTTGTGATGATGATTTAGGTCTCATAGTAGCTTAGCAAAAGAAAAAGAAGAAAAATCAATGGAACAAAGTGAGTCTGCGTATCGGATCCGAGGAGCAACAGCTTCGTATCTGAGGGGAAAAGGAGTAGTTTTGGAGGAAGATATTAGAAGTCGGGTAAATAAATTTGGTTCAATCTTTTCGTTCTCAGATCCCCCATTATGATATAGTTTTGGGATCCGAATAAAAATTGAAAACCCAACTCAAAAGCTACTGTCTTTTTTTTTTCTGTCGTTTTGAAGGAGTACGGTTTCTACACTGCAATGAATGATGTGATGGGATGTCTGAAGAAGAAGAAGGAGGGGAAGGAGGAGGGGGTTTATGCTATAGCCTCTTCTTTTGGTTACTTGTTCGAGTTGGTCCTACATCTGACATCAGCGGAGGTGAATATTCCTGTTACTGGTCTTGGCGTTGGACCAGTCACCCCTGGGGATATCAGGAAGGCCACTCAACTGCTTCAGACGAAGAAACACACCGTCTTGGCGTTTCGAGTCAATGTGACTCCAAAGGCGTCTCATCTAGCTCAAACTTTGGGAGTCAAAATAATCTGTGGCGACACCATTGAACACCTCTGCCAACAGTTTCAGGAGTGTAATAAGGAGCTGGGAGATGATAAGTCAGAGAGTGACGTAGCAGCAGTCTCCCCATGTCTCCTCTCCATCTTACCCAAGTGTGTACTCAACAAGGAAGACCCAATTATCGTGGGAGTTTATGTTGTTGAGGGTTTTGTTAAGGTATGCTTTTTATCTTCGCAAATTGTTGTTTTGATTTAACTCTCCTTCCTTTTGATTTTGGTTTCAGGTAGGGACTCCCTTATGCATTCCACACAGAGCTTTTGTCAATATAGGACGGGTTGCATGGATTCAGAAGGACCAGCGACCCGTCGAGTTTGCCAGGGAAGGCGAGAAGGTGATTATCAAGGTAAGGTTTTTAAGTTTATTATCCCCTTTGGTTGATTAGTTTGGCACTTATTTACCTTTGCCTTTTGTCATGCAGATTGTTGCTGCTGACCCCAAAACACAACAAGGGATGTTGCTGGGAATAGATTTGGACGAAGGAGATGTGCTTGTCAGTCGCACCTCAGCGGTAGCTGTCTACCAGGTTGAGATCAACCGTCAAATGGAGAAAATAATAGAATTAACAAACAAACAAAAAAATGTCCTCATCACTTGATCAAATCTCTATGTCATTTTTTTCTCGTGTTGTTTATCTCCTCTCTCTCATCCTTGTAATATTTACATTTCTCTCCCCCCCCCTCTCTATTTCGAATCAAGCCTGGAATGTTTATCTCTGCATTTGTTCTCCTCTTCCAGTTTGTCAAATAGTCATTTACTTGGATGGCTAATCAAAAGTAATAGTATTAGCACTAGGCTAGGCAAATATAGTATAGCCAGTGATGAACGACTGAGCGATAAGATAGCAATGGGATGGCGAACTCTCAACTGAGTCCCCTTATTGCGTGGTCTACTGTTATTATATTCAACCATTTACTTTCAGCATATAAAAGATGCGACAAGTAAAATAGGAGGATTTCATAAAATACATATACCTATATAAAAAGATCTGATAACTAAGAGCGGCCAGGTCGTTCAGATTTTAAATGGAAAGTTGGATGTTGTTGACAAACGAAAGACCAACATCAGACATACATATATTACTTGATATTGAGAACGCGTTTGAGATCAGAAAGCACTTTCACGTCGCTGAAGGATAGTTTATCCTGCAGAAGAAAAAAAAAAATCAAACTTGAGTTAATTAACAAAGAAAAGAATGGTTGAGAAAAGGATAATATATATTTTGAATAAGATAGATTTTGGGGTTAAAGGTCGACCTTGTGATGATCTCGGAGGGCAAAGATAGATCCCCTAGAAATACGAGCGACAAGGATATCATCACTAGTGTCATAATGGCTTCCAAAGCTAAGTGCTTGTCTCTTTTCTTCCGGGTTTGATGCAACAATCTGTGTGTTTAGCAAAAAAAGAAAAAGAAAGCCAAATTTTATTTATTGATTGTTTTGAATGATAAATAAAAAATAATTATCTACCTTGATAATGACGGTATCGCCTAGACTAGCAACATCGACGGGTTGGCGGTGTTTCTCAATCCATGCAATACGTCCTAAATCCAGACAACCAGCAGTTCGGACATAGGATATGGGAACTCCTACCTGAAACCAAATAAAATATTTGAATTAACTACTGTAAAAGAAGCTTGCAAATATGAATAGTTTACCTTAATGAAACCCTCAACAACTAAGACACCGAGGACAATAGGGTCTTCCTTGCTGAACACAGCGTTGGGTAAGATGCTGAGGATGCCTGGGAAGATTGCTTCATCCTCCATTTTAGGATCCTCTCCCAGCTCTTCGATATGCTCTTTGAACTGGTCGTGCAGGCTTTCAAGCATACCACCACAGATGACTTTGACGTGCAACTGTTCCGCAAGTTGACTTGCCTCAGGAGTAACGTCCACATTAAAGGCCAAGACAGTGGAGAAGTGGCGTTTCCGGTCACTCAGTTCAAAGGCCTTCCAGATCTCCACAGGGGTGATCGTTCCTAAGTCTAGAGCTCCAATAGGAATCTTCACTGTCGGGGATTCCAAGAACTCGACCAATTCGTTCAAGGAATAGGTGGTAGAAGCTACAGCAAGAACACCCTCGCCACTTCTCTTAAAATCCACATAGATTTCTTTTCCAAAGCTCTCAAAGTCCTCCTCCTCCAACAACAACAACATACACGGGGTAAATATAAATCCAACAAAATCTTTTTTTTTTAATCAAAATTAAGAAAATTGGAATCCAAAATTCACCCTCTTTGCCGTCCCAGAGCTTTCTTCTCCAGAATAATTAGGTGTCGTACCAACATCTCGATCCATTAACCTAGTCACACTTCTATAGGAAAAAAACAACGAATCAATCACTGGAATTCAATTCACTGAATGACAAATTAAAGGCAAAAAGTCAAGAACACAAATAATCATACTCGTAACTCCAATTCGCCGTTGATGGTTATGGTTGGTCGGTGAAGAAATCCAGCGGCTGAAGGAAGGAAGGAATTTATTTATCTGACGATGCACTTTCCCCTAAACTATACTACAGGCCTAGGCTTTTTTTACTCTAACCCTAACTGGAAAAACCAAAACCTAATCCTAATCGTACAAAATATCCGAACGAACGGAATTTATGAATTTAATACTTTGGGGTTTTGTTATAACCCGAACTGAAATCAAAATTACGATTCAAAGATATTTAAAATTAATTAAATATGTTAATGTTTTCATATATGTTAAGTTGATTTAGATATTTTAGAGTATTCAAAATATTTTTGTAACTTGTTTTATTTGTTATTTTGAATACTTTTTTAGTTAATTTATTTAACCATTTTTTAATTAGATTTCTGAATAATTTCTATATTTTAATTTTTTTTCAATTTTTGAGGTTTAAAAAATATATTTTTGGACGAATTCAAACATTGGTTACAATCCGATCCGAAGCGAACCCGAAGAAACCAAATTAAACCCAATCCAATAATTAGTAAAATCCGAATGAGATTAATAAACAGAACATCGAAAATCCGAAAATTTGAATCAACCGAACCGATACCAACAGCCCCAGACGCCCAAGCCTACTATACTACATACAGTTTATTAAGGTCCAACTTCCAAGTTTACCTATGGACCAACACCTTGTCACAACAAATCCATTACCCGACTGAGTTTTCTAAGAGTCGGTCAGATATGGAGATAGGTAATGCACACCAACTGTATGATCGAAAGTCTCTAAGAGCTACAGGGATCACAAGGCAGCATGCATACTCTCCCTACTCTCAGCTATCTTCTTCTTCTTCCACTCCATAAATAGCGCAGGTGTCATTTGCGTCGCCGTTTTCAGTTTCGCATGCTGAAACAATAGAACAAGAATCAAGTTTATGGACCTACCTAGCAGCTTATGACAGATTTGGGAAAATCTGGAAGAAGAAGAGTATTAAAACCTCGTTTTCGATTTCTTCTTCAACTGGCATCTTCTGTGACTCCTCTTCCAAAAGGGCCTTCATTTGAGATTTAAGGATATAACCAGGAGGAAGAGCGTGTCTGTAATGACACTCTTTGCCACCGTTGGGGCAAGCCCAAAACCACCCATACTGTTTCTTCTCCACCGCGTCTAGAAAATACTTGCAAACCTGTTTTTACATATATATATACTAGGTGTCTGAGGTAAAAAAAATTAAAATATTTTTTAACAGATAAATATAAATTATATTTTAAAATAAAATTTTATTAATATTGTAAATTTTCTTTTTTCGTATAAATATTTTAATATAAATTTGATTTAATTAAACATAAAAATTATATTTAAGAATATGCATGTATATATTTGAAATTATAATCTTAGATAGATTTTTCTATCTATTTATTTTAAATAAATATTTTAAATAAATTTGTAAAAGTTGCATAATTACCAAAAATTAAAATTAAATAATATTTATAAAATTTGTAGATATATAATAAAATAATATTTTTGATTAAATTTTTATAATTTTCTAAAAACGATTGTATACATTTATAAAAAAATTTTGTAATAAAATTTTATAATTTAAAATATATAATTAAATTATATTTCGATTTATAATGCCATATTTGAATATATTTATTTTAATGATGATTTATGAGTTATTTCCATATTCTAAAAAAATTTCCAAAAATATAAATTGACATTAAATGTAATATATGAGATATTACCATATTTTAAAAAGTTTACCCAAAATATAAATTAACATTAAATGAAATTGTCCATGTCATATTAAGCTATAAGACATGTCATCAATTTCAGTAGTCATGTCATATTTGTTTTGTGAAATTGATTGTAAAATTGACATGTGGCAAAATCACTTCACAAATATAGTCTAGGGGATGAAGTCATGAGATAATGAAATTCATCATGATTGGAGAATAATTATTTCTCTTAGTTTTAGAATTAGCTATAACTATATTGTTAAGAAACAGTCACATCAAATGATAAAAACATTTAGTTTTTTTTCCACAAAATCGTTTATAGAAATTATGATTAATTAGGTGACCAAATTGAAAAAAAAAAAAAAATTGGATAATTGATTAACCAAGATTTTGAAAAAATTCAAAAAAATCATCTGATAGAAACAATAGATCGACACCCACATTCGGGAAATCAGTGTATTGATACCAAATTGAAAATAAAACTAAAAGTGTATTATTACTGCTATAAAAAATAACAAATGCATAAAAAAAGTGATTGAAGTTTTTTTCCATTTATTTGAGGTTGGCAACATTAACAAAAAAACTACTAATGCATTCTTGGATCTGCAAACCAAGATGCATATAACTGATCAAAGACTCAAGTAGTTTTTGAGAATTTCACAAATTTGTTGTGCCAATCAGACACCAATTATATATCCTTTGTACACTTACTTTCATTCTCATGTCATATCAAATCCTGTGCAGTTTATATCTTGAGAGATGATCTCAATCCAAAACTTCATCTTTTCAAAGGCAACATATGGAGGGAGTTTGAGCATATAGAAACATGTGGAAGATGTAGGATAATCATCGTGTTGCATTCTTAAATCTGACCCTTGCTTGGTAAGCCACAAATTCATCCATGTGGTAAACACGACGTGTATGTCTGAATTTCAGTAAATTCATCTGTCTTTCTGTGGTAATCCCCTCTACTATTTACCAGAATCACACAATCTCTCTATTAGTGGCTTGGTATCAATAGCGATCTCCTCTATAGATTGTATGCTCATTTCAATCTTCTATTCTAATTCCAGTTCGATTCCCTCCAAATATAAGATTCAAATCTTATATAAGACTTGAAAGAATGATGTATGAAGTGCGGAACCAAGAAGCATATCACTGAACCCTTTTGCAAAAAGATGCTTTTTGGAAATAGTGTTCAGAAACCTATGCTTGAGATAAAGATCCACATACTGTGTTACGTTTTCCATTGTAACATTGGTTGAAGAACTATCTTCACATAGTTCCTTTAAGGAGAGCTTTTTCCCCTTCAGAATCTCGATATCAAATGTCAAATCATCATCAATAGCATGTTCTTCTAAGTCTAACATTTCCTTAAAACTCTTGTACAAGGCTGATTCAGTTTCCTTGATATCTTCTAAGCATATTAGCATTCCAGCAAGATATACAAAAAGACAAGTTCGAAAAACACATTCAATTGAATGTTATGTATCAATGCCACAATCATCAGATGACTTGCAAACTCAAACTTTTCCTGTTCCATGGATTTTACTATCTTACGTTGGATGACAAAAATCAAGGTTGACTTAAACACCAAGTACTACAAAACCAACAGCCTCTAATAGCACAATTAGATACATGGATTTGGGGAGAATCTTTTAGGATAATCAGAATATGGAAAATGGAATAAATGATCATCTTCTATAAATTTTACTTTTACTTCTTTAGAAATAAATATTTCATTGGATCCAAGCTGGAACCATTCCCGAATAACAGCATCGCCTATGCCTTCTTCATCAATAAATTGAGTTAAAACTCATCAATGGGGTTGTTGGTTAAGAAAATGTTCTAAATAATGGCATGCAGAAAATGACACTTTATTTTTTGGGGCCATCGAGTAATAGAAACGAAAATTCTCATTCAACGACGAAGATGATCATCTTGATGCTTATTTGATTTAAGGACCTGAATGAAAAATAACAAAATGGACAATGTACCTATAGTGGAGGAACTGTTTGTAGATTCTCATTCACATTTTTATAAACATAAATAACAATAAAAAAAATAACAATTTAAAATACTAAAATAGAAGTGAAGGAACTGCATGTAGATTTCCATTCACACCTTTATATAAACATAAGCATTTTTCAAAAATCTCATAATTTGTTGAGCTAAAACCAAGCAAAATAATAGAGAAAATTTTGCAATTGAGGTTATGTAAGTGCTTAGTTTATATAAAATATTTAAATGTAAGGTCGTTGAGTAAGAGAACATGAAATGGCAATCATAGATATGTAATTTCCTCATATCACAAAATAATGCACATGTTGTGCATTAAGAAAGAATATCATACAATATTTCATGTCAGAACATATCACTTCAAGATATGAGGTGCACAAATCATTTCATAATATTGGTGATAGAATTTAAAATACATCAAAATCTGACTCTGACGAAGCTATCATAGAGAAATTGATTGGTTTGTAGTTGTCTACCGCCCTAGAGTAATTTGTGTTGCTCGAACCCTTGAATCTTCTTTTTTTACTCTTGATTCTATCGAGTATCTCACTCACTCTGTCGTTTTTGTATGGTTCAATCAACAGAACATCTCCATTTGGTACAACCCTAAGGAAGAAATTGAATCCGACAAAATCAAAAGAATGTTTATCGAGAAGCAGCTAAAAATTATCAAGAGCACATAAAAATTCCATGAGATTGTTATAATTACATGCAAGAAAGAATAATTTTAATTAAAATAAAAAATGCCTTCATGTAATTATTAAATTTTGAACAATCTAACGGTTTAGTCCGATTAAATTAGTAACAAAACATTTAAAGACCGCTTAATAAAACGGCACCGTGGTTGTTGGTTCAATCAGGTTTGGTCAATCACAATACATTTGAACCGTTCGGCAAGAAAGAAACCTTTTACTTAAACTAAAAATGTGGATTAGTCCGTCTGTAATTATTAATTTTTGGACAGTTTAGCGGTTTAATCCAGTTTGGTGCTTGTGTTAGTATAAAGAAAGTAAAAACAAGGAGAAAGAGGAGAATTTGCGGTAAGGGGACAAAACTATTTATTGAAATGTAAAATCAATTGGGTGAAAATTAACAATTTTTTGTCCAAATGGGGTAGAGATAAGCCATCCAAATTTTCAACTAACGTTTCCTGTGCTTCCATTAGGGCTACTTCTTGAAATAAAATTCGTAAATGTGTAATCAGAATGAGGTTATGAGTTGAGGGCATTACGGTCATGTTTTGGTGATAGCTATGCGAGAAAGTACATGGGCAGCTTTGCAGTTAGGCAGCGTCTGGAACAGCAAGAAAGGCATCTGTGCAAGCTCAAAACATAGACGAGCAGGCAATCTTCTAGAAGCCAAAACTCAGAAAAGCTAATAATTTACCCTTTTTTACGCAGTTATCAGCAGATTCATCAATTACAACCACAGTGTTCACAACCAGCTTGAAAAGCACCTGATTACCATATAATAATATTAACATAGAATGTATATACATTGACACAAGTGCATCAGAAGCAAAAACAAGAGACAGATCATCTAAATTAGATGAGAAAATGATCTACAATGGCTGGCGACGGATCAGTTGTTTCTCTCCCCCCATCTTTGAGTTGAATTTGGTTTCTCGGAACGTAGACTTGACATATTTGGTTTTCATGTTCGTGGAGCATCAAGTTCTTATTGTAATCTGATTTCTTCCTCACAGTATCGAAGAACACAAAGCATGAGAATGAGTGTAGGAGTTGAGAAAAGCCTTTTTTTCTGAACAAAAGGTGGTATTAGTCTTTGATGAGCTTTAAAATCTTAAGACAGTAACTGAAAGTACACAATCCAATATATCTGAAAGTACACAAAGCAAAACATGTGCTTTCCTCTCCTCCACCTCTCTCACACATCTCAAGATGATGATGATCCTTCATTGTTTGGCTCACGAATCTGGATCGATGTTTTCGACAAGCTTGCTTCCAATTCATCAAGCTCATCCATGTCCAAATCATCATCATCATCCTCCTCCTCGTCTTCAACTTCTTTCTGTTCAGCATCACCACTACTCTTGCTTGTCCCTGCCTCTGTTTCTTTGTTCTTTTCCTGAGAAGTAAAAAACTCAAGATTCCATTAACATGACTTGCTTTGGCTTATTAAATGATGAGTGAGTGAGAGAGAGAGAGAGATCACCTTCTGTTCAATCTCTTCCTCTTCCTTTTCCCTCTGGTATTCTTCAAAAGCCTCAGCATCATCCACAAACAAGCTTGCATTGGACAGAAACAGCTCCCGACCACTGAGAGATCACACACAATGAATCAGCTTAACAATGAGTCACACACTACGCATTAAAATGATGAATGGTGGAATTTTACCTCATACGGTCGTTCTTAGCTCTCTCCGCCTGAGAAGCAGCCAAACCTGCATCTCTCTCAGCTATCTTCTTCCTCTTCCACTCCATAAATAGCGCAGGTGTCATTTGCGTTGCCGTTTTCAGTTTCGCACGCTGAAACAACAGAACAAGAATCAGACCTACCTAGCAGCTTATGAGAAGATTTGGGGAAAGCGCTGGAAGAAGAAGAGTATTAAAACCTCGTTTTCGATTTCTTCTTCAACAGGCATCTTCTGTGACTCCTCTTCCAAGAGGGCCTTCATTTGAGATTTAAGGATATAGCCAGGAGGAAGAGCGTGTCTGTAATGACACTCTTTGCCACCGTTGGGGCAAGCCCAGAACCACCCGTACTGTTTCTTCTCCACCGCGTCCAGAAAATACTTGCAAACCTGTTTTTTATATATATATGAAGTCATGAGATAATGAAATTCATCATGATTGGAGAATAATAATGACTTCTCTTAGTTTTAGAATTAGCTATAACTATATTGTTAAGAAACAGTCACATCAAAGGATAAAAAGTGTCGTTTAAAGCACACTACCATCACCAGAAGCATGAGTTCTTGTCACGCATGCAAGATCCAGGTGAGGAGAAAGACAACAGGGAACAAGGAAGGGAAAGAGACAGTGTAGTAGGAACCAAATAGCTCCTAAATGCTATTAGCAAAGGCAACATATAATATCAGCTAAGAACTTGGCCACATTCAAAAATGCAAACGTAATCTACACTAAAGCATCACAATCTAAAGGCTAAATATATATGTACAAGAGAATTTATACCACAAAACCAGAAAGAGTCCTCAACCAACATGTACCAAAACTAGCCAAGAAAGGTTTGAGATACAAAGAGAGAAAGAAAGAATACGGGCTTACAATGTCAGTTGGCTTGTTCTGGTTATATTCATTTTTCTTCGATTCCACAACCTTCTCAAGGGTCTCTTGATCCCACTCCTCCATGTCTCCATCTTAAATAATATAAGCAGAGTATAACACTGTGGTTCAAGAGACCAAAAATATATAACTCTTGCGCTTTTACCTTCATCACGCTTGTCGCTGTAGATATCGATCTTCTCACCCTTCCTCTGAATGTTCAAATCATGAGAGAATTTGCACTTGAATCCCTTTTGACACTGCCCCGCCTTGAAAAACTCACACAAGATGGATTTTGGATCCACACCTGCCCAAAAAAAAAACCATATTCTATTATAAATACACATGGAAACACAACACAAGGAAGAATGAACTTTACATGAGAGACAGCATATTTTGTTAATGATGAAGAAAAGAAAGAGAAACATTTACCAACAGGAACTTTAGGCTGACTAATGGCAACCTTGAACAACTCATTCAACTCCTGTTCTCTCGCCTTCTCTTCCTCTTTCTTTTTCTGTCCTCAAACCAAACATATTATTTTTTCGTAATAATTTAATCGAATTAATTGTTTCAGTAACAAATTATCTCTCTCACTCAATCGAAAACATTACTCCACTATCAAGTACACTAACTCCCCCCATTTCATCAGAAGAATATCAAACAGATTCATAGTTACCTTGGCTGCAAGTTTAGATGCGTCAGGTTTAGGCTGAACAGATTGCTTGAGACTCTGGACATACTTTTGAACATTCTTGCTCTTGTTCTTGTTTTTCAGACCAAATGTTTTGTCTTCAACTTGCTTCTGCTTTTTAGCCAAATCGGCCTTTGGTTGTTGCTTTGGAGGCATATCTTCTTCAAATCAAATCCAAAAAAAAAAAAAGACAGCAAAGTGTACACAACAAAGGATCTCTCGAGAAGGTTCTAATGTATCAAAAATTAGGGTTTTTTAAGTATAATGCAAAAAAAATTTAAAACAAAACGAAAAACCCCAAATTCAATCGATGAAAAGAAGAAATGAGCCCAGAATCTGTATGGAACCAAAACGGCGGACCTTAATGACTCGAGATTAGGAGAAAAGACAAACCACACTCGCCTGCCTCTCCTGATATAACCCATCTCTGTCTCTACTCCACCAACACTCGAGCTTTTGGGCCTACGTTAAGGCCTACATAATGGCTCGGCCTATTATATTTATAACTTCTAACGGTCTTCTTCGCTCAACACAACCACATGCATGTCAATTTGTTACCATTTACTGAGTGCTAAAAGCAAAGCATCCGACGCTTCTCACCACTGTGTTTGGTTCTCTTCTCGTCGCCATTGAAATGTATGATTTCATTTAGTTTCTACCGAAAAAAGAGAGTTAAGGACTTTTTGGGACTTGTGTGTTAAGTCACTAAGACATTAACACGATATTTTAAAAGTTTTTTTTTTTTTGTGGGGAAGAAGAATATAGAGAAATAGATACATACACCCTCCTATGCTGTTGCTTTTGCATCCTCAACCAAATAATTAAATCTATTTGCTGAAAATGTGATAAAACGAAAAACAAAAGCGAACTCCTAACCGGAATGTCTTTACCAAACCTAACCATGCAGCTCAAGAGTTTTGAGCCCCTTTTCTTTACTGTACATTTTCTCTGCTTTCTCAGAACCAGTCGCCGTTCCCGGACCAGAGATGTCTAGATGATGATGGTCCCCCGTGTTCGCTCATGCTTCCTCTCGATCTAAAATAGTTTCTTCTACTTCTAACTGGCCGTAAAGGACCCGACCTGTTTTCTAGAAACAGTCCTCCTTCTCTAGGAATGCTAGAGGCTGAGTGAGGCCGGTTCTCCATCTCCTCATGCGGCCCTGAGCTATAATCCATTGTTATGAACGTAGACGCTTGACCATACCTTAACCGAGGTGTCAAATTCCACCAGCTGCTATCCGAGGGAGCTAGATCTCCTTTGAAGTCTGCAGAGTCCGGCACTGATGACTCCTTCTTGCTGCAATAGTCCCCACCGCAGGTCTCATCTGCATCGTTGTATATAAGTTTCAGTGCCTGCACCACTTCACCCATGAACGGTCTGTGCGAGACCTCTAGGTGGACGCACATGGAGGCAATCGCAGCCACTTTCGCCATGTCATCAAAGTCGTAGGTTCCAGCCAATGTGGGGTCCACAAGCTGCTCCAGCCCCTCTCTGTTGGCTAGTAAAGGTCTCGCCCACGTCACTAAATTTTCTTCTCCCGAAGGCTGTGACATGTCAACCGGTCTTCTACCGGTGAGAAGCTCGAGTAGAACCACACCGTAACTATAGACATCGCTTTTCACAAGGAGATGCCCAGTCATTGCATACTCAGGGGCCACGTACCTGCAATTTATATCCATTGTAAGGCCACTAGAGTATATGTATTCATCATATAAGCATTAGATTGGGTATTCAAAGCAAGAAGCTTTACCCAAAGGTCCCCATGACACGAGTTGAAATATGTTGGCTTCCTTCGGTAGCTTCTCTCGCCAGTCCAAAGTCTGAGACCTTCGGGGTAAAGTCATCTTCTAGTAGAACATTGCTGGCCTTGAAATCCCGGTGGATTACTCGGGGATTTGAATCTTCATGGAGATAGGCCAGTCCTCTCGCTGCTCCAAGTGCAATCTTCAACCGCGCATCCCAGTCAAGCGTTCCTTCTGTTTAGTCAACACCGGGAAAACCAGGCTTTAGAAGGTTATAAAAGGAGAAGTGGCAAATAGAGTTGGGGAAATATGGTTTCTAAAGAAGTGCAGAGGATAGAGTATGTCACCGTGCAAGTGGGACTCGACACTCCCATTGTGGACGAGCTCGTAAATCAAGCAACGAGTACGGCCTTCAATGCATATTCCAATCAGTTTTACAAGATTGCGGTGGTGCAAACGGCTTAGCATCTCGACTTCTGCGATAAACTCACGGTCTCGATTCTGATTGTCCCTAGTTAGCAGCTTAACTGCAACCTCGGCTCCATCTTCCATGCTGCCCTGATAAACACGACCAAATCCTCCCTCACCCAAAACCCGCTTGGCACTGAATTTATCAGTTGCCTTCTCGAGCTCGGAAAGTGTAAAGGTCTTTACGGATAAAGCACACATAGCCATGCACGACATCAAAGAATCAGATCCCGAGCTTCTGACGCTACTGGAAAACATAAACCCGGCACCTGCAACAGATTCATGCATGAAACGCACCATGTTGTTTAAAGCTATAGAAGCAAGGATCTGTTATAAAGTCGAAGGGAGAAATTTACCAGGCGTTTTCTTCATCGATGAAGCCAATGCAGGGCCAACAGCAGTAGATGGCATCCCAACCTTGTTCCATTGCATGACTATAAATATAGCGCCAGCTAAAACCAGGGCGAGCACGAAACCTGACAGGACAATGATTGCAATCGTTCTAAAATCTATTCCCTGGCTTCTGTTGGCAAAGTTTGCAGTGAGTGGAAGCCCTCTAGTACTTTCAGTTGGAGCACCGTCCACAATGTCATCATTTGGTGAAGAAGAAGGAATTCCTGAGGCGAAGTCAACAAGTTCTAAAAGAACGGAAAGCAAAAAAAAGGGGTAGAAACTAGTGTTACAGAGAAAACAGCTATACCTGGATAACTTATGTGTGTAACCTCATAATCACCAAAAACAGACTCATTTAGAGGCACTTTCTTGTGGCGGAACCTTTGATAAATAAGGGTAGCCGTAGTACTGTCGAATTTTTCCCCAAGTGGAACAAGGTTAATGTCCACCACTGTTTTCCCTTGGTTTTCAGTGTCGGCACTGGCACCCATTATTTTGACTTGGCTTTGTTCCAAGTATGTTCCAGCAGCAACCTCAATTTCTAACTCGCTGGTCACGGGGAAAATAGAAAAAGGCGCGACGCTTAGCAGAAGCTGAACTTTCATGGGGAAAACACAACCACAAGGTGAACCTAAGGGAGATGAAGTAAGAGGCTCCACGCATGCCTGTTGACAATCTATACAAACAGAAATACACAGAAAATTGAGTAATTACTACTTTTTTATCTATTGATAATCAACAAGTAGAAAAAATGGAGTACCATGTGAGGAGGAAGGTGAAGCTGAAGTCACAAGACGATGGTGGTGGTAGTGACCGCCCTTGTTGTGTCTTGGTGTGGGAATGATGTTTGGTTTGGGGGCCAAAGCTGAAAAAAAATATTAAAAAAATGACCATTCAATACCAAACCTTGGCAGAAACACAGTTACACTAGTATACTATGTGGTTAGGACTATGTGCCTAAAATCATTCCCCTTGCTGACCTGGTGAAGGTGCAGGAGCAAGAGATGGATAGAGATGAGGATGAAAAAAACGCATTTGATGCGATTTTGATCGGCTAAATGGAAAGGGAAAGAGCCTAGCTGCAAAAGATGAGAGTAAGCTGATAAGTCATCCACAGACAATTTCTTTCTATACATGTTCATAGCGGCACGCAAGAATACTTACAAATGAAAATAAAAGCAGCCTGCGTTAAAGACTACACTGTTCATCAATAGAAATGGATATATCCTCAAGATACTCAATAAGAGAGAAAGTAAGCTCTGAGCTCTATCTATGTGCCACTATCTTAAGTAGGGTGGAAACTTAAGGTTTGAAATAATCGTCACTCTCACGCTTCACAGCCCACAGATTCCAAACTTAATTAAATCCAAATCGTAAAAACTAAACCCCTTTTTGCTTACTTTACACATAATAATAAACAATTCTAAATATAGCTCATCTTCAGCTGTCAAGCAAGCAAGAGCAAACAAAAGAAGATATGTAGACTAGTTTCATACCAAAGCATACGGGAGAATGAAGAAGGAGAAACAGCAGCAGATGCATCGCAAAGTTCCGCATTCGTCAGCAACGGAGACACCGAACCTCCGCGTCCTCGCCGGACACTCTCCGATTATTCAAAGAATCAAAACGAAGCTTATCGTCCTGAATCAGAAGTTTAACCATGAAAGCTTCGCAGACATTGATTTTTTTTTCTCCCCCAACACAAAACCCTAGGGTCGAGGGGGTTTATCGCGATTTTGATAGATCCACTGGAGATCTGCACACAGCTGGAAGTGGAGCGTTGAGAGTAAGGTTTGAGAAAGAGAGAAGGAACGAAAGCTTCTCCGGCTGAAGGTAACGGAGTAATTGAGAGAGAGAGTAAAGTAATTTCGAAGCAGAGAAGAGAGAGAGAGAATTTAATGCTTTGATGGTGGGAAGGGGCGTAGGGTATCTAAGTCCGAAGACTCTAGTTCCAACAGAGGCTTCGACTTCCACCAAAGCCCAGTCAACAGCAACGCAGCCCATCAAACCCATTAATCACGCCTATAACGGTAACAGAGGAACGACTCACATGACGCCAAAGCACGGTCTCTGTACGACGCAGCCAGCTAAGGATATCCAGCTATTCAACCGTTTTGACTCCTTAAAGCTGTGTGCTGTCACATGCTGAGCTGTGCCCTAATGGCCTCTACCTTAGTTATTCCTTCTCTATATAATGTAATGAACCAAGATTGTTGTAGGCAAGCAGAGTAACATTAATAATAAAGTTATCTTCTTCTTCAATCTTTCCTTAAGTTTCTCTGAGCTTACATGGTATCAGAGCCATGGATGGCGATCCGTTTACTTCTCCTCTAACTATCACACACTGTGTTACTCTCAAGCTCAATGACAAGAACTATCTCTCTTGGAAGTTCCAGTTTGAGCAATTTCTCAGCAGTCAGTCCCTTCTCGGCTACGTCAACGGTTCTGACCCGAAGCCTCCGCCTACTCTTACCGTCCGTAACGAAGATCAGGTTGTCGAGACTCCTAATCCAGATCATGCCAAATGGATCCGAACGGATCAACGTATTATGGCTTGGTTGGTTGGATCTCTCTCCGAGGACGCCATCAAAAGCGTCTACGGTCTCCGTTCTTCACAAGAGGTTTGGTTGTATCTCGCTCAGAAGTATAACCGAGTCTCCCCTACACGCAAGCTTGAACTTCAGAGTCGGTTCCAATCTACCAAGAAAGGTAACCGGTCTCTATCCGAGTATCTATCTGAAATGAAGACCCTTTGTGACCAGCTTGACTCGATGGGTGCTCCCTTGTCCGAACAAGAAAAGATCTACGGGGTTCTCAGGGGTCTAGGAAGAGAGTATGAATCTATTTCCACTGTTATTGAGAGCTCGATGGATGCGATTCCTGGCCCAAACTTCGAAGACGTTGTCTTTAAACTCATTGGCTTCAGCGACAAGCTTGCTACTTACGAAACCCCTCCTGAAGTTTCCCCTCATCAGGCTTTCTATTCCAACAGAGGAGGTTACTCTTCTCGCGGTCGTGGTCAATACAGAGGTAGCTCTCGTGGAAGGGGAGGATATACTACTCAAGGTCGTGGTTTTCCTCAGCAAATCAGTCATGGTTCTGGCCGAGGAGCGTCGACTGATAGCAGGCCAACTTGCCAAATCTGCAACAAATATGGTCATCCCGCTTACAAATGCTACAAACGCTTTGATCACTCCTACCAGGCTGATGATTACAACACTGCCTTGGCCGCTATGCGTATTCAGGACCAAAACCAAGCTTCAGGACATGAGTGGTATGCAGACTCTGGTGCTACTGCGCATATCACCAACAACTCTTCTCAGCTACAGTCAGCTCAGGCTTACACAGGCGCTGATACTGTTCTGGTAGGTAATGGCGAGTATGTTCCAATCACACATGTTGGCACAGCTGTGTTGCCTAGTCTGCAAGGTAAACTGTTACTGAATGATGTTCTTGTCTGCCCTTCTATTACAAAATCCTTATTATCAGTCTCCAAACTTACTGCTGACTATCCATGTTCTATTGAGTTCGATTCTGATAGTGTTGTTGTGAAGGACAAACAGACAAGGCAGCTTCTCACCAAGGGCAGTAGAGAAAAAGATCTATACGTTTTGGAGAATCCGCAGTTCATGGCTTTCTATTCTCACAGACAGCAAGCCGCTCCTGATGATGTTTGGCACATGAGGCTAGGTCATCCACATCAAGAAGTTCTCCAGCGTTTATCTCAGAATAAGGCCATAGTTCTCAATAAATCCAGCTCTCAGCTCTGTGAGGCATGTCAGCTTGGAAAGTTCAGTCGTTTACCCTTTTCTACTTCTAGTTTTGTAGCAGCCAAACCCTTAGAAAGAGTACATTGTGACCTCTGGGGACCCTCTCCTGTTGTTTCAACTCAAGGGTTTCGGTATTATGCAGTCTTTGTTGATCATTTCTCACGATATACGTGGTTGTACCCTTTGAGATTGAAATCAGACTTCCCTTCTGTGTTCTTGAGCTTTCAGAAGTTAGTAGAAAATCAACTAGACTGCAAAATTAAAACGTTTCAAAGTGATGGGGGTGGCGAGTTCACAAGTCATCAGTTCACAAAACACTTAGCTTCATGTGGGATCAAACATCATATGTCTTGCCCACACACTCCACAACAGAACGGTCTTGCGGAAAGAAAGCACAGACATGTGACTGAGCTTGGCATGTCATTAATGTTTCACAGCAAAGTCCCACAACAGCTATGGGTAGACGCTTTTCTTACTGCTACTTATCTTGGTAATCTCCTTCCATCATCAGTTCTTCCTGGTAATATCAGTCCGTATGAGGTTCTTGTTGGCAAACCACCAGTCTACACCTCTCTCAGAGTGTTTGGTTGTAGTTGTTATCCGTTCTTGAAGCCATATGGAAGGAGCAAATTTGATCCGAAGAGTTTGCATTGCGTTTTTCTTGGCTATAGTGAGCAACACAAAGGTTATAGGTGTTTGCATCCTCCTACTGCTCGAGTCTACATCAGCAGGCATGTCATGTTTGAAGAACATAAGTTTCCTTATGTACAAGAGTATCGGTCTCTTCTTCAACTGACTGAAACACCTTTGTTGGATGCGTGGAAAGCTGAGTTTCTTCCTCCACCAGCTCCGGCGGTTGCTGATGAAGTTCAAGAAGAGTACATTCCAGTTCCACAACGACATGAACCTCAGATTCCTACTTCACCGCCTCAGTCTCCTCAGTCAACAGCGTCTATTTTCTCTGAAGAAGACTTCCCTCCCTTATCACCTGTGGCTCCAGAAATAAATCAACCAGCCCCAGCCCATCCTATGGTTACAAGAGCAAGAGACGGAATTCATAAACCGAACCCACGATATGTTCTAATGAGTGTCAAGTCGGCTTACCCTGAGCCTAAGTCTGTTACTGCGGCACTCAAGGATCCTAACTGGACTGCTGCTATGGGTAAAGAAAAGGGAAACATGGATATCACTCACACGTGGGATCTTGTTCCTCCAACTCCAGAGGTGGAACCAATCAGTTGTGGTTGGGTCTTCAAGTCAAAGCTCAATGCAGATGGAACGCTGAAGAACCGCAAGGCTCGCCTGGTTGCACGGGGTAACCAACAAGAAGAAGGTGTTGACTATGTGGAAACCTACAGCCCAGTGGTCCGTACTGCAACTATACGATCAGTATTACACATTGCAACAGTCAAAGGTTGGAATATCAAGCAGCTAGACGTTGAGAGTGCGTTTCTTCACGGTGATCTCAAAGAAACTGTGTATATGAAACAACCTCCGGGTTTCGAAGATAAAGAGAGACCGGATTATGTGTGTAAACTCCGCAAAGCAATATACGGCCTGCGCCAATCTCCTCGCGCATGGTTTGATAAGTTCAGCACTTTCCTCTTGGAGTTTGGTTTCAAGTGCACTCACGGCGATCCATCATTGTTTGTCTACTTACACGGGGATGATGTCATCTACCTTCTGTTATATGTTGATGACATGCTTCTTACTGGGAACAATGATAAACTAATCGAGAAGCTAATGGTCTCTCTCAACGGTACGTTCCGAATGAAGGACATGGGTTCAGTTCATTATTTTCTTGGGATCCAAGTCAGAGAGTATGAAGATGGCCTTTTCTTATGTCAAGAGAAATACACCAGAGATCTCCTCGAAACTGCAGGAATGGCAAGCTGTGATGCAACGAATACTCCTCTGCCACTGCAATTAGACAGAGTTGAAGGCCAAGATACACTGTTTGATCAGCCGACATACTTCCGAAGTCTCGCAGGGAAGCTTCAATACCTCACCCTAACAAGGCCAGACATTCAGTTTGCTGTTAACTATGTTTGTCAAAAGATGCATGCTCCAACTGTAGCTGATTTCACCAATCTGAGACGCATACTTCGGTATCTCAAAGGTACTAGCACGCTCGGTCTGAAGATAAATGCACACACAGGGTTCTTGTTATATGGATTCAGCGATAGCGATTGGGCAGGTTGTCGAGAGACAAGACGGTCTACAGGGGGTTTGTGTACCTTTCTAGGCTCCAACATAATATCCTGGTCGGCTAAGAGACATCCTACCGTCTCACGATCTTCTACTGAAGCAGAGTATCGTACTCTGTCTATTACCGCAACAGAGCTCAAGTGGCTGGCTTCTTTACTTGGTGAAATGGGTATCTCACTCCCTGACACTCCTCAACTGTACTGCGACAACTTATCAGCTGTATACTTGACTGCGAACCCCGCACTTCACAACCGTTCGAAGCACTTCGATACAGATTTCCATTACGTCAGGGAACGTGTAGCACTGGGGGCATTGGTGGTAAATCAGATTCCAGCAGCTCAGCAACTGGCCGATATATTCACCAAGTCCTTAGCTCAACAACCGTTCTGTCGCTTGCGAGACAAACTTGGTGTGGTCGAACCTCCCACCTCAAGTTTGCGGGGGTGTCTAAGTCCGAAGACTCTAGTTCCAACAGAGGCTTCGACTTCCACCAAAGCCCAGTCAACAGCAACGCAGCCCATCAAACCCATTAATCACGCCTATAACGGTAACAGAGGAACGACTCACATGACGCCAAAGCACGGTCTCTGTACGACGCAGCCAGCTAAGGATATCCAGCTATTCAACCGTTTTGACTCCTTAAAGCTGTGTGCTGTCACATGCTGAGCTGTGCCCTAATGGCCTCTACCTTAGTTATTCCTTCTCTATATAATGTAATGAACCAAGATTGTTGTAGGCAAGCAGAGTAACATTAATAATAAAGTTATCTTCTTCTTCAATCTTTCCTTAAGTTTCTCTGAGCTTACAGGGTAGTGAGACTACTTTCGGAGTACGGCAAAAAAAAAAGGCGATGATGATCCATCAACAATACACAAACGCGCGCGCGCGTGGTTTCTATGCTCCTCGAAACGACAAAACTGGTGGCCGTTTGCCACCGTCGCATCCACTAAACCGTTTCCTTTTTTGGGTGTTAGTCCCCGACTCCTCTCCTTGGCCTCTTTTTTCATCCATGGGCCTTACTTGAATTTTTGCCAATCCTGTTTAAATTTAACCGACCCAAATTGTTCGGGTTAGTTTTATCAAATTGATTTGCTCCAGTTTTGATTCAATTTCGTTTTGGACAAATTGAAGTGTTACACCGGAAAAAAAACACTATTGGGCTAACCACATAAGTTTAGTAAGGTTTTGTGGTTACATAGGCTCTGTTCTGTTCATTTGATTGTCGTCGCAGGTTGTATGTTGTTGTGTTGTCGCAGTTTGTTTGTTCATTTTGATGTCACTCGTGACCGATTGCAAGTTTTTGTTTTGAATCGCTGAAAATTAGCGATTAAAAATAATTTTCTACGACATGCGATTCGTTGCAGGTCGCATGTTGCTGGAACCTGCAACAACAAAACGATTAACATTTGGTCGAAAGTCACATGTTGCAGGCGCATATCGCAATTCGCAGAGCCTGTTACAACGGATCGAATAACATTTTGGTCGCAAAATCACTGCGACATGCGATTCGTTGCAGGTCGCATGTTGCTGGAACCTGCAGCAACGAAACGATTAACATTTGGTCGAAAGTCACATGTTGCAGGCGCATATCGCAATTCGCAGAGCCTGTTACAACGGATCGAATAACATTTTGGTCGCAAAATCACTGCGACATGCGACCGAACATGACCATAATCATGATATATAAATAGTGTTAAAACTATAAAGTTCAATTTTGGTAAAAAAATTATTTCACTTATTAAGAGAGGTACAAACGGAGAACAACCCAATATAAGTACCCAAGAGAGATAGGAAATTAACAACCAAAAAGAAAGAAAAAAACACATCAAAGTGGCCTCGTACACTCCACGAAGAATTAAATGAAAAAAGGTTGGATGCGAGGTGAGGCGGAATGGAGAGAAGACTATCTCTGATCTGATCTAATAATCAACTATGAAAAGGGACGACATCTGGGAGAGAATGTTCTCCTCGTATTTATGTAAATATGGACTATGAAAAGACCTTTTATCATAAAAGCTCGATGCTGAAGATGGATTTAACAAAAGCTTTCTCTTCAAGTTAGTAATTCTTTTCTACTCAAGCTTGCTTTCTTATTACAAATTTACAAAACTCGTCATCGTGGATAAAGAAACTGATCTTGCATTTAAGCGTTGGTGATTCCACCATTGTTATGTTGGATTCATTGTTCCCTTTTGATAATCTGGAGGCAATTTAGAATCATGGAGGTTAGTTAACTCGATGGTTATTTGATGGATACAAACTTCGAATACTCCTCGAGTTTGTTTTACGATCTCGTTTCTCATAAACTCTCATGATGTATGGGAAATTTGAAAAAAAAAATCCTCAGCGGAGAATAAGGTCCGAGTTCATCATCATCTTCAGACACAACTTACTAATCTTACTATATATTAAATGATTTTTCTTAAGTGTCGATCATAGATGAAGTTTAGAAATTTTTTTATAAACTGATTAGTTGATAACTTTGATTTTTATTTATTTTTATCAAGTCTAAAGAAGGAAATTTATAGAACCAATTAATATTAGTTACAATGAAAATCAATATAATATTACACATAATCATTTAAAGTAAGTAATTATAACAATTATGACAAGTTTTTATAATGCTTCATCATTTTTTTTCTTCACTAATCATTTATTTATAAACTATATATATATATATATATATATATATTTCTAAATAATTTTATAAAAACCAATGTAATACCTTTATTTTCTATTATAAATCAACGTTAAAATAGTTTTATTTTCTATATAAGTCGTATATAAGACATTATAATAATTATTAATGAATTAATTATTTTATTATATTTTAGGTTGTATAATAACATTTATAGTTATTAATCAAAAGTTCTCTTTGTACAATTTTTAGAAATTAAAAATCAATATTTTATATCTTATAAACTCAATTATTATTATTTTGAAAGAAATGAAACATATATAATTAATTTAGTGTAATTTTCAGTACATTATATTATAAATAAACATGTTAAAGTAATCTAATTTGTCTTTTAAAATAATAAAATAGTAAAAATAAATATAACAATATATTTTTAGTTAATATATAATAAAAACATATTTAATATTAAATTTGATAAAATAGAAATTTATAATTTTATTAAATATTTACATTTGCGAATTCGTGGACATCCATCTAATTTATTATTAAACTAAAATGGGTCTATGGGGCTTACTCAAATTTTGCAAATCAGGTTTATAGTAACCGAAATTGAATTTTATATGAACTGACTGGTTGTATAAATTTAATCGACCCAAATCAAATAAAACTAAACTATATTCAACGTATTTGATTGAAATTGATTTTCACGGTTTAGATTCAATTTAGTTTAGGACAAAATTAAATGTTACGCAGAAAAGATAGGGTGTCCATACATGATAAACCAATCGGATGGAGATGATAATTTAATATTTGTTTTGTATTATAATGAGCACCATCCAAATGGTCAATTTGGATGAATTTTTAAATTTATAGGCTAAGATGCAAATATCTAGATGACTATCTAGATGAATTTAATTGATGGAATATTAAATTATAATTTTATATTTATTCAATTAAAATAGGTAGATACAAATTTTAGATAAATAAATAAATATGATAAACATTATTTTACAGTTATAACATAAAAATATCAAAATAAATTTATTTACAAACTGTATTTTCCCGTCAAAATTACATCTTTTGTCAAATCCACAAAATCACATTTTGTTTCTAAAACTGAAAATTTTATTTTTTCGTCAAAATTCAAAAACTTATTTTCCACTAAAATTACGAAATCACATTTTTCGATAAAATCATAAAATTTTAGGATGAAATGGTCGAGAGAACAAATGTAATGGCCAAAACTTCAGTGAAATTCAAAAAAGAAAAAAAAACATAGATTTCGGCGCGTTCAGTTTCTTTGTCTTTCAATATAACCAAGATGGGAGCTAGCGTTAACATATATCTGCCATTGAAGTTTTAGTTTTGTTATTAAAAAGTATCTTGTGCTTATTTTTAGATTGTACTATGTACTATAGTATGTAAAGTTATGAGGGATACCCTTGCAAAACGCCATGTTCTTATAACGCTTTGTTTAGGCACGCCAAACTATATAACTAAACCTTTAATCTTTAATCAATATGTAAAGTTCGCATTATTAGTTATATGTGATACTTTAGATATTTTGGTTTACATATACTAAAATTTAGATTTGTTTAATCAAATAATATATAGTGTAGTGGTTTATCATTAGGATAGTCAAAAATCTAGGGATCTAGACAACAGACTGCTCTCACATCATGTTGATGAGCTACGGTGATTTGGAGGATATTTTGACCACTGGGTCTCACCGTCTAGGCTATCCAACTTTAAACTGTTACAAAAAGCGATATTGTTCTTCTTTTTTACAAACATGGCGATATTGTCCAAGAATTCTGACTTTTAGTTGTTTTTATTGTAAATGTTGTTGTCATTATGTATTTAAATTTAGAGAAATAGAATGAATAACTAACAAGTTATAATACACTATAAAACCATTGAGAGAAATGGCTATTATATATTTTGTGTAAATTACAGTATTTTAACTGTCTTAGTGTCTAAAAAGTTCTTGGTAAATGAATTTTCGTGAATTTTGAAAATTTTGAGATTTTATTGTTACTGGTTCTTAGATTTTAATTTTTTTAATAGAATTCATTGTTATTGGTTAAGGATTTTTAAAATTCATTCAAATATCTTGTTATTCAAAAAATTTAGTTATCATTAATTTTATAATTCTAACTAAATCTAATGTTATTGGGAGATGAATTTCATCCATTTTACTCAACTTTCAAAATTTCATATGTATCCATGTGATAAAAAACTAGAAAACAAAATGGTTATACTTACCAATAATATAAATCCAAATTATATGTCCAAAACTATAATTTATTACATTTTATATACTTTTACATTTTTGAATATATAATTATTTATATATATATATATATATATGTGTTTTAAGAGATTGAATTATTATAAATATATTTTTGATTAAATAATAAAAATAAAATAAATTTCCAAACAACATAAACTGATTAAAAACAATGTTTATCTTTTATGACTATCTTAAAACCAAATAATAATTTGTGAGATAGAATTAAAATTTTAAAAGAAAATTTACGATGAATAAATTTTTGTTTAAATGATAATTTTATTTATACGAAAAAACAATAATTTAATATTAAAAATATATTAAACTACTAACATAAAATTGAATAAAGAATTTAAGCAATGTGTGAATGAAAACTAAACTTATTATTATTGATTAATCTGAATTGAAGAACTAACTTGATGGAATCAAATTTGAGTATAATTAAGTTAGAAAAATAAAATTTAAAATACTACATGTTTGGTTTCCTTATGCAACTTTAAATCACTAAATACTTTATTTTATCTTTTTACATCTAAAACAACATATATCAAATTAGGCAGATTTTAAAAAATATATAAATAGTCTAAATACTCAGAAAAAATCATATCCAAAGTTTAAGGTCTTTAAAAAGTTTTAAAAAAAAACCACGGATTCAAATATTTAATTTGATTTAATTAGGTTATTATTTAAATTTTAGTAAAAATTAAGTTAAATAATGAGTTTACTTATATTTTATTCATGTTTAACAAGAAATATATACAGTGAAACATCTATAAATTAATAATGTTGGGACACCAAAACTATATTTTTTTATTAATTTATAGATATATTAATTTATCGATATACTAATTGAACCAAAAACTCAATTTAGAACTACAAAATTATATTATTTTATAGAGATTTTTAGTGTATATTAATTTATAGAGTATTAATTTAAAGAGGTTATACTGTATATATATATATCAAATATGTTTGTATACGTAAGTATAAAATCTTGAAAATTTTGGTTTATATGGTTTGATTTGGTAAGGATATATTAAACTTACAATTTTCCTTTTGATTTAGCCCAACAAAATAACCCTCAATCATTCGACCAAAATGCTTCATTGTGTTTAAACCGGAACAAATTCAGCAATTTGTAATCGTTTTTAAAAACTAAAATTTTGTAATTGTTTCTTGATACCACTTTATATTTTTGGTATGAAAAAATTGGTTTCGCCTTGCAAGAAACTCAAAAAATATAAATAATCTTCCCCCAACGAAAATTGAATTCAAGTGGCGGATTGTTTACTAGACACTCTTTTTACCACTTCACTTCAATTCCAGACATTTTTACCTGAAGTCTAACCATTGCACATTGACACTTGCACAATCATTTTAGATAGTTGATAACGACTTGGAGAGTGCTTTCGTACTATTTTATTACTTTTAGGCAAATCTTATTATTTTCTTCTTTATGAAACTAATCTAAATTTATATAAAACACTTTAATTAAAAAAGGAAAAAAAACTCGCCTCTATAAATAAGAGATATCTGCGCCTGCTGAAACCCAAACCATTCAGAACCTTTTGATAACACGAATTCAAAGATACGCAAGAAAGAATGTAAGTTCATGATTTTATACATTGTTGTCGGAGTTTTTAATTGTTTTTATTTTATAATGTTACAGGGAAAATGGTAGTAGGAACGTGCTGAAGCCGATGGACTCTGAGCAACTGAGGGAGTATGGACATCGAATGGTTGATTTCATTGCTGATTATTACAAAACCATCGAAACTTTCCCTGTCCTTAGCCAAGTTCAGGTCACTTTCTTTTCCCTGTGAACATCTATTTGATGTGGGTTTATTTTTTTGTCATAATTTTGTTGGTTTATTCACACAATGTTGATATTTACATGTCTCTGATACAGCCTGGTTATCTTCACAACCTTTTGCCTGATTCAGCACCTGACCAACCTGAAACGGTGGAACAAGTTCTTGATGGTGAATTAACTGAATACCCACTTCCGATTTTTTGAACCATTTCTGATACTTTGTTTTTTGGTTGAGCATAGATAATCTGATGTGAGTTTTGTATTTGGCAGATGTTAAGACGAAGATATTGCCTGGAATAACGCATTGGCAAAGCCCCACCTTCTATGCTTATTACCCTTCTAACAGCAGCGTTGCAGGGTTCTTGGGTGAGATGTTGAGTGCTGGTCTTGGAATTGTTGGTTTTAGTTGGGTCACTTCTCCAGCTGCCACTGAGCTCGAAATGATTGTTCTTGATTGGCTTGCAAAACTGCTCAACCTGCCCGAGCAGTTTCTCTCCAAAGGTTATATAACTATCAACACATAAAACCTTTTACACCAAAAAAAAAACACAAAAAACCTTGTCATAAAAAAACCTTTGCTTAATGCAGACCTAGCTAAGCGTGATATGAACCAAAAACCTTACTTCCATTTTAACCTTATCTATCTTAGAGATTAAGTTAATTTTGGGGAGTTGTTTTTTGATTAATCATATGAAATCCTTTTATAGGGAATACAGCTTAATAGAAAAACGAAAACATTTGAAGCAAATTATTAAAAAAAAGTAAAACTTCAAAACTTATAACTAAATAGAAAATCACAAAAACTCCTAATGTAAAATAACATAATCAACTTTAATCTATACTAACCATAGTCATATATTAATAGTTGGGTTAATTTGATATTGTAGGAAATGGAGGTGGAGTGATCCAAGGGTCAGCCAGTGAAGCTATTCTTGTTGTTATGATTGGTGCTCGCGAGAAGGTCTTAAGACGCGTTGGTAAGAACGCGCTTGGGAAGCTCGTTGTGTACTCCTCTGACCAGACACATTCAGCCCTACAGAAAGCTTGCCAGGTGAATATTTTGTATATTTTTGATCAAAGAAAGAAAGTTTTTTTTTATTTGTTAAAATAATCTAAATTGTTTTCTGCTGGTTTTTTATTCTTGACAGATAGCTGGAATCCATCCAGAGAATTGCAGGGTGCTGAAGGCAGATTCCTCTACAAATTACGCTTTGCGTCCAGAATTGCTTCAAGAAGCAGTTTCTAAGGATATTGAAGCTGGACTGATTCCGTTCTTCTTATGTGGCAATGTAAGCACTAGCTAACCTGTGACTTATTTTCCCTCTTGAAGCATGTTCACTCAAAAATATTCTTTTATTTATTTGTAGGTTGGGACCACTTCTTCAACAGCAGTTGATCCATTAGCTGCACTGGGAAAGATCGCAAAGGTTATTTATTTTACATTTCCAACAAAGCTTAACTTAATAAACTGATGCTAATTCTCTCGACTGCATTCTCAGAGCAATGAGATTTGGTTTCACGTGGACGCAGCGTACGCTGGAAGTGCGTGTATATGTCCAGAGTATAGACAGTACATTGACGGAGTAGAAACTGCAGACTCTTTTAACATGAATGCTCACAAATGGTTCCTCACTAATTTTGATTGTTCCCTACTTTGGGTCAAGGTACATAGATATGCCCTTTTTTATTTAGTCATACTTTCTCCTTTCTTGTTTCTAGTATTGAAAAAATAAACATGTTAATATGTTGATAAAACAGGATCAGTATGTGCTCACTGAAGCTCTGTCAACAAATCCAGAATTTCTCAAAAACAAGGTAGGAATGAATTTTATTTCTTAATTCAAATATTTCTAGATCATATACACTAGTCTCATTATCCACTTTTTTTTTTTTTTGCTTTTGGCAGGCCTCTCAGGCAAACTTAGTTGTTGATTACAAAGATTGGCAGATCCCTCTCGGACGAAGATTCAGGTTATTTAAATTTCTGGAGGAACATCTTCATATATACAATATACGCACTAAGATTGTGTTTGTGTTTGTACTTAAACAGATCATTGAAACTATGGATGGTTTTAAGGCTCTATGGAGCTGAGACCCTGAAGAGCTATATAAGAAACCATATCAAACTGGCTAAAGATCTCGAACAACTTGTCTCTCAAGATCCTAACTTTGAGGTAAAGTGTAAAAATTAATGCTCAAAAAGATTCTTTGACAAGGAGATATACATGACGTTTTATCCTTTTTCTTTTTGCAGGTTGTGACTCCTCGGATATTTTCACTCGTCTGTTTCCGTATCTTACCTGTGGATAACGATGAAAAGGAGTGTAATAACAGAAACAGAAACCTCCTAGACGCAGTGAACTCTTCTGGGAAACTGTTCCTTTCTCACACTGTAAGTACCACTGACATCTCTCTCTCTTGTTCTTCTTGTTGGATAATGTTGTTAAACTAAGATATATACATATATTGATTTGCTTGGGAAACAGGCTTTGTCGGGAAAAATAGTACTACGTTGCGCCATAGGAGCGCCACTGACGGAGGAGAGGCACGTGAAGGAGACATGGAAGGTTATCCAGGAAGAAGCTTCACGCTTGCTTGGCAAGTAAATAAGAAGAAAAACACTTTTATGATAAAACCTCATGTTTTTGCCAACAAACCTCACTCATGGTTTGGTTTGGTTTAATTTGATTTGATAATATACGAAATAAAATAAACATACCGATGCTGGACAGCCTGGAGTTGTGAACTTCGGTAAAGGTACTCTTGTGTGATTGTGTGCTTTTCTTTTACCAATTGTGTGTATTTTATCTCCTTTTCCAATTGTGTGTATGTGTTTTGGTTTTAACGTATTGTTGTGGTTAACTATGTGTAACCAATGACAAGCATATTGTAAGGCTGTAAGCATATGCATATACATAAAGAAATCTATTAATCTTTCTATCAAGTATATTTCTGTTGTACAAACAAAGCTTAGACAAAGGAAAAAAAGAAAAGCATATTGTAATATTGTAACTCGAACGTGTACGTTAGGTGAATATTGTTTCAGTGACAAAAACAAAGGTGAATATTGTTTTTGCTATTGCTATCTCACAAATAACCCTATCTTTTATCTGATTTCAATTGTAAAGTTTTTTTTTTAAATTTGATTAATGGATAAAATATTTTGGGTATTTATTTGCAATTGGGTTTGATTTTTTTTTTCTGTATATCCATTCGGTTTCGAATTTGGCTCACATAAAACCCAAAACCTAAATAGTGCAAAACATAATTTGATTTAGTATGAGTATATTTAAGTTGATGAGAAAAAAAAAATCTAAGATTGAGTTTAACATCTTTTTTCGTATATCTATTTAATTTTAAATTTGATTCAAGTAAAACCCATAACTTAAATAGTGCAGAACATAATTTGTTTTTGAAACAATTTTTCTAGGTTTTACAATTAATTAATAAAATATGTATTTAAAATGTAGAAAATAGGTTTTTTTGAAACAATTTTTTTTCTAGAATATGTAATTTTAAGGAACGGAGGGAGTACATCCCAAAATGTAGCCGTTTCATACTAGTTATCGTCATTGCGAGACACATGGGCTTTCACTACATTTAAGTGGACCAAAAACTTATGTTTGGGCCGAGCCCATCTACGTGTATCCTCGCGGCAGCAAATCCCTCTCTTCTCCATTTCTCTCTCTCTCATTTCATCTGTGTTTGTTGCTTCTCGAGGATGCAGGCAGTTTCCAGGAGACTAGTCCAACGGCCCCTCGGCGGAGGAGCTTCGATCTATTCGTCGTCTTCTCTCAGATCGCTCTACGGAGTATCCGATCACCACCGTTAAGTTTCTGCCATTTGATTTTAATCCCATTCGCATTTTCTAGGTTGCTTAATGAGATAAATATGGGTTCTCTGCTTCAGTGAATGGAGCTGATAACCGTCGATACTCGTCCTCCCTTGCTACAAAGGGCGTGGGACACCTCGCTCGCAAGGGTACTGGTGGCAGATCTTCCGTCAGGTATCTCATTTCTCTCTTATAGCGGTTTCGAATCCTGAAGAAATGTTAATTGTGTAGTGTTGAGCTCTAAAAGACTGCTTTTCATTGATTTAGTTGCCTTTGTAGAGAAATGTATCATCTCTTAGGGGTTTTGGAGTAGCTTTAGTATATAATGAGATCTTGATTTCTCCTTTGCTTTGGCAGTGGCATTGTAGCTACGGTGTTTGGAGCCACTGGGTTTCTTGGTCGTTATCTTGTGCAGCAGCTTGGTGAGTTTGGTTTAACACATTGCTATTACCCACCCGGCTAAATCAATCTTGTTCTTCCTTTACATTTTTTTTGGGTTTGTAATTATTTGCAAATGAATCTTTTTTTTTTCAGCTAAAATGGGATCACAAGTGCTAGTTCCGTTCCGAGGCTCAGAGGACAATCCTCGACATCTCAAGTTGATGGGAGATTTAGGACAGGTAATGTTTTTTTTTTTTGTTTAACACAATGCTTTTGAGGGTATGTCACAAACACACCTTTTTTTGTGGAATGTTATGCTTTGGATCGACAAACTTTTGATGTGTGTTGACTGAATATACCAGGTAGTACCGATGAAATTTGATCCAAGAGATGAAGACTCGATTAAGGCCGTCATGGCAAAGGCTAATGTCGTTATCAATCTTATTGGTACTTTTTCTATTTTGTTTAAATCTTTTAGAAAGCAACACTGTTCTTTTCATTTGTGGATGATATATCTTCTAATCCTCAGGAAGAGAGTACGAGACCAGAAATTTCAGTTTCGAAGAGGTGAATCATCACATGGCCGAGAAACTTGCATTGGTATGTGTTCGAATCCTGACAAGTTGAAATTCTGGTGAAGAGGTTTCCTTTTTTAATCGTCAGGATGATACGGTCTGCTATGGCATGCTCTTCTGGTTTGTCTAATTAGATTGGGGATTGGTGGATTTGTTGTTTCAGGTGGCGAAGGAACATGGTGGGATAATGAGATTTATTCAGGTTTCTTGTCTGGGAGCTTCTCTGTCATCTCCTTCAAGAATGCAGAGGGCAAAAGCTGCTGCTGAGGAAGCTGTCTTGAGCGCACTGCCTGAGGTAAACTTATCGCAGCTTTTGGAAGTTGGAACCTAAAACGCTCTCTTCCATAACTATCATCCTAATATCTCATTCACTATTGCCATGCTCTACTTATTGTCAGATATAACGTAAATCATCTGGTTGTTTCTTGTGGAACTGGAAAAACAGTAGATGAATTTATTATTGAACTCTAAATCTCATAAATTGTAAAGAAACAAATGTACCTGGGATGGCTTGCATATGCATTTTTTCATCAGCCTGGTGCTTCTAGTCAGTTCCTGATGTATATTTGTTTCCTAGGCGACAGTCATGAGACCTGCGACCATGATTGGTACAGAGGACAGAATCTTGAACCCCTGGGCAATGTTCGTCAAAAAATATGGTTTCCTCCCGCTCATAGGTGGTGGGACCAACAAGTATGCCCTAAACCTTTGTCTAATTCTTTTCAACGGTTCATAGCAAGTAGCAACTTACAGTGACCATGATCCATTTCTTTCTCTAACCATAACTTCATTGTAGATTCCAGCCCGTATATGTGGTTGATGTTGCTGCTGCAATCGTTGCAGCTCTAAAGGATGATGGCTCCAGCATGGGGAAAACCTATGAATTGGGTGGTCCAGATGTCTTTACCCCTCACGATTTGGTATATTCATAGAGTCCTTCATTCTCTCTGTCACTGTATTAGCTCAACGGGCTTGATTTTCAAGTGTTTTCCTTGCAGGCAGAGATCATGTTTGATATGATTCGTGAATGGCCTCGATATGTGAAGCTTCCATTTCCAATTGCTAAGGTAACAGATCAAATCATTCAACGTTTTTTTGGTAGATACTCCAATGATTTTTCAGGTGCTACTTTGTCATTCAAAGCGTATGTGAAGCTGGTTAGAACTGTAGAAACCTAAACTGTTAGGGATTATTTGTTTTGCTTTTTTACTAATTTGATTAATGTCACAACAATCTATTCTAGGCAATGGCGGGTCCTCGGGATTTTATGGTGAACAAAGTCCCGTTCCCTCTACCCTCTCCCCAGATCTTCAATCTGGATCAAATCAATGCCCTTACGATCGATACACTTGTATCTGACAAGGGTTAGTCATTTCATTTACAGGAGTGGAAATGAGTTCTCATTGCATGAGCTGTTTTTGAGTCTCACTCCTTTGTTTTTGGACAATGGGTATTTTCAGCCTTGACGTTTCAGGACTTGGACCTTGTCCCTCATAAATTGAAGGGGTATCCGGTCGAGTTTCTTATCCAATATCGCAAGGGTGGTCCTAACTTCGGTTCCACTGTCAGTGAAAAGATACCAACAGACTTCTACAATTGATGCTGCTTCTGCTCAGAGGTTGTTTTCCTGGACTATTTTTCTGATGCAAGTGCCACAATGAAATTGCGGAAACTAGATTTGATATTTTGATGCGTTTCATTTACTTCTGTCAATAATAAAACGTTCTCCTCTTTGTTGTGTTCTGGAAGAAAGTATAACCCATCAACATGATCATAAGTTAAGAGAGGTAATGTTATCTGTCTTGATGGGGCGATTTGGTCCCCAGTTTCTGGTTCGTTTCAAACTTCATGAGCTACTTTGCTCTTGAAGCCATTTGTTTTCGTATTTGCATTTCATATAGCTCAGAGTTGTATTTTTTAATTTGCGCTAAAACGTTTAAACGTGTATATGCGTGTGCAATAAGTACATCCTTGGAGGGTATTTCTACTCCTTATCTGCGGATTATAAAACAATATTTTGTTTTAGGGTGGGTAATGAATCTAGCTATGCAAATCGTAGAATATAGCACTTTGCTTCTAATTGTAGAATAAAAGTAAAGAACTTTGGGAAACCCCAAGAACCAAGCAAAGCATATAGAGCTAATATCATGCTCCAGAAGGAATGGGACAGACTCATTTTGATTTATCCAACAAAAAAAAATGGAAGGTGAAGAAGATGATTATCCAGGGCCTGAATCCGGCATTGGCGGAATCAACTTGAACGGGAGAAATGTCGGGGCAGTGATGGTGGCACCTAGGGATGTAGACATAGCAAGTCAGAGTGGTTGCAGGATCAACATATACGTGAACAGCAACGTTCAGGGGACTTGTGGTTCGGCTCTGTTGAGTAGCAAGGTTAAGCTAAGAGATCCTGGTGTTCATCTCCATATCGAAGACCTTAAAATGAACCGAGACGACGGATCTAGACAGGAGGAGGTGAGGTTGATTAAGATTGGGTTATGTTTGGTTTGTCTCTTTAACGTCTTTCTAGGATTCATTCTCTTGCTCTCCTATTGGCTCCGGAACAATGCCGATTCCACATAAATTTCGCGAAGGCTTGCAGTAATGCTATATATGAGAATCATCATCAAAAGCTGTAGGTTCAATTTCAATCGATGCATTTATCCTCGTTGAATCTTTCATCATCATGTCCATTTATTTCCAAAGCATTCATATTTATTATGTAGGTTGAATCATTAACCATAATGTATTTTAATCGAGAGTTCTATTTTTGTTTTCCCTACATTTCAACTGATAGATATCCATAAAGTTATCGGCAACATTGAAAGATTTCCATTGAGCAATAACTATATTTTGTGTTTGGTTAAAGTCGTAACACTTACAAAATTTTCGTAACATATTATTTTCCTACTTAATTAAAGTATCAAAATAATGTTCAGTATGATAAACAAAACATTGAATAAATCATAAACTTAAGAATGAGAGTTATTTACCGATCAACCATATCTAATTTGGTTTGGATCAGCAAAAAAAAAAGACTCCATATCTAAAATTTGTTATAAGAGATAAATAAATTACGGTTTTTTATAAAACCGAATAAACCGAAAATTGATAGTATATAAACTGAATCAAACCAGATTAGATATGATTTTAATATAGTAGTAATTTTAATAAATTGAAAAGCCAAAAAAGACAAGAAGAAAAAAACGAACCTAAATCTAGATTGATTAGGCCTAGATAGTAGTCTCTAGTTCAGACCCTTCCAACCTCCTCAGAGTACTTGCATTGAAAGAAGAGGTGATTTTTTCCATTGGATTATCGAAGAACACACAAGAGCTGGATGGACAATCAATGTTTGCTTATCTCACTTGCACCACTCTCTTTTCTAAGTACGGAATTGGTTCCTCTTATCCAAAGATTGATAGATGGTAGTTTTGGATGATGTACAAAAGATATTCTTAAGTAAATAACGATAATAATAGTACAAAAACGAAGACTAAAAAACTGATATTGGTATGTTCAGTGAAAAAATCATTAAGCAATATACAAGCATGAAAAACTCTCAATCTTCTGGCACTCCTTTTCAAAAATCATCTCTGCTGTCGAATTGAGGCATAGATCTCACAGAACCAGTCTCGGACATATAATCTGACATGTTATCCACGTCAGATCTTCTAATCGATCTAGTTGATCCTCCAGTTTCTTTCGTCTTCTTTTTCCTCCTCGACTTCTTTGGAACTTCATGTGTCGAAGAAAGATCATTTAGTTCGGACACTTCCTTTGGTCTTCTTGATGATGATGTTGTTCCTTTTTTAGAAGACCGGCGTTTAGTTTTATCCGATGATATTTCCTTTGTTGGAGAACCTTTCTCTGACGCCGCTTTCCTCGTAGATTTTGGTAGTTTTGGTAAATCTCTGGTCCGGCCGCCACATTCCGACATACATTTCACGGAGGAGTCATCTTCTCCGCCTCCTTGTCCAGATTCCAACCCGCCTCCAGTTTTGAACTCGTTCAACTTTCAAATATGCAAATATAGACCACATTAAAACCAAATATATAAATTAATCCTAGCTAGGCATGCATGCATAAGGTAAATACGTACCCAGCTTGGTGCGGAGGCAGGAGTAGCGGATGGTCCATCCCAACCAATATGGGCTACATGCTTTACGTCTGTTGGATTGCCTATCTCTATCTCTTCTTCTTCTTTTCCACTTTCTGCCATAGTTTTAACCAACATCCAAACAAAAATCAAGTGTTAACTGGCTATTTATTCAACACAAATATCATCACAGTGCATGCAAACTTTCTATGTGATATATAGTCTATACAATATTGACCATATATAGTATTTCAAAACTGAATTCGTGTTTTTATATAGCAATAAGGGATCAAATGGACTAATCATAGTCTCTTATTCAACAACAAATAAACTTTAAGAGAGAGGAGGAGCTTGATTACCAAATACTTGAGAAATGTATCGGAGGCCTTTCAGGAGGCTTTTCATGGAGCTTGACATTGCAAGTTGCATAGAACTCTAATTCAGGTCTTTTCTTTTGTTTAAATAAAAATAAAAAAATAGGAGAAATTTTTTGCTAGTAATGGAAAGAGAGAATGTAAAAATTAAAAAAGAGATCAAAGAAAATTTGTTGCATGCAAGAACAAGGATTTTACTATTTCCCTTTTTTCAAAAAAAGAAAGGATTTTACCATCGCAAAATGCTGGTTTTTGGAAAACTCGTATTTTCAGAAATAACAAGTTGGCGGCTATCAAACTTGAATACTATGGTAGATAAAATTTTTGAAGAAAGTATGTTTCATATATTTCTCAAGACTCCAAAAAAGATCTTGGAGACAAATAAGAATGCATCTCAAAAAGTTATAGGTTTATTTTAGCGGATTCTCCTGTAACAAAAGAACGGAATACTGAAAACAAAACAATAAATGGTTTGATAAAAAAAAAGTAGATTCACCTAAAATCGTCGATTTTCTCAAGGAACAAAGGTTCATCAAACGAAGAAATGAAGAGAAAAGAAAAATCAAAAGAAAATGATCGTTTGAAGAATGGTGGAGAGAGTATAGAGGTGGTACGGTAAAACGAGTGGAAAACGTTCATCTTAAACGAAGATTCCCGTTAATCTGATGGTTTAGATCTTTTGAACTTATTACTTTCAGAACTAATCAAATTTAGAATTCGTTATATATATAGTAGTAATATAGATATAAGTTTTATTTCATCAAATGGAAAATCATGAAAAACTTTAATTTTATTTAAAGATATTTTAACATTTTTGATGTAAATGGAAATCAAAAGCGTGTTTAAAAAAATAATAGCGATGCAGATTTTAATCATTTTGAAAGTGGTTCGGTTCTTATGAGACTATAAACCATCACTACGAAACCCTTGCAGTTTCGGAATAGTGAAACTATTAAAGGTAGCGATATATTCAATAATAGAAACTGAAATCATTTTTGGGTCTTTTTTACCAACACCAAAGCCAAAAATTAAATAATATATTATATTATATTGGTATTGTATTTTTGCTAGAGCATGTTTATTGAGGGTTGGTTGCGATTCTTAATGGAATATAAAAAACCTTCAATTAATTTTTAACTAAAAAAATTAAGAATCGGTTTCTTATATTCCGTTAAAAGCTTCAACCTAAAAATTTCCAATAAATATGCTCTTAGAGCATCATTATTCAGGAGCGCGGTTCTTAAGAGAATATCATTATCCAGGAGCACGGTTCTTAAGACCATGATTAATCCCAATCTTTTAACTTGGGTTCTTAGGACAGGATTATCGAGGGAGGGGAAGGGGTTTTTAGTGAGTTTTTAAGAGGGGGTGGCCCACAAAAAGGAAAAAAACAGGTTGCAGAAAAGTTAGAATAAGAATCACTGTTGGCTGGTTTTTTCACTGTTTGCAGTTTTCACTGACACGTGGCGGCCCGCAATTGGTTGGTTTTTATTTTTATTTATTTTTTTATTCAGACAAAAAAAAATTAAAAAAAAAATAAAAAACCCATTTAGATTTCAGCGTTAATCATGGTCTTAGCTTCGGTTAAGAGGCAGTTTTTACATTTTTTTAGATTTTAACTAAAAAAAACTAAGAACCGTCTTTTAAATAAGAGATATGAAAGTCGTCTCTTACCCAAAAAATGTAAAAGAAAAATGTCAAATCATGAATTAAGAATTCCGGCTAAGAGACCGGGGTTAATCATGCCTAAAGGAACATAAATTATTATTTCTTAATTTTTAACTAAAATGTTAATAAAGAAACAGTTTCTTATGTTCCCCTAATAATCTCCGTTTCTTATAACCCTGGATAATAATGTTCTTACGTTGACATCCAACTTCTACTTCCTCATCCCCCAGTCATTTTCCGTTCCTTCCACCCAATCCATTAACTGTTTTTACTCGGTTTGATCCTTCTTATATATGTTTCTTCTAGTTCCACCATTATTATTGAAACTCGTAGCACGCTATACACACAAATATCGAAATAATTAAAATACTCAAGTTCAGCATAGGACCAAAACAACCGTTTCACAGAAATGAATAGAGGTATGTCTGAACAGACGAGACCGGATAACCTTCGAGCTCAGAGCCTCAAAACACTGACTGACAGTGAATAGGCTGCCAAGTGGCAAACCAAGAGTAAAACGTGTTGGCTTGAGATGAAAGATTAATACTAAGATGGTGACTCACCATAGCCTAGGGGACCATCTTTTAAAATGGCCTTTGCACTTACTTGAACTCAAATACCTTTAACTCTTTTCAATTCTCTTGAAACCATTTGAAGCAAAATGGATTTGCCGCACGTTTGGTTATGGACGATGCTACTCGCCTTTGTGCTAACGTGGATGATTTTTCACTTCAACAACCAAAGGAAAAAGAAGTCGATGTTGAAGTTGGCCGAGGCGGCCACAGAGGAGATAAGAGAAGGTGTTGCTGACATCATCATCGTCGGAGCTGGTGTTGGTGGTTCAGCTCTAGCCTATGCTCTTGCTAAAGTATACATGATTTTACGTCCATATATTGCATTTGTGTCGCACTTATATTTTTATTTACGAAAACACAAGAAAAATATAATTTTCTATATATATATATATATATTTTTTTTATAATTTTCTTTCTTTTTTGTCTATGTTATTGTGCATATATATAGTTTTTTTCAGTGATCTATTTCCAATATAATATTTTATTTGGTCCTACTTGTTTTGGATCATAGGATGGGCGTCGAGTGCATGTGATTGAGAGGGACATGAGGGAACCAGAGAGAATTATGGGTGAGGTTATGCAGCCAGGAGGACGCTTCATGCTTGCTAAGCTTGGCCTTCAAGGTCTCTCTCATTTTCTTTACATAAATGAATTTTTTTTGCTTAAATTTGGAACAGAAATGAATCAAGAAACATAAATGATGGGTGAGGTTACAGAAATGAACTTATCAAACAATAATTACATAAATGAATCAAGAAACACGTCCGACATAAAGTTCAAGAAAAAAAAAAGAAAGAAACACGTACGACATTTGTATGAACTTGGAGTCTGCAGCTCATAGCAAAACCAGTATGCTCTTGGTTCCACAACAACAATTTTATGCAAGGTTGTTACGTGTACATATATATATATATATACCGGGTAGAAGTTTTATAAAATAATCATTGAATTAATAAATGATACTGGTTTTATATAAAATCTATTTAATAATAATATATATAACTTATTAATACTATAAAATAATAGCTAATTTATTTTTCACAAAATAATGTATTCGAAAATTTTATTTTTATTTATATTATTTGAATTTTTAGTGCAAGATAGAGACCTAAATAATAATAATATTTATAAACTTTACATTAAATTTTAGCCCTATTAGTATAGGAATAATAGTTAATATTATATATATATATATTATAGAAGTGGTGTCTTTAGAAATTGTTCATTTTATCTAAATTAGTTTTTTTCATCTTTCAATTTAGAAAAACGTTCATGTTAATTCATAGTTTATAGTATTTTTTTTTTCACAAACATAGTTTATAGTATTATTTTCCAAAATCATGTACCTCTCGTTCTTAAAATTATCTAACAAAAAAAACACATTTATTTTTAAAAAAATTCTCTAAAGGTTCATGTTTTTGGAAAACGTTACTACAAAGTTATTGCCTATTGGGGGTGGGGGGGGGATTTACAGTTCTAAAATATTTTAAGCTACTCTATTTATAAAAATTGAGTCCATATTAAAATTTAAAGTGCAATCACAGTTTTATTGGTGAGAGTTGACATTCGGTTTGTGATTATTCGTCCAGTTCGGTTATTAAGTTTTTAGATGTTTAGTTTTGAGAATTTTACCCGTTTATAATCAAAATGAAAACGTTTCTGGACTTCTAGCTCAGTTCGATAAGAGATAGCTTTGTTCGGTCTTTCTCATGAGACGAGATCTCGCATAGCATGAGTATTTGTACTGATTCTCTAGCAAAAAAGACTAGAGGCAGAAAAGTATTTTTTTTTTTCATGTAAACTAGGAGTTGATTGGCAAGGGCTGTAAACATGTAGACTAGGGGTATAACTGTTATTCAAAATGATTTACATCGACCAAAATTTGGTTTTACGTTTTTAATGGACAATTGACAAAAAGAAAAGTTCAGGTGGACAAAATAAATTTGGTTAGGATTTGGTAAAATAATAATCAAATTTGTATATAAATTTTTTTTGCTAAATTGTAAATATCATATAAATGAAGAGAAGATTTTACGAGAACATCTTTGATTAGGTTGAACTTGAGAGGTAAAAAATGTTACAAATGAAGTTGTAAGCAAATTTTAGTTTGGTTTTGATTGATATGAATATTTTGTGTGTGATATTGTACGTATAGATTGTCTGGAGGGTATAGATGCGCAAAAACTCACGGGCTTGGCCGTTTACAAGGACGGGAAAGAAGGGGTTTTACCTTTTCCTGTGGAAAACAACACCTTTCCTTATGAACCATCTGCTCGATCTTTCCACAATGGCCGATTGGTCCAACGACTGCGCCAAAGGGCTTCTTCTCTTCCTAAGTACTTATCTCTCACTTCCTCGTTTATTAATTATAGTTTTACAGTATAGTGGTATGACACTTTAATTGAGACTTGGTATATATACTTGGAGATATCGATTAGTCAAAATGAAAATACTCTACTATGTATTTTGTTCGTCACTTGCTATGGTTAACTAACAAGCTTTTTCTAGATTGATCTGATAAGAAGTATTGGGATGAGTTGAAATTGAAACTACAAGCAAAAACTGATACTTCTTATATATGATAAATTAACTACAAAAGATGTAGGATAATCCAGTTATAGCGATTTAGTTAATTTTTACTTTTATACAATAGTACCGTCTCTTTATATGAATAGATATTCGAACCCTAGTATGACGGTAAGTTAGAATATAATTTGGCTTTTTATATAGTATAATTTGGCTTTTTAATGGATATTTATCATTTCACTTATTTTCGACTAATTTGGAGATTGAATCCATTATATAACCTTAACTTAACTCACTGACATTATACACTACTGGGCATTTAGTGTGCACATGGAGGAAGGAACTGTGAAGTCTTTAATAGAAGAAAAGGGAGTGATCAAAGGTGTGATATACAAGAACACTACTGCATGCCAAGAAACAACGGCTTTTGCACCTCTCACCGTAGTCTGTGACGGATGCTATTCAAACCTTCGTAGGTCTCTCGTTGATAGTAGTGTGAGTATTTATATACTTCTCTAAAGTAGATTTTATTCTTCGCCGTTAGAGATATACTCATCTTTAGTTTCTAATTTGAGAAGTATGATCAATTAATGATCATATATCTGTGTATATATATATATATAGGAGGAAGTGCACACGTACATGGTGGGTTACATCGCGAGGAATAGTCAACTGTATGATCCAAAAAGTCTACATCTAATTCTTTCTAGACCTATGGTCTGCATAATGTATCAAATAAGCAGCGATGAGGTTCGCTGTATTGCCGAAATTCCCGCCGATAGTGTTCCTTCTATGGCAAACGGTGAAATGTCTACATTCCTCAAGGAAAGTATGGCTCCTCAGGTATGCATCAAGTTTATTAGATTCTCAATATGTAATCAATTTTGAGAGAATTTAGTGTTACTAGTACTTACAGATGAGACATGTATATAAGCACAATTTATCATTTGAAAACGGTCCATGCAAAAAATATATGCATTCATCATCTTTTTAGTTGAGCTGTTGAGATAACCATGTGACTAGTGAAAATTTAACAGTGTGAATTGTAGACACTAATTTTCATTATAATTTCAGATACCTATACAGCTCCGCGAAATATTCATAAAAGGGATCAATGATGGAGCAAGCATGAAAGTGGTGCCAACCAAGAGCATGTCTGCTACGTTGAGTGAGAAGAAAGGAGTGATTGTGTTAGGAGATGCATTCAACATGCGACATCCATTAATCGCTTCTGGTATGATGGTTGTATTGTCCGACGTTCTTATTTTACGCCATCTTCTCAAGCCACTGGAGAACCTTGCCAATGTTACCCAAGTCTCTCAAGTCATCAAAAACTTTAATGATATCCGAAAGGTTAGTACACGTCACACACCAATCCCTAATGCCTAGAGAGTCTAAACATTTTTCTAAAAAAAAAAAAAAACTTCAATATTGTTTGGTGAAGCCAATGTCAGCGACAGTTAACACATTAGGGGATGCATTTTCCCAAGTGCTGGTTGCATCAAAGGACGAAGCAAAAGAGGCGATGCGACAAGGCTGCTACGATTACCTCTGTAGTGGGGGCTTCCGCACGTCGGGATTGATGGCACTTCTCGGTGGTATGAACCCTCGGCCACTTTCTCTCATCCTCCATATCTTCGGCATCACTTTTACCTCCATTGGGCATTTGCTCTCTCCCTTTCCAACTCCTCTACGCATTTGGCACAGCCTCAGGCTTTTTGTGGTAAATCACAGCTCAACCTAATCATCTCTCTTTCTATTGTATTGTTTAGACACATGTGTTTCTATAATTATATGCTTATATATATGTCAAATGCTAGTCAACAATCAAGATGTTGGGTCACCATATGAAGGTTGAAGGAGCGAGGCAAATGCTATATCCAGAAAGCACACCCATGTATCACAGACGCTATATGGCTGCAACCGCTCTCCAACTAAACGATGATGTTTCGTATTAATCCAGTTGAATTGGTACTTTGGAGGCGAGAAAGGTAGAAAGACAAGCATTATTCACTTTGCGAGGTTATCGAGTGATGGACGAATAATCTATGGTTTAGCTTTTCTCTAATATAATTGTGTTGCAACATGCTTGTTGAATATGTACGATAGAACATTTGGTCTTAGAACCGCAAAAAAATGTAACGTATATAGTAATAAACGGGTTCCCTTATATGAATTTAGTGGTATCATAGTTTGATGCATTTTTCTACGATGGAAAGACATTTCCTTTCTTTAAATAGTAAAAAATAATATAACCAAAAACTTAATCCGAGCGGATTTTATATCTTTAAAATTTGAAAACCAAACCAATATCCAATAAAACCTATTTGAATCATTTTGATTTTTGAAAATTATTTTTGTGATAAATTTTTTTTTTTATTGTTATCCAATGGAATTTTTCGTTAATCTTTTTCATTATTCTCAACACATCTATAAATATCACTCCCATTTGCATTCGCGCGCGCTATGACATAAATTCGAAATTACTATGAACCTATTAACAAAAAAAAAATGAGTCAAAAACTATGTAACAATTCTAATCCACAACTCCTGATTCCACCTGTTGATCAAGAATAATATACAGTATATATACATATAAACAAAAGTATTTCATATATAGTTTTATACACCTTCCGCACCAACTTGACTTTTGAGAAAGAAAAAAAACTACAATTATGTAAAATGAATTAAAAATATTTGCATGCCAATAAATGAGACTTGGTTCGTCTTGGAGATAGCAGGAGTGATCGTCGGTTCGTAAGATTGAGGACACAACCCAAATCCAAACAATACAAATTAAACACTGTTTGCTATTTTTAGCAAGCTTCATGCTTTGACCTGACTTCATGTTCTGGTGGTAGAAGTTTCAGAAAGCTTCCCTTAGCCACTGGCGGAGTAGGAGTAGGAGGGGGTCGATCACAAGCCGATCTCGTTGTTGTTTCCGGTGAATCCGATGATCCACTATCTATGGAACGGTTTAAAAATACATAAAAATTAGTAAAACATGATCAAAGGTTTTTGATCTTTCAAGAGGCCAAAAAAAACAAAATGGTGTTTACCGAATAGTGATTTGACCATTGTCGCTTCGACTTGTTCTTTTTCTTTAACTCCGCTACAAAAACGGCATTGAAGCATGCATTAGAAGTAACATTCAAACTTAATAGACAAAGAGCCAGTGATCAAGTGTGTGTACCCATTCCAGGAACTTGGTAATCATTAACGATCTCGAAGTTCTTGTAAGTGTACCCAACAAAGTTTACGTCCTTTGACGACAGCATCTGCAGAAATAAAACAGGAATTGAGTAAATATAAAATGAAGGTAATCTTGATATTAAAAGTAATAATTTATGGTAACTAACTGTCAAAATGATATTAAATACAATAATTGACTTCTGCTGACGTAATCATAGGTGAAGTTTCGAAAAATTGTTATAATTTGATTGGTTGAAAAATATTCAATTTTTAATTTTTTAATTAGATCAAAAATAAAAAGTAAATCTATAACTAATTAATATAACTTACCAAATAATCTAAATAATATTAAAAGTGATAATTTATGGTAATTAACTGTCAAAATTATAGAAAGTGTAATAATGTTTGATTAATTCTTTATATATTTATATACTACATAATATAAATAGTCAAACACAATTTCTATAAATCGATATAATGATTTCATATTCTTATATAAAACACTATATTCATATATAAAAGATTATAATAATTATTAATATCTTATAATGTCTATATATGTCTTATAAGTCATTTATAAAAAATAAAGCATTTATAAAATTATCTATCATGGCTTACAAAATTATTTTATCTTAAATTATTTATATGAGTTTATAAAACTATTATAAAAATAATTACTCATATATATTAAAATAGAAGTCACTTAAGTGAATTTTGCTTACATGTCGATCATTTGTGACGTCTAAAGAAGGTTTTTTTAATAATTTGCTTGGTCGATAATTTTTAATTTTATTTATTTTATTCTAGATTTAAAATAAAAAAAATCTAAATCCAATTAACATCACTTGCCAAAAATCTAAATTGTATTACAAATACTGATTTATGGTAACTAATTGTTAAAATTATATAAATAATATTAACGCTTGATCAAGTCTAAAACTAATTACTATCACTTACCAAATAACCTAAATGATGTTACAAATAATATAGAAAGTGTAATAATGTTTGATCAACCTATATATCGATCGTAGATGAAGTTCCAAGAAATTGTTATAACTAATGGTAGCTAATTTTCTAAAAATATAGAAAGTGTAATAATGTTTGATCAACCTATATATTTATTGACTTCTGCTGACGTGTCGATCATAGAATCTTGTGAGATCTTTGATTAAAAAATGTTTTACATTTAAATAAAATAATATAATGAATAAAGTAATGTTATGGTTGAAAAGAATTCTAAGATGGATTTTTGGTTAGTTGATTGTACGTTTTGTATTACTATTTAGAGAGATAAATAAATATTTGGCAAAATATGTAAAAAAAATCAGGAAAATATTAGCAAAAAATTTTAATAAAAAGAAAGAAATGATAACAATAAAAATAAAAAGAGATCGAAGAAGATGCATAGTATATGTCAGAGAAGTTACGTGATAATTACATATATAATTTCACAAGCATTTGTTATTACTAAATATTTATCAGTTATATTTACATCAAATTTATAAAAACTTTACGATTGATTTTCAAACTAATTGAAGTTAATGTGATTATATTTTTAATGTTTCTGATTATTATTCAAAATTTATGACATTATATACATACTATATATTTTTTTATAATATTTATCTTCGCGAACAAAGCAAAACCCTAGACTCCTCCACTGAAAGGATCGGACATGTAGCAGTTCCTCTCCAAATCCTCCTCTTCCTCCGCGACCTCCTCTTCAGCCTCCATCGCCATCGGGGCTTCCTCCATCGCCTTCCTTCTCTCTTCATACTGCTCTTTCTCCTTCTCCTTCTTGACCCACTCCTCATAAAAAAATTTATAAACTCTTGGAACACCGAGAGAGCCTCTTCTTCCGATCCCTCAAACATCCCTACAAAAAAATAGAGACTTTAATTAAACTCTTGTTTTCAAACTATAAAATCATCAAAAAAAATCCTCTTTAACCCGGTACCAAGCTTACTCCCCAAATCAACAATCACTGGACCAAGCTTCCTCCCCAAATCAACAATCACTGGACCAAGCTTCCTCCCCAAATCAACCATCATCATCCACATTTTCATTTTCTTTTTCTTTTTTGTGTGCTTCTGTGTGCGGCGTGTGTGATGTGTGTGTTCTGTACCCGCCTTTATATAAAATTACACATTGCTTGGAGAAGATGGACAAAAGTTGAGACGCGGTTCTAGAATAATCGGAGCACATGCAGGTGCTGACCTGGATTGTGTAATAATGTTTGATCAACCTATATATCGATCGTAGATGAAGTTTCAAGAAATTGTTATAATTAATGGTAACTAATTTTCCAAAAATATAGAAAGTGTAATAATGTTTGATCAACCTATATATTTATTGACTTTTGTTGACGTGTCGATCATAGGATCATGTGAGATCTTTGATTACAAAATGTTTTTCTTTAACCTTATTCATTCTTCTCAACAAATCTATAAATATCACTCCCATTTGCATTCGCGCTATGACATAAATTCGAAATTACTATGAACCTATTAACAAAAACAAATGAGTCGAAAACTATGTAATAATTCTAACTAGATTAAGACTCGCGCCTTACGCGGGATGAATGTTATATATATAAATTATTTTATATAATTTAATAGTTTAATTAATTTATTATATTTTTAAAAATTAAGTTGTCAATATTTTTTCAAAATTTTTATCAAAAAAAGTTGTTCAAAGTACTTTCAAAATTAAGATATTTATGTATTTTCTTATATGACATATAATTTAATTGAAAATGATATATATATATATATATATATATATATTTAATACTTATTAAATGAGACTTTCAACTTATATGATTTTTTAATTATTTGTAACATGTCATAACAAAAAATTTAAACCATAGATCACAAAATTTAAATGTGAAACTTTTAAATATTTTAGTAATTTATACTCGTTTTTAAAAATTCAAAATATAACATATAAAGAAAACTTTTAATTTTTATTAAATGGTTACTATGGTTGTTTAATTTATTTTAATAGTTTAAAGTTAAACAAATACAATATAAGACACACTTATTTTTATCAAATCTTTATTATTCAAAATCATTAATTGTCATATATACTTTAGCCATATTAGGTAATTCTGTAATTTTATTTATGGAAATAATAAAGCACATTAATAATATATTTATGGTTAGTTTAATAAAAAGTTTATTATATATTTAGATGGATCAACCTATTTCTCTAAGGATTCTAAGAATCATTCTGGTGATGACATATGGCTACAAAAAAATGTTGTAATGCTTTTCAAATAATATATAGGGGATCCACAGGTCATGATTCCACCTATTGATCAAGAATAATATACAGTATATATAAACAAAAGCATTTCATAGTTTTATACACCTTCCGCACCAACTTGACTTTTGAGAAAAAAAAAACTACAATTATGTAAAATGAATTAAAAATATTTGCATGCCAATAAATGAGACTTGGTTCGTCTTGGAGATAGCAGGAGTGATCGTCGGTTCGTAAGATTGAGGACACAACCCAAATCCAAACAATACAAATTAAACACTGTTTGCTATTTTTAGCAAGCTTCATGCTTTGACCTGACTTCGTGTTCTGGTGGTAGAAGTTTCAGAAAGCTTCCCTTAGCCACTGGCGGAGTAGGAGTAGGAGGGGGTCGATCACAAGCCGATCTCGTTGTTGTTTCCGGTGAATCCGATGATCCACTATCTATGGAACGGTTTAAAAATACATAAAAATTAGTAAAACATGATCAAAGGTTTTTGATCTTTCAAGAGGCCAAAAAAAACAAAATGGTGTTTACCGAATAGTGATTTGACCATTGGTGGTCGCTTCGACTTGTTCTTCTTCTTTAACTCCGCTACAAAATTACAAGAAAGCATGCATTAGAAGTACCATTCAAACTTAATAGACAAAGAGCCAGTGATCAAGTGTGTGTACCCATTCCAGGAACTTGGTAATCATTAACGATCTCGAAGTTCTTGTAAGTGTACCCAACAAAGTTTACGTCCTTTGACGACAGCATCTGCAGAAATAAAACAGGAATTGAGTAAACATAAAATGAAGGTAATTATGAGTCTTTGCAGGGAGTAGCATTTGCCTTCCTCCATGGGCCAGACTTGGATGATGTCTGAGTTTGTGATTCGGACTGCATAAATTACCAAATAAACACAGAAATATTAATCATCAAATACAAAATTAATGAGATCGATTTAACTCAAAAATATTTTAGGCTTCCATTAAATCCAAAGGATAATGAAGAGATTAGTTACTACTTCGTCAAACTTCTCAAAGTTCTGAGTGTCTAAATCGTCATTGACCTCAGGAACAAACGCTGCATCCATATCGAATATTGAATCCCAATCAACAGTTTCAAACCATGGATGAGCCTGCAAATGCAAATGATGCATTAAATAAAATCAATCTCTCATCGATTTTAATATTACAGATGGAACTCTTACATATCCATACTCAAGATGATAAAACTTTTAAAGAAAACCAGTAAAATTAAGGACACCTTTATTTCATCAGCACCTTTGGAACCAAGCCTACGTCTGACACTGCACAAAAGGCTATTGATAAGATCTTTAGCTTCCCTTGACAATACTGCTTCCTCTGGAAACTTCAAATGACTTTTCCAGTTTACTATCTGCAAACCAAAACAAGAGTTTGATGTCAATGTAAGTGGTATAGGTAAAAATTCACATTCTTGTCTTCTTTTATTTTGTTTTTTTTCTTCTAGAGATTATATGAGAGCATATATAATTTACCTTTCTACAGGTTGACATAGCATCATCTGAATAAAAAGGAGGATATCCTACAAGCATTTCGTACATGATAGCTCCAAGAGACCACCTACAGAGCATTTTTCTATTCAGCAACTAAACTGCACTATCCTCATAATCTGGTGATTAAAAAAAAAAAAGAGAGAGCCTCAATTGCATACCAGTCACACTCCATTCCATAGCCTTTCTTCAGTAGAACTTCTGGAGCTATGTAATCTGGTGTCCCAACTGTTGAATAAGCCTGTTGTTTCATTTGTTAATCAAACACACACACATACAGAGATAGAGAGAGAGAGAGAAATGTTCAATTCAAAATCTTAAAGTCTTACTAGCGTCCTCTTCCTGTTCCTATGCCAATGTTCGAGCTGTTCCTGCTGAGTGCGTTTTGGAGCAGCTGATCCATCCTCTTGCTCCGTGGATCCACTAGAATTGTTCAAAAACTCGTTTTCTCCAATGACGCTGCAGTCCAAAGGCTTACACAATCCGAAATCCGACAGTCTCAGGTGCCCATATCTGTCAAGCAGCAAGTTGTCCGGCTTGATATCCCTGTGGATGTAATTGTGCATGTGGATGGACTCGATGGCGAGAACTGTCTCAGCGACATAGAACTTGGCCTCATCTTCTGTCAGAGTATCTTTGCGCATCAGGAGAGTCATCATATCACCGCCAGGAAGATACTCCATCACAAGGTAGAGATGGTCATCATCTTGAAACGAACAGTAGAGCTTCACTATGTAATTACTGTCAACTTCCGCAAGTAAGTTCCTCTCTGATCTCACATGCTCAACCTTTGAAGAAGAAAATGAAATAGTGAGGAATGATTAGTTCACCACATACAATGGCACCAGCATTAGGTAGGGGAAGTCACATATCACCTGGCCTCTGCGAAGCATCTCAGCCTTCTTGAGCTTTTTCATTGCATAAACTTGACCTGTAGTCTTTTCTCTACAAACTCTAACCTACAAGAAACAAGAAGAAGAAGATAATGCACGTTTCCAAGAAGGAAGGGAGTGAAGAAAAGATTACCTCTCCAAAGGCACCTTTACCAATCATGGTAAGCAAATCAAAATCAGCAACGCCTAGCTTGTGGCGTTGAAGGCGCATGTACTCTGTCTCCTTCTTCTCCAGAAACTTGAGAAGATTGTTTTGATCTTCTTCAGACACATCTGCATCTGCCAGCTTCTGCTCTAGCAAGCTTCGCCTGTTTTAATATCAAAGAACCAAAAACAATCACGCAATGGCAAAAAAAGAAGAAGAAGAATGTCTACATTCTTGGTACAAACCTTTCTTTCCTCTCTTGGAGAATCTTCATCTGCTCTTTGTAATGATTCTCAATGTACTGCTTAGCAGCTGCAACTTTCTGTTTAGTAGTGTTAGAGACAGCTTCTTCATCAGTTTGTACGTTTGGCTGCTCATCGGCAGAGCCATTACTACCACCACCACCACCTGAACCACCACCACCTTTATATCTGGAACCTCCACGCATCTGCCGCTTCTGAAACCAACCCTTTGTAGAATCCATATTAATACTCTCTCTCTCTCTTTACTACACACACAAAATTATATACTCATTTCACGGATAATTCATCATCATCATCTTGGGATTGAAAAAACAACGTTTTGTGCATAAACCAGTGATTTCAAAATCATCACCTAAAGAAACTAAAAATGGGAGAGGATCATAAAACACCTAAAAATATCAAACCTTTTAACATTAAACGTGAGAGATTCAAACCGAAGTAGGAAAAGAGAGAGAGAGAGAGGAACAGAATGAGCGAGAATCTCGCTGAAGCCCATGAAATTTTCATGGTAGCGTCATTTTCTCTGATTCTTTCATGCAGACTTCTTCTCTTTCTTTCTTTCTTTCTTTCTTTAATATTAATTAATGATGAGACTTATGATTCTTTCAACATGATTGTATATCTTAATTAATGAAAACATAACAAACCAATCTAAACATTGTATATGTTTTGAGATTTTAGTTAAGAAAAATAGGAATGTTTGTTACGAGTTGATTGCCAGATGGCACAAGTCTCTCTCTCTCTCTCAAGTTAAAAGAAACCAAATTTTAAAGGTTTTGCAATGCTTACATTGTGATTAGTAATGCAATGAAAATACACTCTGGTCTGAGTGCTGCTGGCACTTGTCTGGTCTTAAAAGCAGCTATTGTAGATTCTGAGCTCATCCGTTACGACTTCAGAAGGGTCTCATGAGTGGGGAAGGAGGGCAATCTGAGCACAGCTTCTTCTGTCTCCATTGGGTCCGATCTCACAATCTAAGCCCAAACACACAAAAGCGTTATATTCCTTAGAAAAAATAGCCGTATAAAAACAAGTAGATGTTACATGTACATTTTGAAATTCGGACCAACATAGAGTTTGCATTCTTCAGTTTTAACGTTTTTAACATTTCATACTAAACGTAAGAAGCTTGAGATACATGAAACGAACAATCTAACAACATTCAGTTTGATCCTATTACTTCATTTCTAGCTCAATGAGAGAAAGAGATCTTGTACCGGATCCTGAAGGACAGGTTTGGTGTCATCGACGGCAACTCTGAAAGGAGGTTTCTCAGATTTGGCTTCTGATTCAAGAAATCTCGAGGCGTTCGACGGTGTCTCTGAAGCTTTCCCCATCGTTTTCCTCTTCTTTTTTCGCCGGAGAAAGAAGTACGAGATGTAGTCCCGATTGAGATCGTCAGTTGTGTGTGACGGCCCAACGTGGCCTTATTGGGCTTACAAGTTTTATATCTAAAGCCCATTTATTTGGCTCGAGAACATTTATAGTATATACACACACACACCTCTTCCGCCCTCAAAAACCCTAATCGCACTCTCGTCTCAAAAATCTCCGAGGTTTGTTGCGGCCCTTCACTGAAATCAAAGGACGAAGAATGTATCTTCAGTGCTATATCAACGAGAAGGGCGAGAAGGTTTACACAACTAAGGTACCTTTTCTAATCTCCTCTCCTTTTTATGCTTACTAGTTTACAAGTAGTTGTATAGACATCCCACGATACTACTACTTTAGCATAGACTAATTAATTTAAAACGGTTAGATAAAAGTTATCTCAAGCTTGGTTTTTGTTTGCTTTTAATATTTAATTAGTAGATTTAAGTTTGTTTCATTCATCTTAGTCTACCAAGGTCTTTCAGACATATTTGGTCTTGGTTATTGATTAACTTTTTTTTTGTACACAAGTTTTAACTAACCTTAGCATTTGGGTTTTTCTCTGATCACTGTGTTGTTTACTCAATTGCTAATAATGAGTGTCTAAACTCAATTTGTGCAGAAGGAATCACCGCTTGGTACAGCCACTGAATCTGCCCATCCAGGTGAGTCTAGCTTCTTTATAGACCATTTTGTGTTCTTTTTTAATAAGTTTGATTCTTTCATTGAAACCAAAAACGTTTGTGTGCTATTGCAGCCCGATTCTCTCCTGATGATAAATATTCAAAGGAGAGAGTTTTGTTGAAGAAACGGTTTGGTCTTTTACCCACCCAGGGCGCACCTGTCAAGTACTGAAGTCCAAGCTTCTTTTGGTTTTGATGTTTTCTCTATTATCACTGCTATGTTGTCTCTCTTTTAATGAAATGTTGACATAAACCGTAGTGAGTTTAAGACCAATTTTCATGAACCTTTTAATCCAAATATTTTTTGAGCTAAAGTCGAATGATCAAAAGAAGGCAAGCAGCATCTCCTATGTGATACCCATTCGTATATTTCAATATCACAAACTATAAAAAGATTTTGTTATGTATTTACTGGATTATACCGTCACATAGACACTAACAAAGGAACAAGTATAAGCAAAGATATTTAAATGAGAGCTTGTTGCATTGCCCATTGTAGTACACCGAGTGTATGGTGTCCTACATATCCAAAATCCAATAGCACATTAGTATATTTGTTGCGTTTGGAACTACTACATCAAAATGTAAATCTTAGCTAAAGTACCTTCAATTGCTGCTTAGGTCATGTGCGTATCGTTAGTCATCACGTGACTTACTTCACTCAAAGCCAAAAGCTTATGGAAATGGCCTTCAATGGGATCAGAGAAGTGGAGAACTACTTCGCGCCTCTTCTTCATCGATTCAAAACCCGATCAGAATGGAAGCAAATCCACGCCTCCATCACCACACACGGCCTATCGCAGAGCAGCTTCATACTCACCAAAATGGTTGACCTGTGCGATAAGATCGGAGACATGGAGTACGCCACACGTCTTTTCAACCACGTCTCTAACCCTAATGTCTTCTTGTACAACTCCATCATCCGAGCTTACACTCACAACTCCTTGTATCCCTCTGCGATCCGAATCTACAAGCAAATGCTCGCTAATAGCCTCGAGTTTCCAGATCGGTTCACATTCCCTTTCGTGTTCAAATCATGCGCGAGCCTCGGGTCGTGTTACTTGGGGAAGCAAGTTCACGGTCACCTCTTCAAATTCGGGCCTAAGGCCCACGTCGTGACGGAGAATGCTCTCATTGATATGTACACAAAGTTTGATGGCCTCGACGACGCGCATAAGGTGTTCGATGAAATGTCTGAAAGAGATGTTATATCGTGGAACAGTCTGATTTCCGGACACGCGCGGCTCGGGCGGATGAAGGAGGCGAAAGCGTTGTTCGAGTCCATGCCGGAGAAGACTATCGTGTCGTGGACCGCGATGATCTCCGGGTACACGGGGGCTGGATGCTACGGAGAAGCCATGGAGCTTTTCCGCGAAATGCAGTTGGCTGACATTGACCCCGACGAGATCAGTCTCATCTCTGTTTTGCCTTCGTGCGCTCACCTCGGGTCTCTGGAGCTCGGGAAGTGGATCCATATCTACGCAGAGCGGAAGGGGTTTCTTAGACAGACTGGTGTCTGCAACGCTCTCATCGAGATGTACTCGAAATGCGGGATGATTGGTCAAGCTGTCCAGCTGTTTGATCGGATGAAGGGGAAAGATGTTATATCGTGGAGTACGATGATCTCAGGGTATGCTCATCACGGGAACGCTGAAGGAGCGATCGAAACGTTTGATGGAATGCAGAGAGCGAAGGTGAAGCCTAACGGGATCACGTTTCTTGGTCTTTTATCAGCTTGTTCGCACGTTGGTTTGTGGAAGCAAGGTTTGAAGTATTTTGGTATGATGAAGGAAGATTATCTCATAGAGCCCAAGATTGAACACTATGGTTGTTTGATCGATGTTTTGGCAAGAGCAGGGGAACTGGAACGAGCTGTTGAAGTGACAAAGACGATGCCGATGAAACCTGACTCCAAGATTTGGGGGTCGCTGTTGAGCTCTTGCAGAACGCGAGGCAATCTTGGGGTTGCTCTGATGGCAGTGGACCATCTTATCGAGCTGGAGCCTGAGGATATGGGGAACTATGTACTGCTTTCGAATATTTATGCGGATTTGGGGAAATGGGAAGAGGTTTCGAGGTTGAGGAAGCTGATAAGGAAGGGGAGTATGAAGAGGACGCCAGGTTGTAGCTTGATAGAAGTGGACAATGTTGTTCAAGAGTTTGTTGCGGGAGATGATCGCAAACCTTTCTGGACTGAGATCTGTTCAGTGTTGCAGCTTTTCTCTGTACATCAGGATCAGGATGTGATTAAGAACAACATTACTCTTGCATCTATAGAAATGGTTGGATTTTGATTACAACAAAACAAATTTTATTAGGAGTATTTTATTATGTTACAGATCCGACCAAACAGGATACAACAGTATTAAATCACAATCTCTCTGATCTACAAACAAGACATGTTATCCGAGAAGCTTCTTCACTCCTGTCTTCTGCTCTGAGGTTAACCTCGTTGGGAACTTGATCTTGAACTTGATCCTCAAGTTTCCTCTCTTTGTCTGATCTTTCTGTAAGGGCATTCCTTCCTTTGGAACCACTTCCTCGTACTCGGGGTGGATCACGTTGGTGACTGGGATTGTCAGTCTCCGACCATCGAGTGTCGTCAGGTTCACGGTGTAGCCTGTCAGGGCCTCAGCGAGTGAGATCCTCTGTGTGACAATGAGGTCATTACCCTCCCGAGTGAAAACCGGGTGAGGCTTCTCGTCGATGATGAAGACTAAATCAGCTGGAGTCACGCCGGGCTGCTCGTTTCCTTTCTCAGGGAATGTGATTCTTGTCCCTTTCCTCCACCCTGGCTTCACATCAATCGTTAGAATCTCTTCCACCGGCATCGTCTTGCTGCAAAAACACACGTAAAATCAGTAATCAGACTATTGGAGTTAACTTCATTTGGTATGTTGGTTGATCAGTCACTTACCCGCTGACGTCAGCAATTTCTCTAGAGATCTTCATCTTCTTGGTGGTTCCTTTGTAGAGATCTTCAAGGCTACAAGGCAGCCTGTTTTCGATAGGAGCCGCCTTCCTGGCTCCACCGCCATGATGCATAGCTCCTCCTCCTCCTCCTGCTTCACCAAAAGAGGCAAAAATGTTATCACCAAACATGCTGCTAGAGAATCTTGTACCACCGCCACCGCCGCCACCAAATGGCCTGGAGAAGCCAAAGAACTCGGCGAAAATATCGTCTGCGCTTCTCGGGTTGAACCGGAAGGACGTTGGACCGTCTCCGGTAGAGAAGTAAGTGGCTCCACCAGCATCTGGAGGTGGGACGTTCCCTTTCAAGCCTTCCTCGCCGTACTGATCGTATACAGCTTTCTTCTGGGGATCGCTAAGAACCTGCAAAAGCATCAAGAGGTTAATCAGAAACAGAGAGCTCTTGGAAACGCTGATGGAATGGAACAGAAAGAAAGATACCTCGTAAGCTTCGGAGATCTGCTTGAACTTGGCCTCGGCGTCCTTTTTGTTGTTGGGGTTCTTGTCGGGATGCCATTTCATGGCGAGTTTTCTGTAAGCTTTCTTGAGATCATCTTCGGAGGCGTTGCGATCGACTTGGAGGACGTTGTAGTAATCCACTCCCATCCGACCTTCTTCTTCTCTCTTTCGCTTCTTCACTTTTCTTGATTCTAGTAAGATGTAAGGGGTCTCTGTTCTTGTTCTTATGTCTTGTGAAGACAGAGAGAAGTCGGTCTTGTTTAAAAACCGATGACTCCATCATGTTTTTTTTTTTTCTTCTCGGAGTGTGGAGAATTCCGTGGAAAGTTCGAGATATCCTTCCTTGTAATCTGACTATTTGTTTGTTTTGGGTGACGGGCCTGTTACGCTAGTGTCATTCCGTCACAGCTGTCTTTATCTTCTTGAATGCAAAAACCTGGGGTACTTGTTGATTTTGCTTTGGATCAGGACCTCAGTTCATAAGTGTTTACCGTTACCGTGTTCTTCACACTGCTGTAGTTTTTTAAATGCTAAAGCCCATTTATGCCAAGTGGGCTTTATAATCTACGCAAAAGCAGTTGCTACTTGCAACATTGTGTGTTTGGGTTTAATAACTGATCAGGACTCTTCTCTTTCTCTTAGAGCATCTCCAATGTAAAACACCATTTTTTCCTCTAAAATGGAGTAAAAGTAAAAATGGAGTAAAATTACTCCAATTCTACTCCATTTCCCACTCTATAATGGAGTGATGAACAAACAAAAAATAGATTACTCCATTTATGAAATAAACTTCATTATGGAGTGAGATATGAGGTTGGGTTGGAGCATTCTTTATTCCATAATCACTTTTACTCCATTTTAGAGAAAAAAATAGAGTAGGGATAGAGATGTCCTTAACCGTTTAACTTTCTTATCAAAATTAGTTATTGGCTCTGTCAGGAGATTTTAATGAACTTTTAATTCTTTTTCTAAACTAATTTCGTACATATTAGGGAATTTAAAATTATTTATTACAAAAGAAAATTACATGAGTACAAACTACAAAGGACTAAATTAGTAAAAAAAATTAAAAGAAAAATAATAGCATGAAGTTAAAAGAAAGAAAGTCTTAACAAGGGATGGAGTTGGTGAAGCAACGGAGGACTTTGACAGGGAGTTTGATGAGATCCACAGCGAAGTTGGCCAGCGCAGCAAAACAAAAGCAACATGGGCATAAACAACTCAGTACCGTCCTGCCAAATTATAAAAATATATCAGTAAATTGAATATTTAATTTGTTTATTTTCTTTTATGAGAAGTAGATCTGGGGTTGAATGTAGATGATGATGAACATAACTGAATCATATAGCATATAAATGAATTTACACAAAATACATAAACCTGTACGTATAAAGAAAGATTGGAGGAGGGGAATTAATTACCCAATGATCCAGATGATAGCACCAACTAAAGAGAGAACAAGAGCGACAAGAGCAAATGGTAATCCCAATAAGAAACCCAGAGGCCTACATTCTCCCATTCTCTGTCTCCCTGATCTCAAATTCTTCAGAGGTTTTGCAGACAAATATTGAAATAGACGAAAAGTTTAGTTTTTTTTTTGCTCTGAGAATGGAAAGATAAAGAGATTAGAGAGGGGCTGCCTTTAAAAGGAGTAAGTTTTTTTTTACTAAAAAAAAATTAGTCAATGATGATTATTAGTTCCACATGAATTTGTATAACCGCCGTCGTACCCACGCGGCGACATTTTTGTGAATGACGAATATACTCTTTCGTTTCTTCCTTTTTCATTTTGAGTAATCGAAGTCAATGGGGTGCTTTTGAGAATTCGATGTTTGAAATTTCGTACTTTTGATCTCGGCCTTTTTTTTTGGTCAAAGTGCAAAGAAAGAGTCAACAAACGTCGACATGGCTTTGTGCCGTGAACAATACACCTTTTAACATTTTACGTGTGATCTTTCCAAAATTTGATCTCTCTGTTGCTCGCAATGCCACTCCTATTACTGCCATTTTGTGGTTAACACTAAATCGTAATTTATGCCTTGTTTTTGGGGTCATCCTTCCAACTAACCAAAATTTTGATTTATTAAGTGATTTTGTTCTTGTTCATATGTTACGTTTCTCTATCAATTTCGTTTTCCTCGGACCGCTAAATATTTTGCTTAGCTTCTCCTGCAATTGGACTAAATGGGCCGTTAGTTAAGATAGTAAAAATTCAGAGCCTCAGAGGAAACCATGTTTAGATCCCTTTTGATCTCATAATATATATAGCCCAAATGATGGTCTACAGATTATCCGGCCCAAATGTTCTTACAAGTTCAGGAGTTCTCGCTGGGGGACATTTACCTCAGCTAGTCAGCTGGACTGTAAACGTATGTCACACGAGCAAATCCCAATCGGACTCGGACATATTACCGTTAATAAATCAAATGACGAGATGTTTTTAGTGGTTAAGAAAAAAAAACAAAATGAATCGAAGAAATGTTTAGCTTTCAAGATCATGGTCCCAACTATAGCTAGCTGAGCACACAAAAGACAAAAGTTTTCTCACCACAAGCACATCCACAACAAAATAGATTTTTTTCAATTTTAAAGACTAGTTGACATACCAAAGTATTATTTTAATCATCGGATATAACAGTGACAATAACAGTTAATTGTTAGATATAACAGTTTCTCTCATAAATTAGGCTTTGGCTTCGGAGGACGAGTTTTTGCTGACATACATGTCTCTCTGCAATATATTTCAACGTAATTTTTCCATTGTTCAGAAAAAACAAAAAGTGACAAAAATAATTGCATGGAACTATATACAAAGAAAGTATTAACTATTAAAGTTTCCTTACGCGGTTGGCACTTTTTGTCCCATACCGAGATGGGCCAGCAGTGTAACACACTTCTTACCAAATTGCAACGAATCAAACCAATTCTTTAACCAATTCAGGATTTTGCTTTTTTGAACCTTTTTTCACAAGATACTGGAAAATTAAATCCATGGCCATTTCAAACCTGTAAAACCCTTTTGCCTCGAAATTTGTGAGCTATATAACCCGATGATGAGAATCGTATAAGTACATATACATATGATAAGCTATGCTATTTACAGCGACAAAAATGATGATTGATGGCATCATAGTAAATGACAGTAGTCCTTTTACGAAAGCTGCACTTCATTTTTAAAAATTAATTACAAGCACACATGATGTCATTTCCATTCTTGTCATTATCAGGTCACATGTGGGTGTGGCCCTTTACATCCAGGGGTTGTCAATTCCCTTATACCAATTTCAAAATATACATATATATTCTTTTCTCCAATCTCCATATAGATTCAATACTCAATTTCTCCATATAGATTCAATACTCAATTTCCTAATCAAGCTGTGTTAGTTCAATACTTCAATAAATATTATTATCATATATGATACTCTTTGTTTTGTGCAACCATTATATATGATACTCGAATTCTGTTTTATTGGCCTCTACGATAGCTAGTATATTTATACACCTTATGAAAACATTGAAATTTCGTAGCACAATCATGTTTTCTTTGGATTCCATCTTTATTTAAAACTCACACCAAGATAACTTGACTTTTAGAAATACTGAAATACCTTATTCTATATACTCGGTAGAGGCGTACGTGTGTACAGTAAGGGATGATGAGAATATTTGGAAGTTGGAACTCTCAGTTTATATTCTTACGCTTTGTTTATGTCTAACTAGATATGTATGAATTAGATTAATTATCAAAAGAAAATGTATGAATTAGATTCAGATCTGTGGACAACGAGCAACAGCAATTGTTGTAACCCTTGCGGTTGCGGACCCATATATATAGTTGTGCACATGAATATTGTGATGGGTAAAAAACTCCACCTTACCTTAACCCGAAAATAACCCGTCCAGGAAAAAAAATTTACCATGAAAATTCCAGAAAACTCTAAACTATTAGGGTAACACAGCAACCATGTAATTTTTATAATTACCTGAGATATTCTAATTTGTTATTAATTTATTATCACTTATTTAGTTTATTTTAAGTCAAATATATATAAAATAATTAATTATATTTATTTGTACTTTTTACTGATGGAAAATAATATTTTTTGATAAAACATGCAATTACATTTTTGACGAAAATACAAGATTTTGTGTTTTTGCAAAATAACATGTTTTTGCGAAAAAAAAAGCTTAAATAGCAAAAAAGTATTCATGTTTTAACGAGAAAATAATACTTTATTAAAAAGACAATTCTCTGAAATAACATTTTTTAAGGTTTTGTCATAAAAATAGCATTTAATAAAAAATGACCAAAATAGCTTCTTTTTATTTTGAAAAGTTTAATTTTTTATTTTTTGAAATTTGAAACCCTATCCTCAAAACTCCACCTCTTATCTCTAAATCTTAAATCTAGATTAGTTAATCCTATTGTACAAATGCGATCTCTACTCTTTAAAAAAAAATTGGTTATTTTTCTTATTGAATGCTATTTTTGTGACAAAAATTTAGAAAGAGTTATTCTAGGAAATTTCTCTTATTTTAAAAACAAACAAAATTTTATTTATTGGAAAGATAAAATAAAATTTTATGCTTTGTCGAAAGAAACATTGTTTTACTTTTTTGGCTGAAAATAAAAAATTAACCATTTTTTTGCAAAACAATGAACTTTTAAAAATTTTACATTGAAACAAAATTCATGTTTAGGTACCTTTGAGATAGTTAACCATTGTGAACAGTGATATATGCAGTCACGAGAGAGTATTTTGAACTCACAATTTATATGTGTAGATATGTATGAATGGGATTCACATGACATGGCAACGAGCAATATCAATCATTGTAACCCTTGCGGACCCAGTTAAGGTTGTGCATAGGAATGTTGTGGTCGGTAAAAAAAATCCCCACCCTATCTTAACCCAAAAATAATAAGGTAGATTTTTTTTTCACTGAAATTTTCAAAATCCCTAAATTGTTAGGATAACACAGCAACCATGTAATTTTAGGGTTATCCACAGATATCCTAATTCTTTATTATCATCTGTTTAGTTTATTTTAAATTAAATATATATAAAATTATTAATTATATGCATTTGAAAAAAAAAATTGATGGAAAATGAGATTTTCCATTTTGATGATAAATCAAAACTTTATGTTTTAAGGAAAATACGAGATTTTACATTTTTTGACAGAAATGAAATGGTATGTTTTTGGCGGAAAAATGAAACTTTAACATAAATTAACATAATTATGTTTTGGTAGATTTTCCAAAAAAATAATTGATGTCTTTTGAGGAAAAAACATTTTTTTTTGTTTTTTGCGGAAAATTGAAATATTATTTAAAAATAAGATTTAACATTTTTGACGAAAAATGTGATTTAATGTAAAATATAGATTTTGCAGCTAAACAAACAAATATTTTGTTTAAAGTACCTTACCATGGGCGGAACCAAGCTTATGGTTACGGAAGCACGTATTCCCTACTCTCTTTATATTTTTTTCCTAAACAGTTTAAGCTAATTTGATTAAATTGTTCTTAGTTTAGTGAATAAACAGAAATAATGTCCCCAACTATAAGTGATTCTAGGTCCGCCATTGTACCTACAGTGTAAGGCAATTAACCATTGTTAACATTGAATTATTTAGAGAGAAAAACATTGAATTATTTAGTCACGAGACAGTAAGGATGACGACGAAAACATTTTGAACTCACAGTTTATATGTCTAGATATGTATGAATTAGATTCACACATGTGACATGGCAACGAGCAATATCAATTATTGCAACTCTTGCGGACCCATTCAAGGTCGTGCATGTCCATTTATACGTAAACGAGACAATTCCGTCCTTTTTGTAAGAGCATCTACGACAACATCATCGTCAGCGAACTTCCGAAGCGGATACTACTGTAAATAAGTATCTAGACATTTCCATATCTTGCATCTATTTATGAAGCCCCCATGGATATATTGTGGCACTCTTGATGATACCATGCCACCACTATCGATCTACTCTGTTAAAAAAATATATTATTCAGTAAAAAAAAACAAATAACAAAAACATTATGTGAAAGTAAGTTTTACTTCATGTATTATTTATAAAATGTAGTATTGCTTATTAATGAAAAATAGAATTTATTAAAGATAATATAGAAAAAGCATTATAATACTTAACATGTTTTTAACTAATACATAACTAAACATATTTTCGAAGAATTAATAATTAAACATATTTCCAAACAATCTAATATTAGATCCATATTTTTTGAAAATTAATTATTAAGTTTAATACAAACTATTTGATAAATACTATAATTGATTAAAATAGTAGAATAATGTATAAAAAATAAGAAATATAATAATGCTAAAAAATCAAAAATATAAATAACTGAAATTTAAAAGCTTAAATATTATGAAATATTATATTTCAATAAAACTAAATTAAATGGATGGTCTATACAATATATATTTTTATAAATATGAAAGTGCATATGCTAGAATCAATAAACTGATCACGTTGTTAAAATAATTATATATCACTAGTACAAAATACAACAAAGTATTTTGTAATTATAGTATGGAAATATTTTAATTCATGCGAAAATTTTCAGAATTTAAAAGTTTTATTATGTTTTTATATTTACTATAAATACAAAATAATATGAGCCAGCGAGTTTCCGAACAAGGATATATCTATATATAGGAACCAGTGTTTTGTGTGTGTGTTTAAAAATCAAAACTATAACGTCTGATTTCAAACAAACATTTTAGCAACTTAACCGTGTTAATTTCTCAAAAAAAAACTTAACCGTGTTAAATCAACAGTATTAACAAATGAAACTATTTACCGTAATTCAACTTGTTTCACATTTAACTATATTCAAGTTTTAAAGAAGTTCAGATAATATGTTTAGAAAGTTATATAGTGGATCAATAATGTTGTGACAGATCAAAAACAGAAAGACCAAAATCGATAAAGATACAAATGCGACATTTAGATATTGAACCTGAAAGTTGTGGTTCTGATCCAATCTGCCACATCCCTCTCCCCTCTAAAAAAACATGCAACCCGATTTTCGTGGTTTCCTTTGCCAACAAAACAGGCAACCCAATTAACTTCATGCACTAACAAAATTATATAATGTGAAATCTTATATAAACTAATTATAAAACGTATTATATTAATATTCGATTACTTACATATAATCGAGTACTTAAATCACATGTACGTATTGAGTTTGTGTTTGCATTTTCCGTCATTTTATGGATCTATTTTATTGCTAACGCAATATTTGTGGTTTAGTACTAAGATTACACCTAGTGGTTTATCATTGAATAAACACTATATTAAAGCTACAAAAAGTCTTGTGTCTCTCTTTCAAGTTGGGACTCTATACGGTTCATAATCTTAAGAGAAATAATGTTATGTGTTCTTTAATTGTTTTATATATACGTATAAATTTTATACATACACTACAAAAATATAGATATATAAGGAAATATAATCCTTTTCTATAAAATATATGGTAATAAATATATAAAACGTATGCTTGCCTCACAATTCCAAAATTAGGCATATACATTTAATGGATTTCTTTCTCTCTATAAATATATCATATAAACAAATAACGGTCAACTTTTCTCATTGGGCAATTATTTGATTTATAATTTGGCTTTGGGAGAGCAAAAGAGGCTTTATCAAACATGTCTGGCTCTCTAATGTAATACTGTCAACATACATATACATATCCATCTCTCTCTTTCTCTCAGTCTTATATAATCGGGTTCCTTTAAGTTGGATCTGAAAGAAGTAAAGGATAGAACGATGTTAGCTCTCTCTCCGGCAAGGAACTCAGCAAGAGGTGGTTGCTTCGATGGAGAGTCAGAGTTCCTTGCGACATCGTGTGACTTCACCATCAATCCGGAGGAGAACTTTCCGGTGTTCGCTGACCACGGCGATCTTCTTGACATCATCGACTTCGACGATCTGTTCGGCGTCGCCGGAGATGTGCTTCCTGACTTGGAGATTGACCCTGAGATCTTAGCCGGAGACTTTTCCGCCTCGTCCTCGTCGGAGAAGACTGATAGTCAAGGGGAGACTAATAAAAAGGGTATTTCGGGAGAAGTCGTCAGCAAAAGAGACGAAGACGAGAGAGCTATGTCGGAGAAGATGGTGAACTATGTCGACGGTGACAGTAACCGTAAAAGGAAATATTCCTCATCATCTGGTTCTTCTAAGAACAATAGCAACGAAGGGAAGCGAAAGGTGAAGGTATTATTTATTAGTAATCATTTATTATTATATAAACCCTAGCTATCAAACATGAACCGATCATCTTTTAATGGATTCATATATTTTAAGTGATCAGAATCATATATGTAAAAAACTGTGTTTATAACGCCATTTTACTTATCAAAATCATTAAAAAAAAAGTAATGGTATTATTTGAACTTCTTCTTTTTGGGACAAATTAAAATATTATTTTGAACTTATAATAATAATCAAGAATATTGGTTATGTATTGATTGTTGGGATGTGTGTGAAGAAGGTGGATTGGACACCGGAGCTACACAGGAGATTCGTGGATGCAGTGGAACAGTTGGGACTGGAGAAAGCTGTTCCTTCTCGTATATTGGAGCTTATGGGAGTCCACTGCCTCACTCGTCACAACGTCGCTAGCCACCTCCAAGTATATATTATCTACTTTCGTCATCTATATATTATTTCATTTTATAGCCAACCAAAATTAAAGTGTTTATTATTATTTGGTGTACCAGAAGTATAGGTCTCATCGGAAACATTTGCTAGCTCGTGAGGCCGAAGCGGCTAATTGGACACGCAAACGCCATATATACGGTTTAGACAGTACCGGAGTTAACATCAATGGTCGGAATAAAAACGGATGGATCGCACCGGCACCCACTATAGGGTATGCGCCTCCCCCGCCTGCGGCTGTGGCGTCGCCAGCTATTCATCACCACCATTTTAGACCGTTGCATGTGTGGGGACATCCCACCGTTAATCAGTCTGTCATTCCGCACGTGTTTCCCAAACACTTGCCTCCACCGTCTAGTGCCATGGCTACTCCACCTTTTTGGGTCTCCGATACTCCCTACTGGCCTAGAGTGAGTATTCATTTACTTTCCTTTTAGAAAAAAATTCCCATATACACATAACTAGGATAAGACCCGCGCCTTGCACGGAATTAAGTTATTATTTTTATTATATTTTGGAGAATGAAACAATAGTTTGGCTTCATTTGGATTATGGGTGTTCAATCCGGATATCGGGTTGGTTTCGGTTCGGTTCGATTTTTTTCAGTATTTGGTTAGTAAAATATAACTACTATTCTAAATCCATCTTTACTTTGACTTTAGTCTTTCACATACTTTTGAAAGATTTCAACTGGACGACTAAATTGATCAGCCAATTTTGTTGCTTTAAATCATTAGTGTTTATATATATATATTATTTAGTTTGAATATTTATTAAATAAAAATTTATATGCGTTATATTTTATGATCATTTGTAACTTATTATAACAAAAAATAATCTATTGATCACAAAATTTTCAGAGTGAGAATATTCAAATTTCTAATAATATATAGACGTTTTGACCTAATGTGATTTTTTAATATCTTTCAATAATATAAAATTAAAAAAAAAGAACTAAGATACCAAAATTGTTATCAAATATTTATTATTCATAATAATTAATTTTCATATATACGTTAATCATATTAGGTCATTTCGTAGCTTCTAATTAAGGAAAGTGCAAAAAAAAATTTGGTAGATTATTTATCAATTCGATAGTTAGTTTAATAAAAAATATAATGTAAGTCAAGATGGACCAACCTATTTTTCTAAGAATAGTATATTTTATATAGTCATTTATTAAATGAGAATTTATAATCATACAGTTCTATGATCATTCATATCATTTTATAACTGAATATTTAAATCATCGATAACAAAATTTTCAATGTGAAATCTTTAATAAGTTTATAATTTATAAATGTTTTTGAAAATTCATTGAAAGTTTTAATATTAAAATATTTATGTAATCTTATGGTATATAGTATAATCTATATATATATATAAATATATATGTTTTATTATTAAATGATATTTTTTACTCATATGGTTTTAAAATAATGTGTATCTTCTTATAATATTAAATAAAAGTTCATATTAATACAATTTTATGATCATTTGTAACTTATTATGACAAAAAAAAAAATCTATTGATCACAAAATTTTCAGAGTGGGGATCTTCAAATTTCTAATAATATATAGACGTTTTGAAAAATTCAAAATATAACATATAAGAAAAATTATAAATGTTTTTATTATATATTTAATGTGATTTTTAAATATATTTTAATAATATAAAATTAAAAAAGAACTAAGATACAAAAATTGTTATCAAATATTTATTATTCATTATAGTTAATTTTCACATATACGTTAATCATATTAGGTAATTTCTTAGCTTTTATTTAAGGAAAATGCAAAACATTTTTTGGTACGTTATTTATCAATTCGATAGTTAGTTTAATAAAAAGTGTAATATAAGTTAAGATGGACCAACATATTTTTCTAGGAATAGTATATTTTGTATAGTTATTTATTAAATAAGAATTTATAATCATACGGTTCTATGATCGTTCATATCGTTTTATAACAAAATATTTAAATCATCGATAACAAAATTTTCAATCTGAAATATTTAATAAGTTTATAATTTATAAATGTTCTTGAAAATTCATTGAAAGTTTTAATATTAAAATATTTATGTAATCTTATGGTATATAGTGTTTAATATATATATATATATATATATATTTATTTTATTATTAAATGATATTTTTTACTCATATGGTTTTAAAATCATGTGTATCTTCTTATAATAAAAATGTTAAACCATTGATCATTAATTTTTAACATAATAATTTTAATAGTTTTAGTCATTTATTGTCGTTTTTAAAAATTCAAAATATAACATATACGAAAAAATCTAAATTTTATTTTTATAGCTAATTTGATTGTTTAATTTATTTTAATAATATAAAATTAAACAAAAAATGATGGAGGAGATATACATTGTTATCAAATCCTTATTATTAAACTCATTAATTGTCATATATATATTAGTCATTTATGGTAATTCCGTAGGTTTTATTTAAGGAAAGAAAATATCATATCATATCATTATATCATATAGTTTGACCAACTTATGTATCTAACAACATATAAAAATCGAATGTGGACCTACTTATTTTTCAATTGAATGTAATTGACTACCTAATTGATTGCCACCTATGCATTGGGGCCTCTTTTAATTAATACAAAATTGAGGTTACATCTTTTCAAATGTTCCTCAATTAATATATAAGGGATTTTAGTTTATTTCTATAGAGGTACTTATTTTAATCATATGTTTTATGTTATTTCAATATTTTTATGTTTTCAAAAATTAAAGTAATTTAGTCCAACTCCTTCCAAAAACTTTACGAATAAACCGGTCAACTACTGACACCGAGTATATTTTCTGTCGCATGTAGGTTCAGAACGGGCCGGCTCCGTATTTTCCGACCGTAGCTACGGTAATGAACCAATATATCAAATACAATTTTCGTAGATATACCGTTTAGCTCCTATATATATATATATGTTTTAAATCGTATTTCTTATTGCTGATTATGTAGAGGTTTAGAGCACCGCCGGTTGCCGGATTCCCACAGGCTATGCCGCCACATCATACGGTGTCCAAACCAGATCACGGCTACGGTGGTTCTCGTTCTCTGGTGGACTTACATCCGGTAAGAACCTAATATATATATATATATATATATATATAATCGTATTGGTTGTTGTCGAGATTGGCTTTTTTGTATTTGCTAATTATTTTTATTTTTTTGCTAATTTTGTTATCATGTTTATGTTTATATATAGTCAAAAGAGAGCGTCGATGCAGCCATAGGAGATGTATTGACGAGGCCATGGCTGCCACTTCCGTTGGGATTGAAGCCACCCGCTGTTGACGGCGTTATGACGGAGCTTCACCGTCACGGTGTCTCCGAGGTTCCTCCGACCGCGCCTTGTGCCTGAAACGGACAAGCGCCTGAGGCAGCCGAACCAACAAAAATTCGACGACATGTCTTTCAATTCTTGTATCTTTTTTTTCCAAGGGTTGTTTTAGTTATGGTCCTTGTTGAGTGATCGGAGTGAAGAGCCTGTTTTCTTGATTGTCTCGGATAACTAATAAGGAGACCTTTTCATATACAGGGTGCTATAAGAACACTCTAACGCAAATAAATGACATATATGTATATATTTCCTCTCTAGTCGCTGGTGATTTTATTTTGAACTCAATTTTGTAAAATAGATTTGAAGTACAACTATGTAAAAATGACGGAACTAACGGTACAAAAATACTGAACTTCCTTTGTTACAAATTTCGCCCAACTGCATGGAGCGAAAAATAAATTTTGCATTTTTTGTGATTGACCATATAAAAAAATAATATATTGTTAAAAAAGAACAATAATATATGTTTGGGATAGAGTTAAGCTAGACAAAAATGACATACATAATAATGAGGAGAGAGGACCACGAGAAGGAGGAGAAGGAGGGGAGTGCATGGAGGCAACGTAAAATCCAACATAGGTAACAACCTCTTCTTTCTCCAATTGTGACCACTCTCTTTCGTCTCCTTCAAATTCGAATGGTCCCTTTCTCTCTTCATCATTCATATGCATGCGGATACTATTACTAGCATCTCATTTTACACCCTCTCACACATGTAAAATTAATGTATGCATATATATTTTTCTTCCAACAAAGATGTCTCCATGTTTATATGTTAACTAGATCTTGATCCGCGCAACCGCACGGATGTTTGCTTTTATTTTTTTATGTACATTAAAGATTTTTTATACATCATTAGCGGTAAATATTCTTAACATTAACCATATTTTCAAACATTTATGTTTTTTGAAAAAAATAATATTATAGTCAACATGTATGGTCTTTTTCTTCCTTCACTTTTTTTTTACCATTTTTGCAAATAATTTCATAATTTTTAAAATCATATATTTGTTTGCTCTTAGTCCATAAAGTTTTGTAATATATATTTTAAATTATTTTTCACAAACAAAAATGTATATCACAAAATAAAGTTGCACATTTTATTCATAAATTTAGATTGAAAAGTAAACTATGCAGTTATAAAAAAAATTAATTTTAATAAAATATTATGATATAAATTTCAATTATTCATATTAAAACAGTAGTATAGGGTTGAGTCATAAATATTTTTAATTCCAAAATTTTATCACCCTTAAAAATAAATTTTAAAAATTTGGAATTATAATTTATATTAAAATAATTTTGTTAAGAAAATTTATACCGTGACGTTATTGTTTATTCCTATAGTTTGACATGTGACCGTCTGAATATTTGTTTTCACTTTAATTTTTTTTTACTAAATGTTATAATATATATTTGTAAATTAAAATGTATTAACTAATTAACATTTTAAAACATAAAAAAAAATATTTAGTACTTTAAATAATTATATTTTATTATTTTAATTGTTTATATATCACAGTGCTTCATGAATTATTGGTATAATGTTTTCATATATATAAGTCCAATTAACTAATTGGACTTATATATGAAAACATTATACCAATAATTTATGAATAGATTATTTTATATTTATTTATACATTATATAAAGTGATTATGATATGTGGTTTTCATTTTATTATTTATTACTACTAAATATCGGAACACAATTAATACATTAATAAAAAATATATTATGAAATATATTGGAAAATCTATTTTGGTTAAGATTCGATTCAGAAAATCTATAATTTAAATTAAGAAAAAACAAACATACTTAAATATAGGTTCAATAAATATCTCAACGGTATGTCATTGTAAATAAGTGGTAAATCTAAGGGGTAGTCTAATTTTGTACTCCCCTTTTAATATATTAGATGTACTATAATATATTCTTATTACATTATAGGAGAAAAATTCTCTCTGAGAACTCAATGCTCAGAAACTCATATATCAGTTTCTTAGAATTTATTTTAATATCAAAGAAGACAATAATACAAAAAAAAATGCTTTATGAACCTATAAATAAAATATAAAAAATGGGCCAAAAAAATTGAATGTAGGCTTTTGAACCGAAGCCGATAAATGTAAATGGGCCTTTGGTTCAACAATGGGAGACGCAGCAAAGGGTTTATCATTTCCAGATCGTAATCGGAATCGGAATCGGAATCCCGCAGGTTAACGTTCTCTCTCTCTTTAGCTTCTCTCCGGATGGCCACCACCTCCGCCGTCGCCTCGGGTGCCAGATCGATGCTTCGAGCTGCTTCCTCTCGTAGCCGGTTCGCCTCTCAAGCGAAATCCGTTCCTCCCATGTTTAGAGCCACCTCTAGAAGAAGCTCGCTGCTTTCACCTCTCCGGTATGCGCCGATTTGAAAAATAGCTGATAGAAGGGCACTGAACTTTTTTATGTTCCAGCAGTAGAAAAGATCAATTCAGTAATTACTTAATAATGACTGTGTTTATTTTGATTGGATGGTAGGAATCGAGTGGAAATGAGCTTCTGTGTGGAGTCAATGTTACCCTACCACACTGCTACAGCTTCTGCGCTTATGACTTCAATGCTTTCTACCTCTGCCCATACCTACGCCTGGCTCTCTCACGGTATCTTTCCTCAATCCCGAGACACATTCTTTGTTTGACCAATCATCCTGTTTCTTGACAATTGTTTCTGTATTGGCTTTCTAGATTTTTCTCCTAGTCGTGTAAAGAGATAGGCACATCATCAATTGGTCTAGTTTTTGGATCTTGTAGGCTGACTGATGAATATACATAGTATTCTTTGCTTGTTGGTTATTGCAGTTGTGTTGATTTTTATAGAGAATTAAATTAAAGAATCATTACTGATTGCTCTTATACTCACCAGCTTGCAATGATAGATGTGTGATGAGTTAGCCTGGAGATCACTGAAGCGACATTTTATGTTCAAAACCCTAAACCTTGTTTTTCCCCAAAACCTCTTGATTTTCTTGGAGAGATAGTGTTTGTTTTTAGCCTCTTTTGATTTTTGATTAAAATGAGTAACTGATGTTTTGGTAAAATTTATCAGCTTGCATAGAGGACTTTTGATGATGTCTACAAGTACCCAATGCGAATCCAAGAGAAGGTTTTATGAGAATTTAGACCAAAAAATAGTTGTTGTACTTCCCAAACACAAATGATCTCTTGTCTTCAGTTTTTTTTTTTTCCATATAGAAGACAGATCCTTCAAGTTTAAAGATCAACTATCTGTTACATCAACACACTCAACATTGCATCTCTGTTATTGAAGTATCTATCTGTCTTCAATTGTTTACCAATATACACCCATTTTAATAGTCGCTACGCTCTCTGGTACATTAACTCAAACTCAAAAACCACACATCTTCTTTCAATCAGGTCTGTCCTAATTTCTCATGAATAACAGATATTCCCCAAAGATATTCCCCATCTTATATAGTAAAACTCTCTGATCCCTGTTACATCAACCCCATCACAAAAATTGCATCTTTGTTCAAGGTTCTTCATGTCTTAATTTCTCATATGAAAAACAGATACCCTATCACATCAACTAGAGATTAAAAATTGCATCTCTGGTGTCAACTGGGGTTTTGACTTGGTACAAAGTTACAAACACTCAAGAGTTTCTTTGATCCTTCGGTTTCTGCAACCACCATAGCTAAAACTTGTTCTTCTTGTGGCTGCTGCGTCTCTTCTTCCTGTGGAAGTGTTTCTTCTTCTGGCTTCTCATTCTCAACAACAGGCACAACTTCCTCGGGGTTTAGCTGTACTAGATTCTGTCTCCTGTACCGAAATATCACTAGGATGATAAACACTGCAAAACATGAAGGATTTTTACATGTTATATATATAGTTTGGTATCAAGCAAAAACAAGAGTACTCTCTGTCAAGCATTGGCTACCTGCAAAAATCCGGGTTCTAATGCTTGTCAAGTTCCAGAAGGCTGTCACCGCAGAGCCAGCCAAGATCTTCTTGTGTGAGCACACTTGCCATGCTTCACCTATTCTTGTTTTCACTCTTTCAACTGCCCAAATCAAATTCAAATCAAGTCAAGATTTTAAAGACACAAACAGACCTCTGCAAACAATGACTTGTAATTTGTTTTGGTTGACAATATGAAAAGTGTGCAAGTCTTTTTTTTCTTTTTTACCTTTTTGGCTAATTTGATGGGTGTAACACGAATAGAGCTTTGGGACGGTGAAGCTGAGGAAGAAACCTGTTTCAGTAACATAGACACGTGTGAGTTTGAGTTCCCCATCATGCTTAACCTTGTTTTCAGTTTGTAAATGGCATACCAAATGCGGATAGCCTCCAGAGTGTAATGAGGTGACCATACTCAGCTCCGATTAGCAGAAACGGTGTCACCTGAAGCAAAAAATGAGAAAGAGCAGATGAAACCACTAAACCCCATTTGCTAGAGAAAGATAGAGTTTATGGATATAGTATTACTTTGAGAGTCATGGATGGTTCTCCTGAAAAAAGCTCACTGGTCTTTGAAATGATCAAGTTGGCAGCGGGAAGGAATCGTCTGGCTAAGCGCAAGACATCATCTTCACTCACATGGAACTCTCTCTTGGCGTCTTCCTTATTCCTAAACATGGATGAGAATAACTGTTAGGCTAATAAAGAAGGCCAAACGAAAGACGCAAGAAGAAACAGTGAAGGTGTGTACCTTTGAGAAAGAGTGTTTGACAAGAAGGAGCCGCAAAGTAACACAAGCCCGAGATTGGAAACCGCCGAGAAAAGGCTTCAAAAACATAATTGCACTTTGATGAGTGATTCAGATTTTTGATAAAAGAGTCTAGAAAAGGAGTAAAATCAGTATGTACCTAAAGTTGAGTCCTTTGGCAAAACAAGAAGAAAGGAAAGAAAGACATCCAAAACCGAACCAGAGTGTCGACTTCGCAACATCTCTCCACATAACCAAATCGCTGATAATCTCTCCAACCCGGTTCAGATCGCTTTGACAAGAAGCGTCATCTTCACAAAAGACAAAATCTAATCAGAACCGAGCAGATAATAAGAAAGAAAGAAAGAAAGAGAGCGAGTGAGTGTTGTTTTGTTACTTGGAAGATGCGAAGAAGACGAAGTTTGCTTTTGTTCCTTCTTAGGGCGAGCGACGTTGGCCTTCCGTTTTCTAGGCTTTGGGGCTTCTTCGATCACACTCTCCGCCACAGCCTCCGACCTTCGCCTGGATCTGCGTGGATTCCTTGGAGAAGCCAAAAGACTCTTTTGGCCTCCTTTCCCCTTCCCCTGCTTCCGAACCACCACCGCCGCAGCAGCAGCATCCTCCGAGGCCTCCATTTGGAGCCGATCGTCTAAACGGGTCTTCGATCTGCGGAGAGGGGAAGGAGAAGAAGAGGCTCTTAGGAGTGGTGGTGGTGGTGGTGATGAGCAAGGAGTAGGAGTATCGTTGCTCTTCGGAGACAACAGACAAACCAAATCAAGACAGAGATTTTGTGTAGCTTCTTCTTCTTGTTTCGAATCGTTGACACGAGCGAGACGCGAGGCTGATTTGGTGTTCGAGTGGCGGTGGTAAGGAGGAGGCGTCGTCTCCATTATTACAAATGACTTGACTTGACTAGGTTTAGTCAATGTGAGAATCTGAGAGGGTTTATGAGCTTTGATGATCAGACAAGTTCCAAGAAAGAAGAGAGACAGTGGATTAGATAGCCGTTGGAGTAAATATTTATTTTCCTTAAAAAGAAAGATTCCTTTCATTTGAAACTTGACGCCAAGTAGCATCTTGGCTCCTCCGTCTATTCTAACGGCGTAATGCCCAAGAATGATAAGAGTACGGCTGGGAATTAAAATAATTTAAGTTAGGGTTTTTAGTAATTAAACCCCTCAACTAAAGATGAATCGTAAAAAAAACCCTCAACTTTAAATCCTGTGAAATAAACCCTCAACTTTAGTTCCGTTAACATATGTTACCCTCCGTCTAAAAAACCGTGACGGAGGGTGAAATATGTTAACGGTTTATAAGTTGAGGGTTTATAATGTTGAAAACTTAGTTGAGGGTTTTTTTTACGATTCAAAAATAGTTGAGGGGTTTTATCACTAAAAGTCATTAAAGAGTTTTTAAGTTATTTATTATCCATTTATACATTGTTTTAGATTGATTTGTAAGCCTTTAAACCTAATTTATATTTTTAATACATTAATATATTATAAAATTAATTTATACTTCTTAAATTAATAATTTTCAACACGATTTACAATTTATTATAACTTCAAAATATTAAATTATTTGATATTTGACAATAGTGATATAAAAAAAATTGTGTGTTTATATCGTCATTTTCAAATATCAAATAATTGAAAGTTTCTAAGTTATATTAAGTCTTAAATAGTGTTGAGAATAATTCATCTATGAAGTCAATCTTTCTATTTGGAGTATGACGTACTTTTTCTTATTTTCATGATTTTTATCATCAGGCTCATACTTTCCTATATTGTTCTTGATTTATTGTATTACTTTATGTTTCAAATATATTATTGATCAAGAAAATAAAAATATAATGTAGTTATTCAGAAATCAATGAGAATAAAAATAATCATGCATTATTTTGGAGGGGGAAAAGTATGAACCGGATGACAGAAATCATGAAAATAGAAAAAAATGCGTCGTACTCTAAATAGAAAGATTGACTTCATGGATGAATTATCTCGACACTACTTAAAACTTAATATAACTTAGAAACTATAAATTATTTCATATTTGACAATGACGATATAAACACACAAATTCTTTTATATCACTATTGCCAAATATCAAATAATTTAATATTTCAAAGTTATAATAAGTTGTAAGTAGTGTTAAAAATTATTAATTTAAGATGTATAAATTAATATACAAATATATTAATGTATTAAAATTTATAAATTAGTTTTAAAGGCTTATAAATCTTAAAACAATGTATAAATGATAATAAATAATTGAATAACATTTAATGACTTTTAGTGATAAAACCCCTCAACTAAAGATGAATCGTAAAAAAAACCCTCAACTAAAAATCTAGTGAAATAAACCCTCAACTTATAAACCGTTAATATATGTCACCCTCCGTCACGGTTTTTTAGACGGAGGGTAACATATGTTAACGGAACTAAAGTTGAGGGTTTATTTCACAGGATTTTTAGTTGAGGGTTTTTTTTACGATTCATCTTTAGTTGAGGGGTTTAATTACTAAAAACCCTTTAAGTTACGCATATGGTGCAAGTTGAGTTTATTTTAAACGGGATGTGTGCGGATGACTAAAATTGATTTGCGGGTATCTTTCAATCTGCAAATTTAAAAGAAAAAAAAATATTTCAAAAATAATATATTTTCGTTAAAATATTACAAATATTTATATTATTTTAATTATAATTTATATTACTTTTAAAAATAATTAATATATAATTAAATATTTTTATTATATTTAATAATTTTTGCCGCAAATTTTGTTAAAGTAGGTTCAATCATTAAAAAAAATATTTGCAAATTATACAAAAAAATTTTTTTTTTTAAAGAAAATGACTTGATCCGGGTTGGCGGATAAAGCATGGCAAGTTTATTACAAAGAATCACACTATAAACAGTACAAATCTTCAAAAAAAAAAACAGTACAAATTATATTAAAATAAAAGTTTTATTACAAAGCATGGCAAGTTTATTACAAAGAATCACTTGGGGGGGGGGGGGAGGAGAGAGATTCTCATGGCTGTTGCTTCTTCTTGGAGTGTCGCTGTGCAAACTTGTTGAGCCTGGAAAGCCCATCTTTCAGGAGCTCTGGCTCCACGGCAAAGGTGATGCGTAGCCAATTCTTAAGCCCCACAGATCGACCTGGTAGGATGATCAACGATTCCTCTTTAGCCAACTTGCAGCAGAATTCCAAATCATCCTTTATATCTTCAAGAACCGATAACTCTAACTTCACCTGCATCCAAAAAAAAAAAACACAAACCCATATTAGTAACCACTGAGGCTTTGATGAAACGACAGTGTGGGCTTCTCTTACCATAGTGAACATTGACGCCTCTGGTTTGTAAGGGCAAGTGATGCAAGGGATCTTCTTTATCTCCTCGTAACAACTCTCTGAACATTCTCTTAGTGTTTCCAGTACCGATGAGAAGAATTCCTCTTTTGTCTTCTCAAGGATATCAGGTATTGCCCCCTGCCATTGGAAGAAGATAAATCAATATTCAAAACAAAAAAAAAGGTTCAAGTAGTAAAAGCAGCAATGCGTAATAAGCATACCTGAATAAAAGTTGTGGGATCTGTAGACATGTTGAGGACATTGGCAAGACTATGAACAAGCTATCATAAAAATAAAATAAAAAACAAATATGAGTAGTTGAGAGAAAGGTGAATTAACTTGAAGAAGGTTAATTAAGCAGCAACAAACCCCAGAATCTTTCATGATGTTATGAGGGTCAAGTGTGGCCATCCAGCCAAACCTCCAGCCGGGGACGCACCATCTCTTCGATATCGAACCTAACAGCATCACTGGCACAATCTCTGCAAACTCAGCCATGGACACAAACGGCGTCTCCCCAAAGGTTATATCCTTGTAGACTTCGTCCGCGATCACAAGCACTCCAAGTTTGCTAGCGGTTTCCGCAATCTTTTGAAGATGCTGACGGGAGAAAACGTTTCCGCATGGATTGCAAGGGTTGATAACGAGTATAGCAGCGGTTTTGTCATCTGCAAGAGCCTCAACTGCGTCAAGATCGACCTCCCAGCCATTTTCTGGAAGGAGGTCGTAGCGACGGATCTCGAGCTGGCTGAAAGCTGCTCGGGAATCGTACATGGGGTAGCTTGGCCTAGGCAGCAGAATGTTGGCGCCTGGAACCGCCAGCGTGGACATCAAGACATCGATGGCGTGGTGACAACCGGCTGTCAGATGAACATCGTTTGGACAGATCTGGTAAGTGAGACCCCGGGAGAGGTACTCTGCAACAGCCCTGTTAAAGGAAGAAACAAAAGTCTTTCAAAATAAGCCCTAATTAAACACTTCAGAGTGTTTGTTGCCTTTGAGGACAAGTAAAGTAAAATGCCCTGAAGAATGAAAGTTGAAGGGAGTCATCTTACTTCCTAGCGATAGGAAGACCAGAGGTAGTAGAATAGTGGTTAAACTGTGCTGAACGGAGAGCATCGCAGACGGCTTCCACTGCGGATGGATCAGTACGGTAGGAGGGGAAGGGAGAAGGGTCGCCGTGTCCGAGAGGGATGATAGGTCTGCTGTCACTGCGGTCGAGGTTATCAGCGAGGAGGTTCAGGAAATAACGGACGTTCTGAGAACAAGATAGCTCAACGACCTCATTGGCCCCAAAGTTCCATCTCTTGCCTCCTCTGGTTTCTCCCATTTTGTTGGCTTTGCTTTTGAGTGGAGTGAGTGAATGAGTGGTGCAGGGTGGTTTCAACTTTTAAACACACACAAAAAGATAACTTTTGGACAATCAATTTTATATTCATCTACACTTTCCATCTACATGCCGGCCCGACTTTTATAATTGACAAAAACGTGCCATCTATCTATGGGTCTTCGCGTTTTTTGTCGACAAGTATTTTTAAAGATCAAGTGGGGTCGAGTTTGAATGTTCCCAAGAGATCTACCTGGGAAAGGAAGACACCACTATTTCTTTCTTCCTTTGCTAGGAAATATGCCCGCAAAATCTATAGTTCTTCTGTACAATCAACATCTATATGATGTTTGACAAACAAAAAATTCCCAAACAATCTATTAACCACATTAACTAACAAATCAAATATAATTTATTAATATTATATATTTTATTATTTTTGACTAATATTTAATATAAAGTTGATTATTTAAGCATAAAATTAAGAAAAAAAATAATTTTGTTTATTTTAAATTACATTTAATAATATATATGTGACATATTTAAAATTCAAATCTTAGATAAATTTTTTATCTATTTATTTTGGTTAAATGTATTAAATCAACTTGTATAAAATTACTAAAAATCATATAGATTAAAAATTATAACTAAAAAATATTTATAAAATTTGTAGATATCTAAAAGAAACTAATAAAATTATGATTAACAATTTATTAATTTTTTTAAAAAAGATGTAGAAAATTTTAAAATATTAGTAATAAAAATTGCATAATTACAAAAATACAATTAAATAATGTATTTCGAAATTTATAATGCATATTTCAATATATTTATTTTAGTGATGATTTATGAATTATTACCATATTTTAAGAAGTTTAACAAAAATATAAATCAACATTAAATGTAATGTATTAGTTATTGTCATATTCTATAAAGTTTATCAAAAATATATGTCAGTAATATAAATGTGATTGTCTATGTCATAATAACTATAAGTCATGTCATCAATCTTGTTAGACATGTCATCATTTATTTTGTAAAAATGATTGTAGAAATGACATGTGGTAAAATCACTTCGCAAATATAGTCTAGGAGATTATTATTACAACTAAAACATGTTTTCTTGTTTGTAAATTTATTCTCGAAGTTATTAATGCCATTGACGACAAATAAACTATACTCCCTCCGTTTTTTAATATAAGTCGTTTTACAGCTATGCACGTAGATTAAGAAAACCATTAATTTCTTATATTTTCTAAACAAAAACATCATTAATTATTTACCTAACCACAATTCAACCAATAGAAAAATATAAGATATATTACCATTGGTTATACAACATTAATTATTAATAAATTTTACATAGAAAACCGAAAACGACATATAATTTAGAACAAAAAAGTTTCTCTAAAACGACTTATAATAAAAAACGGAGGGAGTATTAATGTTAAATAATCTAAATAAATATTTTTTACGAAAAATAAAAAAAATTAAAACAAATCAAAACAGATGTTAAATATCAAATCTATTATTCTGAACAAAAAACAAAGAGAAACTTACAATTATTAAATAAAAACCTTTATTTAGTTAACAAAAATATTGATTACAGATAACATATTGATTTATTATTAAAGGTGTAATCTCAAATCATAATATTAAATTTTAAATTTTGAAAAATAAATTGAATTAAATTATATACAAATAAAAATTATATTACACATAAATAATTATATATAATCACATTAAAAGCTCCTAAAATCAGAATTAAATTGATTTTAAATATCTCTATTTAGTCAAAATTATTTATTTCTTCAAATAAAATTTAATGTTATAAAAAAATATCAAATTTTGATCATAAAGGGAAATGAAAAGAAAAAACCATTTAAGCCAAAAACAAACTTTAGTAAGAAAATCTACTCAAAGTAGAGAAAGATGCAAAATAAAGTATTATAAATAGAGTTCAGTTTCTTGAAAAATTATATAACAATCATAAGATAAAAATAAGAGAAAAGAAGTTAGGATAAAACTTGATTTCGTAAGATCTAAGAATGGCAAAATGGAGTGCGATAGTTTTAATAATGATGACGGTGATTGCTATTGCGGTCACAGCAGAAGCAAAATATGACATAAACGTGTGGCTTAAATGTTTTCGCAAATGTTCTCAACCTTGTAAGCCTCACGATGGTGATTGTTTTGAACGTTGTAAAATTCAATGTGGTGGCCCAAACCCTCCTCACGGTTTCCCACGGTATTAGTGTTTTTTTTTTGGTAAAATGTTAAGATTATTATACCAAATTTTCTTTTTTTTTTTACAGAAATACGAAGAAGACTAGAAACGGAATTGCAGAAATTAAAACTAAACAAAGCATCTATAATGAAAATGCACTTTCTATTACAAAGAAGAATAGCCTAAGAGATGAACCGGAGGTAACGTAGAGACGATGACCCAAAGGAGAAGTGTGAGGGGACTAAGCTCTCAGTTGCCGCGAGCTCCCAGAGAGAAAGGCGGCTCAAACCTTGAAACAACGGGTAAAGACCTACAGCTTCCAAGAGACTCAATCATCAACACAACCACAAAGAAATACATCACGATGCTGCAAACCCATTCAACATCGCCCACCGGCAGCACGAGGAGGAGTCCACAGATAGGCGGTGCCGTCGTGCGGGACGGTGAACTGGAGATTGCTGCCTCCAACCCTCCAAACCCAAGACCGTATACACCCATTTAACCCACCGAACAAGAGGATCAGTGAGACATATCGGGCACACCTCCTCCGGAAAAGAGCAACCTTCGAACTAGTAAGAGAACCGAGTGCCAAACTACCTCCTATCCACACTCTACAGACCATACCGCTTTCACAGAAGCTACAACTCCAAAAAGATGACGCCTTTATTGCAGGAAAGAGAGAGACTTACGCGCTGCCACAGTCAAGAGCTCGACTCTGGAAGACAGAGACCACCAATGAGACGCGGATGCTGTCTCGTGACTCGTTACGTACTGTCACAGGAACCTCCAAGCTCGGACGACAACACCGAAAGAAGAAGCACCTCACACGCACCCATAACTGAGAACCAGCAACAGGATCTCCCAAAAGTAAAGAGGCTCTGGACGGATCCAAAAACCCAGACATAAAAACCCAGCCATGAAACACAAACCTCACTCGAGCCACCAAGGAAGCGTGACAATGAAGAACCGCAGGGTAGAAATCTCATCAAAACTCCACGCGCCGTCGCTCTCATGGTCAGAACCCTAGATCCAGGAAAAAGCTGAGAGAAAATCCAGCGACCTGAAAGCGGGAGAGAGGATCGACGCTGGTCCAAGCGCTAACCTCTAGAACACCGCCTCGGTACCAACAGATCTACTGCAGGAGCTCCAGCAAAGATACATACGGCACCAACCACCCACGTAGCCGACTCCACCGACAGTCCCTTGCACCAATCGTCGCCGTCACACCAGATCGACTACCGCGAGAACCAAACCACCGGATCTATCACGGATAGATGAGAAGTCTGAGGCGGAGGGGACAGATCCAGGGCTTTGGCAAGACCGAAGGGAGAAGGAAAAAGCCGATGAAGCAAAACAGAAAGAGAAGACACGAGCCTCCGACGACGACCTAGAAGGACCACCGCCGCCGGAGCAGGGAGGAGCGAGGCTGGCTGAAGCTGAAACTAGGTTAGAGAGATGGTGGAGAAAATTTTTTAGAGAGAGAAAAAGATCGCTTATGCTTATGTTTATTTTTCCACGGTATTAGTGTTTCTACTCATTTTGTCTACAAATATTCTAATGCTATGTATTATTAATGTTTCATACAAATTATATATTGTGTATTTGTACTAACAGAACTTTACATGGGATGACATTTGCGGAAGTTCGTGAAAAGAAAGAAAGATAAAAAGAATGTATAGAAAGTCTGTGATCATGTCTGCAGTCTTAACTTCTTGTTAAAATTGAATAAAATAGTGATAATAATATTATTATTTCTAATTTATGTTTCCACATTTTATATAAGTTCCATAAAGTAAAGAAAACTATGACAAAAAATAAAGTTAATAACAAAAGGTAAAAACAATATATTACAAAACAAAGTACTAACACAAAAGAGATAATTGACTTTACAATTATGATTTCAGTTAAAATTGTGCTATGCTTTTATCAAAAATTGTTTGCTCAAGAAATTTATATAATAAATTTTACCATGTAGTATAAATATAAATATAAAAATAGAAGATCTTAATAGTCCAAGATATATTTCTGCCAATATTAATAAAATTATCTAAAATTGATCATGATTTTGAATATGTTCTTTCTATGACTCCTCTTAACTAAAGTATTAGTTAAAATAAGAAATAAAAAATTGATTCATTTAACCAAGTTTCCGAATTGATTCTAAATAAATATAAATAGGGTAAAATTAAATTCAACCAAAAAGATAAAAAAAATTAATATTATACTTACAGTATGGTTAATTTATGGTAGTGTTAAATAGCGCCTCACCGTCGAAATTATGTGTGCTTGATATAGGAAAATGCTTTTGTAGACAAAGATCATATACCTTTTTTTATGGCGAAAGATCATATACTTTATGAATGTATATATAACATTAACGTTCAAACCATGCTACCTCAATTCTGCTTATACTACCTCAACTTGATCAGCAACTAAAACTACTACACTACAAAAATGATCATATTACATAACATAACTAGTATCCGAAAATAAATGATTGTAATTTAAATTACTTATTAATAAATGATACAAATTATGTGTGTTTAACATGTTATAACAATTGATATTGAACCTTACAAAAAATTTATATAAATCTATATTAACTTACATCACCGATAAAAAATATTGATATAAATATGAGTTACATTTTCTAGTTTTCACTAATATTACTACAAAGTTAATATCACTTAGATAAATGATGCAAAATTTGAGATCACATAAACTTTGTTTACTAATTTGTTTTTTTTTCAACCCTTTATTGTTAACACATTGTCTAATTCCAAAATCGTAGAAAGGAAACTGAAACCTCAATCATTTAGACTAACGGACCAACAACCATTTGCACGAAACTTCTTTTACATTTTTGCGAGATTTTATCATCAATGGTTTTACAAGAGACCAGACTTTATATTGGTCACATATATAGCACATATAGCTTGAGCTTTTACATGTCTTTGTGTCTTGGTGAACATTATCACTAGAATCTTACAACGATACAGGAGATGTCATCTTTGCTTTTCCTAGAGATTGCTTCTTCTATCAACTCCTTGGCTGCCTCATGTGGATCTTTTATGCTTCTGATCGCGTCCACAGCTTCTTGGTTTGACATCACCTGTTATTGTTAATACAATACATCGTCAGAATCAAATTTCAGACACATTCCCACAAAAGGTCAGTCTTAATTAATTACCTTCCAAATTCCATCACTCGCGAAAACAATGAACTCGGTCTCATCATCGATGGTCTGGTGTGTTATGTCTGGTTCTGAGCTCAGATGTATCTTTAAGCTCTTATCTCCAAACGCCCTCGCAACCGCTAGTTGTCCATCAACTCTTGGAACGTCCCCTGTAACCCATTCCATTCAACGATCCGTCTATCTCAATTATGTGAGCAAGCTAAGCAACTAACCTGGAATATTGGACACAAAGCCGCCACGGCTCTCTATTTCCTTTTGCTCCTTGCTTGGTTCGTGATCAACCGAGAGCTGAGATGCAACACCATTCTTTGACATCACCGCCCGTGAGTCTCCAACGTTAGCAACCACTAGCTTTTGCCCATCAATCAGAATTCCAGTTACAGCAGTTGAGCCACCTTTGCCAAGTTTAAGTGACTGCTCTAATATAAAAGCATCTGTTGATATGTATGCATTCCTTATAGCCTTGTCCATATCAGTCCAAAAATCTTTCTGAGGAAAATAAAACAAAATACACACACTTGATTATAAAATTCACAAAAGCATTTTCATCCTTCTAAAAACAATATTATTATTGTTTTGCTTAATAACATTTGATATATGTACCTCTTTGAGTATGTTGTCAAAAAGATTGGTCTGCAAGTACTTGGCCACGTCATGTCCCAAGTGACCGTCAAAGATGGCAAACAAACCCAAATCGTGATTGTCCACTTTTTTGAACTCAGACACAACGTAGTCCTCCATGGGATGGTTTGATTTGCCCTTGACAAAGTGAAAACCGTGGGAGATGTTTTTCCATGTCCTGCTTTTACCTCTGCCCGTTTCAGATCCGCAGAATCCCGCCTTCAACTATATATATTCACACTAAAAACATAAAGAGTTTGCAATGAACCCACACAAGAAATTTAAGAGATAAAGATCCATGAATATTGAACACACTGTCTCTCTGCACATTCTTCAAACAAAACACAACTCCAAATTCTTCAATAAGAGCATTATGTCTTATATGGGTTGGGTTTTTGGACTTATTACTAACCAATATAGATCTAAAAGGGGGAGTCAACAACTGCACAAACACTCAAACAAACACAAGAGATTATAAAAACAAGCTCTAGAAGAATCAATCTACAGACTAATGTAAGATCCTTAAACGCTAGAAAATCAACTGAAAGGTGAATGGTGAGCATACCTTCATCTTATGGAGAATTTCTCTGCCTGTCATTGTTGTGAGAATATGAGACTTTAGTTTTTTTTTTTTTTTTTGAGACTTTAGTTTGTGTGTATGAAATGTGAAATGATTCAGAAGAAAGAGAGAGAGAGAGAGATGTGTTTATTTAGGACAGTGAGGGTAAGTAGACGTGAAGAGGCCGGCATCAATTATTGTGGCTTCTTCATCCCACTTTTGCTGACGCGCTCTCCGCCGACGACTTTTCTTCCTTTGTTCCCTCCGACCCCCTTTTTCTTAATGTATTTATATTTACTTTTTAATAAGGCAAAACTAAAGTAGTAATAATTCTATTAAACAAATGCTTTTTGTACTGATACTATTGCTAGATTCTGACATTTGCCGACACATATTAGAAAAAAAACATATAAAGGACACAAACATTATCCTTTATATACTAAAGCACAAGTCAGTTGGCAAATCAAAATTTGACACTTGGCATAACTTTATTAAAAACAAATAAAAAACAAAATTCTTTTCCAAATTTGATGAAATTCCAAATACCTTTTTTTTTTGATCTAACGAAATTCCAAATACCTAATTCCAAAATTTTCTCACATTTCACAGCCACGTTAAGAAAAAGAAGATCACGATTTGAAACTGTTTTTTCATATATTACCTTTCATTTTTTTTGATCTGCCGTTATCTCTTTTTCATCTCTCTTTGTCATCTTCCACATCTTCATTTTTTTTTTCATTTTTCTCTTTCTGTTGAGGTCTTCTACTGATGCCAAATTTTGTCATACAAGTTTATGATTACTCTTAATTAAGATTCAGTTTCCTCTTTTCTCAGTTAATAATCTCTTAATTGGTGTTACAAAAAAAATCTCTTAATTGTTTATTTCAGGCTGAATATGGCACTTGAGTGTACTGCTGTTTCAAAGCTCGGCAGCAACTAAGGTAATAATACATATTTCCAACTTCATTAGCTTCATAACTGGTATTTACAAATCTCGGTTATTTATATGGCTTATCATTTGTAGACTATTTCCTTGCTTTTGCATACAACAAAAACAGAGAGGGAAGAAGAAAAAATGATAAACTAGGCTTTAACAAAAATGTTTCTCTGCAGAAGACATAGTAAAAGAGCAAAATTGTACATAATCTAAAACGAGATATATCCTTTAGTTTTCTATGATCCTCTCTTTTATGTTAAGCTTTAATATTTTGTTTCTCATGTAGTTTTGAAGAAATCATATTCCACGGCTAACAAATAACGATCAAAAGATGTAGAAAGACAGCAAAAAAACCTAACACTCTACCAATGAAAATAACTATCAACAACCCAGCCCATCTCCATACCACACATTCTGATATCACGTTTGAAATCTTTAGGTGTTACATCTATTTTATCCAAGGTCAGAATTTATCTCATGTTGAAATCTATTTTTTTAATTCATGGCCAACTAAATTGCCGCCATATCGAGAGTCTTAAAGTCAAAAAAGTTTTGAAATCTTAACTGTTAATGAAGAGGGGGAAAAGGGATAACAAAAAAACAATGTTTCTCAGAGAATTTTCATAAAATTAGAGAACCGTATTCATCTTTAGGTGTAAGAAATAAAAAGTGTGGACGTATTACAAGAAAGATAGGGATGCAGCAGCAATCTCTTAATCATGTTGTTAAGATATTTGACTAAAATAATATTTTTTCTTGAAAATTATTTTACAGTTTCATGATCAAATAATTTAATAGAATAAATTTAACCGTGCGTGTAGCACGGGATAACACTAGTTGATGGTATAAAACCTAAGATTTAAACTAAATAACGTACGCGGCAAGTCACTGTGGTTTATTTCAATCGAATGATCGGACCGGTTTGCTGCTGGCTCTTTCAAACCGGGCGGGCTTTGTCAAATTGGACCGAATAAAATTGGTTCGTAAGAAAAAATCTTAAAACAAACAACGAGGCCCACAAACACTGTTGGGCCCTCCTAAAGAAGTCCAACAAGTTTTGAATTTCAAAAGTTTTCACTTCCCTCTTTCTCTCCCCACTCTCGCCGGAAAGAAAAAAAAAAAAACTCTCAGAACAAATATCTAATCTCTCCTCTTTCGATTCCAAAACCGACCATGAGCTCCTCCTTATCATCATCACCCACCTCCCTCCACGACCCGCTCTTCCCCTGGCTTCTGTAACTCCTTCATCTCTCTCTCTCTTTTTCTATTATCGATGTAATCTTCTCTGTTTCTTTCGATTTCAGGAAGATTCGAAAATCGACGGAAGATGTATGCTCCGGTAGAACTTCCGGCGAAGATCTCGACGAGCTTCTCTACGAGTGTATCTCAACTTACAAGGAAGATCCTCGGTACCGAAACGACGTCAGATTCCTCAAGATCTGCTTTCTCTACGTAATCAATCCTCAAATCCTAGAATCAATTTTGTTTATTAAACTGATTGATGATTTTAATCGAATTGTTTTTTTTTTAATTTTTTAAATTGCTTCATTGACTTTAGCTTGAGGGGAGTGAAGATTTCGAGAGTGTTTATAAAGAAGTAGAAGAGAACGAGATATGCATAGGGCACTCGTTGCTCTACGAATGGTATGCTACTTTCCTCGAGCTCAAAGGGTTATGGATAAGAGCTCATTTGGTTTATCAGACTGGTCTTTCTAGGTTATCTCTCACTCTTTATTTATTTTTCTTTGTTTCGTTTGAAAAATTGCTGCTAATTCTTGGGATATTTTTGACAGGGAAGCTCAACCGTTTGATAGGTTAAAAGAGGCTCACTCTTTCTTCTTGCAACGAATCTCTAAACGGACTAAACCATCTTCTCTTGTTAAGGTTTTAACTTTTTCTAACAAACTAGCATTTGGGTTTTAATTTGGGATTGAATGCAAGTTTAAACCTTGTGGTCAGGTTGGTGAGACGCTTTTTGTTAACCCCTGGGAGACCTCCACTGTGGACGGTTTGATTCTCAAGATTAAACCCCAGCTTGTCAAATATGATGTAAGCCTTACTCTTTATATGATTCAACCACAGGGAGAAAGGCTTGTCCACTGAGTTTCTTTCTTTTATGTTTTGCAATCATCAGGGTTACTATGCAACCAACAAAGCCTTCCCCTCCAAAGCCAACTTGTCTTTTTTGCAGAACTTTTCAAGAAATAAGATCATTGACATAGGTATGATAAAGATTCCTCCCCTTAATGTTAAAGTTGCATTGTTGAAATTATAAGCAGTCTTATGGTGTTAGTGATGATGAGCAAGTATGACCAGGATACATTGGTTTTGTGTATTTTTGGAAGGTGGAAGGAAGTACCAGATCAAGGGATGTGCTGGTCAAGGTGGTTTTGCTCAAGTGTTCAAAGCATGTATTGACTCCAATCCTGATGAAATTGTTGCTCTCAAGGTAGGTTAGGTATGCCCCTTTTCAAATGACATTATGGTAACAATTTGTCAGGTACCTTCACATCACATATTGCTGCTCTCTTCACAGGTACAAAAGCCACCTTTCCCTTTGGAATTCCACATGTATCGCCAGCTTGACCGCAGGATCCCCGAGAACCAAGTATGCACTCACTCTTTTTCCATTATTTTTTACTAGATCACAGGCGTTTTACTTATTACGCTCATACTATGCTGCTAGAGATCAAGTTTTGGATTGGCTCAGAGAGTGCACATGTATTCAGACTGCAGTATACTTGTGTGCGATTATCTATCACATGGGACACTCCAGGTTAGGTTTCTGTTGGACTATCTTACCGACGGAACAACCGATTATGCAAACACGCTTGCTTATCATTTTTAATTGGCCTTTATATTTTTAGGACGTCATAAACTCGTATGTCGTTGTTGGCAAATCCATGGAAGAAGTTTTGTGCATGTATTACACAATTGAGATGCTGTACATGCTGGAAACTCTGCACAGTGTTGGAATCATTCATGGTGATTTCAAGCCAGACAATCTGCTCATCCAATACCCTCCGTAAGTTTCTTGATTAGGCCATGTATTTTTCTGCATTAACGATCGTATCAGAGACTGAGAGATACCTCAACTAATATAACTTTGCAGGAAAAATCTGACCGAGACAGGCTTTCATGAAAAAACAGGCTCTTGGAGCAATCAGGTATCTAGCTTAGCTACGAGTTCTGATTCTTATATGTCTACATACAATCTGATGAAAAGTTGAAACTTCAGGGTCTGTGTCTTGTGGACTGGGGTAGAGGAATAGACTTGAGCCTGTTTCCTAGCACCACCCAGTTTACAGGAGATTGTCGTACGTCAGGTTTCCGTTGCACAGAGATGAAGGAGAACAAACCTTGGAAGTTTCAGGCAAGTCTATCTTTTACTTTCATTGAAGAATTTGTGATTGAACTCTTTAAGATTAATGGAAATGTGTGTTATATAGGTGGACACTTATGGACTCTGCGTAATCGTACATATGATGCTGCACAACACATACATGGAGATCGATAAAAAACAATCTCTGGACGGTGGACACGTAAATATGCCAAGAACTTCCTTCAAAAGGTGCGCTTGTATCTCAAAAGCAGTGAACCTGATTCTTGTTTTGTGTCTCAAATGAAAAGCAAAAGAGAGGGAATGTTTGATTCACTAAGCTGTTTGCGATGCAGATACTGGAACGTGGATCTGTGGAAGGAACTATTCACGAAGCTGCTCAACAGTGAGACGTGTGAAGATGACACTGAGACACTGAGGAGTCTGAGAAAGTCGATGGAAGCGTATATATGCTCTGATCCTAAGCTCATGGACAAGCTTAACGAGTTACTCGCCAAACAACGCGTCTCTTTATGTTCTTCGTAATTATAAAGAGTCTCTGTAAAGTCTGTTTGTGTGTGAAAAAAAGAAAGAAAGAAAGAAAGAAGGAAACCTTTTTAGACACTCTGCTTGCCTCTATCTCAGTGATGCGCAATATGTTAGTTTGACAAATTTATGTATTTCCACTGGTCCTACTTTGTATCTCGCATAACATGTATTACTGTTATCCATTGGTTAATGTAGTTAAGAAGTCAAGAACCCAGCCATAATACGAAATTTATATATCTCTTTAACTTTGGCAATGAATGAATGAATGAAATTTTCATACAAAAGTGAGGATTCAAAAATCTATATTATACAATCTGAATTCAATCGCAAAATAGTCACAAATTTATTATATCTTCATGCTGGACCGATGACCTAATCGGTCAAGAGGCTACGTCGTTGAGACACATTCCGGTTAGCTCCAAATCGGAAACTCATCATTAGTTTAACACTTACTCCCCCCTAATCAATTAAATTAATAATTACAAGTCATTTATTACTTGCGTCACACACAATCACACGACCGTTACAGCTGCATGACGGCCTATACCAGTGGACAAACTACCAAGTAGACCATCGTAGTTCAACATAGAAACTCTAGGCTTTGCCCTCGGCACCCAATTCTCCGGCTCTGTTGTCTCCGATACCGCTGCTCCCAAGGAGTTCGATCTTTGGCACGTGCCAAGCCACTTGGCTTGCATGTACTTGTGTTTTCTCCATGGTCCCATATGCATTTTATTGTCTCTCAAGCATTTCTTTCCCGCGATGCACAATATTTTGATCAGTGATCGGAGCCTATCGGTTTTTCCGACGTAAACCTCCGGCAATCGGCTGATAAGCCTTTTGTAATCTTCACCGCATTTTGCTATCTCGAACTCTGCCCTGAATGATAGCTCGATCACCACTCGCATCTCGCCTTTTTTGGAATCAGATCGATCAATGATCTCTATGTATTCGTGTTCCCCTGATTTTTTTAAATTAAATATATATCACACGAGTCAGTCCAAACACTTGTATAGGCAAAAACTCATAATAAAAATATAATTGAAATCCGATTTTATGTTGATATTTAAGCAACAAATTAAAAAAAAAACGGGTATAAAAAAACCATATTGTTTGTCCATTTTTTCTAACAACTTATTTATTTTAGATATTTTGAATTGGCATGATCTTGAGGAATGATGGATAATGATGGGTGAACATTTCAGAGCCGATACTAGGTATTTTAATAATCATAATAATAATAATGAGTAAAAGATGGTGTCCGAACCTGCAGGGATGTCTTGAGAGCTTCTCCATTTGGATTTGGAGATGACGCAATCGTAGCCGGCCACATCTCGGAGGTGTCGAGAGATTTCACCACGTAAGCAGCTCCGGCAACCGCCAGCAACAGGTCGCAGGCAGACACAATGAAGACCCTTTGATTTAACTTGTTTCAAAGCTTCCTTTGTCGCTTGCCTAATCTTTGTCTCAATCGAACTTGTCCTATACAGTGTCCCCTACACAATTGATCCAAACCAAATTTAGACCGTGAATTTATGAGCTAAAATTAAAATGACGATTAATTATGTTTTCTGAAAGAAAAAATAAAAAGTTACCTGGAGAAGTTGTTCTTGTTCCTGCCAGAAAACTTTGTTTTCTTCAGAATTACAATTGTCGTCGACGTCGTCTATATCTGAGCCCCCGTTGAGGTTGAAGTCTTCCGGTGACTGGTTTCCTTCATCGAGGAAACCGAATAGAACGTCGTCAGAACTAGCCATTCCATCGAGAAATCTCATGATGTCATCGGAATTTTGCCGATCCATCGGTTTTTAAAAATCTTAGGAAAAGGAGAAAAAAAGATTTGTATTTATTTTTGTTTGTACCTTTTATTTATGGGTTTGAAGAAAAAGAGAAGAGAATTTATATAGTGTGGGCATGAGGGAGATGGGACCCGTCTGTTATCAACGAAACTGATACAAGGCGCCGCGAAAGTGCGGATTGGTGGTGATGTGTCGAACTCTGATCGGAGGATGTGTCTGATCTCAAGATGAATGATTGCTCAAGACAGCTAGTATCCATGTCAGCATGACTAATCTCGTGAGCTTCTCCGGATAGACTCGATCATATTCTAATATACTAGTAAATAAACAAAAGATTCCCTTCAAGCACAAAAGGGATAGTGAAATAGACGTTATCAAGAAGAAAAAACCAACAAAAAGAGTACAACACATTATTTACTTTTATTAGGAAAATTGGAAAATATATAACAATGAAGTTTACCAAAATTTGCATTGACATATTTCATGATCCGTTTAATGTCTCTCTTACTCTTGATATATATAATTGTTTGACTGTTTATGTGTAAACTTATGACAATTTCAAAGGAATAATAAAAAAAAAAAGACAATGTCGTTGTTTTTTTATAAAACATTTCTAATCAGATGCAGTGATGTGAGGATGAGTCAGTCCTCCACATTATTAGTTGGAGACTAATATAATACTATTTTCACCTTTATATGTTAAATCTAGCATATATGTTATATGTTATATGTTAAATCTAGCATATATCTTAATGTTAATATAATATTATTAGCACAGTAAAAGAAAATTAAAATATTGAACTTTTTTGAATTCTGGTTTAATTTTGTATTATTTGAAATATTTAAAGTTATTTAACGTTGATAATTATGTTTTCTCTTCGTATAACAAATTGACAACCGTTTAACCATCTATATTTTATTCTAAAATGAAGTGAGAAATGTAGTAATAAACAAACAAAAAAAATATTATTATATAAACTTGTTTATTTTTAATTTGATCTCATTCCCATTTACACATAAACACACATTTTTATCAAACTAATCTATGTAAAGACTCTTTTTGAACGGATACACTTTCAATAATACAAAATCTTCTTTAAATCAAGCTAATTTTGTTCCTACTCCAAACTAGAAAACATTTGTAAATGGAAGGCAAAAGTAATAATTTTGAGATATAACCCAAAAAAACGTAAGTGAAATCAAAATTATTATCAAAGTCTTTTTTTTTCTTCTCATTGTCTCTGTTGAACCATTTTAAACCTTAAATCATGTCCTCAGTTTGATATATTTCCTTACTCCTTCCAATGGCGTTTTCTAATCATGCAAGTTATCATTTTTTTTTTTTTTTTTGTCAACGGTTTCATTTCATAAACTCAAACCAGAGTACTTGAAAAACAAAGTTTGGGGACACCACCCATTGCCAAAGCAACAACAACTAAACATAAGGTTGTGCATAGATTATAACAAAATGATAACGGAGTGACGAGAGGGACAAGGTTCCTAACAATGAAGGAGCCTGTAATCTCAATCAAAACCAACCCCGAGCGCAGGGCAAAGAAGAGGACAATCGAGTCCGCTAGAATCTGAAGACTTGAGAATCCAGATGATAATGTTGAGTGAGGAGCTTTCTGCAGCGTTACAGCTTTGATTCTTTGAGTAGAACTCACGATCCACGTTCCATTAGCCGACCAAGTCGGGAAGTTCTCAACATACCCACCTGGAGAGGACACATCAACAAACTCAGAGGCGACCAAACACCTCTTCCAAAAGATTAATTGCTGTGAGGTGAACCGCCATGGCCAAATAGTCAAACCTGAAACAATAGCATCCATTGCCACCAAGACAGAAGTCCAGATAACATCCTCAAACTGAGGTAAAAGGAGCTTAAACCTGAAGATCGAAGAGCTTATAATATCCTCAACACGAGGTAAAGAACCATTCAAAAACAGCATAATCTCTTGTTTGCAAGGAAACAAGGATCTTCTACAAAGACAATTAAATTCTTCTCGGAGGCAATGATCGAACAAGAATGACTCACTCCAGTTCAACACTGATCAACAGCATTTCAACATCTATCTAAAACTGCAAGTTATCATCTAAAACTTTATTTTTCATCTAGAAACTTAGCAAGACGAATGCTTGTTTTGCATATTTTTAATTATTGCCACCAGTTCAACACTGATCAACAGCATTTCAACATCTATCTTTCATCTCGTAGCTGTTAACGAAGCCCACACTATCAAAATGTATGACTCTAATATCATGTGGCTAAAAATTTTGGATTCATAGGGCCTGAACTCATGATCCATTATAATTTGGTCTCCACCCCCCCCCCCCCCCAAATTTCGTTCCCGCAGAAAAATCATAAAACAACACGAAAACATATGGATCATCTCCGTGGGGAAAAATGACGTTATTTATCCAGAAACAAAAATAAGTTATCGATAGTTACTTGCAATAATGTGAATATCTACACTTGGCACTTAGCATTGCATTTTGTTATATTGATCAATTCAACATTAGACAAGCAAATTGAAAGTGTAAGCGCTGAAATCTATTCTATTAAAACATCAGTTTGACTCATTGATAAAAATATGATCTAACAGATATTTCAACAATATATTTTTTTTAATGATAACTGTAATGCCCTTTTAATTTTTTAAAGTAACTATATACATGATCTTTTTTTTCGAAACTAACCACCACTCCTTACAAGTTTGAACTTTGAACATACCGTTTATTTTTTTTTTATACCGTGTACATAGTTTTAATTTTTGATAGTAACCACCACATGTATACGGCTACATTTTTTATATACAAAATTAAATAATTCCAATTTTATGAAAAACATTTTTTATTTAATCTATTTATTTAATTACTGTTTTATTGCTAAACAAAATTGTAACAATACTTTGTTTTTTTTTTTTTTAATTACTGTTTGATAATAAAGTACCATATTAATGTGTTAAAAGGTTATGGCACAAATGTATAGTTTAACAATATAATAAATTCAATACAATTATCAAAATAATTTACTAATCATTTTTTAAAAAAAATTACGCAAATATAATCACAGATAAAAACACAAATATGATTACAAAAAATACATAAAATATATATAAGATACAAGGAAAAACACAAGTACATACTTATGAAACTTGATTTATTTAATATACTTACAAAAAATATATATTCTATTAAATTCATATCATACAATAATAAGATTATACAAACACATAAACATATAAATTATATTAGGCAAAAATTTTAAAAACAAAAAAATACCCGCCCTCTCGAGGGCGGGTCAATATCTAGTTCTAATATAAAGGGTATATTAAATTGATTAATTATCCAAGATTCACGAAAGCTCTAAAGGCTGACTAAGCTTATTTCAAATCATTTAGCCCAATGAACAAAGATGTTTTGGATTCTTTTTCCGATTTATGCCCCCATATTTTCCGCAATAGTGATCGATGATTTATTTAGATGGATGATATGACATGTTGCCTCTCCATACGTATGCAATGCCTTCATTATAAGATTTTGGCATTAATCAACCTCGGCTTTGCACAAAAAAAACTATTGTTATAGAAGAGCAGGTGATTGACTGCCACCCCATCCTCACTAAAGCTAAAACATTTGATGCTCTCTGTCTCCTTAGCTTGTTTCAAAAGATGTGTTAGATCTTCCACGCACATTACAAAAAGGATATGTCGCAATTTTGTATGAAAAATCACCATACTATAAGTTTTTTTTTCCACCATGGTCATTGATGAGAAGTTGACAACATATTTAGTACTAGATTATTATACAAAAATTTATTTACTTATTAACAGAAAAAAAAAACAAATTGTGATTTTCCCTAATCAAAATAAAGGGGGAGGGGGAACAAGGGTCTGTCTTAATTAATTGAATCAAATATATAATACATTAGATTTTATACTAAAACAAGTAATTATTTTATGTGAGATTCACATGGTTGAACGTTTATCATAGAGGACAGAGGAAAACTCTGAATCTAGTGACGCTCAAACATGTGGTCTGTTTTCATAAAGACGAGGCAAATATTTGTTTATTTTTTCCTTTTTCTCAGTTTCAAAAACATGAAAGAACTTTTTCAACAAGACATACTTGCACTGACTTGAACAACTAGTCTTATTTCATGAATATCAAGTGGAAATAGTATTTAATTATAAATATCATTATAACTGTATACTCAAGAAGAGGCTTTCATCTACAAAGGGTGGCCTATATTTGTGTTTATTTTTTTCCAAAGAAGTTACATTGGGTGAGTTTGTATTCATTCTACTTTACAATACTTTATGTATCTCTATGTTTTTTTTGTTGCTAGAAGTAAAAAATGAAAAACAAAAACTAGGTGATGATTGATTGCACTGGTTATAGATTTTAGTTTTTGTTTTTTTAGTTTTTAGATTTGAATTTTAAATTTTTGGTTTTTGACTTTGCTTAGATTTTAAATTTTTGGTTTTTGACTTTGCTTAGATTTTAATTTTTGTTTTTCAAACTAAAACAATAAAATATAATAAATAAAAAACATTTATTTTTAAAAACAGTAAATACAAAATATTATTATCATCATAAATAAAAAACATAATATTACCAGTTCATTTAAAAATATATTATAAAATAAAAATAATAGCTATGTTTTTAAATAAATTTATTTTATATCACCAGGAAAATACACAATTAATTCAATTACTTTTTATTTATTTTAATTCTTCCCTGTGGTGAATAGAACAGTAGTTAATGAAACCAACATTTTACCGCAAAAGCTCCTCCATAATTCACGCCTGATTGTCCACATAGACAGACAGACAGACATCAAAGGGCCCCCACATCAAAGTGCGTGTAATTTGAATCTGAGCTTACTTCCTTTCTTCTTCATTCTCACACCTCTCTGCTAACATTTGGGATCATCCTGAATGCTTCTTTGGTTGGTTTCTTATTGGAAAATTTTATTCAAAAAAATAATCTTTGATCTGGGGTTGTTTCAATTAAAGCTGAGATTATTTTTTTTCCTTTTTGGGTGTTAATATAAACTGGCGAGACTACAAGCGATCCTAAAATACCACCACAAGCTACCAAGACCAAGAAGAAGCATGTCTCCACCAGGAAACGGACCAATGGTCCCAATACTAGGCTTCCTTACATGCGTCGCGTTTCTATATCTCTCATTCGGAGATTTGTGGTTCGATTACAACAGGGAGGCGGAGCTAGGGTTCGTGAGCCGGAACGGGACACAGTTCGTGCTTGATGGTAAGCCTCTGTATGTGAACGGGTGGAACTCGTACTGGTTCATGGACCACGCCGTCAATGATCATAGCAGGCACCGTGTCGGTGCAATGCTCGAAGCTGGATCCAAAATGGGCCTCACTGTTTGCAGAACCTGGGCCTTCAATGATGGAGGCTACAACGCTCTCCAGATCTCTCCTGGCAGATTCGATGAACGTGTCTTCAAGGTACCCTCCTTTGCCTTCCGTCTACGCTTTCTCCGTAGGCTTTGAACATTATTACACTTGGAAGCTTCTCTTAGGATCTCTGTTTTTAGAATTTTTTCTTTTAAAAAATTCAGTATTTTTGACGACATTAGTCAAGGTTGAACTTATTTTTAATAACAATGCCAGCGAAGATGATTATAAATAGAAAACAGGGCAATGTAACGCATCTATTTATTCCACTCTCTCTCTCGCTCTCTTAGTGAAGTTTGTATAATGTGGTTACATCCCATTTTTTCTCTCTTGATGAAAGCTAATTATATAATGTGGATAGGCATTGGATCATGTAATCGCAGAGGCAAAAACACACGGTGTTAGGTTGCTTCTTAGCTTAGTGAATAACCTACAAAACTATGGAGGGAAGACTCAGTACGTGAACTGGGCATGGCAAGAAGGTGTTGGCCTCAGCTCCTCTAATGATTCTTTCTTCTTTGACCCATCTATACGCAGATACTTCAAGAATTATCTCACCGTACGTTTTTGGATAATTATCTCACCGCAGGGAGTTGTTGTTATTAGTGATGTTGTAACTCTGAATATGACAATTTGACAGGTGCTGCTGACCCGCAAGAACTCGATAACAGGGATAGAGTACAGAAACGACCCTACAATATTTGCGTGGGAGTTGATAAACGAGCCTCGGTGCTTGACTGATATCTCTGGGGATACTCTCCAAGTGAGTTTGTTTGATTGGTTTCTTGTTCTATTTTGTTGTTAATAAATAATTAGTAATGTATATTCTTCTTATTTTTTGGTGGGGGGGAATCATTCAAAAAGGACTGGATTAACGAAATGACAGCATTTATTAAATCGATTGACAAGAAGCATCTTCTAACCGTAGGCTTGGAAGGTTTCTACGGCCCCAAGAGCCCAAAACGGCTGACGGTTAACCCGGAAAGGTGGGCCTCTGAGCTTGGTTCAGATTTTGTTAGAAACTCTGAGTCCCCAAACATCGATTTTGCATCGGTTCATATCTACCCTGATCACTGGTAAGTAAGCTGACTCTCTATATTTGTTTTGAAAGTCTTTGAAACAAGCAAACAAACAAACAAAGTTCCCATGCAGGTTTCACGATCAGGGGTTTGAAGAAAACCTAAAGTTTGCGGTGAAATGGATGCAATCTCACATGGAAGACGGGGACAAGGAACTGAAGAAGCCTGTTCTCTTCACGGAGTTCGGGCTCTCGAATATGAACAAGGACTACGAGCCGTCTCAGCGTGATCGGTTCTATAGAACAATATTTGATGTGATATACAAATCAGCCAAGCGTAAGAGGTCTGGGGCAGGGACATTGGTGTGGCAGTTTTTGATACAAGGCATGGAAGGGTTCAACGATGAGTTTGGGATAGTGCCGTGGGAGAAAGATTCGATACAGAGACTAATGATGGAGCAGTCTTGCAGATTGGGTCGGGTGACAGGACGCCTTCTTCAGGACAAGAAGTCGACAGAGGTATGTTCCAACAAACCATGATCATGATCATGAGAGAAGTACACTTAACTATACAGATTATAATTTACTTGGGGTTTCAAGACGATATCAGTTACAAATTTGTAATATTTATCCTCGAACGTTTTATTTATTCTAACTTCAGCCCCGAACATTTTAAGGTATTCATTAAAAGCCTTAACATTTTGAAGTATTTTGCGGGGTTTCTAGTCTGCACTGAAGAGCATATTATAGTTGTTGGGCTAGGAAACTTGTCTTATGGATACAGGACCTTTGTTTCACACAAACACGTATGTGCTCTGAGAAAAAAACAGTAGATGAACCGATAGAGTAATGATGATAATTTCATTTGTCTAATAAACCCACTAACCATTTGGAGAATAAGCTTATAAATTGACTTATTGAGTGCGTCCATGATAAAATGGAAGGGCAAGAGAATTTTTGTTTTTTTAAGAACGTAACACAAATTTTATAAATGGAGCATGTTATTCAGATGTGTTATCAAGTAAATAATTGTTATAGTTCTTCGTTCTAAAAACTCTCATATTAGAAGTGTACAGTTTGAAATTGGAGAAGAGAATAAATACAAAAAAAGTACATATATATTGCTTGCAGTCAGTCTCTAGGTACATATAATCCACGCTCAAATTTAAATAATTTCGGCAAATAAATACTCTATAGCCACCAATTTGAAATGAAGACAACACCGCACCTTAAGCCAAAATTACATACCAACAAGCAACCAACCAACCATAAGAAGTCCTAACAAAACTTTTCTTTTGGGAAAATTACTTTTACAAAATATGTGGAAAGTCTCAAAGATCAAACTCAAAGTAATAAGAGCAAAACAATATAGCAAGACTTGATGATTGGGCTTCAGAATAGTTTATCGTTCACTCAGTTGCTCAAAGCCTTTAGCTTTGATCAGGCAATGTAGGCAAAGATATGCTACATCATCACCAGCTTCTTTAAACAAGAGCAGAAATACAAATATAGGCAAAATAAAAGTAGGTAAGCCTCAGAATGGAATTATTTTAACTAGATATCATTCGATTATCAGACAATGTAGGCAAAAATTTTGAATCATCATAAAACTGAGAAAGTTCCTATAAATCATTATGACTCTAGATAAATAAAAAAAAGGATGAATGAGCCTCAGAGTGAATATAAGATTCAAGTTTCCATTTCATGGTAAATCAAATAATGTAGGCAAACTTTTTCAATCATCACCGGCCTGAAAAATATCCTATAAATTATTATGACCCTGGATAAATAAAATAAAAAAAGGATGAATGAGCCTCAGAGTGAATATAAGATTCAAGTTTCCATTTCATGGTAAATCAAACAATGTAGGCAAACTTTTTCAATCATCACCGGCTCAATCATCTAAAAAAACAAAAGTTTCCCAACAGATTTTGATATGAATACATATAAGAAAGCTCATATTAGTAGCAACATCATCTATATCACCATCGTTATGAGCTGGACTCGATCAACAAAAGCATATAACTCAAAAGAAAAATAATAAGAAAACAAACAAATAAGCAAATCTTTGCTAGTGATAGCGGGACCTGTAACTAAAACGCTCAGAAAGACTTTATCAATGATTTTGTGTGTGTTTTCTCTTCGCCACCATAGAGTTTGTCCTCTTATTACTCTCATCTAAAACCCTAGAGGATCCTTCCTTATATGCTTGCAACTGTGTGTTAGCGATGGGTAGAGGCCCATATGTCGGCCCATTAGAGCTTTATATTATCCACCCAACGTTTTAGAATTGTTGTTTGTTTGATTGAATTCTTTGAACTAAAATGGATGGAGAAGTTTTATAATTTTCAAATATCGTCGTTTCCATTTTTGTAAAACAGAACATAGTTTTTTTTTTTTTGCTAAATGAAAACAGAACATAGTTATTTCATAGTTCAAACAATGAATAACTAGATGTGTTAATTCTTTTGGAGTATTAAAGAGTAGATCTCATTGTATACATTGATGAATAAGAAGGTTGTTGACATCCAATCAAAATAGGTAATTAGGGGGGAGAATAAAAGGACAAGACTTGGATAAATGCAAAACCCACAAAAGTATGAAGAAGACAAAACTTTTGGTGTACATAAACTTCTTTTTTTTTTTAAACACAAGATGCAAAGATGGAAGAGGAAAGGAGGAAGGAAACATTAGCGACGAAGGTTCTTGACTTTGGACCATCCCTTTTTGCAAGATTTGCCGACGACTTTGATACCTTTCTTGAACAGAAGCTTCAGCTCGATCGCCCTCATCTTCACCTGATCCTCGAATGCTCCCATCTTCTTCCTTCCTTCCTTTCTTCTTTCTCTAACCAGAGATAGATATTTTTGTCTGTAATAAAGTTTGGCTTGAGCCCACATCTCCCTATTTATAAAAATAGGACAGCCTTTTTTTTAACACCTATGATGACAGCTATGATGAGTTTATTCTGTGGTTTGGGGAGATTTACAGCTAAGCTAAGTTAAGCTGTCTCTGTTGTATTTAAAAGTGCTTTTTATTGTTTCTAAACTCTGTTTTCTTTTTGGGTACAAGTTACAGTTGACAGGTAATAAACTAATAACTAGTATATTCTTTTCCCAATGCTGACCCAACTACCACCCTGTTTCTTCCTTCTCTTGAGTCATTGTTGTTAGCCTTTAGCAGTGCTCTCGAGAGTTCGACCATTTGGAGAACCACAAGTGATACCACCTGTACTTTGTAGCCACACCATAATTTCTAGTAAGAAAATAATGGATGAAAAGTAAGAGCAGAGATGATTGATTATTACTTGACTTCCCCACACCATGATTAATTAGTAAAACCATTCCAACTAGCGAAGAGGAAACGTAGGACTTGGGTCTGAAGATCAAGAAGAGGCTGGTGGAGGATGATGGATACTGTTTAGCTTTTGTATTATCTTATAAATGATGCTGTTAGGTTATGTAAGAGATCATCTGTTAGGACTACTTGTTGTTATGCTACTTTGACTTCTTCTTTGCCATCTATCTCACTATAAAGCCCAAACCGCGATCTCTTGTAAAAAAAAATCTTGAATACACATATATACATACGGGAAAGTACTCGCATTTTAAAGACTAGCTAGAGTAAGTGATGCGTGCCGACCTTTCTCATGTCGAGTGCTTCCACGAGTATCTATTCACACTCTTTAGGAACAGTCGTATATTCATCCTCCAACATGATCTTCGTAGTACATAACTTGGTGTGTCTGTTTGCGGAGACGAAACAGCTGGACCTCACCACCGCGTGGTGTTCCATTATCTTCCTCAATCCCAGGTCAACTACGAAAGTAATGTAAAGATGCCTCACATGGCCATCAATCACGACATCCTTGCCACCAAACTATTGGCAGACAACACATGCCGACATCATACAATCAATATATTATTACTCATCCAACAACCTGTAACTGTGTTTCTCAAGTCTTATAAAAATTTAATACGTGGAAGCAAAATGAATAAATCCCAGACAATATCCTCATCACCAAATTTTGCAGAAGAAAGAAATAATGAATAAAAATAGAAAACCAAAACGAAGGACTAAGATTCTCTCTCTCTCTCCAGAAGAAGAAATGGTGCGCCATAGAAAACCCACAATAGAGCTTCTATGACCACATGTTTACCTCTTCTTATTTTTGCCCGCAGTTACTTTGACTTTAATACCAATTTATCCCCTCCCCCAATAGTAAAGCTAACACAGCCTTCTCTCTTTTACTCTGCCTTGGCTCCCTCAGCCTCAACCACAGGCTTTTCCCCTTCTCCCGAGGCAGCAGCAGTAACAGCAGCTTCAGGTTTCGCTGTTTCAGCACTTGCGTCTTTGGCAGGTGATGCAGGTTTTTCCTCTGCAGCCTTTGTCTCAGCCTCTGGGGCCTTTTTCTCCGCCGCAGGTTTTCCATCTTTGGCGTCTTTGCCACCTTTTGCATCTTTGCCTTCTTTGGCATCTTTAGCGTCCTTGGCCGGAGGAGGAGGAGGAGGCATCATGTGGGGTGGTGGATTAGTCTTGAGCTTCAAGAATATCTGCCTCATCCTCCCAAGATCAGTAGGCTTCCCAGGTTTAGGACCCTGGATAACCATCACAGAAGGTTTCTTGTCCGGATCCTTTTTCCCTCTCTTCTTCTCAATGTTGGGAACCTCACGCGGGATCAGCTCCGCGATTGCTTTCCAGTAGTGCTTGTCAACTTCCTTGTGGAACTTCTCTTGGTTCACCCAATAAAGCTTCAAGAGAGAAAGAGAGAGAGGTTTTAAAAGAATCTCACACAAAAAGCTAGCTTGAATTGAATCACACAGAGATTATTACCTTCTCCCGTTCGCGGTTATCAGCCTTGTTGGTCTCGATGGTCTTTTCTCTCTTCTCATAAAAGGCCTTCTTGTATTCGTCAGCTTCAGCTATGAGCTGATTCCGCATCTCCTTCTCCTTCTTTTCCTTCTCCTCGAGGTGAAGTGCGTTTTGACTAAACCAAAATATCACTTCACACACTCAGAGATTCATTCGTATGATAAAAGATGGGTCCTTTCTTGATCCTAACCAGAGGCTTTGCAACTGAACTCTAATCTAACACATTTGTTACATTCATTAAACGACCACATGATCCTAACATCTTTATCGAATGATCTAAAGTCCAAAACTTTCCTAGCTATTAGAGAGATCTAGACGACTAACCGGCGCCACTCACGGCGTTGGAACCCCTCCTCCCGCATCTCGTTCGGATCCGGAAGAGTCGGCCCATCGGAGGCGAAGATCCCGGCGTCGCCGTTTCCGTTCGGGGAGGAAGCAGCAGCGAATCCGTAGCCGTTGGGAGAGGCGGGATTTTCAGATCCATCACCGTTGAAGGAGGAGAAGCCAGCAGATGGCGGGGCTTCGGAGAAGTTTTCGTAGCTCATGAATGAATCGTCGTGTTCAGTCGGGGAATGGGTCTGAGCCGCCGGGAAGTCTCCGTCATCGAAAGTCGCCATGGCGTAAAAATGAGCTTTTTATGATCCGATCGCTGCTTTGATTCACAAGAAAGAGAAATATAGACAAGAGCCTTTACGGAACTCAAAACGCGTCGTTTTCAAAGCTTAGCGTAGATCTGATTTACTTTTCTTTTCTTCCATTAGAATAGGGCACGTTGACCAAAACGTGCAACTGACTAACCCAAGCCACCAAGCGTTTGAAACGGTGACGTTTTACAATTAGCTGTTTAGGTAGTAGGAGCCTCTGGAGGAGAAGGAGGTTTCCAGGTGTTGCCTGACCAAACTCACAGTACAGCGTCGTTTTATTGTTATCTTACAAAAAGGCCTCGTGTGAGTGCCGTCACTTGATCTCTCCCTTCCCACAATCTCTCCTGAAACCCTAAATCAAAAAGTCGAGAACAATGGCGTCGTTCGCTCGCCGAGCTATGAGCCTAGCTCAGATTCCATCTGTAGCACGTGCCCCCGCCTCTGTCTGTCAGCGTCGTGGTCTCGCCAGCGCCGCTGGTACTTTTTTCCCTCTCTTCCGATATTTGCTTAGATCTAATGATTACTCCCTTAGATCGTGTAGAAATGTTTTTGGAAACCATTGAATTGATTGATTGTTTGTTGTGGATTGAATCTAAAAAAAATGAGAATGTTGCAGATCACCATGGATCTACCAAGGTTGACTTCTGGAAACAGCCCACGAACCCAGGAAACTGGAAAGAGGAGCATGTACGTTTCTTCATATCTCTGTTTTTATTTTTGTTTTAAAGCTATGAGTTGATGATGATGATTCCTTTTCTTCTCTGCAGTTTGTGCTTATTTCGCTCTCCGGCTGGGGCATGCTTTTCTACGGTGGATACAAGCTCTTCACCGGCGGCAAAGGAGAGGTAACTAACTGCTTCCTCTTCTTCATTAACAATCCGTCTCTCTCTATTCCTCTACCCCTTCTTACATATGTTTTGATTGTCCTTTGCAGAAGCCTGCCGAGGCTGCGCAATGAATTTATCACTGAGGGAAAAGAGTTTTCTTCTCGTGCATTTACTTTCACTTTCAGCACCTTGTGACTGGTCTTGTTATCAAAGCCAGCAATTACTTGTTTGTTTTCTTTGACAATAATATGGATCGTTTAATCACCTTTTGAGATCTCAATCATGTATCCAGTGGATGATTCTGTTTCATAATTTCCCCTATGCTTTGAAACTTTTCAAGGTTTTAGCGTTGTGATTTGCTTTGGATCATTCTACTTGTTTGGTTTGGATGACAGTAAATCAGTTCCCTGTTCACGATTAGTTATCTATGTCCACCATGTTTGACTGATCCAAATGTTACTGCTAGTTGCTTTCGTCTACAGCTGCTGTTCTCGGGTCTGCTAATGCCTAATTAGATAGATCTTGAGAGGACGAAACATACTCTTCAAAAATATTCGCAGCTTGCCTCTTGTTAGTTTTGTGTTGTATTAGGAGTTTAAGTTAAGCATTTTCTCCTATTGCTTTCCAAGCACAATGCTTCTCAGTTGTTTTTATTCATACACGGTCTCTCCAGTCACCAATGTTGTAGTGTATGAGGAGCACTGTTTTTCAAATCGTAACTTTGACCCCCTCAATGAACACCCACACGTAGTTTCTAGAGGTTTCTTTCTCAGAATGCTTCTCAAAGGCAGCTGGCGTTAACTTGTCATATTTTGTAGAATCAAAAATGTGGAATCACCAGGCCAAACAAGCGATATGAGTTGATGAATATTCATCATACTAAGTCACACGTGTTCCTATACTCCAATGTGTACATCATACACTTACTATTAGTACAAAACACCAATGATGGGGTTTATCACCTAATGGAACTATCATATGAGTTTCATTTTCATTTTAAATATTTGCTAGCTTGAAATTATACTCATCATAATACAATTTAGAAAAACGCAACCGCAAAATCTAATGAATATTCTATAAGATAAGGGAATGACAACAAATTGTTTTTGACTTTAAAATTTCTCATCTTGAACACAAACAAACAACTCATTGTATTATATCAACAGATGAGCAACTCCTTATACCTTTGAGCGATCTGGTCGGCTGTATAGTCCGTATAATACCCTTTTCCCACAATCAGACCTTCCTCTCCGCCAAGCCTCTCGATCAGTCCCTGAACTTCATCTCCTCCGACTTGGCTTGGATTCAACAAGTTACAAGCGACCTCTATCACTCCTTCCCCGTGCACCAGAGCCATCGTCTGCACCGAAGCCAAGCCTCCTCCTCTCTCGCTTGCCTTCCTCGCAATTCTCTTCACCGCCTTGAGATCAGTTGACATGACTGGCACGTTGTAGTTACTGACCCACCCGCACGCCCCAATCGCCACAACCCCTTTGGCTTTGCTCACCTCCTGTGGCCCTGCGTCTGGCTTGACAGGAACCACCTCCAACTCCAACCCACCTGCCCATTCATGTCCCTCCCTGTTCGCCTTGAAATACCCCAGCTTCCTTCTTATCGAATCCAGCGTGCACTGCTCCTCATGTGCTGCTCCATATAGATACGTAGGAACTGCACAAATGGTAGTAAGTCATATCAACAGCCTCAAGATTCCAAGAGTCTATGAATAAAGGTCCTCCATAAAGTACTCACCTCTGAGAATGGATCCGATATCCCTGGCCAAGGAAGTAGCAACGGAAGAAACTTGGTCAATAGAGGTCTCATACAAAGGGTGAAAGCATATGTGGTCGACCACACCAAGCCGGGGATGGGAACCACAATGCGACTCGAGGTTGATCGCGTCGAGAGCAGTCTTAACCATCGCAAAGACCGCACTCTTCAGGGGAGAAGAAGATGACGACCCCTCGTGAGCTAGAGCGGAGACGAGAGTGTACCCAACCCTACCATAAGCAGCGTCTTCAAACTTGTTGACAATCGCAGCTGGTGGAAAAGTCTTTGCGGATCTCTCGATAGCTTCAAGGGCAGTCTTGTTCCTCGCTTCAGATATATAAACCTTGCAACAACCAAGCATTTCTCTCCTCAACATCTCCTCCTCCGACCAAGATAAATAAACAAATAAAATAAAAGCTTTCTTTGTTGGCTAAAAAAGAAAGAAAAAAGCTTATCCACTAACGACTCTGTGGCCAAAAAAAAAAGTACAAACCAATTTAAAAAAAAAAAGAAAAAAAAAGAGACGTGTCTTGTTAGAAGTCGAGGTTCGAAGAGGGGTTTGGGTATCCCTTGTACACCAATTGTTTCTTGGGCACGCCGAGAGATGCGCATATGATGTTGAACTTGACCCTGAGACCATCCTTGATCTCGTCTTTGGTTTCGTCCTCTGGATCCATCATCGGAAACTTATCGAGCAAGGCTTGGAAGTCGTGGAGGTGCTTGTGGAGCTGAGGAGACAAGTGAGCAAGGAGAGCAGGTGAGTTCCAGAGGGAAGAGCAGCCCTTGTAGAATCCGAGAAGCTCGCCAGTCTCGAACCCGAGTTTCAATCCAAGATGACGAGCGTCTTCCCGACCCGAGACAAGACCCGCTTCGTAACCTTCGTCGAAGCCTTGTTGTATGTGTGTTTCCTCTAGGCGGAGTATACAATCGAAGATATCTTCTGAACTCATCGTCCAATTGAAAAGTGATGATGATGATGATGATGATGATCTCTCGAGATAGATACGATGTATCTTCTAAAATTTTAATTAGGGTTAAAAGGAGTTAAGACTAGAGATTTGGGGATTTATGATGTTACTTTTGGGTCAGAATATAAGCGGCCCAAAACAATTGGGCCCTCCTTAGACACTGTCTGTAGTCTGTACTGAGAGAGAGGGGCATTTAATGTTGAAAGCTGTAAAATGACTGGAAGCAAGTTGGGGGTGGTAGCTTTTGATTATTCATTCCTTCGTGCTTTTGCCTATTAACTTTTCTTACCAAACTTGTGTGTTTCACTTCAGTTTATGATAACCAAAAAGGAGAAGATCCATCTCAAAAGCTTATAGAAAAAGAGCTGAATAACAACAAAACAGTAGGGGTCTCTAGGCAGGCTACATACAATGGCAAGTAGCTTGATTCATTAAAACAAACAAATGGAATTGGAAAAACAAAAAAACAAAAAAAATAACAAATATGGTTGGTACATCAGTTATCAGTGGTAAGATTTGAGCACAGCTCCACAAAAGTGACAGACAATGGCCTTCCAAGCTTTGCGGTAAAAGGGAACCCCGCAGAATCTTGTGGAGGTTCTCATGTCAGCCACCACTGCTCCTCCTCCACACCTCGAGCATAAACCGGCAGCCGGCTTTCTCCCTCGGACTTGCTTCCTTTGGTCTACAAGAAAACAGAAGATGGCCATTCCTTCTCCACAGGTCAGACTAGATGAAGAGATATAGCAAACTACAGAACTGAATGTTGTGTGTTAAGCTTCAAGTTGGAGAGGGGTGAGTGTGTCTTCTTAAATAGAGCAGTCTTGGGAGTTTCAACCATCTAGATCGCCGCCGCGTGTCACGTACAGATACAGTTGGCTCGCTGACTTCCCTTACTCCCATTGACTTTTTGCACATTCAAAATTTTTTTATTGAATTTTTATTATTTTAAACGAAATCACCACTGATGAGTTGTGCCACATATCTTCTTATTATCACTCTCAACTGCCTCTGGTTATTTATTTAGGATACTACTCTACACCAGAGGGCAGAGACACCCATTTCCCCATTAACCATAGCCATTGACTTTCGCATTATTCGTAGTATTTTATTTAGTCAAATGAATGATAACACCCACCCATTAATGCCTTTGAACAAACTACCATGTTCTAAGGTTACCCATATTTGAGCCATCACGTACGCGTTTGGGTGATATATCCAGAATTGCGTATTTATTATGTATATGTATATGCTTCAGAGTGTAGGCTTCTTTCAAAGATGGTTTTGAAAAAAAAAACAGTTAAGAAGTTGAGTGAGTTACATTTACTTCAAGTGAAAAAAGGAGTGAGTGGCGGAGTAAGTCAAATCCCCTACAAGCGCAAGAGGAGATGTTTTTTTTAATGTTGTTATCTGGAACAAAAGGGTGAGAGTGTACATGTGTGTTGTCAGAGAGCTGCCATCATTGCTCGTCTTGTTGCCTCCTGCTTCAACTCTGCCGCTTTCCCTCTCCCCCTCAAGTACATGTGTATACTTGATGTTCCAACACACAAACGTACATCATTGAGGATTTTTTTTGAATGTTGTTATCTGCAACTGATCACAAATTTGTGGAATAAAATCTTTTAGAATGGTTTATTCCATTAATTCCATAACTTTTTATCATTTTCTTTGAAAGATATTGAATGATCATTCTATCTAATTCTACATCAATTCTATAATTATTCCATCCCTTTTATTCCACTAACTCCTTTTTTTCTGTCTACTAATAATAAAAGAGAAGGTGGTCGAGTTGAGTAGGTGGTACGTTTGTTTAGTTTCTAAACATAACTGTCGAGGCAACCATTTTGTCATAGTCATGTGATTCCATCCATCAAGAAATAAAATAAACAACGCTTTCTTAACGTAATGGGCCAATCAGGAGACAGGAACGTAATGGGCCTGGCCTTATTAGAAAAGACCCAAAATGACCGATGGAGGAGATGTTGTTCTGCTTTCACAATCCATTTCCTCGTTCAACTTTTTTTTCTGCGGTGAGGATCTCCCAAATCAGAAGAGAGAGTCGATATGCAATCCCGTTCCGCCCTCCTCTCTCGCTTCCTTCGACCTGCGTCGTCGAGATTCTTCTCCTCTTCCTCTCCGATCACTCCCGTCTCATCCACAACAACTCAATCCCCCAGGACCCTCGAGTCTCTCCGAGCGCGTCTGGCGGACGAGTCGCCTTCCCTCACCGACTTCATCCACGGCGATACCTACTCCGTCGAGGTCGGCACCAAGAAGAAGCCCCTCCCCAAGCCCAAATGGATGAAGGAGTCGATCCCCGGCGGCGAGAGGTACGTCCAGATCAAGAAGAAGCTCAGAGACCTTAACCTCCACACCGTCTGCGAGGAGGCTAAGTGTCCCAACCTCGGCGAGTGCTGGTCCGGCGGCGAAACTGGAACCGCCACCGCTACGATTATGATCCTCGGGGATACGTGTACACGTGGCTGCAGGTTTGTTTCTTCTTCATCCCTCTCTTCCTCCTCATCAACTTCAAATCAGTTTTTTTTTTTTTTTTTTTTATAGATTTTGCAATGTGAAGACATCGCGCACGCCTCCACCTCCTGACCCCAACGAACCTAACAACGTGGCTGAAGCAATCGCATCGTGGGGTGTTGATTACGTCGTCATCACCAGTGTAGACCGTGACGATCTGCCTGATCAGGGGAGTGGACATTTTGCACAAACTGTGCAGAGATTGAAAGCTTTGAAGCCGGAGATGCTGATAGAAGCTCTAGGTAACCTCACTGACTACGACGACGTCTTTAATTAATTTATGAGTTTTTTGTTTTCTTGATGTTTGATTTGTATATATAGTTCCTGATTTTCGCGGAGATGGTGGATGTGTTGAGAAGGTGGCGAAGTCAGGGCTTGACGTCTTTGCGCACAATATTGAGACGGTTGAGGAGCTTCAGAGCTTTGTGAGGGATCACCGTGCTAACTTTAAGCAGTCGATGGATGTGCTTAGGATGGCTAAGCAGCATGCGCCTGCAGGGACCTTGACGAAGACGTCGGTGATGCTGGGATGTGGGGAGACTCCTGATCAAGTGGTCAAGACTATGGAGAAAGTGAGAGCGGCGGGGGTTGATGTTATGACGTTCGGCCAGTATATGCGGCCTTCTAAGCGTCACATGGCTGTAGCTGAGTACGTGACACCGGAGGCTTTTGAGAGATACCGCCTTCTTGGCATGGAAATGGTAATGCCTTTTTTTTTTTTTTTTTTTTGGAAATTTGATGGGAAACAAGGAGAGGGGTAAAATGGGATTGTTGGTTAAACAGGGATTCAGGTACGTAGCATCAGGGCCGATGGTGAGGTCGTCGTACAAAGCAGGAGAGTACTACATAAAGTCCATGATAGAGGCTGATCGAGTTTCTTCCTCTCCGTAGATACTCATTCCAAGATTACGCTGTGTGAATTATTTCACGTTATTGCTTTGTTTACTCTGAATAATGATGAGAAAATGTAATACTATCATTTGTCATTTGTGTGTTTATTCTTCTCTCTCACTATACGATCATTGTCCTTCATCTTTCTCTGATATGTACAACTCTGCTCCATCGTCTACCTTTTGTAGTTTTGCATCAGCGTATCATTAAGTTGTAAGTCATTCATTTTCGAGGGAATAATTTGAGTGGGTGATTAGTGTATTCAGCTTTCATTGAGTTCTTCTCTTCATCTAGTCTACTTAGTATGCGAAATGGAGGAGTACAAGTACACGTATCATAAAGCATTTTGATATTTAAATGTAATGGCATGTAAACAAATGAAGTGAAGAACAAGACACAAGATTCTCTCTTTTTCTTGTTTAGAGATCCAAAAAGAAAGACAGAGATAACAAACATATGACTCTTAAGGTAACGGCTAGTAAACCAGAAGGTAAGACTCAAATAGACACTTTTGCATCAAAGGAATGCTTATTTGTTGACATATTGAAAAAGACATCAGGGTAGTGGCACCGGAGGAACTTGGCCGTTGGTTCCAGCGCCAGCTCCAGTGGCCGGGGTTGGAGTTTCAAATCCGGGGTTTGGGACAAGGGTATCATCGCCACCAGGGAGCTGAGTGCGAGTTCCGCCTCCTTGTCCCCCACCAAATGATGGGATTTTGCCACCGATAGACCCGCCGGTAAGGGGAGCTCCGGTGACGGGATTGTAAGGGTAGAATGGTTTCTTACATTTGGGAGGAAGCAAGAACCTTCCAACACCCGGGATGAGAATAGTTGGTCTGGGCTCAATTGTGACAAGAAACTCAGGGTGTTTGACATCAGTGGTCTTATGGGACTTGGGAACATGACGCAGTCCGCTAACTTGCTCTGCAGGTCCAAGCAGTAGGCTAAGAAGCATGACAGTGACTGCTGCTGCTGCGAGTGTTAGCAGAGACGAAGCCATTTGTTTTTTTACAAATTGTAGTGAGAAAACTTGGGGAAGGTAGTGTGTTTGTTTGATCTTGTGGAGGGAAAGTGTATGCGTGTATATAGTGAATTTATTGAGCTAACTGTGGAAACATTTAACGAAGGTGAGATGAAATGGTTGAAAATAGAAGGTGTGTAACAAATGCGTAGAATGGAGTTTGCTAATTATTAGAGAGCCTCCAAAGTTTGGTGGAAGCCAACAACGTATGTACTACGTGCCCTTTAAATATAATTCTTTCTACAACTTTGGTTGTTGCAGTCTGAAATGCAGTGTCATGGGCCATAATTCATTAGACGAGCCCACTGTGTTGTGTGGCTTTCTCTTTCGATTTAGTCGACCACGCTTTTGAGTGGCTCAACTAATCTTGTTTCGTAAAACTGTGTTTAAGATATCAAAAAGACAAAAGAATTAAAAAAAGGAAAAGATGCATTTTATACATACACATGGTCATTTATCCGAAGAAGCAAAAGGAAAGAAACAAAACGTTTGAATGCATAGAGTTAAGTGTGAGAGAGGCTCATTCATCATGGGACGGGGTAGGATTTGTTCTTGCACATGCACTTATAAGCCATGGGACAAGTCTCAGCCTCCTCTATAGATGCACACACAAAGCTAACCATCACAAGACGGCATGGGGAGCATGAGCCACACGCGTGTGAGCAGTCCGGCAGCCTAGACCCTGCCACCTGCACCGTGTCCGGCCTCCTCTGACGCTTCATTCCGACATGATGATTATTATGACCTGCCCACCCAGACGAACATAATTGAACAAGTTAAAGACATTGAAGATAGTGAAAGAGGTGGGTAAAATTAAGGAGAGTGAGAGAGAAGAGCATACATACTTGGATAGGGGTGCGTCGGAAAATGCCTACTAGCGAAGATAGAGCCGACAAAGAAAGAGAGGAATAGGACAAGGAGAAGAAATGACTTCATGATATACTCTTGTGATCTGAGTAGTAAAATTATATAAGTTAGGAAGTGGGATGAAGTGATGTGTGGTGGTACGTACGGCTAGAGAAGAAGGTGTATATATGATACGTGGATCGTTAACATAGCGTTCTACGAAATTGATGAGACTCACGGTAGAGAAGAGTAAAGTCACATGAAAACAAGAACGAACGTATGAAATGATATAAATTTTCGAGGAATCACAAGAAGCGAAGCCTAATTAAAAACTTGATGAACTTCGTTCGTGCTGCTTTGCTGAATGTCATGAGCTTCCTCTGTGCAAAACTGAAAGACCTACTTTTGTATACAGTCACCTTCAATTTGCCTTCTCTGGCCTTTCTTTTGTGTGACCTCCATTAATGCCCCTCCCACACCATTAATGTTTTTTTAATTTTTATTTTTAAATAGTAGTGCATTTGTCATATCTCATATGATGAGGTAAGTGAGTTTATTTTTCTGTTTGTATTTTTGGTCAGATAACCTAAGCCAACTCGTTTTACAAGTTAAGTTGATTGGTTAGTTTAATCAAATCATTAGTGTTTGTTGGTTTCGGGTCAGAAATAACTAAAGAGTAAAGACATAGTCATTAAGCAAATGAACATTATTATTCAGCAATCATTCTTCAGAAAATATCTAAAATTAATCAACCATAATAATTTATACTATAAAGTCTTAGTTCATTTCTACACATAATGACCATATAAACAAATGTTATTTAGCATTTTTCTGCAAAAACATCTACATAATCTTTTGTTGTCACCAGATCCAATCCCTAAACACTTTTTTATCATAAATTTAACAGTTAATCCTTTTAATTATCAACAATTAGTTGGGAACTATATGCGAGTCACTTCTTTTTATTTGCATTAGCGGATTTCTTTTCTAATTTCAATAGGTTGATTTAAAATTGTTGGTGTAGTTCTTGACCTGAACAATGGCAACTGGACGAGGGTCCCGTATGGTTCCTTATAGACTTGAACATTGCCTTGTTCTTTTGGTACATATGTTTACTTACATCAAAACACAGCTTAAAGCAAGAATACGTTATTTAAAATTTTAAACTATGTTACAACATATTATTTTTGGTACAAAATATTAAGATTTGCAATATAATGAAAATACGAAAATGAAAGGAAAAGAATCACCTGCAAGCGACTTCACCTCCATCCATTTCCTCTTCGTCTGCTGTGCAATATCTGCAGGAATAGGAATAACATAGTGGTAGTCGGCCATGCCTTTGTGATACCCACATGAATAAGAATGAAAATATTCAATAAAATGGGAAACTTTAAGCTAATGCTCACTATATAAGACGCATTCACAAACACAAAACCCAAGAAAATAATAGATCTTACATTCACCGTTAGAGATAGAAACAGGGGGGGGGGGTCTACAGTGTTCAGGGAGGGGGCAGCTGCCCCCACTAAATATTACAAATAAGTTTACTTGCATTAAAATGATCATTGATTCAACAGCTCAAATGGTAAAAATCTTAGAGAACCCCAATTACGAGTGCTCTTAATCTTTTGTCCACACCAGTGATCGGTTCGAATCTGCACCTACCCCACTAACCTGATTTTTTTGTTTTATTGTATTTTTTTCTAGTTTTTTTGTCCACATGCCGGTACTATTTGTTTTCCTACTGTCTTTCCTTCAATCATTTTGTTTATTATTTTTTTATCATTCAGACTCAGTTTTTATTTTTATATACTTTTGTTTTCTTAACAGTTTATTCCGTTATTTTCGATTTCATTTTATTTTGTTAGTCATTCTTTCTGAAAAATATTTTAGCTTTATGAGTTTAATTTTCTTTAAAGTTTTTCTTTAGAAAATATAAACATATTTATGTAATAGTATTAATTATAAATATATTAATTAATTAATTAATTTTTATGCCGTAATAGATCCGACACTAGATAGAAACACTCTGAAGCTTGCATAAAGTGGGATCTAGAAAGGGTAGTAGCCTTAAGGGGTGTTATTGAATTAATGAATTCAATAAAATTGAATATAACTGTCATAGTCTTTTTGTTCCAGAGTAACGCCGAGAGAAGCGATGCGCTTAGACTCTTGAGAAATATATTCTAATAGAATTATATATATACAAAACCATATGATAGTTATTGATAAAAGTATATATATAATAAAATAGATAAAAAATATATTTGTTCAGAATATTAAGATTTTTTTTTTGACATTAAAAAGTTACTTTATTACACAAATACAAATAAAAAATTGTTTGGAAAGATAGACCATAATAGAATAGCCAACAAAAAAAATTATGAACAGATTTTTGGGTTTTTGAAAAAAAAGTCAGCAATTTCATGTTGGCATCGAGGTACTGAAGGATTGAAAATCTTTTTTGTAGCGTCTCGATCTCGTGTAGCTTTATTGAAAAGTTTAGTCACATCTATGATTCTTTATTCATAGTGATCAAATTTTTGTAGTTGGATCCAAGGTTTTAAAAGGTAGAGGAACATAACATATTTTCCATTGCTCAGACAACTTTGTGAAAGTTTTTGGTTTGAATGAAACGGACTAGATTTTATGATTGGACAGAGAGAAGGGAAAAAGGGGAGAAGTGGAGAGAGTTGGCCCATTCATTCACCGACTTTTAAGCTTTAAGCTGTTGACTTCTTCTCATGACATGAACCCGTTTGTTTTGTTTTTCCTTTTTAAATTACTTGTTTAGAGTTTTTATTATCCTTCTTGCCGAAAGTTTAAGAATTTAGTTAGTTCATGATTTGTTAATTCTACATATCCATGTGATATATACTGTGGAGATGTATGTGTTGAAAACATTCAGTATCAAGGTTGACTTCAACTTCTAGTTAAGATTGACGAGACTAATATATATATATTTTTTTTTTTTTTTTTTTTTTTTTTTTTTTTTTAACAGGAGGTTCAAAGGTGACCCGTAATCCGCACGTGGTTTCCGTTTGCCCAAAGGCCCGTAATCCGCACATGGTTTCCGATTGCCAACCATCTAATCCCCCTGGCCCGGAACCAGCCGGCACTAATACCCATTACCCAAGGACCCAGCACCAACGCCGCGATAACTTTAAACTTGGGGAGGGCGTAAAGCATTCCGTGGCCACAGGGGGTATTCGAACCCGGGTCCGTATTGGTTTGTTAACTACCTCAAGACCACTAGCCCACCACCCTGTGGTTACGAGACTAATATATTTGATCTAACCCAATTGGTCTTATAGTAACCTATGTATCCAAACAGCGGTCTAGTCCATCTATGAATGGTTATACACTTATACTGATAGCATAGTGGTTATGGGTACATGAGATATTTTATTCAGTTGGTTGAAACATTTGCTATATGCATTTGAATCCGCATCAGTTTTTTTTTTTTTTTTTTTTTTTTTTTAACAGGAGGTTCAAAGGTGACCCGTAATCCGCACGTGGTTTCCGTTTGCCCAAAGGCCCGTAATCCGCACATGGTTTCCGATTGCCAACCATCTAATCCCCCTGGCCCGGAACCAGCCGGCACTAATACCCATTACCCAAGGACCCAGCACCAACGCCGCGATAACTTTAAACTTGGGGAGGGCGTAAAGCATTCCGTGGCCACAGGGGGTATTCGAACCCGGGTCCGTATTGGTTTGTTAACTACCTCAAGACCACTAGCCCACCACCCTGTGGTTACGAGACTAATATATTTGATCTAACCCAATTGGTCTTATAGTAACCTATGTATCCAAACAGCGGTCTAGTCCATCTATGAATGGTTATACACTTATACTGATAGCATAGTGGTTATGGGTACATGAGATATTTTATTCAGTTGGTTGAAACATTTGCTATATGCATTTGAATCCGCATCAGTTTTTTTTTATGATATCAGTCTTTTTGGGATTTTGAAAAGGTTTTATTCAGATATATAATAAAAAACGAAGTTGGATCCAAATCGGGTTCTCCTAGTTATGGTTTTGATGTATAAATCATAAATAAACCAGATAATTGTTGTATCCAATGTATTCAAATATCTAAACTATTAAAATAGGAGTACATTTTGTACTTAGCCCTGAGTTTTCCTCAATATTTACCGCTTTATGCCATTTACATTCAATAAACTGTCGTTTTTAAATTTTCCTTAACCACCCTATATTAATTGACATCACTTAACCTTAAATAAGTTTTACAGACGGTGGCTTAAATGTCTTCTTCTCCGTTTTTCTTTTTGTTTCATGAACATTTTTTTTCTCCATTCTTCCAAGTCTTCTTCTTCATTCTTTTACACTCTTTGCTTGATGGATTCAAGTCGAGGAGAAGGCTAGATAGGAGTTTTGTGGAATTGAGTTATTTCTTTCTCTGTCGTGGTTGTTTGTGGTTTCATATTGGTTGGGTTCCATTGCAAGTCAAGACGTCAGTGGATTTTCACTAAGCTCCGGTGTGGTTTCGTAAGTTGCAGCGGGAGTGACCGATTGAGATTTGAGAATGAATCACGATTTGTCTGGAGTGAGGTGGCTCAGGAGATTGCGGCTGCGTTGGTTAGGAGAAGGCCACGAGTTCGGTTAACTAGGTTTTCTTAATTTGCATCCGGTTTTGTACGTTAGTTTTTTCTGATTTTATCCATAAAATTATTAACCAATTCTGGTTTGGTAACCGAACCGAACGTATATGGATTATCTTTTAATAGTAAATATTAATCGCTCCTCCATATTTACTGTAAGCTACATTGGATTTGTCAACATGTATGTATGTTTAGAAGCTATTAGTTTTGATCGATATGGTTTGACTTATCTACCAACGAATTAACTATTATAAAGTTATAAACCAGGTCGGTTTTACCAAAATACATTAGAATCAATTATTATTTTTTCCTAAAAGAATCAATTCTGTTTATGTAGTGCAATATATGTTGTTCAACTGATATATGCATAACTTTCTGTTAGTGTATAATTTATATGTATTACAATGACTTATTTTTGGGTTCACCCCCTAAGGTGAACCTCTAGGTTCACCAACCAATAGGATTGTTTTATTTGATATTCGATATCTTTTTAAAAAAAAAACAAAATATTGTCAAATTATATTATGTTTTTAAAATTAAAAGGTAAAAATAAAAAAAAGTAAAAATTAGTAGTAATTACAAAAAAAAATATTTCAACGTCGTCAGCATAACATTAAACTTTAAACCCTAAATCCTAATCCCTAAACCCTTAATCATAAATCCTAAACCCTTGGATAAACCCTAAACTCTAGGATAAATCCTAAATTCTAAATCACTATACACTAAAACACTCAAGGGTTTAGAGTTTAGGGTTTTAGTGTTTTTTATTTAGAGTTTAGGATTTATCCGAGGGTTTAAGGTTTACCCAAGGGTTTAGGGTTTACCCAAGGGTTTAGGGTTTAGGATTTAGGGTTTAGGATTTACCCAAGGGTTTAGGGTTTAGGATTTAGGGTTTAGGGATTAGGATTTATGGTTTAGAGTTTTGTTGACAACGTTAAAAATATATATTTCTTTTAATTCTTTTTTATGTAACTATTATCTTTTTTATTTTAAAAACATAATATAATTTGAGAATATTTTGTTTCCTTTTTTAAAAGATATCGAATTTGAAATAATGAAATCCTATTGGCTGGTGAACCTAGAGGTTCACCCTAGGGAGTGAACCCAAGAATAACTCTATTACATTTGGTCATACAATACAATTCTAGAAATTGAAATGTTAGTTAATTTACATTTCAAAATGCATTTTGATAGGAGGACGTTTTTTAAAGTTGTTTATATATTATTTTTAAAAATATCTCATGTTTAAATAGTATTAGATACATTTAATATAATTTAAAAATGATGATTCAACTAAAAAATCACATGAAAAAAATTGTGTACTTTTCTTTAACATAATAGGTTTGAAGTATTATTCATGATTCACGACATCTATATATCATCTACATAAAAAATACCCAATCGATTCCTATGTACAAACCCAATCGATTCATATTTATTTAAACTCGAAAAACCAAAACCGAACGGTACTTCAATATTAAAAATATGATAAAATATTAATTATTCGGATTCAGGATTTTTGGATATTCATAAGTAAAAAATATACAAAACTCGTGAATTACTCGGGTTTTTTGGGTTTAATTAGAGGTTTAGATGTTTTTTAAACTTTAACCAAACCCAATCTATTTATAATTTGGTTCCAATTCGGGTTTTATAATAATATAAAACTGATCCAAACCCGATATTATCTGAACCGATCCAAACCAATGAAACCATTAAATTGTTGTGTTTTGAAATGTTAATGTAATTATCGGAAAATAAACACCCGCGCGGGCGCGCGGGTCAGAAGCTAGTTTCATCTTAAATTCAAATTATCTTATTCAAAAAAAACAAAAAAAAAAACCAAAAATACTCATCTAATACGGTTCAAATCAATTGTTTGATCTGAAGAGTAATCGTGGATACAATTTGGTTTGAATATTTTTATCCAAATTAGCCCATTTAATTTAAATAAAAGTAAATATTTTTTATTTATGATATTTTAGGCATTGAATTATTATAAATATGATTATAACTAATATTTTGAGATACATATTTTCAGAAATTTTTGGATAGTTATTTGGTTTTCGATTTGGATCGGTTTCGATACTTGTTCTTCGGATATAGTAATTTAGGACATGCTCAAATATTTATCTTGGGTTCGGTTCAATATCTTCAATTTTGGGTCAGTTTCAGATTGATATTAGGATGCGGATGTTTTGTCCAACCCTACGAAACATGTGTTTCGTGAAACAAAAATGATGTTGATTTTTAATTTGTTTGTTCCATTCTTGATACGTTAGGATTGTCTTTTGTAGGTGGGGTTTATGAATTAAGAAAAAAAAAAAAGTCAAAGCTAAATACAGGTGACGTCGTAATCAATTGTTTCAGTCTCATGTATCCGTAGCCGCGATTAGCCGACCATACTGTCATCAACGTTTACAATAATTAGCAAGAAAAAAAAAAAGGAAAGAACGTAAAAATCACACCGTCCAAAAGAAGAAGAAAAAAAGCAGAGGAGTGCATGGCACGGACCTGAGAAGGGTGGATATTTTGTTTAGTGGTATATGTCAACATCTCTCAGTTAACAAGTCCCACCCACTCGGGATCTGATATATAAAGAGGAAAGCGATTTCATAACCACACAACACATCTCCTCCCGCTATTCCTCTGTTTCCATAAAACAAAGAGGAAGCCATCCTCTTGTCTTTTTTTTATTCTCCAGTGGATCATCTTCTCATACATTCTTCTATCTCGTTACCTTCAAAGGGTCAAGAGAGAGAGAGAGAGACATCTAAATATGGCTACAGCTAAGAACAAGGGAAAATCCATCATGAGCTTCTGTACCAGCGAAGTAGAGAAAATGGATCATGAGATGGAATCAGAGGAGGCCCTCCAATTTAAGAGTAAAGATAATTCAGTTTCAGGTACAGACATGTGGAAGCCATTTGTTGGAGAAACATCCTCGACGTTGTCGCAGAGAAGCCTTAGAAAGATTAGGACCATTGACCGACATAACCACCCTTATCTTTTATCCTCTTCCTATGTTACTCCTGATCAGCCGCCGCCACCAACCACTGCTTTTCCCTTTTCCCTTGCTCCATCTAATATTCAAAACCAGCAACTGTTTTCATACCCGAGGCAAATGATCTCGTTTGGTCCTCAACATCAGGTGCATCCATTTTTAAACGCACATCAACAACATATGATGCAGTACTGGAGAGACATACTGAATCTGCCACTGCCACTACAATTAGCGAGACCGGTAATCCAACCCTTCAGCGCCACCAAGCTGTACAGAGGGGTCAGGCAACGCCACTGGGGGAAATGGGTCGCTGAGATCCGCAAGCCAAGAAACAGAACACGTCTCTGGCTCGGGACATTTGACACAGCAAAGGAAGCTGCTATGGCATACGACCGGGAGGCCTTCAAGCTGAGAGGCGAGACAGCAAGGCTTAATTTCCCGGAACTCTTTCTGAATAAGCAAGAGTCCACTCCGCTGCATCAGAAACAGCCTGAAACGCCTGCTGCTGCGGAGGCAAACGAGAGAGGAAATGATGATTCGAGTGTGGCAGTGGGAGGGGTGAGTGATGACACAGGTTGGGCTGAGGCATGGTTCAATGCAATTCCAGAGGAGTGGGGACAAGGAAGCCCTCTCTGGGATGATTACCATTTTCCTATTTCTTATAACCAGAAGGAAGATCATGAACAAGATCAACCACCCCGACAAAAATAAACTCTGAATTATTATGATAATATTACAAAGCTAGTTTGCACTTTCACTTTTATCAGTCCTCCTATCATACATAGACAATTAGATAGTTGTATGCATGACTTGTGATCTAGATGGAGACAGTTTTTGTCATCTCCTCCCACCATAACTCCCACATTCTGATTCTCTATCATCGGCGTAGTTTTTGTTGATAGGTAATTGTGAGGATCTAATGGGATCAATCCTCACTATATATAAGCTTTGTTGGTGTTTAAACTTTTCCAATACCCCATTGTCTTGGAATCAATAAGTCAATGTGATCCGAGTGAGTAAGTTGTCTTACTTTTACAATAGAAAAAGAGTGAGAAGATCAACAATAATCCAACTATAGTATTTGGGAATAAAAAATGGACCGATATGACTCATTGAATGTCAAGTGAGAGTAGCCATCGGCATTCGGTTCTCGGTTCGATTTCGTTTTTTTCACTTTTTCGGTTCTACATGTTTAAGGATTCGTTCAGATATTAAGAAAAATTGATTCAGTTTCGGTGCAGTTATTCCGGTTTTCAGTTCGGTTCAATAATAAAGTTGAGAATCAACAAATATCCAAGATAATTTTGGTTCCAATTTGGTTTCGGGTTTTTGATTAATTAGAGATAAAAAGAAAGAAAATTCAGATTTTTCTAATTAAGTATCAGATTTTTTTCAGGTTTTAGATAGAAATTTGGATAATTCAGATAGTTTTAAATATTTCGGATAAAATGTAATTTGGTCGATCATTTTTTTGGATATTTTGATTTATAAATAATATTTTAAACTATTTGATTATTTTAAAACTAAAGTGAAATTTCATAAAAATACATCAACTAAATATCGATAAACTCTTTTTTTCTTTAATACCTAATTTTTTTCGTTACTCAGTTAAAGAGTTTATCAAAATTTATTTGGAGTAGTGTATGAAAAGTTTCCTAAAACTAAATATAATTAACATTTATAAGTATATAAATTATATTTATAAAAGTTCGTATACCAATTTAGTTTCGGTTTGGTTCTGGTTCGGTTTAGATTTTTTGATTCTAGATATAAAATCCACTCAAGCAAGTGATATGACTAAACCAAAACCCAATTTTTTGGTTCGGTTTGATTTAATTTTTTCGGTTCGGGATAAAAGTATTCCGGGCATTGGTGAGACAGTGTTATATCATTCTTGGAATTTTAGTCTCGCGTTATCCTTATGTGATTTATTAGTTGGATATGTTCTTAGCAAAGACTTGGGCCTTATTCAGGGCCTAGCCCTTCCTAACACGGAGTAGAGATGATAGAACACAGAAGAGACACGTGTTAAACTTGTGACAACTCGGAGAGTTGGATAAGTCCCTTCACAAGTCAGAAGATCCACCGATCCTCTCTTACCATGGCCAAGCCATCCTCTCCTCTGCTCAAATCCCAGTAACACAACTCTCCCTCTCTCTATCTCTCTCTTCCTTTCTTCCAATGGCTGCAATCGCTTCTCTTTCCTTCCCGGCGCTTGGCCAATCTGGAAAGCTTTCCAATCCCACGCCTTCTCGTCCTCTCGCCTCCGTCTCCGCCATCTCCCGGAGGATTTCTCGCCGCTCTCTGACTTCTTCTAGACCTTCCACTTCCTCTTCCAAATTCGTTATCCACTGCATGTCTAGTGTCACCGGTTAGTAAAATCTCTAGCTTTCTTTTTTCATTTCGTTAGCCGCATTTAGCAATACTTTGTTTGTATCTCAGATGTGCCACCTGTATCGGAGACGAAGTCGAATTTCCTCAAAGCTTACAAGCGGCCCATCCCAAGCATCTACAACACCGTGTTACAGGAGCTCATCGTACAGCAGCATTTGATGAGGTACAAAAGGACTTACCGATACGACCCCGTTTTCGCACTCGGCTTTGTAACCGTCTATGATCAGCTCATGGATGGATATCCGAGCGATCAGGATCGTGATTCCATTTTCCAAGCTTACGTTGAAGCTTTGAATGAGGATCCTAAGCAATACCGGTTAGCTCCCCCTCTCTCTTAATAGTTAGTTGAAAGATAGAGTTGAACCTTTTTTTTGTTTCCATAGAATTGATGCGCAGAAGATGGAGGAATGGGCGAGAAGCCAGACGTCTGCTTCACTAGTTGACTTCTCCTCTAAGGAAGGAGAAGTTGAAGCGATTCTTAAGGACATTTCGGAAAGAGCTGGCAGTAAGGAGGGGTTCAGTTACAGCAGGTTCTTCGCTGTTGGCCTCTTTCGCTTGCTTGAGCTTGCTGGTGCTACTGATCCTACCGTCCTTGACAAGGTCATACTACTCATCTTGTGTATCCTATTCATGTTTGTATGTATGCATTCTCTAATTTTGGATCTCTTTGTCTCATCATGGAACAACAGCTTTGTGCGTCCCTAAATATCAACAAGAAAAGCGTGGATCGGGACCTGGATGTGTATCGCAACCTCCTGTCAAAGCTTGTCCAAGCCAAGGAACTACTCAAGGAGTATGTCGAGAGGTATTGATGCTGCTAAAACCTACCTCTGTTTGTTACTTAAATCTATAGTCTCGTGGAACCTTAACGTTGCTTGTGGTGTGGTTATTTTAGGGAGAAGAAGAAGAGAGGGGAAAGAGCCGAATCACAGAAAGCTAACGAATCAATCTCCAAGTCTCTGGGAGATAATAATAGCCTATCTTTCTTGGTTTAATGGAAATCCTAAACAAATCAATTTGTAATTTTTTGTTTATTGTTCTTAGTAACAACATCATCTACTTGACTTTATACATGTGCTCATTCCTAAGAACATATATCTCTCTCTTTTGATTTTATGAGTTTTTTTTTTACATAATTGTTGATGCATGTAGTTTAGATACATTCATTGATAGGGTTGTGTCGTGTCTCTAGTTGCTGCCTTCAGTGGGAAGGTGACCAACGATTAGTACGTCAATTCCTCCTTGAAGCCCTGCCTTTTGATTTATTTATGAGTTGTCCCTATTAAAATAAAAAAAAATACTCAAAACTAAATCTCCATATATCAGATTCAATGCTAAGGAATTGCAGAGACTTGAAGTTTTAGCATCCAGATACATTACATATAATTGTCTCGACCATTATGCGAAAATGAAATGAAAAAGATGAAAGAAGAATATAGGAGGAAGAATGCATGGATAGAATCAATATTCTTTTAACTAAGGTGAGAGATATCAACCTCATCAGGAATCTTGAAGGTATCAGCAGCACCAAACTTTCTATATTCCTCGCCTTCTTCAGCCACTGAGTCGTCTTCATTATCATCATACTCTTCCTGATGGCGGGGTGTCGAAGGGTCGTACATGCTTCTGGACCGGCAGTCATGAGTTGCAAGCATGTTCACTTGGCCAAGGTGTGAAATCTCTACCATCACAGTTTCATCATCCATTGGCAGTGGCTGTTTCCACGGCTCCCCATCCATCCTCATGAATGTATGGTCCGCTGCACCTTTGCGAAATTCGAACCGAACCCGGTTTGCCTAGTCACCAAAGAGAAACCAACTCGTTATAATTTGTACTCACTCAATCATCATAACGATATATGTCTCTGTGCCACTTACCTGGGCAAGTCGTGTGCCGTGCCCATTTGGAGCGAGTAGGACTAGACCGTGCCAAGCATTTCTGAACCCAACAACCTCAATGAAGCCATCATCAACGAATGGTGGAGTCAAGTCTCTCTGTTGTGTCACAAGAAAAAAGAAATCTGCACATTATTTCACCATGTCAATATTTATATATACAAAATGTCAAGAGAATTACATCGCGTTGTTTCCTGGGATTTGGTGTACCCCAAGGATTTAGTCCTCCAGAAAAGCTGGGCAGATTCAGGCATACAATGGACCTGATGCTGTGAGAGCAGAAATAAAAGTCAGGAATTGGAGTTTTTTTTTTATTCGTGGTAGGGCACTGATTTGTCACATTTGAGATGTAAATAAAGATCAAACACAGTAAAGTCCCAAGACTATCCAACATGGTATGAAATTCGTGACTGACACTTAGCCCTCAGAACCATTTAGATTGAATTAATAAAAATTACCTATGGGGTATGTGAAGGTCATGCCATTGGCCATTTTTATTTGCAATCTTAACCTTTGCAAGCTGAGCTATGTTCCTGCAGAGGAAGACATGATAGAGCTGTCTAATATATCGTGCAAGAGGGCAAAAGCATATAATACAGAGATATGTAACCACCATAAGATTACATTCATTTAAAATTAGAGTATAAGACTCCAATCATAAGGTGCTCATCGATGCATGTTTGTATATAGATGTTGGAAGACTATTCAAATGAGAAATTGGGGAGCTGAAACTTAGGGGGAGGAAAATAGTGAACAAAGTGTAGATATATATATTCACAGCTGCTTACCGTGAAGCGGGGTGGAAAAGAGAGGCGCAAAACCATCCTTGCGTGCAACCAAGCTTTACATACGTACTCTACCAAATTGAAAAAAAAAGATCGAAATGTGAAGCCAATGCAAAGTATGTACTAATTGTTAGTTTAAAAAAAAGGGAAGCGTAATCACACTAACAAAATCAGAATTCACATCAGGGTAAACTTCTACGAAATGAAAAAGGAAACTTCTAAGAACAAGGTACCTGATTAACCAGCTGATTCTTAAACTTTTCAGGGTGTAGCTTCCTCTCAGAGTGAAACGCATAAGAAATTTGAGCATCCATTCCTGCACATGGACAACCAAACTTACAAGGGGAAACCTAACCGCAGTGCTATTATGCTTATTACAGACTCAAGAAAAATCCAGAGGCAAATAGAAGAAGCATATTAGCATTTTGTAGGCAAAAATAAAATAAAAAAAATTCTCACCCAGGCTGAAGTAATTCCAGAATCCCCCGCGAAATGTGTGGTAACCTTCCTGGAAAGAGTAAACGACATCCATATAATAAGAGAAAATGAGTCATAACTATTCTCGCAGAAAGAGTTATTTACCCTGTTAAGTTCATCTGTTGGAGAGACACGGTGAAACGCATGTAGAGAATGTGGTAACTCAAGAGGTGCAAGAGGATCACAAGGGCCTTCTTTAGGAGCCTTCATCCTCATAAGTATGTGCCAACTTAAAAAGTAAAACAAAATGTATATATTCACCCCAGTTAAATTCCAGAAAATCATAAACTCTATTGTTAAAAAAAGAGAGAGATATGTATATACATACTTGTCAATCTTCATCTCTTTGGCCTTGAGCACTTTATCCAAAAACAACTCCACCGAAGCCCTATCAGTTCCCGGATTTTTCTTTCCCTGAAGAGGAGATTGAAAATGCTTCTTGATATATAGTAAAGAAACAAATCTGAGGAGGGAGTGTAGTGTAAAGTGTGAAACCCACCCATCCAAATGCAAAGGGAAGGTTGTTTCCTGTACCCAAAGGTACGGTGGCGATAGGAGGAGGATGTGATAGTTTAAGGTCACAAACAACTCCAAGGAGCCACCCAGCAGTTCCATCACCTCCTGCAACCTATATATAATAATAAAGATTGTAAATCACAAAATGGTGGTGAAAGAGAGCGTTGTAATTTAATTTAATACAAACTCCCTCTTCCTCACGATTATTTTTAACTTGTCCCGGATGTGACAAGCGAGATCGTCATCCTTTAGCCTCTCGAGGTTGAGATATATTCTGCGAAGCACCTTATCCGGAGTCTCCACCCCAAGATCAAACACCTGAGCACCAGAGAGAGATAGTGGTTTAATATTAAATTAAAAAAAAAAAACAAGATGGAGCGATGAGATTACCTGGTTATCGTTGAGAAGAGAGCGGTAGGTAAGGAGGAGCTCCCCACCCAGCTGACCACCGCTTTTGGAGTTGATGAAGACGAGGACGGGACTCTCGGGTGGAGCGATGGTTGGTGCCGGAGTATCCGATTCCGGCGAGAGGACGTAAGTAGGGATGTAGAATTCCTTGAGAAAATCTGATAAGCTATCCATGCCGTCTCGTCGTGGGATGAATCAGTGATTCAGATTCAGAACAAACTGATGTTTCTTTTTTTCTCTTTTTTTTTTTAAAGGGGAAAGTAGAATCAGATGGGATCTGTGATCAACAACAGGAAAACACAGGTACAGTTTTCGATTGGAGCATGAGAAAATGGTGGAAGGTATCGGGATCCGAAAAGATAATGATGAAATGAAATGATATTCTTGTCTTGAATATTAAATACAGTATAAAAGGTGAAACCGTAAAGAAGATTCATGGAATACTTGGGGGTTGGGGGGTTAGAGAAAGGAACAGGGTCCCCACGTGTGAGATTCTTGGTAGCGACGGCGCCTCCGGATTCTGACGCGGACTCAGAGTCATGCGCCCGCGTTACTCGTCCTTCCGTTTTTTTGTTTCAACTTCCCACTGTGGGTTGTTTGTTGGGTTTGGTAAACCGGTTTCGAGCACGTCTCTTCTTCTTATTCCTACCTTCTCGGTCTAATTATTACGGTTATATTTGGACACAAAATTTGACCCATAACTTATAGCCAGAGAGTATTTTACACACGATAATCAATTTCCCCTAAAAGCATAATCAATTACCCAGAAACCCAAATTAATAATCATGCAAGACATTAATTAATTTCTTATTTCCACCTTCCCCGGTCTAATTATTACGGTTATATTTGGACACAAAATTTGACCTATATCTTATACAAAAACTTCACAGTCTACTGTCGTCTGGTTCCACAATCATAGCTTCAGTTTCCCACAAACCCAAGTTAATCAATTTCTAGACTTATACATAAATAATAAAATTAAAAAAAATGACATTTATCATTAATCATCTTTATCTAATGTTTAAATATTTAAATTAAAAAAATATATTTGAAATAGTGATTAAAATTCTTCTTAAAATTTAAAACTTCATTTCTAATATTTTTTTTAATAATGTATATGTCAAAGTACATGTACATTTTGACCAACTAAAAACCCAACAATTAATTCTACTCTTTAAAAGTACATGTTGTCAACGCACATGATAAGAAAGTTATTAGGAGACATCAAAATAAATTAGCTCTCGGTTTTAAAATGTCAAATCTCAAATGTTAAAATTCAAACCGGAAAATAGTGGTAACTTTTAAAATGATATAATTTAACTAAAAATTATTCAGTACTTTTAAAAGTTTATACTTATTATTACTAGAACTACTCACCGCGCTACGCGCGGTTTATACATTTTAAATTTGTTAGTTTTTTATATTTATTATTATATAAGTTGTTTTGTTTAAATTTGTATATTTTATTAATTTTTGTGAGCAATATAATTTTCATTAATTTGTGCTTTGTTTTTTTTAGTGAATTTGAAATATTTTTTTAATTTATATTGTATTACATATAATGAATATTATCCAATAGATTTTCTATTCGTGAAACCAATTAATGGATAGCATGACTAACACATTAAATAGAGGAATTACTTCGATATTATTATTTTTTCTTTTCAGTTGTTACTTATTAGTTTCCATTGACTTATAGATGGTATGCCATTATATTTTGTTGTATTTTGTCAATTCTCATTTAAAATTTTGAGTAATGTTTATGAAATTGTTGAATTAAACTCTTGTTACTGGTGTTACATGAATATTAATTCTTCTTCATTTTTTAATAGTTTTAAAATATGTCACATATGGTTAACTAATACACATTTTAATTTTAATATATGTTGGGATTAATGCAGTTACAGATATGATTTTCATTTTTTCGTTTTAATTTTTTTTAATTCCAAATAAATATAAATTTTTATTATTAAATTTGCATTTATGTTGTATATTTTTCTATTGTGTTTATAATTAGGTGTAAGTATACGCCTACCTTTATTTTTGGCTTTCAATTTTAAAGGTTTACTCTTTATATGGTGTATATTTTGCCATTTATATTTTATTCTCTCTGTTTCATTTCAATTATCATTATAGAATAAAAATTTATTTTAAAATAAGTATATTTTTTAAGTTTTATTAAAAAATTATTCAATTGATATGATATATGATTTTTATATTTCTGTTTTCCTATTAGTTGAAATGTTGTTAGGTATATATGTAATGATGTATTTATTTTAAAAATATACAAAATTAAATATTTTCTTAATCTGTATGCACAATTCTGAAACGATAATTAAACTGAAACTGAGGAAATATGTTTTAATTATATCCAGGTTTAGTTATTGTATTCTTCAATTTTTCTTTTATTTTTTTCTCTTGGGTTTCCTTCTTTTATATATTACTAGATCCTTTCTCCGCGCTACGCGCTGATAATATATTTAAATTTGTTACATTTATCATTTTTATTTGTATGTAAATTTTTCTATATTAAATTATATATAACTAATTTTTAAATTTGATTTTTTTTTTATATTTTTAGTTTGAAGTAAATATTTCTATTATATGTAACATAATTAACTAAGAAAATATGAAAAATCAAGTCCGAGATTTTAGAGTTATGTAAAAAAAATATAATTATGTATAGAACACAAATTATCTTAGTTTAAAAGATCGGAATCTCATCTCGAATAAATTTACGAAAAGAAAAAGTACTCCAATAACCTACTTAAAATATAAAACCTCCTTTTAAAAAAAAGCATACTTAATAATATTTTTTTACGTGTAATAGTTGAAAACTGACAATTGAATATCGATCTAGAATATTATTTTAATATATCTAATGTAAAATATTAATTGTAATAAACAAATTTTGAATTTTGTAATATTACATGAATTAGAAGTCTTTAAAATCTAAAATCTATTTTATTAACATACTATATTTTTTATTCATTTATTATTTTTACGTTACAAAATATTGCTTTAGTTTTATTTGTATATTATTTTTTTAATAATTTAGTTTCTTTTTAAGTAATTTTAAAATTATCAAGAATATAATATATTTAAAATTATTTATTTAAATATATCCAAATATGATGTCTCATTTTTATGTGTGTTTGCGTTGAGCATATTTAATTTGTAATTTGTATATTTAATAACACCTTATTGCGTGTCGTTCTATGGTTTTAATAAATATGTTGTCATCTCATTTTTATTACTACTAACATGATTTTTTAGTGATCAGTGATAATGTATTTTTAACGTTATGTATTATATTTTATTGTATATTTTTTAACTCTTCGTGCTGGCACTTTTCTTAGAATCATTTTAATTATATAATAGGTTTCAAGATGTAAATAAAACTGTGTATGTTGTAAATTTAGATTTTTTAGTGTAGCTGAGCACTATAAATTATAGAAATTATATTATGATTTTATTTTACTAAATCTTTCTTTCTGTGTATTTTTTTGTTTTATTTTGTATTTTTACAATTTTGTTGCATTATTCTTTAAATACAGAGAATTGATATTTCCAATTTTTGTTTCATATACCTTAAAAGTCTTCGGTTGATTTTTGCTTGTTTTCTTTCTCTAATTATAATGTACAGTTCGACCGTTTCTTCTTTTTTTTGGATCAAACTACTAATATCATCAGATAGAAAAGCTTAAACTCTAAGAATTGAGTGAGTATTTGTGCTAGTGAAAACTGATTTAACCAATAATATAGTGAGATATTATAATATTAGAAGATATGGAAAGTCTTCTATGTTGTCCTACGCTGGACATAATTAAGTTGTTGCCAATTGATTCTATATTTGTGATAACTGTAAATACATCTTTATGTCTTCCTTACATCATCCTTAATTGATTTATGGTTCGACTATTTCTAATATACTGAGAGTAACATAAAATTAGATGTTGATTATCTCCTCCCAATTAAGAATGCACAGAATGAGAGAAATTCAAGATGAGACCAGCTTACAATTTTGTCTTCATATCTATATAGAGTTAATTTATAGATTACTCTATTTGTTTCAAAATGTAATCAATTTTAATTAAAATATGTAATATTTAAAAGTTATTACTTTAGAAAAATAACATAAATTTAATCAATTACACAGTAATTTACATAATTTAATTGGCTACACAATATCTAATAAATATAAAGTTACATTGAAATATAAAAACAATTTATATAGTGAAAAAAAAATATTTTTAAACTATTATGTTATAAAACAAAGAGAATATTCAAATTATATTAAACATTAGAATAGTAAAAATCAGAAAAGCTGAAATCTCAACGTCGATCATTTACGTTGGCTATGTTATTAACTTTGAAGATAACGTGAATGATCAAGAACAAAAAGATTAAGGTGATGATTGTTTCACTAGTTTTTGGTTTTAGTTTCTGGCTTTTAGATTTTAGTTTTTGATTTTAGTTTTTAGTTTTAGTTTTTAGATTTTGATTTTGATTTTCGTTTTTAGTTTTTGGTTTTTAGTTTTAGTTTTTGGTTTTTGATTTGTGTATTTTAGGTTAAAATTTATTTTTCGAAATTACTGTTTTGTTTTTATAAAATGAGATGATTTATTTTAAGACAATACAAAAAAATACTAATAAAATTATTGAAATTTATATTAAAATGTAGAAAATATCAATAAAATTTTAAAATTATCATTAAAATATATCAAAATACTATGACTGAGAAAATCTAAAAAGAATCAACACAAAATGGTTTTCAGAGTTTTTATTTTTAGTTATTAGTTTTTAGATTTTTATTTTTATATTTATGTTTAATTTGATTTTGATTTTTTTTTTGAATTATTTTTCAGTTTTATGAATTTTTTAGCAATAAAATAAATCATAAATAAACTATGTAAAAGTTTATATTTTATTATTAAAATGTATTAAAATATTATGTCTGTTATTTGAAAAATATATTAAATTTTTTTTTAATTATTGAATTTTTGTAAAAAAGAAATATTTTCCTACTGATTAAATTTTTTAATATAAAAATAATACAATAAAATACGTAAGAAAAGAGTGTAGAGTTTAACAAACATATGCATCTAAGTAGTGTTAATATATTGTATTTATATATTTACCAAAAAGTAGTACTCGTGCATATCTTCAAAAGCCAACAAAACAAGGATTTTGGTTTTTCATTGAAAAGTTAGTTAAACATCTAAAATCTAGTTTTCCTATTTTCTAGGAAATCTACTTTGTTAAAATCTTGATTGGCAATAATATAAGTTTTAGTTTCCCTAAATTGTAGGGAATCACTTTTTTAAAAATCTTGATTGGACAAAAATGTAGATTTTGAAAAACAAAAACCAAAAACCAATGTAGAAACTGCAAACAATCAACACCTAAGTTTAGCTTCAGTCTTTTTTTTAATCATTTTATCAAAAAGAAAAAAATAACAGGACGATGACTAATAAAAAAAGATACAAACAGAGTACTGCAAAAAGGTGTTGATCACAATAGCAAACATTATAGTCTCAAAAATAGTCAACTTTATATTAAATATTAGTCAAAAATAATAAAATATATAATATTAATAAATTTCATTTTAAATATAATTTAACTTTAAAAAAATTTATCATTGTACATGGTGGAGAAAAATACCTAGTATTATTTGAATTTCAAAAACTATATGATGCACTAACTTTTTGTGACAAATCAAATTTAAGGAACTGAGCAAGAGATTGAGAAGAGGGATGTGGAGAGGTACAAAGAGTCTTCACTTGATGAGTTATAATGGAGCATTGAAGTGTCATTGTTGTAGTCGTAGAAGTTATACCGGTGAAGTTGGGTAGACGAACAGATTTGGAGTCGCTGGAGACGTCTAAGGCAAGTAGGCTAAAGAAAAGGAAGCTATAAGTTATACAATGGGCTGGCTATTTTGACGGGTTTGGATGGTTCGAGACCCATCATCTAAACATTCGCGATGACATGGCAGTTTGATTGGTAGAGAATATTTTATCCTATGTGGCACTCCTAAGAAGCCTCAAAATTAGTAGATTTTATATAGTAGGATAAAATTATGTTTTTACTTTCTTTTAAACCATCCAAAACTGTAGTTTAAAACAATAAATAATATAATAACAGTTGTGAGTTATTAAATTGATGAACTTTAATTTTTATTTATTGTGTTTCATGTTAAAAAATTTTACTTTTTTTTGCAATTCTTTTTTTTCATACTTAATGTAAATTATACATTTCTACACTACCTTTTTCTTAGTCAAACAAATTTCTACAATTTTTTTCAATATATGAGAAATATAATATTATAATAGCATTTAAAATATTTTTATCCAAAACATTGATATAAATAAAAATATAATTTGATTTATTTAAATCCAAAATCTTTAATCTTCATAAACGCAAAAAAAATAAACTGTGTTTAAGATAATAATTTTTAATAATCCATATTACATAAGATTGAAAATAAATATATAATAGTCGTTTAGTAATAAATTTTAAGTTATTTTTAGCTAACATGTCAATATTTATTTTATTACAATTTTCAATAGATTAATTGCACATGTTTTGTATATTACATGTCAATATACGAAAAAGAAGTCAATCAAAAAACCATGTTAATATACGGAAATAATATCTTTTGGGACCTATTACAATGTTATACTATAATGAACAGATGTAATCACGTAACATAAAAGTAACCAAAAATAAGTACAAACTTATATCTATTCATATGAGATAATTTCTATAGCATGACCGATCATCATAGTTTGATCAAGAAAAAGTTCCTTTTAATATTTAGGCTATGTTTTTTTTTTAACATCGAAAGCTCCATAATTTTTGGGCTATGTTTATATTTATGGAAACTCAAACATGTTATATAGAAATGCGTGAGTGTGTATGTGCTATAGAAAATATATACATGAAGTATGAAGCTGTTGTTTCAGATTATGTTGAAGTAAAAATAAAACGATATTTAAATTTTGAAATTTTCATTTCCAATAAGAAATTGTATAGTTATGAGAAATTGTACTGTTCAAAATTTAAGTGACATATAACTAAAAATAAACAAAAATATAAGTTATAAATTTTCTAGCTAAATTCCAAGTTAATTTCTTATTTTTATTAGGATATTTGTAATCATTAAATATGTATTTTCACATGAATAAATTGAATCCAAAGTTGACCAAAATACTATTGTTTTCTAAAACCCGTTTATGAGAGCATATTACAAATGAAAAATAAAACACAACCAAATATATAAAAAGTTAGAAACTTTGTGAAAACCATCACCCAGAACTTGATATATCATATAAACTAAACCATTACTCTCCAAATGAAGCAAAGCTTCTTTGCCGGAGAAATATTCCACATTGCTACTTACACTCCGGTTAAGAGATCTATCATAGGCGAGAGATTGTTACCATGAAGTAGATCGTGGACCTTTGAGTACATCATACACATGTGACGGGTCTCCTCCACCACCACTGCTTTGTGATGCAATCCTTGAATTTTCCTTCAGCTTAATCTTCTTTAACATATACTGATTCGCTTCTCTGCCTCAACCTTGGTCAACCTCTGTTTCAGATAGTTACTTGTGCATGCCTCCTCAAACTTGTCCATTTTCGTAGTACAATACTCAGAACCTCTCAGCCTCCCGTTATGCTTTGCTAGCTTTAAGCTGTAACATGTCTGCCTCTAGCTCGTCTTATATTGTTTCTTCTTACGACTTTCTGTTTTCAGCACTGGTACTTCTTTGTCTTTTTCTTCGAGCTCTCTATCATGAAGTCTTGAGAGCCAAGTGTAAGTTCCTGAACATCCATATCGTTTCCTCAGACACTGTTTCTCACATGCAACTATTCGCAGCGTCTAACTTGATCTCTTCAGAAACATGGTAAGGAAAAGGTTAGACTAAACAGACAAAGTAATATTCAGATCCGATTCTCTAAACGTGATAACCACGTAGACCGTGCCATTATCTCCACGGCGATCGTTACCCTTGCGGTCGAAAAACACTTTTGTCTATTTCGTTTAAAGTTCTCATATCCTCGTACTTCAAGTCCAGTGTTCCCGTGATGAAATCTCTTACACCTTCCGCTCATCTGAATACAATATGTGTGAAAGGGAAAATATTCAAAAACTCAGAAAGAAGAAAGGATCTCATGTGTAATCACACTCACCAGAGAAATTCAGAGCACCTCCACTATATACAGACTCACCCTTAGCCTTTGGTTCATTCTCTGAAACATAACACTGAAATAAACTATAATTAACAAAAGTTACACCTAAACCCAACAACATAGAGAAAGTGTTAGCAAAGAAGAACTCCCTTAGAACTTGTACTTCTTTCTCTCAAAGTGATATCTGGATAGGCCATTTCCGTTCTGGACGCTCATTGCCAATGGAAGAGCCAAATCCTCTATATATTGTTCTCTTCGTCCCTGCGCATGGACATCTCTTTCTTTTTTCTTTTTTTTTTGGTGTGTTACAGGAGTTTAAAAGCTCTCCTGCTTCACCCTTATGTATCACCATCTTACATTCACACAGGATTTGCAAAACAAAAAATCAAAGACCAAAGCACGGAGGTAGTTATGCAAAAGGGACAAATGATTACTGCCAATTCGTTTAGTGTTGATCGGTTTGACTAAGAGGACAACAGTAGTGTCGACACTTTCTTGAAGTTTCCAGTAGAACTATGTTGCAGCCTGGTCCCACGGTAAAGATTCATAATAGGACCCCTGCAAATGTTCATTTAAGTTGGGTAAATTTCTTTGGTTTCAAAGCTTGACACAATTGAGAAAAAAACTGGGGAAGGATGTGACTAACATATACTGCAAACAACATACTCGTTAGGTTCAAATGAACCAAGATACAGTTTTTATTCTGACTTTATCAGGGACGGGGTGGTCGATGAGAGACTCTCCATTGATTAGCTTCATGTGTCCAACATCTATATCATTAGATTACACAACAGCTAAGTGAATAAGTTGTAGAGTATATAAGAGTATATAAAGTTTACTATAGATGTCCCCTGAGCCCTAAATTGGCTTCAAAATCTTCATATAAGTGGAACCTTAACTTGTCTGTCATTAAACTGTGATCAACAACGATTTTGATGAGGATGTAAGTGGTTCCCGGTTTGAGGTGAGGCCCATATAGTGTTGTCTCACAGTTGGTATCTTTGAGCACGATTTGATGAGCTGAACCCCTGCATCACTGTCTGACGATCATAAAGGATTTGAATTAATGTTTTGAAATTTTGATATAGAATCTGATGGCAAGTAAGATTTAGAAATCAAACCTCGTACTTGCTCTTCAATAAGAACCAGTTTTGGCAGTGTTTCTAGCCTCCCAGAAGTGGATTAAACGGGAACTTAGATCCTTCTCCGATAACCCCGAGATGTCGCCAGAAAAATAGGGAAAAGGAGAATTGCTGCTGGATTTTTCCGATCTCATCGTCATTTCCTGATGTGGTTGCATGGAGCTTGAATACAGAGAAGGGATTTATATAATGTGAGAAACAGAGGGAGTTGAACGAATTCAATCACATTGAAAGAATAAAGGAGATAGTTTAATGAGTAGTAGTGGTGGAGGCGAATTAGCTACATGGAAGGAAGAGTTACATACATCTGATTTTCAGGTTTGAAACTACGAAGGTGAAGCTGAGGAGACACGTGAAGCTGAAGGATGAGTTCTTGCTGTCTGAGGAAGAGATGGGCTTGCTTTAAAGTGGTCCAATTCCTGTTATTATTAGGCCATGTTTTTTTCTCAGTAAAAAAGCCTTAACTACAGAGAATTAGAACACGAAACAGGATCAAAAGACCTTAACTTTTCAATCAATCCACCAAACCGCAAAGGAGACTCGTCAAGGGAAAAACACATCTAGTTTCTTCACCATTCCTCATCTCAACACCCACCGACTCGAAGGTATCGTCGGAGGAGGTTCGGAATCAGGTTCAGGATGGCCTTGTGGATTCATCATCGGAAGAGAGACATAGAGAGAGAGACAGAGAGGAAGAGATAGAGACAAAGATATGTTTGAGCAAAAAAAAAAAGAGATGAAGAGACCGTAGGAGGCGTTGAAGAATGAAAACTTGAAGAAAAAAGAAACGGCTGGGAATTGAGAAAGATGACGTTGACCCACTATTTTATCTGTGATGTGGCAAAATCAAACCTTTTCATTGGCTAATTTTAATTGTCGACGTGGAGAGTCTCTCTGTTGCTCGTATTCGCCTTTTAGTATAGGTTAGATTATTATTATTATTACTAGGGTCTTTTCCCGGGCTACGCCCGGGTAAATTTCTTCTTATAATTTTTAATTAATTTTAGTTTGATGATGATCTTATTTCTTCTTATAATTTTTAATTAATTTCTTCTTATAATTTTAAATTAATTTTAGCTTGATGATGATCTTATTAATTGTTTATATTGTTTGGATGGCATAATATTATAGCTTTACTTGCTTGTAAAACGGATGAGTAACACTCAAGTTTTCTAACTCGTACTCCATGCAATAAATCTCATTTTTGGGTTGTTATTTTGTCCTAATATTTTTTTTTAAAAAAAATGGGAGGTTAATGATCAAATATCATTAATTTCATATTATTCCACTTCATTCTCTAATTATACTACGCTTTTTAATTGATTGTATTTGTTTATTTTTGTTTTTAGTTTGCTCTGTGAGATTCTGTTTGGGTGGTGATTTGGTTCCGTTGAGAGCATTTAGTAATGTGGTTCTAATGATATGGCTAATCAACAAAAGATAGACAAAAGATAGGATGATTAGTTGGCAGCGGTTAAGTAGCTGATGCATTACTCCATTGTTTTGGTATCGTCTTGATTAGTAACTTTTTTTTAGTCTCTAAGTTTGCACATATTTTGTCTGTGGTGATGATATTTAGATATAGCCTTAAGTGTCACATTAGATGTTTTTTTTTTGTCAATTATACATATATTTTGTTAACTATGACTGATTTTTGTGAATAATTTGTTTCTATTTTTATTAGAAATTCTTCCATCATTCTTTTTTAATCTAAGCTAAAGTTTGGTACTTAAAAAAAAGAGAAACCATTCATAAGATTTATTCTTCTTTATTTTGATTGGCCTTGGTTTGATGAGACTTGGAAAAAATAATTAAGTAAATAAATTATTATGTATTTTATTAAATCATCATTTGTGGACAATAATTAATGTCAACATTTTGATTGGATTGAAAATAACTTATAGTATAGATGCTTTGATTAAGTGACATAAATGAAGGCGTTACATAGACATCAGCCGGAATCGGTGAGTTGTGAAGAATTACGGCGTTTGATTTCCCACATTCAATAAAGAAAAAAAAGACTTTCAATAATGCAAAAATGGAATAAATTCCTAGTCTCAACTGGGCTTGGTCAGATTAAAACAAAAGCCCAAAAACTAAACGAAAATCATCTTCTATGATCCAAACGTGTGGTGGTGATGTGGAGAGATGAAGCAATCTGATTGGCCTGAATTTTAAGTCCTACGTGGACATGCTAAATCGTGAGTATATTTGGCTTTTAGTATAGTATAGTTTTTTGTTCAGATATTGCTTTCCATATTGTCACTGTGTGCTCTTAAGACTTTTTGAACATAAGCTCTTTGATTTGTGCATGTTAATATGAGGGGCAGATATGTGCTTAGGCTCTAATTTCTTGATTGTTGGTCAAATCTACTTCGATGGTAGCAGCATCCTCAGACCATTATCATTTGGTTGTACCTCCTGAAACTAATTAAATAGTTAATGTAAAAGCAGTAAATAACTGAAATAGTAGTCAAAAGCCCTTTAAAAAAAATATAAATCAATGAAGTAGTAGTTTATTAGAATACTATGTGTGTTTTTCCAACTAACCATTTTGTGAGTAATTTTTTAAGTTTTAATATACATTTAAAAATATTTAATTTATTGTCTATTGAAAGTAATATTAAATTTTATTTTATTTTTGTTATTTGTTAGTCTTGTTAGAAAACACATGCTTTTCTAATTAATAAGAAGATTTTCCTATTTAATTAATGCGATTATATTTTGTTTTTCAATTTTTATTCTATATTTATTAAATAAATAAAATTATTCAGAACTATATTTAAAATTCAATACATAAATCATAAATTATTTTTCCTTCTTATACATTTTTTGAATCCATTAATACTTTTTCGTATACATTTTTTTGACTGATTTTTTCGTATACATTTTGCAAACCTATTGTTTTTGAAAGGTTAAATGATGTAATTTAAGGTCCAATTGGTGACAATTTAAGTGAAAAAAAAATCTAAAGGAACTATAAGAAAAAAACTGAAGGAATAATTGTTCCTTGTATGATTTGATATGGAATATATTTGTGCCATAGTTCTTTATAGAAAAGGAACGATGGGGAATTAGTAAGCCTTATAAGTAATAAATTTTCTTTGCAAATGGTAAAATAATCTGGGAATGAACTGGAACGTAGTATTCCTTTCTTCAACTATAGTCAACCAGTTGGACTCTAGTTTTCCAAGATTACAAACTTCTACTTTTAATTTTCTTTAGTGGGATGAACAATACTCTGAATACATGTTTTAACCTAAATGCAAGAGAAACATTATTATGCAAATTCCGGTTTTCTATTATATATGAATAATACAACAAAGTAACTATAATAAAGAAAATTATATAGCATTAAATAATACCGATTTAAATTTTGTATGCTGGTTCAAAATAATTTCTTATACTTATTTGAAATTTTTTAGTTTAAGGCAAGGCTTAAATCCATAAATGAAGAAAAAGAAAGATTGAAGCCTCTTATAATCATCCAACCACTGTTTATACAGAGAGAAATTTACAAAGAATCTAAGTTTTCGTCCTAACATCAGCTTAGCATATATCGAAACAATTGTTTTGATACTAATTAAAACCACATTAGTTAGTCTTCTACATATATGTATGTGTACACAGTACACATTCTCTCGGGCCATCCACTGCTACAATATTACATATATCTACACTGCTACACATAAACACACGTTGAATCTAGTTTGATAAAGAAGCCTCCGTTTTTGCACGCGCCCTGAAGCTTTTCTACTGTGTTTCCCGCACTTACCTCTACTGCTTCTTTCTTGTGGATCCGAAACGGGTTGTGACTTCTGACCTGGTAAGCCGATTGGCTTTGTCTCATCCATATCTGATTGAGTTATGGTTTTATTGTAATATATAATAGCTGCATCGAGGGTGAAGAGATGGACAGTTAGCCCATAAAGCATTTTGACAGCAGCTAAAAGAGAAGAACAATACCACAGTTCATTTTTCAAGCACTCTGTCTTAATCATGTCTTCTACCACAACTGCTGCCTGAACTAACTGAGACAAATATGATAGGCATACACACTTAGATTAGATAGAGAGGAGTAAAAAGAAAAAGAATTAAACCTCAAAAATGCTTTGTGAAGAGTTAACAGTTTTGTAGGCCTTTTTACAAAAAAAAGAAAGAAGATTTAACAGTTCCCTACCAAAAGATTGACACTTCCATTACAGAAAATACCAACAGACAAACAAAACATGGGAAGTAGGGACATTGGATCTTCACTGTAAAATGGCCCATCAATTGCTCAAGACTTTGTAGTCGACTTGCGCCTGTGTCCAATTCAAGAGCAATTATGCGTTGATCATTGCAAGTAAACATTTTGCTACCTCTCAATGATCTGAACTTGTCGATCTGCTTATTACCAAAAGAAAACCTCAGTCAAATTTTGGCGATCGAAAAATACCCAGACAAAATGGAAAATTCAAACCAACACTACCGTACGACAGCGAGGATTGACTATGGCAGCGATGATGAACTATTATTTCCAGCAAAATTATAAATATCATCGAAGTATCTCTCCATCGTAGCTGTGTGGCTCTTCATCACACAGACAAAACACATTTATACTATTGAGCTTCAAGTGGTTACTTTCGAGGCTTTGATGAAGTTACGCACAGAAGCTGTTGAGTTGGGTAACCCCATACCAACCCCAATTAAAGTTCCACCTTTGGCGATGTTCTTTGCCTCCCAAAAATGGATCAATCGGAATCGAAGCTGTGACTCAGAAAGTCCCGGCGAGATGTCGTTGAAGTACATGGCGACGGGAGATTTACCGGTGGCTAGCTGAGACTTCGTGGTGGATTTCATTGCCATGGATATCGTTTCTGCAGAGTAATTTTTTCGATTTAGGATGGATCTAAGTTTAGAAAGAGAGCTTTATATAGGAGAAGTATGAAGGGGAGATGGAACAAAACATTGAAGAATGGCTTTAACATAGTCATTGATGATAAGGTAACGGTGAAAAAAAAATTAGGGATTGGAGAAGATGAAGTGAAATCGTCGGGAGAGACTTCCAAAACTTGAAGACGAAGAAGTAAGAGCTGGGTGGGCCAATCATTTTTTTAGAGAGAGCCCCTACAGAAGCCCACCTTAACTGCTAGAAAGAGCCCTAACGTACAATCATAAACCAAAAAAAGTACATGACGTGGCAAAAGGAAATGTTCTGATTGGACTATTTTCCTGTCCGACGTGGACACTCTAAAAAGCCTCCCTCAAGCCCTTTTAATATAGTATAGATTGTCTAAACTATTTAAATATATATATTTTTAGATACAATTTTTTGTTTCCAAAACATAGATCATTTTAAAATGGATTGAGTAATTCTTTTGATATGTTAAAAGAATTTAGTTAAGATGATGATGGTTATTAGTCTATCTAGTATCTACCATCCGCCTTTCCAATCCGACGGCTGTGATACATGTTTAGAGTCAATATAACGGTGGAAAAATGAAAAGATCAGAAGAAATAGTTAACATGTGCTGTTGTGTGTGAAGACGAACCAAACCAAAAGAGAAATGGCAGCCGCAGCAGCTCTCCCCGCCCAACCCAACCCAACCGCCTTATTAGCACAGCCTCCGTTGTTCTTCTCCATCTTCCCACCAAGCTCAAGTCCCCTTTCTTTCCCACTCGGCAGCTGTGGAGGCGGCGATGCACCGCGGCGCCTAGAGCCACTAAGATATATATAAATTGGTTTTTGTTTTAGTAACATTTAGTGGCTGGTTTAGTTTGGTAATGGATACTTGTCTCGCGATCAACCACTCTGTGTCTCGCTCTCGCATAGATAAAGTATTCCCATATTATATCTCTCTCATTCTGATTCGATCTAAAGATTAACATATTTTCCATCAAAAACCAAACTTGAATGTCCATTCATGTGAACCAATAATTCTTCTTACAACAAACCAAGCTTTTGATATCAACAAGAAAAGAAAAATGATAAAAGAAATGTAGTTACACAATGCAGAGTAGACACGAGTAGGAGCCAAGTAGGAGGGTCAGTTCAAACCGTATGATCCGACAATGTTGCTTACAGTTTGAGCAAATGTTCTAGAGGTTATCTTCTTGCCAGGGACATGGAATGGGTTTGAGACTGCATCTACATAGGCAGCATGAAACTTCCTGAAGAACTGTAGAAAGCAGAGGAGAATGAAACTATTGTTAGTAAATTGGTGGTAAGAATATGAGCGACAGAGAAAGAGTATGAGCTTATTAAGTAGTATCTGGAGCAGGTTGAAAAGCTGGCTCTTACATTTCTGACATCGGTGTCTCTGACATCCAAATCAGTTGTGACCAGTATAAATTTCACTTTGGTATTAGTCAAGTAACCATACCTGAGAAGGACCCAACGAAATATAAGTATCAACAGACAGAGAATGAGACAGGGCTTAGTGCTTACACTTTGTAGTTGAGTGTAGGATAGAGTAGGCCAAGAAAAGCCTCGTTCAACGTCGTTTTGGGATTGTTCACTGTAATAAACAAATTGAAGACACGTTTAAAAAGACAAAAAAAAAAAACCAAGCAAAGCAATGCGATGCAGACATAAAAAAAACAAAAGGGAAACATGGAAGTGAAGTAAGAAAGGACCTCGCTCTTCGATGACGTCGAGGGAGCAATGAACGACGTGGTGGAGCTTGAGGGCATCATCAGCATCCGTGAAGCTCTGTATGTAAAGCGGATTGTTCTGTTTTATGGATCCAAAATTCAGAAATCAGAATGTTAAAGTCGCATCAAATCAGAAATCGGAATGTAAAGTCAGCTGCTTTTTTACCTGGTGGCCGACGACGGAGACGCAGACGATCATCTTTCTTTCTTCCTCCCTTTGCAGATCTTGAGATCCCGAAATGGTTAGAAATCCACCTTTTTATGGGCCGGGCTGTATAACGTTTGGGCCTTTTCAAAATAAACATTATAATTTTCAACTAATCCCAGCCAGGGAAGGTTTCCGTTTACTGGCATCAACCGTTCATCTCTCTCATTAAATGTCAATATTTTGGTAATCAAGGATTTAAACTTATAGAATAGTTTTCGCGCCTTTGAAAGTGCAAAATTATTCTTTTGTTGACAAATTTATTAACATGTATGTTTATTCACTAATATATTTAGGCATGAATCTTCAGTTTTCGGTTTACTTTCAGATTGTTTATGTTTTTCGGTTCAGTTGTCGTTTTTGGTTTTCGTTTCAAAAAAATATGAAATTTTTGGTTATTTACGAATTTGGATTTAGTTATTTTTGTTTGGTTTAAATAGTAATGTTAAAAAACCAATAAAAAATATTGAGTTCAATTCGAGTACATAGACCTGAATAAGAATATGAATTTTTCGATCTTATTTTGACTTAGGTAACTATGTTTTAAATTTACGAACTTATATAAGCAATATTTGGTTTTCTTGATGTTTTGTCGGGCTCAGCAAAAGGGTTAATAAAATTTGTATGATAGTGTTATTATCTTGCTCGGACGCTTCAAGTTAAACTTTGATCTTTCTGGATTTGTCTTTTTGTTCTTCATCCTATAAATAAATAAAAATCAGTCAAGTAATGAAAAACCAACTCACTATATGTTATATATGTCATTAGCAAGAAACATGTAGTAATCATATATCTTGATTCTTATGTTTAAAAATAAAAAAAAAAGGAGAAAAAATTCTTATGTTTGCTTAACTGGCATGAGATCAACATTTATAAAAAAAAATAGAACAATTTTCTCAAATAGCTATTTTAAAGTTTTTATCACAAAAAGAGTCCTAAAAATGATCAAAATAGCCTCTTTTTATTTTAAAAATTTTAATATTTATTTTTAAAAAATTTAAAACTCTATCACCAAAACTCCACTCCTTAACTCTAAACTATAAGTCTAAATTAGTTAACACTAGGGTAAAAATACATATTTTGATCATTTTAATCATTTTAATCCTTTAATAAAACTTATTTTAGTCATTTTCTTTATCGAAAACTATTTTTCTAACAAAAACTTAAAAAGAAATATCCTAACAAAGTTTTCCTTATGTAAAATCCTTCTAACCGGAGCCATTGCGGTATACTCGCTAACTGAAATTTTAGAAACTGTAATGCAAAAGATTAGAGTGTTTTCGGGTACACAAGCACCAATGAATATGATAAATTTGCTTAGTAAAATTGGATTATCTTGATAATTTATTTATTGATATTATGGTTTGGTGTGTTCACGTAGACACAAAATTTTTATGGTACTTTGTGTTATGTTTGGTGTGCTCCTCTTCTTAGTTTTCTTATGATAATAATCAGTCTTTAACTTTTGTGATTTTTTTGAGACACCATTCTTGTTATCAATGTGAATTTGGTTTCTTCGTCATTATTGAATCAAACGGTTATTTTATCAAATAAGAAACTATCAAAATATAATGAATTACAGATCATGTGAGTTTAGGTTATTCACCATTATTGAGTTTGGTTTGGTGTGTTCACGTGAGTTTAGTTGCAATATGTGTATATTTTTCTTATTACGCAGATTTCAAAAATCTCATGAGAATAGATGATATTTTCAAAGTCTAGTTTTATTATGAGTAAAAACGTAAAGAATTCACCTCCCAATAACAATAGAATTCAATAGATTGATAAAATCCGTAATAACTAAACTTTATAAATAAGAAAGGATTTGAATGGAATTTAAAAATCTTTAAACCAATAAAAATGGATTTTGATAAAGACTTTTTAAATCTATTAACCAATAACAATGGATTCTCAAAGTTTTATAATTTCTTTAGAATTCTTAAACCAATAACCCCCTAAATAGACCTAATGGTTAGAAAATAAAACAGATAAAAGTCTTGTGAAGACGTGAGAGTGAAACTTGACCGTCAAGAAGAAAGCGAGATGTGTGGTTGAGTCACTTTTGTTTGATTAGTCAGCTGTATGATTAAGAATAAAACAGGTTAGTTTAGAATCAAGTAGAAAGTTGGGAAAAAGTGTCATAGCAGCGGAATGTATCCATTGTGATTATCAATAAAATGAAGGCTAACCCTGAGTGATATATTCTAAACAATTTTAGTATTTTCACACATATTAAAAAAACACATTAAACTATTATAATAAATATATTGTTTTTTTTTTTATAATTTTCAGTTTTCAATAACTTTTAACTAATAGTAATTCAATAAAATCAATTAATTTTTAAAAAATTTACAATTTTTTCATAGAAAACACAAAAATATATATTTTTGTAAAACAAACTTTTTTCTATAAAATCTATTATTAAGGAACGAACGGAGTATTAAAATAATATTACTCCATTTTAACTTCACAAAAAGCCATACGTAGATATATTCTTGTTTCACCTACCCACACATTTAAAACGTAGAGTTCACAGTATAAAATAAAAACAATTCAAAGAACATTTTAAATTAGCACCGATCAGTCTTTGAAAAACTATATTTAAGTGCTTATTTGTTTCATTTTCCGTATTGTAACCTATTTTCTTAACTAAATTTATATGGTTATATGTTAAGTATTGTATTAAATTTGATCATTTTATAATGCCTTAAATATATGTATACATTAACTTATACTTAGAAAATAGTGTTTCTTTATTGGTTCACTACTTTATTTTTAGACATTTGTGCAATATTGTTAAACGTGAAATGCACTGAACCCTAAATCAACTGAAAGTAAATTACAAACATTTCACCATTTACAAATATATATCTATCTATCTATCTATATTAATAAATCAGAGTTTTCTCTCACCTCCTTGCGCCACATCATCATAGAGGGTGGGGCTTTTCGTGACACGTGTCGCCTAACCAGGCAACCGCGTTTTTTTTTTTTCTGTTCCGTCTGACTTTTATGTGTTATAGATAGCTGGGCTTTAATTTAATTAAATTGGTTTGGCCCGTTAGAGACCCAAAATGCTTAGGGTTGGTCTCGTCATCGACTTCTTCTTCAAGAAGCAACCTGGCCGATGTAATTCACGAAACGATCCGAACTTTGTAATGCCTCCCGACCCATAAATCCAGATAGAAAGCAGAAGCCCCATGCCTTTTCAGATCACACCGTCAAGACGCCTCTTCAACGTTTCTGATTTTTACCATTAATCCTCTCATTTATTGATCATTTCTCTTCAGTCTTCGCAAATCTCATAAAAGCTTGCCTTTCCACAATCCTATTTGGAAACATCTTCCCCTTCCATGATTGGAAGGGCTTTGTCTTCACGATTTCATTTGTAAAGCCATAGTTTTGGATCTACAGGTATTGATTTTTGTTTTCCATTCTACCGCTGCTACTCTGACCAATGTGGATGTTCCATCTCTATCTCTATATATTTGTCACTTTATGATGATGATTTGATAATGGTTTCTCTTGCTGGTTTACATGCACCGAAGAAAGAAAAAGTCCCCCTACCATCGTATGTGTTTGTTTTTTCTAGCTTTGAAAAAATCTAATTCAGTGGGATTGGATATATAGTTATAATCTTTATTATCAGTTACTGTTTTTCTTCGGCAGGTTTGAAGATCAATTATCAGATATTAGTAATGTTTTGTAGCCTAACGTTTTCAACTTTTCCCTCACGAAGCTTATATGGTGTGCTTAGTTTAAAAAAAAAAACACTGGCTTGGTATTAACTCGATGGGTTTCAGTAACATATTATTATCTTTGCATCATTCTAGCTTCTGACTAAATGATATTACTTTCAATTCGTTGGCACACAGATGTTGTAGTAGGAAATTAATAAGCGTTTGGTCTCAATTCATGCGTTTTCATTCAAAAGAGTACCATGATTAGCTACTCCGTTGTGTCGTGGGCGTGTACGGCATGGCCAAACGGCTTAAATATCTCATGGTAAAGACATTGCTACTCTTTATCTGTTTAGATGTGACATGGTAGCGAATTGGGTGGAGCAGGAAGCTCAAGTGGCAGGGTGTCATTCTACGTCTTCAGCAGACACGTATCTAGGGAGGAAGAGGAAGCGAGAGAACGAAGGGAAATGGGGTCTAGACCTGCTAAGCAAGAAACTTCAAGGAATGGGTATGATTTGGACCTGATTAGGTTTATAGAGTCGCAACTGCAGTATGAAATCTTTAAGTGTTTGAGATACTAAATACGTAGAACAAACATGAGTTTTGTTTTGTACTGAAAGAAGAGTTGTTTGTTTGTTAGTTTCCTTTACTTTTCGGTTTGCTATGTTGACCGACTTTCGTTTGGTTCATTATTTGTCTTATGTAACTTTTTGTTTTAAACTTGATGAGTATCTTATGTCATGTGTTCCACTTAATGAATTTACGAATAAAAAGTTACATATAAATAATAAAATCTTCCAATAAATGAAAATTTCTACTTTAAATTAACATATATTTTGTGTGCTCCCTGGAAAACCACTAAAATGTTATAAACATTTTAAACAAACCTAAAAATAAATAAAAATATGCGTCTTATATAATAAAATTCAGCGTTGAAGCAAGAATGTCATTATAACATATTCACCACTTAGATCATAGCATCTGAACACCTAAGTGTTACAAAAGGCTTGGCTTAATAAATCTATAAATTGCTTAACAACATAACCATGAACTAACAATCCTTAAATAGATATCGGCCATGTCCGTTTCAGTAACACTGCAGTTACGACCACTGACTGATATTTTTCGCAGTATTGGTTGCTCAGTGAACAAAAGAAAAATATATCAAAACCTAAAGAAATCGGCAAACTCATGTGTCGTCAAACTTAACCACAATCTTTTATTTTCTTTCTCTGTTTTCTACATCTTTTTGTGAAAGAAAAGTAGTGATTTCTGTCAAAAAGATTCCTCTTCCACTGTGTCGCCAACAATTAACAAGCAATTCCCAGAACAAATGACCATTTTATATAACCAAAAAAACAATATCCCATGCGTTACTTAATATAAAAAACATGAAAGAAAATCAAAGGGAAAATCGAAGCACATATATCAAACAAGCATAGATGAGGGAATCAAATGCAATGACAATACTCATGCTGAGTAGTTCTATGCGGATTCTTAGTAACAGAGAGAGGTGTCGAGGATATATAAATGTTTGATTCCCTCTCTCTGTCACATACATATTCGCATAGAACTAATCAGCATGAGTATTGTCATTGCATTTGATTCCCTCTCTATGTTCTATGCGGATTCTTAATTCATTTACATACATATTCATATTAATTATAAAAACAAAATATATAAATGTTTTCCCTCATTTTCTAACATCTTTGACATAGCCATAGTATGTGATAATTGTCACTAATTTAAGAGGATGAAGCAATTTATTATCTTCTTTCAAACAAGATAATATAAAAACGAAAACATTTACATTTTTCCTTCTCGAACATAAACTTTATTTTTTGTATAGATTTCAACTTAAATTAACTTTGTTATGACTATAAGCTTTTAACTCTACTATTATTGAACATAATCTCTTTACCAAAGCATAAATTAAATTTTAAATTTATTTCAGAATAATACATACGAACCCGGCGCATAGCGCCGGCAAACCACTAGTATATATAGAAGTATAGTTTTCTTTTAAATCCTCTGACGACATATATTAGCAATCATATTTACAATTTATATCCAATTTAAAATGAATTCACTTATATAAACATCAAACAATCACATATAACCTTGTCACAACCATAAATTATAATGAAACAAGAAAATAATGTAAACCAAATAAACGTATATAATTCATGTAAAACGTGAGTAACTATCTAATTTTTTTTAATAAAAACAAATAAAAGGAAAGGTTGCCAGAATTGACAAAGTCAGTGTGAGTTGGGTTGTCATGGTCGGGTTATTAAATACCAAGACCAAACCACGTCATTTCTTCCTTCTCTATACTATTAAGAGTAGACTAGTTAGACACCCTGTCTTGTCTGACTGGTGGATATCAAGCGGCTGTTCATAACAATCGGAGGATGGATTTCTTTATTTCAAACAGAGAGAAGTATGGCAACAGAACAGGTTAGTTTTTTTTTTCTTCTAACCGGATTAGATTATATGAGTGGCAACCAAGACTAAAGTGGTGTATGTCTATCTGACTAAAGTGGTGTATGTTATCTGTCTTCAGGATTGTTCGGCCACAAAAGTGCTAGCAAGAGCAATCCTTCGAGTCCGCCTCATCCCACTGAGGGTCGATCATCTCCGCCGGTGTCTTATTACGGCATAAAAAGATCGGAATCAGAGTATGCATTCCCAATCTCTGATAACCATACTACTCACTGGAAACAACAACAACAACAAGCCTCTGAACGCGTCCCCAATTCCCACCACCGACCTCCTGTCTACAGATATAGCACGGTAGTGTGTACTATCGACTCCCTTTGCGATTACAGTTTTCTATCACTTTTCATGGTTTTGATTCTTAGTTTTGTACTCCAGCCCAAGCGTCCTAGAGAGAATGGCAAAGAAAGAACAGAGGCCATTTTTTATGAACCCGATGCGGACGTGACCCCAAGGAGCGAAGCTTCCTTGAGCCCCTTTCGATCTGCCAGAACCCGCACGGTACTCACTCATTTCTGCTTCATCCATAGCATAGATGAGGAACAATTTGAACAAAATGTTTGTTGGTTGTTTGGCCTATAACTGCAGCCTGATCGCCGTAGGAGGTCTACCGACTTCAGCAGAGAGCTGCACGAGAGAATGCATGAGACAGAGGCCAATGTGAGCCCCTTTCATCCCTCCAGAAGCCGCTCTCCAGCTCCCAACAACACGGTACTGATACTGAATCTTGTGTGTGTTTATTACATTCTTGTCATTTAAAACCAAATAAATGAAAAAAAAAACATATGTTCTCTTTGTATTAGCAGAAAGAATTTCGAGGGAGAGACTACAGTAGAGAAAGGTATGAGGCAGAGGGCCATCTAACTTCGCAGAGGAGCGCTCCTTCGAGCCCATTTCATCCATCCCGAAGCCCGCCGCACACAAGGGCAACGGTGGGTGCACCAAACTCTCTTTACGCCTTTGTTAACCAAACTCATTCTCAGATTTTTTGCTCTTCTTAATTAGTTGCAGCCTGAGAGATACAACAGGGGTAAAGATCATTACGAGGCAGATGCAGATGTCACACCGCGTAGCAGCCCTCCCATGAGTCCTTTTCACGGGGCCACCAGCCGCTATCCACCACCACCATTTTACTCATCCAGCGACGACGACGAAGACAACCATTCCACCACCTACCTCTTTCCAGAGATTTCAACTGGACATCGTTCCAGAGGAGTCTCTGGGAGTAGCACGGTGCGTTTTTTTTACTACATCTATTTAATACCAAAGTAATAAAAATATGCTTTATTATTTTGAACAAATAAACAAGAACCGGTTCACTACAAGTAATAAAAATATCCTTAAAAGTAATAAAAATATGCTTAAAAGCCAAATAATGATGTGCAGCCGGTTCACTACAAGTACCAGATGGCCACGGCCGAAACCTACGAGCAAGACAGGCAGTTCGAGCCGCCAGAGCTGCCCGACGAGTCTGAGAGCTTCACGATGCATGAGATCACCAAAATGCGCGGGCTCGAGAGCTACGAGGAAGAGACACAGTCGGATGCCTACGTCTCGGTCGCTAACTACAAGGTGCGGCATTGCGTGTCCGCCACGCTCCAGGCTATCATGGACAAACACGGAGACATAGCCGCCTCGTCGAAGCTGCAATCCACGTCAACAAGGTCGTTTTACCTAGAGTCCCTGGCCGCGGCCGTGACGGAGCTGAAGTCGACGGCGCTGAGAGATCTGTCGAAGACGCGCGTGGCCGAGATCGCGGCGGTGGTGAAGGACATGGACTCGGTCAGAATCGACGTGTCGTGGCTGAAAACGGCCGTGGAGGAGCTGGCGGAGGCGGTGGAGTGCTTCGGGGGGTACGAGGCGGCGAAGATGGAGAAAGAGGAGTGCAGTAGGGGTGTGAAGGAGGGGAAGGTGGAGATGGAGGAGCTGAGAGATGAGCTGAAGAGGAGAGAGAAGGAGATGAAGGAGTGTAGGGAGAGGGTGACGGCGATGGCTGGTAGGCTAGGGCAGATAGAGATGAAGGATTCGTGGGTGACGAAGAAGCTGGAGCTGTTCCAGAGCAAGGTCCATAAATTTGACGGTGAAGCTGTCCTCGTGGAGGTCTAGATCATATTATAATTCGAATATTCAAATTCAAAACCGTATATGTTTTAGATCATGTTCAACAAACGGTAGACTTATGTTGCATTCTACTCTGTTATATCGTACTAGTGCTTCTTAGTAAAATAAATAAATAAAGGTGTATATGATTGTTTGATTGAGTTGAGTAAAATTAAGAAAGGAAAAAATGGTTCACCTTTAATCACTCTATTTTCAAAGAGAAGAAACCATGATCCTGAACAATGTTCAAAAAGAGAAGTTAGTAAGTTCACCAACCAAATCAAACCAACATAATACTCCAAAGTTAGAAAAAAAAAACTTGGGATAAACAAAAAACAGAGGATCATAAGTTAGTAACACTAGCGATTACAGATTTCATCAATAAGAGTGGACCTGTCACTGAAAAAGCTTTTCTTGGTATCTGAGGAAACAATTTTGGATCTTGTCCAAAACGGGCCGACAAGCCGACTTCTACATCATTTTGGTCGTAAGTGTAAGTGGCATCCAAAATTGGCAGAGTTGAGACTGAGAGACAAGCCGCTACTGCTGAGTTTTCCAAAGCTTGTTTTCCTCTGATAGTAGCAAACAAAGTGACTTAAACCATCTCTAATGGTTCACTTTATTTTTCATTAGAGTAACTCTATAATAGAATTGTGATATATTTCAACGGTACTCTATTTTAAAGTAAAAAATATAGTAAAAAATAAAATACCATTCGAAATATTTTTATTCTAAACTCTATTTTAAAATAAAAAATAGACTGAAGTTGAAGATACTCTTAGCAATATTTATACACTGCCCTAACATATGAGCAAATTCATAGAAGACTGTGAGTGCCCCTCAGTCATTCTGATTTACCATCTATGAAAACAAAATATTGACATCAAGACTTAAATGGGATAGATTTTCACCTCATGACAATGTATTCTTGAAACTGGTACGAAACGAAATCTTAACATTAATATAAAAATAACCGCATTAGGCAAATATAATACTGAGAAATAATATACAAAGAGAAAAACAAGTGGTGCTTACGTAATTAGAAACTTTGTTATATCTTTGGTCATATTTTGGGAAATTTGTTAGAAAACACAAACCAATGTTCTGAAGTTTCTTTTGCTTGGTATGAGACTAGCGGTCTCTTCATATTATTGTAGTCTCTTCTGTTTTGCATGAGAGCAGTTAATGTAGTTTTTTAAGTGGGGGTTGAATTCCAGATATTATTTAAACAAAAACACGTTTTCATAGTCAGCGGACATTGCAAGACGAAATTTCTCCAACTTTTTGCCAAACTGAATCCAATACCAATATTAGTATATAATATACCAACCTCGAGAAATAACTACTTTGCTTTTTCCTTTGTTATAACAGAAGACTAATGGTTATATGAATTCTAAACAGATCGACTTTATACGATTAGATGTTATATAAATTTTATACAGAACGCATTGAGTTTCTCGAGTCGTCCCTGACCTTCGACGACGTATTGTACTTTGACAAAAAATAAATATAATTATTAAAAGAAATGGCGAATTGACCAAGTCTGGATTAAGCTTAAAACTGTTAATAATGTTTTAGCCGCGGTCAAAGTCAGCGAAGATGTGTTAGAGGCTATATAAATACACACCAGCTTGCTTGCTTCATTCTCTCTCTAAAGATAACTTAAAAATTAAAATCATTTCATTTCTTCTTCAACTGGCATCTTCAATCTTTCACAAGGTATCCTATTCCCATCCATCTCTCTCTTGACTTGACCCCTCTTTCTATACATACTACAAACGTTTGCATGCACATTTATTTGCAGATTAATCTGGTAGTAGGATTTTCACCAAAACCTTTTAAATTAACTTCGTTGTTGGAAAAAAATAATAATAGGATGGTGATATTTTGAAATTGATCAACATAACAGTCGATCTGATTAGTGTTATCTCATGTTTGACTCAAATATGTGTGCTAATTAAACCAACTCATGAAAGATGGACTGTTGGCAATCCTGTCTTTGTAGAAACATAATTAAGAGGAAGAAGAAAAACATCAATCATCTTCTGTAATTTGCACCATATCAAAAGCGTTGACTCCGTTCTTTGCATGATACGTGGGTCTCTCTTGTTTATATGGATCTGACAAGTTCTTTTTTTTTTTTTACTTTTTTGGTTATTGTATGACAGGATCCTTTTTTAACTTAAAGAGATCTTCCAGAGTTGTTGTGAGATGGAATTGGTGTCTGGGAAAGTAATTCAAGGTTGCTCCAACGCAGGCAATCCTTTCCATGAGTGTACTGCTATTTGTTTAGATAAATTAAACTCCGTGGATCATGTCTACAAGAAGGAGAAGAAGCTTTTTGGTATGCAAAACTGTTTTTTCTTTCTTTCTTTCTGTATTCTGTTTATTGACTGGGTCAAAGTTGCCATCAAGACTTTCTGATGAGACTTTGTTTTATTTTTGTCAAGGGTTTGGTAAGAGAACTCCAAGTAGGGACACTCCTCCAGGCAGCCCGGCTCGTGGAAGCAGATCGCCTCTGCCCAGCTTTTTCGCCGCCAAAAAGAAGGTTGAGTCAAACAGTCCATCTTCCACTGATCACACCAATAATAACTTCTTCAGCCGCCTTTCCCCGCTACATGGACTCCCATCCCAACTCAAGAACGAGACTGCAACCAGTGTGGACTCGCTCCCCATGTCTCCTACTCTGGCTGGATATTTAGGAGGAGACTATTTTGCAAGAAAGGTAAGGGCCATTCTTTTTATCAGAAAAAAAAGCTAAGCACTCTCTTTGAGACTCTCACTCATATATGTAAGTTTGTTTTCGACTGATCAGCGTGGTGGTGAGGATGATGATATGTACTCTCCAAGGCCTTTTGGAATTCGTCCTAAGACGCCTGAACACCCTCTTAGGACGCCTCAGCATAGGCCCCGTACACCCCAACGCGTCTCTGATACTAGGCCGTGGGCGCACCAAGAGGATCCAATTTCCCTAGAAACTAGGCCAAAGACGCCCATACATGAGTCTTCTGCAATAGGACGGAGGCCCCAAACACCAGAAACTAGGAAGCAGACTGCACAACATAGGGGGAGGTCGACTGAGTTCATGGCAAGATCCCCCGGGCCAAGGTCCAAGACCCCAGAGCCTCAACCTACCTACTTTGAACCATCCTCAAGGACACCGAAAATGCGGTCCAAGACTCCAGAGCCCAGTACTAGGGTACCACAAACTCAGCCCATATCCCACAGATCTCTTGACAGTGCTGAAACTAGGCCTAGGACGCTGGAACACCAGACCAGGACCGTAGAAACAAGGCCAAGAACACATGAAAGTAGGCCGAAGACTGCAGTCCATAGAGGAAGATCACCTCATCACAGAGAGACGATCTCACAAAATCAACAAAGTTCCTTTGAGATGGGTCAAAGATCACCTCAGCCCCACATTTATCTTGGGAGCAAAGATGACTCGGAGAACGATGATGAATCAGTTCTACTCTATCCAGAACTTATATTGTCACCTCAAGAAAGGCCACCCGTTACGGTACTGCTCTCTATCCTCTACCTTCACATTTTCATTTCTTTTTAATACCAGAAGGTTCGGAGCCGGAGCCGATAATCATATATTCATATTTTTGCTAATTCTTACCTCAGCCTAGTCGCAAGGGATATGAAACTCCTACCAAACAAGAAGAACGTTTCGAACAACTTGATGAGCCCGCAAGCTCAGATGACGATAAATTTTCATTTGTGGATGATGATGATCACGACGATAAGCAAGACAAGGAGCCTCCAGAGCTCCCAGATGAATCACAGAGATTCAGTCTCTCAGAAATCTCCCGCATGAAAGGAATAATAACAATAAAGAAAAGTGACGAGATCCAGTCCATTGTATCTGACTCTATTGTTTCTGTGGGAGACTACAGAGTCCGAGCGAGCGTCTCGGCCACTCTTTACCAAATCCTCGACAAGCACGGCGACATTGCATCCGGTTCTAAACTGCATTCGCTTGCCACGCGATCCTACTACCTCGAGATGCTTGCCTCCGTTGTTTTCGAACTCCAGACGACGCCCTTGAGGCATCTCAAGGAGTCCCGCGTGGTGGAAATGCTAGCGATTGTTAGAGACGTTGAGTCGGTGAAAATCAAGGCGGGTTGGCTCACGCCCGTCCTGGAGGAAATAGTCGAGGCGGTGAAGCACTACGACCAGCACGAGAGGAGCAGAGTGGAGAGAGAGGTGTGGGAAGGGGAAGTGTTGCTTGTGAGACAAGAAATGGAGAGAGAGGGGAAGGAGCTGAAGGAGAAGGAGAAGAAACTGAAGGAGTGGAGAGAGAGAACGACGGAGATGGCTGGGAAGTTGGGTAGTCTTGATATGAGACGAGCGCGTCTTGACAAGAGCTTGGCGCTTTTGAGTTCCAAGGTGGACAAGTTTCAGGGTAAATATGTTCTCTTGTGACCAAACAGTTACTTCTTGTTCATTTGGCGTTGCGTATGCATCCGATTATTCTTTTGTTCATCACGTGTGAGTGACAAGACAAAGCCTAGCTAGCCGCAAAATAAGCATTTGTGATTATCTGTTTTTGGCTTTTCGTTAGAGTGTAATTATGTATATGTGATTATCTGTTTTCTACACGTCCTGTTCTACGTATATTTATCTCTTTTCAACAGCTTATGAGATAAATGAAACGCAGAAAAACTAATAAAACCATAATGCCTTAATTAAACGAAAAAATATGTTCGTGGAATGATTCCTTTAATAAATTATTAGATTTATTGATTTGATTAGATAATTAATTATAAACTAGATTTTGACCCGCGCTTAGAAAGCGCGGGTTTTTTTCCGGCAAAAATAAAAGTTTAAATTGATTATTATTTTGTGTTCATATAATTTTTTTAAGATTAAAGTCACCATGATTTATATTGATGTGATCAAGCATCTGCGTTTTTGAAATTTGGTTGAAATGTTTTTAAAAATGATGTTTGTTTGTCTAATAATATAGGAATTATGAAGTGTAAATATATATGTTTATATTGGAAAGATTGTTGCACACAACTATATATATATTAACTATCAAAATTTAAAAATATAAAAGCAAATATATAAAAGAGATTTAATTTGTAGTTATTATAAAGCTATATTTTTTTTCTATATATAGTCAATATGTAAATTATTGTTGAAAATTAAAATCTAAGTTTTTAATTGCAGGTTTATTAATATGAGTGTAAAATGGGTTTTAATATAAACTATAACATTGTCATATATACATGGTATGTTTTTTTTTATTTCACATGTCCTATTAGAAACATACCATATATAGGTATGTTTATTTATACTGCTGGTACGTACGATTTTATATATACCTTTTATCAAAACATGCGATATTATAAGGACTAAAAGCCTGTTAACTAACATTGAGTAATATATAGTAATAAAAGAAATAATAGGTAGACCAATATACTATTAGTTAAATAAAAGGGTCCAGTAAACTTGTTTAAGTAGATTTCTCAAAACTGCTTTCCTTTTAATAGAATAGACTGGATTTTGATCTGTGCAACCGCACAGTTGTTTGTTTTCACTTTTTTATACATAAATTATTGTTTTAGAACATAAGTGGTATATATTTTTAATGTTAATCATATACTTAAATATTTATATAACTATTTCAAATACAATAATTTTATAATTTACATGTTATAATTAATTAATTGTTTAAACCTTATGTATTTGCCATTTCTTATTATATATTTATCTTATTGTATTTGCATTTAGTTATTAAGCAAATTAATATATTCATGAGAAAATATATTTAAAAAATATTTTGTATTTAATTTAGGCTAAATTCTGACCCGTATTTCAAAACTGGATTTCTTTTTACCAATATTTTTATGCTTATTCATTTTAGATAATTTATTATTGTATATATAAAAGTGTAAGATATGTTAATTTTTAGACATGTATTATATAGTTTGTTAATTTTAAACCGTTCTATCATCATATTATATTTTAAATAAATAGTTTATATTTATGAAAATAAAATTTATAAATTTATCAATTGAATATAATTTTATCATATTAATTTTAGTATAATAATTATATTTTAACATGATCATGACTATAAAAGTAGATAAAATATGATATAATTTATTTATTTTCATTTCTAAACGATAACTTAAAATACATTAAGTTATTGTTTATATATTTTTACATAGATTTATTAGAATTTTTAAAATATAATATATAAATATATATTATATTTAAAATGAAAATATATTTAAAGATTTTATATTATTAACTTTAAAGAAATACATGTTAATTTTTATACATGTATTATATAGTTTGATAATGTTAACTCATCTTACCAACATATTAGATTTTATTTTTGAACGTAAATATTTTATAATTACGAAAATAAAATATATAAATATATAAATTTAATACAATTTTATTATATTTAGCTCAATATAATAATTTTATTTAGCTTAATATAATAATTTTAATTTAATATGATTGATTATGATTATATAATAAATAAAATATTATAATTTTTTTCATTTTTCATTTTATATAACTGAATATATTAATGTATAATAATATTTTAAACTAATTTCGAAATTAGTAAAAATGTTTAAATATAATTTCGAAAATGAAGATCTTGTAAAAATCTTTTCAAACAGATTTGTTAGACTTTTAAAATAAATATATTTATATTTAAAATGAAAAGATATCAAAAGATATTATGATTAAAATATTTTAAAAACTATTTATTATTAGTCTGGATTAAAATGTAGTATGAATTTCTATGAATAAGTCCATTAGGTCCATTTTTAAAAAAAAATCACACATGAATCAAGGTTGTGACTTCTGTTTTAATATATAAGATTAATAATAAGGTGGCTAAAATATTTAAAATATATTTTAAAAATAAAATAATTCTTATATATATTGTCTTGTTATCTAAAAAGAATAGCTACAATCATTTGAAAGCTAAGAAATAGAAAGATATATAGTTACATATTAATCAAGTAATGAATTTTGTATATTCGAAAATGAAGTATACTGTGATTTCAAAATCATATTTATTTATTATCCGTGGTATGACACTCGTAATGAATTGTTGTATTTATTTATTAGATTAAATAATTATTTTGAATTGATATAATACAACTTGACCTAAAAATAAATATACTTATGTATTATAAATAAAAAGATAACTACTCTATATATTGTGTTATTAGTGTGTTATATTATCAAAATTTATTATTAAGAAAATCTAATCAAAGCCAAGAATCTGATCTTGTATCCAACTTTATAGCAATTAGGTTAGGTAGGATTTTAAAAAAAAATCTTGGAACTTTGATTTTTAATATATAGATAGAGATACTTCATAAACAAAAAGAAACAAAGAAATAGGAAGATGAATAGGGTCGATGGAGAAAGGGAGGAGTGGAGAAGAGAAGTAAATGGTTTGTTCTGGATAGAGCGTTTGTTTCTCTTTCTGGTTTTCGTATTTCCCACATACGTCTGTGGCCTCATCGTCCCTCTCATTCTCTCCACTACTCTTTTGGCTTTACCCTTCTTCTTATTCTTCAACCCTAATCTCTCTTCCGTTGGACCCTCTGTAAGTTCATATATATATTCTCTATTTTTTGTATCACTTGTTGTGGCACAGTTAACATGTTGATCTGTTTGATTAGGGTATTGGTGGATTCTGGTTATTTCTATTGGACCGCACCACGTTTTACTTAGGCCTCGAGTATTCCAAACTGTTGGTTGGAGGCTTTGAGCTCACCTTCCTTTGGCGTCTCACCCTTTCCCTCTCCCTCGTGATCCATTCCATCTACATCGCTGACTACTTCCTTAGATCTCATCAAGCCGTACTACCTCCTCCTCAATCTCGCAATGTTGAGACTCCGATTTTCTCCGGTGATTATATGTTACTAATATACACATGAACAAAACCCTACTATTGTTTTTAATTTCTTATATGCTAATGTATGCCTTGATTAACTTAAGATGAAGGTGACTTCCACAAGGAAGTGGAGAAGGTGAATGTTTTAGTAGAAAACGGGAAGAAGATGATGACATCTATGGAGCACATGGTTCACTCAGGTCTTGAAACTCTTAGAAAAGAGTGGAGAGAGTTTCGTGACGATGGGAAGAAGGAGATGAACATACAAGTGGATATCGTGGAGCATATGATCTGCTCAAAGCTTGAAACTCTGAAAGACAACATGCGCCTCAATGTTGATGAGATCTGGACTGGTCTCCTAGATGACCTGAGATCTATAGTCGCCGAGGACATCACAGCTTTGAGACAAGATTCTGTCACCGACCAACTCGACAAGATCTACCTTGCCATCCAAGAAACCGCCAAAGAAGCGAAGACTACAGGTGACAAGGCCCAAGAGACCTACCTTGCCATGCAAGAAACCGCCAAAGAAGCGAAGACTACAGGTGACAAGGCCCAAGAGACCTACCTTGCCATGCAAGAAACCTACAAAGAAGCGCAGACTACAGCCGACGAGGCCCAAGAGACCTACCTTGCCATCCAAGAAACTTACAAAGAAGCGAAGACTACAGCCGACAAAGCCCTTGAGACCTACCTTATCTTCCAAGAAGGCCAAAACAAGAGACGGATGATAAGGGGGGAGGATGTAGAGGGGTTTGTTGAGCTGAGGGAGCAAGTGCTGCGAATGTCGGTGGAAGCGGAGAACGCAGCGGAGGAGCAGTCTCGTGTAACAGGAGAGTTGGTGGATGCCCGGATTCAGCAATGGGAGGAGGACAATGCCGACTATCTTGCCTCCCTCCCGTTCTTGTATTGCAATCAGCATAATTAATATTATATGATTTGATTTCATTGTCTCTTTCTTTTCTTGGTTTTTATGGAGCTTGTTGGTTAAGTTTTAGTAACTAAAATAATTTAATTATTGCTTCTGATAATATTTTTGATATACGCTTATCTCAATTAAATCTTATAATATTAAATCCCGAGTGGATATAAGATTAAGTATGCAGTTCGATCTTTTGGAATCAGTGTTCTAAAACTCTGTAATTTTTTTTTTGATTTGGCTGTAATTGTAAAAATTCAATAAGAAAGAGAAGAAGAAAAAAAAAAGTGATGATGCTAGTATTCTTACCAATTTGAACTAGTATTTAGTTTATGGGATGATTGGTAAATGCTCTGGGTGCTTTAGAATGCTCTTATTAAAAAAAAAAATATACAAAGCAATCATGATGTAGTTTAAAAAAATGAATCTACAGCCAACAATTTAGAAAAATAAATATATTAGTTTTAGAAATCAAGTTTTCTAAGACATTTATTTAGTGATTTGGATATCTTTAGAAATAAGTTTACAGCTAAAAAATTCACAGCTTAATTTCTAAAGCAAAAAAATAAAAATAAAGTTACAAATCAGGCCTTAATTAGTTTTTGGTTTTAGATTTTAAATTTTGGCCTTCGATAGCATTAACATACTCGGCTTTGAGCTCACTTGTAGATGTAGTAAACTTGTCTGGCGCATTCTGTGCAAGAAATGTGATGATGCTATTATACTAAATTGCGGTTCTTGCGAACTGAACGATTAAAAAGACTAAGACCATCATTATCCCTATAACCCCATTTGGGTTTCTTAATGACTTATTTAATAATAAAAGTTAGTTAAGAAATTTAATTAAGAAACCCATAGATTTTGTGCTCCATTGGAAGTTTCTCAATGAAGGGTTCTTAAAAAAAAATAAAGAAGGAATGTAGATGATTTTATATAGAGAAGGAGAGAATTTGTTTTACACTTGTTTGGAGAAGAGTTTTAAAAACAATACTTTCACTACAAGATACACTACAACCAGAATAGACATTCACTAATGATCCTCTAGTTCATAAGATCAAGCACAAGAAATAGAAGTCATACTACATACCGGCAACAGAGATCTGAGTAACGTCTATAGCACTAACGCATATCCATTTTGCAGCCTCAGTGCCAAAAGCTACTAGGAGAGACTGAAGGCCCATTGCTCTGTCTCCTTCAACACTTTTGAAGTTATAAACAATCGCTATTCCCAACTGCAAATAAATGTATTGATAAGTGCTAAACTCCAAAACACCGCTGGAATGTATATATAGAGCTTACCTTAAGAGGTGGAGCAGAGTATATATAAGATAACAAGGACCCTCCCAAAGCAAGATAGAACAAAGCGGGAGTGGTATGCCCTGCATGTAAAAGGGAAGGTTTTAGCAATTTTGATGTAAGCTTTTAACTGTACTTGTTACATCAAAAACCACCAACATAATGCAGACCACTACCACGAGATGCTCCCAATGCTCCACTCTGTGATGAATCTCTCAATGCTCCCACTACAAGACATAACACAAGCATTATCAGTCTGTGACATAGAAAAGCACAAGACATTACTCAAGCACAAGACATTATTTAAAAAAGACTAGAGAAAAAAACATTGGCGTGGAGAGAAAAAGAAGAAGAAGAAGACAGACTGTAGCAATAGTATTTCCTCTCTTCTTCTCTTCGGGAGCTTTATCAATTTCATCAAAGGCAATAGCTTTAGCTTTTCTCTCTTCAGCAAGAACCTAAACAATAAGTAGAATCCCTATATCAACTTGGAAAAAAAAAGCCTTTCCTTTAATTAGAAACGCTCATCACGTGTTTAAAAAAGGCATCACCTTTGTGATTGCAGCAGTCAAAGCAGTCTTCCCGTGATCTACATGCCCAATTGTGGTTTACTGCAACAAATAACACAACTATTACAAAAAGAAAAACAGAGAAAAGTCATGATCCATATCTCTTTAACCAATTTCAAATCAATGAAATGAAAAAAAAATAGAAAGAAACTCAATTTCGAGTAAAAGTGGCCATTGATCTCCACAGAGAACCTCTGAAACTTGAAGAAGGAGAGAGATCGAGAAGCCATTGTCGTTTGCAGAAAGAGAAGACGAGAAAGAAGAAAAAAAAATGCCTCATTATTTAGTTTGCTGACACGTGGGTTGAAAACCCCCTTTGTAATCGGTTACAGAAATCCTATATTAAGGATCGATAACAACAATTTTTTTGAGTTTTGATTTAATTAAATGCTTCAATATTTTTAGAAACCCTCTTAAAAGCCCCCGTTAATGGTGCTCTAAAAACAGTTATTGCGCTTTTCAGTCTCATTCTTCTTCTTGTAAGAGAAGTGTTGTCTTGGTTTAAACAGCCGAATTTCCAAAAGCCACAAGGTGGACCCATTGAGCTTGTCCTTCTCTGTTTCCACTATCCACGTGGGATAGTGGCCGGTATAGAAAAGAGATGTTAAAATAGTAAACCGAAGGAATAGGAAAGTGTCGGCAAAGCCATATTGGTAGTCTCTTAACGATGTGCAGTAGTGGACAGATGCGTTCAACTCTACGTAGGACCACATAACCAACAGCTAAGAGCGGAACACGTCATGTGATTATCCATAGACATATGCACCTTGGCCCACAAACGCGGGCCCAAATTCAGATGCTTACTGCTCATATCTATGTCACGTTTTAGTCCAACCCCTTCAATTTCAAAAACATTTCGAAAAACTGGCACATAATAGTTTGGGAATTTGCACTACGTACCTATAAAACTAAACTTAATTAGGTATATGGAAAACCACTGTTGGACATTTCATAATCCCACAAATGCCCCTAGTCCTAAATTACGAAAGTATATATATTTTTTAATTTCTATGATAGTTGCAGTGAAAAAAAAATCAATTTTCACCCAATGCTCCATTGCTTTTGAGTTTTCACCTTATTAGTCACATGCTCCTCTTCTTCTTCATCAGAGGTGGTGGTTAATATCTCGTTCTTCATCGGAGATGGTGATTACGACCTCGAAGCCATTACCAAAATACGATTTGCCGGAGATCTAAACAGTTCGTGGTTGATTCTTCTTCGTCGTCGAATAATAGGCGTTTGAAACCATGCTCGAGCTCTGATTAAATGGTTACATCTCTTTCCCTTGAATCAATTACCCCCTTCCATGGTGCCAATGCTCTCTTCTCCTCCATTGTGTCTCCGTCCTCCGCGCGTTTCCGTCCAACTCCCGATCCACCGTTGCGTTGGTGTCTATTCTGCCGCTTGAAGCTTTCTCTCCTCTTGAACCGCTGGAACCACCAGATCCTCTCGACGCCTCACCGATCTCGTATTTCTGGTACACCCTTCACCCTGTTTCATAAACAGCTTTCTCAAATGGCAGATTGGGAATTTCCTTTCTGGACTCCGGCGTTTTTGATCCGGGATGGTGTTGTTCCCTTTGTGACCACTGAATTATTGATATTTGTTTATAAACATGCTAAAAATAAGGCAATAAATCTGATCTTGTAATCCGGATGAATCAATCCATGTGAATGATGATGATGGTGAGCTGCTTTCGCTGTGATGATGATGATGATGATGGCGAGCTGCTTTCTTTTCTAGGGATTTTTCTTATGAAGAATTCATAATTTCTTTGATGGATTCTTCCAGATATTCACTATATAAAGTCATAGTCAAGCGTAACTTTATCATTTTATGTATAGGGTAATATTGTCAGATCATACCCGATAAATAACCATATCTGCAAATACTTTCAAACTGTGCATACATCTGCAATTATCGTGTTCTTTTTGTATATTCACCTAAATGATCCATAGTTTTTTGTTTCTTTCCCTTTCATATCTTTTCGTGACCAGAAAAGGAGAACACATGTATATTTATTATAATACGTTAAAACTTAAAGCCATAAGTTTGGCGAATTAATAAATTTTGATGTAAAGTGATTGGTGGTGAGAGGATTTTTTTTTTTAAAAGAAAACTATAAGTACGATAGAAAAGAATGAGATTTTGTTAAATTAGACTAGTAGTAGTAGTATAAAACCAAAAACAAAAAGAAAAACGAAAGAGATTTGATTTGAGATTTCCCCAAAGAGACGAGCGATGATGATTCGAAGAACCTAAATAAACAATTTAATTGCTGATAATTATAATTAAAAGAAGAAGCAAGGAATAAAAAATAAAAAAAATAATAATAAACAGGGGAGAGAGAGAGAGCGTAGTGTTGAGCGCACACACACACACATTACTTGCCTCCTCCGCTTCTCGACGATACTCTGCCGACATCTGTTAAAATAAACACGTCTTCTTCTTCTTCAAAATCATGCATCTCAGCCGCTCCACCGATTAGATCGGACGGACGGAGGAAGGAATAAATTGTTTTTGTTTTTTTTGTTTTAATCTCGGATCTGAAACGAAAATCGATGGGGTTCTTCAGCACAATTCTAGGGTTATGCGGATTTGGGATAGGGATATCGATGGGACTCGTCATCGGATACTTCCTCTTCGTCTACCTCCAGCCCAACGACGTCAAGGTTCGCTCGCTTTCGATTCAATCCTTCTTCTTCTTCTTAACACACACTTGTTGAATTGTATTGTAGGATCCTCAAATCCAATCGATAGCAGACCAAGACCCCAAATCCATGCTCCGTATGCTTCCCGAGATCCCCCTCTGGGTCAAGAACCCCGACTTCGACCGCGTACGTCATTCAATCATCATTCCTTTTCTGATCCTCTCAATGATTGATGTTCTCTCCTCCTCCCTTTTAGGTTGACTGGATTAACAAATTCCTCGAGTACATGTGGCCTTACCTCGACAAGGCCATCTGCAAGACCGCCAGGAACATTGCCAAGCCCATCATCGAGGAGCAGATTCCCAAGTACAAGATCGACTCTGTTGATTTCGAGACTCTCACTCTCGGCTCCTTGCCTCCTACTTTCCAAGGGATGAAGGTTTACCTCACCGACGAGAAGGAGCTGATTATGGAGCCTTGCTTGAAATGGGCTGCTAATCCTAACGTCTTGGTCGCTATCAAAGCTTTCGGCCTCAAGGCTACCGTTCAGGTCCTTGATCTGCAGGTTTTTGCACAGCCTCGTATCACTCTCAAGCCATTGGTTCCGAGCTTTCCTTGTTTTGCCAGTATCTATGTCTCTCTTATGGAAAAGGTTTGACCTTTTTCTTTATATAGTTAGTAGTTAGTAGTAGTAGTCAGAACTTTGGTTGAGCTATTGTCTTTTGTCTTGGTTCTGTGGCAGCCACATGTTGATTTTGGGCTGAAGCTTGGTGGAGCTGATCTTATGTCTATCCCTGGCCTCTACAGATTTGTCCAGGTATTCTTATCTTTCTCTTGCATTCATTCACTTGTGGAGATGATTTTGATCATCATAGTAATCCATCAGGATTTGGAGATCAGTCTTACGTTTATGTTTGGATCGAATTTTCATTTGCTGATCCGTTTAATTGTTTCAGGAGCAAATCAAGGATCAAGTTGCGAACATGTATCTCTGGCCTAAGACCCTTGTAGTTCCGATCCTTGACCCTGCCAAGTATGTATATATGCCATTCTGCCTTCTTTTTTCCTTTTAAATTATGATCAGTCCATGTCTTAAAAATTTGATTGATGCTTAGCAAATCTTAATTTATAAAAATGTAATGTACAGAGCGTTTAGAAGGCCGGTTGGAATCGTCCATGTGAAGGTCGTGAGGGCTGTTGGGCTGAGGAAGAAAGATATGATGGGTGGGGCAGACCCATACGTGAAGATCAAGCTCTCTGAAGACAAGATTCCGTCTAAGAAGACCACTGTCAAACACAAGAATTTGAACCCTGAATGGAACGAGGAACACAAATTCTCAGTCAGAGATCCCCAGACTCAGGTCCTCGAGTTCAGTGTGTATGACTGGGAACAGGTAAACAAGCTATCCTCAGTAGGATAATGTATCTATCTATCTGTCTGCTAATATTTTGTATTTCCCGATGATGCAGGTTGGAAAGCACGATAAGATGGGTATGAATGTACTACCGCTGAAAGAAATGGTGCCTAACGAACACAAAAGCTTCACCTTGGAACTGCGTAAGACTATGGAGGGGGCTGAAGAAGGAGTGCAGCCTGACAAGGATAGGGGGAAGCTGGAGGTTGAGCTCTTGTATAAGCCATTCACAGAGGAAGAAATGCCAAAGGGCTTCGAAGAATCGCAATCAGTGCAGAAGGCTCCAGAAGGCACACCGGCTGGTGGAGGAGTGCTTGCGGTGATAGTGCATTCGGCTGAAGACGTTGAAGGCAAGCACCATACCAACCCTTACGTGCGTATCTATTTCAAAGGAGAGGAGAGGAAAACCAAGCACGTGAAGAAGAACAGAGACCCGAGGTGGGAGGAGGAGTTCACCTTCATGCTCGAGGAGCCTCCGGTGCGCGAGAAGCTCCACGTGGAAGTACTGAGCACCTCTTCAAGGATAGGTCTCTTGCATCCCAAGGTAACATAACACAATAATCAAAACTCGCAGTAAGGTGGTGGCTCTTCTTCTAAAACTAAATAAGTGGATTGTGTTTTGATGGGCAGGAAACACTGGGGTACGTGGACATTCCGGTGGTGGACGTGGTGAACAACAAAAGGATGAACCAAAAGTTTCACCTTATCGATTCCAAGAACGGAAAGATCCAAATCGAGCTTGAGTGGCGAACCACCTCTTAGATTTCGATTCGAGAAGAGAGGAGAGAATTGGTTTGATTTTATAAAACTCTTTTGTGTTAAGTTGTTGTTGTACAATATGGGCCTTTAACTCTTAAAACCAGACATCAGATTTGCAAAGCCCTTTTTTTTATTTACATGTTTGCATCTTTCGTCTCTTCTATGCTATTCGGTAGCGCGACTCTACTGCTCATTATTTCCCCCCTAACCGGTTTACAAAAGCCAAAAAAAGAATCCATGACACAAAGACAGTCTTTAAGTTTATTATGTTGCTAGACGTCACTTTCCTGTGCGAATCTATTATAAATTTAAGAGAAACAACAAATAAAAGAAAATACTAATATTTGTAGGCTGGTCGAGAAACGACACATCATATTGTGCCACCTAATAAATATTAACAAAATTAAAGAAAAATTAATTGCAACAAATAATAATTTAGATAAAGAAAAAAAAGCAACCGTACGACAGTTTCTTCAAACCCATTACACTACCCAGGATCACAATTGTGTACTTTTTCATATCTTATATCTATCAAAAACAAAATGTGAAAGGATGCTCCTTCTTTAGGAACAGAACAAGAAGAGATCAAAACTTAACCTTTCTTTGATTGAGATAGACTGATTGAGGCTATTAGGCTTGCTTCCTCTACGTGTTAGTAACTTAGTATCTCCTTTGAATTTCTTTAGTAGCAAAATACAAGGTATTTGTTGTCTTCTATAATGCTTCTTTTTGTTCTGTTTGTGTTTTCTTAACTATATCCATTTACTAGGGGTTGGCCTACGGGCGGGTGAGTTTACACTAAAACTATTTTATATTAAAATATATTTAAACTTTATAAAATATTTAGAAATTTAATTTATATTGAAAATAATAAATAATGGAAATGTAATGGTTTATATTTTTCTTATTTGATTTCTATTTCAATTTGACATCGAAGAAAATCTAAAATAAGAATAACTAATATTTTTATAGTGTTGTTAATTATTTTTCATATTGATTTGGCTTTCATGTGTGTTTTCTTTACGTAAAGTTGGTAAGATATTTAGTGTACTTAATTTTCTAGTATTGCCATGTTTGTTTGATTGTGATATGTGTTACAATTCTTTCCGGTGATTGTAGATGTTCTGTTTTAGTTTTATATAGTGTTTGTTTTATTGGAGTTTGATGCTTTCAAGCCGGTTGGCCCGAGGAGGCTTCTTCACCATGGTGTTATGTGTAGGTACGTCTAACAGCAAGCTCTGCTTCACCTTGGTAGGGTGCGTGGAGATGAGTATGTTCTCAAGTTAGGCTGATAGTTTCTTAAGAGTCAAGGAAAGAGTTAAGAGGCGAAGAGGAAAGGTAGTAACCGTTACGTAGTTATAACCTGAAAACTTAAAGTCTTAGCTATTGTTGGTTATTTACTGATTAAATATTAAAATTTAAAAGTATGTATGTGTCGTTAATGTGGGGTCGTATGTGTTTTATGTAATATTAATGTTCAGACAGAGTATAATAAGAACAATTCGAAACACTCAATTCCCACTCTAAACATGGTGAAAAGAGTCATAATCTCATTATTGGGTGTAAATTTCTAAAAGTGTATTCATATTTTTAAGTCCACATGCTACTTGTTATTTATTTGTACTACTTAGCTCTTCCTGTTATTGGAATTACTTCGTTGCAATGCGGGTAAAAGTTGTGAAAGATTTTACTTGTCTCATTTTTTTCCCTTTGGGTTAAATAACCACACTATAATTTAGTTCACTGTTAGTTGCAATTAACTTAATGTTATTAGTTTTTTTGTAAAGGAAACGTTGGAATGCCGTCAGATGCTGAAAACGTAACTGAAAGTCTTAGACGTTTCATGGCAGCTGATGGTTCAGGTTAGAAAAGTTATTCTGCATCTACCTATTGTTTTTTTTTGGAATAAATGTTATTAGATTAAATTTCAGAATACAATTAGTAATCTTTTTGTTTTTACTGTATTAGTTTTTATTTTGTATTAGTTTTATTTGATTTTTGTACGTTGACTCTATTATATATGCTGTATACTTTAATTTTTTTGATAATCTTTTATTACAAAACAAAATAGTGAACTTTCTAATATATTTTGGTTTTATTTGAAATTGCTCTTATATATAATCTATAATGTACGTAAGCAATGTTATATATATGTGGTTTGGGTTGAGTGTAACGTGTAAGTGGAATAGATTTTTTGTTAAAGAAAACCTTAAACATCAACATGTCGTAATATATATCCCAAATCATGTCTCTAGTTCCGCAAATAAATTCTCAGAAAGGTGGTTAACAATGTAGATGAGCAATCGATCATACTCAAGAGTGGGCTTGCAAAGATAAACTTTATACTTCAAAAGATATGGAACATCTTCAAATTTTATAGTTGGTTCTCTCCTTATATTCCTTGAGACCCAAACTCGTAAATGCTCTCACTTCTTTTATAACTTGGATCTTTGCAGCTGTAACTTCTCCAGCTTCACATTAGACACGTGCTTCTCCTCCATTTCCTCTGCTTTTCGGGTTCATGCCTCTTGTTTTGCTCTCTCCCTCATGTCTTGAAACGAAATCATTTGTCGTTTTGAAATCCTTAGGGTCCCCAACACCTACCGTCTATAAAACAAAAGTTATACATTCAAGCTATAACACGTAAATCATGGCAGCTGCTTATAAGGGTGCTAAGATGTAGATTCACCACCGATGGATTTAAAGATGAGCCTTGCTCGTGATTTCCGAAAAGTTCTTGAGGTATCGGATTCAACGATTATGTTATCTTGACGAAGGCAATTGAATCGTTGAAGCTTTTACCTTTGTGTTGAAGAGGAGCATACCGGCGCACATGGTCTCACCAGCTTTCCTAGCGTTGCGAGCCTCCCAAATCTCAGGATACACACTTCAGCGGTAGAGCTAACGGCCGACATTCAAATTACCGAGTAGCAGACTGGATTTTGCCATTCTAATCGCTGAGAGATTTTAAACGAAACTGAATAAATCAAATGAACTGATGAATTTTGCTTTTTTGAAAGACAAACTGATAATTCATCATGGCAATCATTTTTTTTTACTAAGACCATCAATGAATGAGATAGTAGCGGATTATGGCGATAATTTATAGTAGCGGATTAACAGAGTTGAATGAATGAGATAATTCATTGAATGTGAGATCATGATTGTTAATAACGATGCATGAATCGAGTCAACAGCCGTAACGGTGCCTCGTAGAAGCACACCAATCGACAAAAAAACAATGACGAATTCAAATAGTCTGTGATCAAAGTAAAGAGTACCCCGGTAAACACTGATCTTCATTGACGGAAGGGATACCAGCTGCTGCTTGTCGGCGGCGCCTGTGTCAATCTTTAATCTCACACGTTTTGGGGAAGACACCACCAGATTGGGCCAGAGTCAATCTACAAATAAAGCCCAATATTAAAAACCGGATTAGCACAAAATTCTAAATGAAAAAGATAGGAAATAAATAGCCCAGCCTTATACAATAACATTTACTTTTGTCAAACGTAATGGAAATCAAGCCGCGCATGAAATTGTTCGCCATGGTCCAGCAAATTCTATTTTTGAAAATTGTAAAGTTTATCCACCTAAGTGGTTAACTCCAACTTTGTATTCAGATATTATGCTTTCATATTAATAAAATTTAAGTTTGTCGAAAAAAAAAAAAAAAAAATAGCCCAGCCTTATAATAATGTTTCATCAAATTCGATGGAGAGCGATTCAAAGCTTTAGAAGATGCCACGTGTCGGCGAATGTCCCCTCTCTCCGTGCTGACGTGGCGCAAGGAGGTGAGAGCATACCCTACTTTATTATATAAGAAGATATGTATAATTATTTTACTATGTTTTCTAATAAACGTGTCAATAAAGTATTTGCTCTACTTTCATGGTTTAGTTATGTACTTATGTCTGCTGTAAGTTTATCGTTTATGTCATGTAGATTTAAAAGGTATAGTAGCATATATTAAACGATAAAGATCACCTATTATCTATTACAAGCTATTTTCTTTTATTGTTTTCCTTAGATTTATAATATTATGTTTGTAAATGGAGATATTGTATGAATTACTAAATGTAATTTAGCCAAAGAACATAAATTGCAGGTCAAAAATTAGAAAATATATTGAAAACAGAAAATAACATAAATAAGTAAAACAAGAAAACCTCAAACTAATATTTATATCATACAAGCTTATTAAGATAAATGTAAAAATATTTAAACAAATCTAACTTCATTTTATATAGCATCTTTGTGGTTAATTAATGATAAATGTGCTAATATTTTCTTATATATATATATATATATATGCATATCCTTCTAATAAATCAAAGTTAAATAATACATGTTAGTTTAGCTATATATAATTATAATGTGGTTTAATTTATAATCAAAAATATTCCCATGCATAGTAGCCTGGGCTCAATACTAGTTGGTAGTAAATCACAGCAATTATAAATATGCACTACTTTTTTTTGGGTAAGTTTTGTGTCAGTGTTAATTGTTATACTTGACCAAAAAGAAGAAAACGTAAAACATTCTTGTTTATGGTGCTTGGATTTATTTTCACAATCCATAGGTTACCTTTTATGTTTTAACTGACCATGAAGTTTTTCAAAAAGTAAAGCTGTAAAATATAATATATAATCATATGATGTTTCTGTAAGAAACAAACGAATAAGGCTGTTTTATTTCAAGTGCTTGTTGTTTAATCATCTCCGAAAATTGTCTGGTAAAAAAGAGGACAAAAGTAACCTTGAAAATGATTGTGGTTGATGACAAACAATGGGAATCTAAATTATGAAGGAGCAACATATGTTGTTCTGTGCTAAAAAGCGTGGCACAGGAGGCAATATTAACATCTATGGGCTCACAAAATTTGATTAAAAAGGAGCTTCTGGTTTGACCAGGTCTAATCAGTTTCAGACCAAAGAGAACAACACGTATATAAAGTAATAAAGTCTCGCTCATATTTACTCCCAAGATAATAAACTATTTTCTTTTTTTTTTCTTTCTTTTTTTTTTTTTTTTTTTTTTGGCAAGAACCTGATTTATAACTTCAAATGGAGAGTCTACTACAATGATGGGAAAGAACTATGGAGAGCAGTCTTTGCAAGAGAATCTGCGACTCCATTGAGTGTACGACTAACGTACGACTCCATTCTAATTAACTATTTTCTTCTGTCTATAAACAAAAAATTCTACATAAGTACCAGCTTAGGAAGAAATGTACTAGTATGGTTAAAGAAAATTATATTTAGGAGTTATTAGAGGGCTTTTCTCTCTCAAATAAAACTGGAAAATTTAATCATAACTTGCAGATCTGTCCCATTTAATCTGCCGCAATGCAGGTGTGGTTTGATCGATTTGAAAAATTTAAGTTACGAATATGAATTAATTTTATTTTATGTGGAACATGTGTATGTCAGTCAGATTATAATTAAGTGTATCTGCCAATCCGCAATTACCGATTTAAGAAAGTTGCTTAAGATTAATTTTAACATATGAAGTACCAAGTACATAAAATCAGGGCTGAGGCAATTATTCGATGACGTCCTCTATTGAACTGTCCAAAATTTACAGAAGTGGAATTTGGTCTGATACCGAGCCACATTCCAAGCAGCAACCTCCTGGCTCACGTGACGATGGGACAATTTTTCAGTTCAGTCTTCTTTTTTTGCCAATTTCGTCGTAAGACCTATATGATCTGAAATTTTTTAGACTTATGTATCTGTTGCAACCATCGTTACACTATTGCCGTTTCTCGATAGGACACTATAACCGTTAAGAGATAATATATAAGACCGGACTCGAACCAAAGAGAAAAAGAATGAGCTATCTCACAACACTGACGGAAAGCCGGCATCAGAGAGTCAAATAGGTTAAACTACCACTGTTTTTAAAAGAGATGTGAAAATCATTAAATCTGTAAAATATAATTATTGTGAAAAATCTATATAATTTTTTCCCAAACTATAACGACCAAACATAAATCAAATTTACCGACTTTATTTTTACATTGTGATATACTAGATTCTACATTTTTGTCCCAAACTATAACGATGAAACATAAAACAAATTCACCTACTTTATTACATTGTGATATACTAGACTTTATTATTTTACAAATTTTGAGAATAAATATTACATTTAGCTTACGAATTTTTTTACATTACGTGTTTTTAGCTTATGTGAATTTCCACCATCACTTGTTTAATATGGCTTCTGGACTCTTTCTCAAATAAAAATATGTTTTCTGGACTAACTTTATAAATATTTGGTTATCCACTACTATATATAATTTGATGGGTAATGTCACTTGATCTTAAGCCCCTTGTTTTCTGGTGGTGTGGTCACACCAATAGACATGAGATTGTTTAAAAATGAAGTGGTTGTATCACTGTATGATCAGTTGAACTGGATCTGAAGTCATACAATTTTTTTCTCTTTTCTTTTCCTAACTCATTTCCAGTTTTCAATGCATCGCTTTATTTTTCTGATTTCTGATGGTTTAAATCTTGGAGAATCTTCAACCAAAAAAAGGCTTTATATTTTTTTTTTGATGTGTTCATTTTATTAAAAAAAGAAATAAATGATATATGAAAACATCACAAATAAAATCACTAGATAATAAATAATATTACCAGGTTGTTTTGAAAATTCTAATATATCTTTAATATATGTGTAAATTCATATAAAATAATATATAAAATAAATTAATATATTAAATCCGCCGATTATATGTTATGGTCGGACTCTCATTCATAATAGCGACCTAGTTATTATTTGTATAAAATATTATTTATTTGTTATTTTTATTATAATGTTCTATTCCGTAAAAATAGTTTCTTTTATAATTTGATAATATGCAGAAGACAATTGAGTTTTATTCCTTTTTCGTTATTGAACAATTTTGAAATAATACTAATTAAGCTCAAATATTTGTGATGTGTGCTATATATAAACCAAAACAAATAGTACTAGTTCATGGAGAAAGCAAAAATGATTTAAAATTGAGAATAATAGTAAGAAAGAGCACAAAGTTCAGAGAGGGGAATGGGCATGTGATAAAAGCAAGCTTTCCTCTTATTATAAAAGCGACCACGCTTTGTTTCCTAGCGATGAGTGATTCGCTCCCCTTTCCTCACTTTGTTTCGATCCTCTAATAGTCTAATCTATTTATCTTATACCTAAGAGAAACTATAATGCATTTATCTACGCTTCTTATTTCTTGCCACCCTAGTACACTAACATAACTGGGATGGGGGATTATATTTTCTGCGATGATAAATTGTGAAGTATCAACCGAAAACAAAATGTTAATAACATTTTCAACTCAACCAGAAGCAAACTTTTACATTTCACCTCTATTTATTTCTCTAAAATAAAAATTATTACTTTTCTTCTATTTATAAAAAATAGCATTTTATATATTTTATTCTACGTTTAGATATTGCTATTTTAGAAAAATAAATTATAAAATCTATTTATTTTAAAGGTAAAATTAACAAAATACATTGAATAATCTTGTCCTGCGTTGTTCATTACGCTTTGTAAAATATTGTGTGTGCTTGTTACTAAGTTTTTTTTTTGTGTCTGGTTCCAAGCTTAATACACTCACGCACAAAGAGGAGTCGCATCTTTGAGTGTTATCTATTACTATTATTTGTTTCCATGTTTTTTTTCTTTTTTAGCATGAAACCAAATTTTTAAGTTTTACATTTTGTTAAAAACTCTTTGTAAAATTTGTTGTTTATTTTTCGAAATGATATTTACATATTTAGCAAAAAAATAATAATAAAAATTACTCAACCTAACTTCTCTTAATTGTAGGCGACACACTTTTAAGTTCCTTCATTCTTCTTCGAAAGGTGCAGACATTCATTCATCTACTTTATTCATTAGATACGGTACAAAGTAAATAGATTTACTTGCATGAAATAAAGTTTGATGTCATTATTTACAGGCTTACAGCTGTTGCCTGTAAGTCTTGTAGTGCAGAATGAGTATCCCTATTAAAATCATCAAAGGGCCGGGGTAGAGAACCATAAAATCTTGATCAATAAATACAAGTACATAACTCTATAAGCATCATCGAGCTATACAAACTTTGTTCGAATCATGGAAGAATATTAATGTACTATTTTGCAGATGTTTCTTTTAATGTTTTGTCTTTTTACAATTATTTTCAGAAAAGAGAAAAAGAAAAAAAAAATTCATATCGCATCATTGATAATCATGCTAGGGAGCATCTATATATAAAAGGATAGTATTTTTAAGATATCGCATCTTAACTCATAGCCAAGTGAAAATGTATATTTTGGTTATTTTATTTTAGTGTGAAATATAGAGAAATTTTTTGTGTACCATTGGAGATGGTACTAGAGAATATTTGAATTAACGGATAGCATACAAATAGTGAACAAACCATTTGCTCGAGAAAATAAATCCCTCTCATGCGAGCAAAACATCATTAATGACTCGCCGCTAAACCTGTGTGATCACGCTAGTTTATATACTCTCTTATAATTAATTCGCCTAAAAAACACATTTTCTATTTCCGGGCTACTCAAATTATATTGTACTATTTTCTCCCACATAAAATTAGTGAAAATATGTAAAAAGTTACTCTTGTGTAATGGATTGTCCCTTCCCTTGACAGAAAACAACCATATTCATTACACTTTCAAGCTACCCTTTTTTTTTTTTTTTTTTGTCAAAGACAAGCTACCCTTTTTTAATAACTTTTCATGAGTAAAATAACAGTAATATTGTTGGTGGTATAATACAATTATTCTTTATTTTAAAATTATTTTTTGGGATATTTTGTTTGGAAAATATACTTTAATCGAGAGTGTTATGTTATATAGGAGTTTGATTCTATGTCGTCACTCCCGAAACAAAGTCTCTCACTAGTAGCTATCAAGAACAAAGGGAAAGAGAGTTTGCTTGGGGCTTTGCTCACCATCATCCTCTTGCCTTGAAAAACTACTTCCGTGTCTCCCTCTCTGTCTACACACAATCACACTCTTCTATTCTTTCTTTCTCTCTATATATATTATCCATACACTCTTAACTCCATTCACTCGTGTTGGTCTCTACCCAAAGAGAGAACAAGCAATATGGAGAATGGTGAGAAAGCAGTGGAGACGGTTGTTGTTGGGAACTATGTGGAGATGGAGAGTGAAGGGAAAGCTTCGGACATGAAATCTAAACTTTCCAACATGTTTTGGCATGGTGGCTCTGTCTATGATGCTTGGTTCAGCTGCGCTTCCAACCAGGTATACGTGATGTTTTAGTTTTTACTCTCTTTCTCTCTTCCTCTCTATTATTTGTACTAACATGATACGTTCATGTGTTCTTTAGGTAGCGCAAGTGCTATTGACGCTTCCATACTCATTTTCACAGCTGGGGATGCTCTCAGGGATTCTGTTTCAGCTCTTCTATGGCCTACTCGGTAGCTGGACTGCTTATCTCATCAGCATTCTCTATGTTGAGTACAGAACCAGAAAAGAGAGAGAGAAAGTTAACTTCAGAAACCATGTCATTCAGGTAACAATAGCTATCTCTTTCTTCAATATCAATCTCTTATTTGTAACTAAATATATTAAGTACATGGTTTTTTTTGGTTCAAACAATGTGAAGTGGTTTGAGGTTCTTGATGGATTGCTTGGGAAGCACTGGAGGAATGTTGGGTTAGCATTCAACTGCACCTTCCTTCTCTTTGGATCTGTCATTCAACTCATAGCATGTGCCAGGTACGTAGTAATTAATTACTACAAACTCTTTTCTTGATCAGTAAAGAGGATAACCATATGTATATTTAAACTGGAAACTGATTTTATGGGTTCATGAACGAATGTGCAGCAACATATATTACATAAATGATAATCTGGACAAGAGGACATGGACATACATATTTGGAGCATGTTGTGCAACCACAGTATTCATTCCTTCCTTCCACAACTACAGGATCTGGTCTTTTCTTGGACTGTTGATGACCACTTACACTGCTTGGTACCTCACCATTGCATCCATCCTCCATGGTCAGGTAATTTAATTACTAAATTATTTCTCCTTTTTTTCCCTAATATAATCATATGGTGAGATAGATTAGCTGGTGATGTTGTAGCTTAAGGGGACTCAAAAACATAAACAAAGTTGTCTTCTTCCTTGTGTCTTTTGGCACTTGTGTTTCAAGCAACATGTGATTGGGACCACTTTTACCCAACTCCCTATACTTTTGAGTTAGACACATACGTCGTTGCTTGTAGATAATTGAACTAGTTTAAGATTAATAATGAATATATATATGTAATGATTAATGTTCTAGTAAAATTAAATAGGTAGAAGGAGTGAAGCATTCGGGACCAAGCAGGCTGGTATTATACTTCACAGGGGCCACAAACATTCTTTACACATTCGGTGGACATGCTGTTACTGTGTATGTCCTTTTTACCCCTCATGCTATAAGGATATAATCGGAATTAAATAAATATTGATGAAAAGGACCATTCCTTTTTTCACATTTAACATTCTATTCAATTAAAGAAATTGAATTTGTGTTGTTGGGGACAGAGAAATAATGCATGCCATGTGGAAGCCGCAGAAGTTCAAGTCGATATACCTGTTTGCGACTCTGTACGTTCTGACGCTAACGCTGCCTTCCGCGTCTGCGGTCTATTGGGCGTTTGGCGATTTGCTTCTAAACCATTCAAACGCATTCGCTCTCCTCCCAAAGAACCTTTACCGTGACTTTGCAGTGGTGCTCATGCTCATCCACCAGTTCATCACCTTCGGGTTTGCATGCACGCCTCTCTACTTCGTGTGGGAGAAGCTGATAGGGATGCATGAGTGCCGGAGCATGTGTAAGAGAGCCGCCGCGAGGCTTCCCGTGGTTATACCCATCTGGTTTCTCGCAATCGTGTTCCCTTTCTTTGGTCCCATCAACTCAACCGTCGGATCTCTCCTCGTTAGCTTCACCGTCTACATCATCCCTGCGCTGGCTCACGTCTTCACGTTCCGGTCAGCAGCCGCACGGGAGAGCGCCGTGGAGCAGCCGCCAAGGTTTCTAGGGAGGTGGACTGGAGCTTTCACAATAAACGCATTCATTGTGGTGTGGGTGTTCGTTGTTGGATTTGGGTTCGGTGGTTGGGCGAGTATGATCAATTTTGTTCACCAGATAGACACATTCGGCCTCTTCACAAAATGTTACCAGTGCCCACCGCCGGTAATGGCCTCGCCTCCTCCGGTCAGCCATCCTCACGTCAACCACACACGTGGCCTATGAATCTTAAGCAACTAATAAAGAGCGTATTCCACCGATCACAAAAAATTTCGTTTGTTTCTTTAGTAGATCTGTATACCAATGCACTAGTGTGTTTTGGTTGCGTTATGCTTGTCAATTTTTATTATCTTTTGGACGTTGAAGAAGAAGAAAAAGACAAACTCTAGGAACAAACAAGTGTTGTGTAGTCTTGGTAAAGAACAAATGTCTTTGTCCGTTAGTATATAAACAAATGAACAGCACAACCGAACTTTGGAGAGATACAACCAACATTTCAACGAGTCGAAACTTATGATTGATTAGAAAATAAAATGCAGCAACGCTTGGAATATAATTATAGAGCATTAACAAGATTCATAGAACAAAAGTTTAATAAAACATGCAAATACGAATCAAGCTTCTTACGCATAACAAACACCATAACAACATGTCCTAATAATCCGAAAACAAACCGAGGAGATAGAAAAACAAAAGAAGATAAGATAGATAGATAGATGAGGATAATATTTGAGATAGCAGGCGGCGAGATGACTGATTTACCCTTCTACAAACCGCGTATTAACTTGTTTTGCTTCAACGGCCGCCGCTTGTGCAGTCCCTCGCGAAATGACCCGACTCTCCACAGCTGTAGCAGCTCCCTCCGCCACCTCCGCCTCCACGTCCACCACCATAACTTCCTCCTCCTCCGTAGCCACCACCACCACCACCTTGGGAACAGTCTCTCGCCATGTGACCAGGTTCTCCGCACTTGTAACAAGCCCCATCACCACCGCCGCCTCCACGCCCACCACCATAACCTCCACCGTATCCGCCGCCACCACCACCGTATCCTCCACCACCATAACCTCCACCTCGTCCTCCACCTCTTCCACCGCCGCCAAAACCGCCTCGTCCTCCAGATGAACCGCCGCTGCTACCCTGAACCGGAGCGCCGTCTGGTCCGGTGACTTCGACAGCCTTGTTACGTCCGCTGTTGTCGACCTCGACCTCGAACTCAACGGATTCCTCCGGGGCAAGGCTACGGTAACCCTCAGATCTGATGGAGGACTGGTGAACGAAGAGATCGTCACCACCGTCGTCGGGTGTGATGAAGCCAAAGCCCTTCGAGGTGTCGAACCACTTCACCGACCCTTTGCGTCTCTCTCCACCGTTGTTTCCGTCACCTCCAGACATTCTGATCAAACCTCTCTCTCCTTTCTCTTTCAGAAAAACAAAACCACAGATCAGATCTCTCTCTCTATCTCTTCCCTTGGCGTGATGAAGACGCTGTTTATAACAACTGCAGATGTGTGCTTAGGGTATCACTGCCACGTCTGCTTTTTATTATTCCCATTTTCATTTTTTATTTCTTTTTATATTCCCCTTTTTAAAGTTTTTTTTCATTCGTTATTTTCTTCTTTTTCTGCAAATATGTTGAATTTTCGTTATTCGAAAAAACATAACAATGACATTTTAATTATTCGAAAGAAAATGAGTTTGTTAATAATAAATAAAACATTTGTTAAACTTATTAAAATGGATAGCCTTAAGAATGGGCCACCCTAGTGTTCGAGAGTGTATTTATTTTTCCTTTTTGGGAAGCTCTGGTCCAGCTTCGATCTGGACGGTTAGGGATTCTTTGCAGGATGGTTCTCAGCCGTCAGATTCAGATCTCTAAACTTGAATTTTGATTTAAAATCGTTTAAAGCTTATCCTCTTCTCCCGAAAAAATCTAACAGCGTGAAGGGCACTATTGGGAAAGACAAAATCATTATTATACAATTTATTACTTTCTAGTTCAGTCAACACTAAAGTTGACGGACGTAAGCAGATATTTTGATTAGTCCCACTTTTTTGGGAACGTAAACTGCGTGCCGTTTATTTTATTTTATATTTCACTTCTGGTACCAAATAATAGTATATTTACAGATTCTCTCCAAGAGTAATATTACTTTCAGTCAAAGCCTCAAAGAAGTAGTCAAGACTCAAAAGCGTAACGTTCACATGGTCCAATTGACATGACGATGGGACATGTCGATGCGTCTTAAATTATTTATTTTAAGGAAAAATATTGAATGAGCTTAGTTAATGTTTTGTTCATTTATTGTCTTTAGTAGTTGTTGTAGGTAATAAGTTTTATTTATGTGTATCCGTTAGTTGATATGATTCTATCTATTCTCTGTTCCGAACGCCATAGGGCCCATAGGCATAAAATGTGTAGTCGTCTAAAGGTCTAGCGAATTGAGAAAAAACTGGAGAATAATCAGAAGTTGATCGAAGTATTAGTTAATGTATTTAAATTTAAATTAGTTTGTGTATTAAAAGATTAATTTCGAGATCTTTAAACTATTCACACATTTTAATAAAACTCATTAAACTTGTATAATTTTTTATGATTATTTTTTTTCATAATTTTAACCCAATTAAAATCTATTTAGTACAATTAAATTTTTTGAAATTTGCAATTAGTTAATAAAACATGCATTGAAAATACAAAAAATATATTTTTTGAAACAAATTATTTCTTAAAATCTGTAACTTTATGAAAAACGGAGGGAGTATATTAGTTTATGTATTAAAATTAAAAGAAAAAGTAGTGTAGCCTAACAATTACTGTTTTTAGACGGTTCTACATGTACGACATCCTTGATGGACAGGTTCTCACCGCAACAGACAACCACAACGAACGACTCTGCTTACAGTATTCTGGAACCTCCGAAAGCTTCGCATTCTATAATCTGCAAAAAAATTGCATAATCTGGAATTCAAACCCCAGACCTGAGTGTAGAAGTCTTTAAATCTTAACCAATAGGTTAGGGTGTTTCCACGGCCTTATCTTTCAATGTTGCAGATTTGAGATTAAATAACTTTTTTTTACTATTGTTTTTATCTTAAATGGTGAAATACCACCTTAAATGCGACCCGTAAACCTAATCAAATATGTTTACTGTAAAAATAATGTTGCAAAAAATGTTAAGCAAATAGGAAATAGAATTAGAACCCACGGCAACTATGTTATCTTTTGGGCCTCATAAGATTATGTTGTTGCACTTATTGAAGAAAACAATGGAGCTCACAATTATTTTGCGGAAGTCCCAATCTATAATATAACTAAAGCATGGAATATGGATCAATAGAAGAATCAATTTGAGCCGAAAGATTAAATAAAAGCCCATTTGGAATCAAATTAAACTGAGTCAAGTTGGATTTATCCAAAACCAAAAGTAGTAATACACTTTTGCTTCTCTTCCGTTTTTCTTTTTAATGTGATGAAAAATGTAGTACCCATACCAAAAACCTAATATATATCTTGCGTTGAATGTGGGTGTAGTTATTTTTCTCTCATGGCAGTGACAACTTAGTCACCGGTTTAGACATAACCGGTTATTTGCTTTGTTTGGTTGCCTTTTGGTTTACCACATAAGTAAAATTTAGAAGAGACCCAAGATAAATATTTTGTCCACGTCTTTCACACCGACCATCTCCATTGTTCTGTAGTAACTTAGCCATTACAAATCAAACCAGAAATATTAATCTTTTCGTTTGAAAAATTGCCTCCAGTAAGGAAAAAAAAAGAAAGAAAGAATTCGACAGTTGTAGTTCGTTAGCTCTGCTACACTTACAAAACTTTTGAAGCTGCTAAAAAAAAATATCACCACAACACCTATAACTTCCCTCTGCTTTTGCAGGCTTTTAACAGTAGTGTACAATCCTCACGGGAAGAAAATTTACAGAAAATGCATCTTCTTGTCCGAGGATCATCTTCTTGAAGCTTCTTCTTTTTGCTCTGCGTCCAGTTTAATCAGCTCTTCCGCCACTTTTTTCTCCAGTTCCATATTTCCATGGATTCTGGATACTCCTAGGATTGCATTCCAGATGTGCTCGTCTGGTCTAAAAGGCATTTTCTCGATCCTGCTCATCAACTCTTCAAAACAACCGGCACGACCTAGGAGATCTATCAGACATGAGTAATGTTCTTGGTCGGGAACGATCCCGTAATCAGCAGTCAATGAATCAAAGCACCTTGCACCTTCCTCCACCAGACCTGAGTGACTGCAGGCACTCAGAATCACAGCCAGAGTCGTCCGGTTCGGGTGGACTCTGAGTTTGATCATGTCATCAAGCACTCGCAAGGCCTTGTGGCTAAGCCCATGCTGTGCCAATGAAGAAATCATCGTGTTCCACACAACACAGTCTTGCTTGTCGCCGCAAAGATTGAAAACCCGCTCGCCGGCTTCTAAGCTCCCTGATCTGGAGTAAATATCGATCAGAGAACTGATGACAATTGCATTGGGACCAACATTTGTACGGATCATGTAGCCATGTATTTGCTTGCCATGTCCAAGAGATGATGCAGAGGCACAGAGACAGCTGCTGAAAGTAAATTGCTCAGGTTTAACCCTCAAAGCAATCATTTCTCTAAACAGCTGCAGCGCTCGGTCCCCTGAGCCTTGTCTAACGTATCCAGAAATTAAAGCATCCCAAGAGACTGGATCTTTCTCTGGCAACTCAATGAACAGCTCGTTAGCTGCTTCCATATCACCTACTCTGGCGTATCCGGAGATGAGAGTAGTCCAAATATAATTATCCTTCACTGCCACCTCATCGAAACATCTTTTGGCGCTCTCCATCTCACCGCATTTCGCATAAGCATCCATGATAGAACAAGAAAGCACCACATTTGAGAGAAACCCAGCAACCATAACCTGCCCGTGAGCTTGCCGAGTGAGCTGGAGCTCTCTCGATTTCACACACGTTGTCAACAACCCCGCGAAGCTGAACTCGTTGCACTTGATCCCAGATCTCCTCAGCTCTCTATAAAACCACAAAGCTTCGTTTACATTCCCACTCCGAGCGTACCCAACGACCATCGAGTTCCATGAGACAACATCCCTCTCGGGCATACTATCGAACACCTCTCGTGCACGAACCAACATCCCTGACTTGACAAGCCCAGAGACCATATTGTTCCACGAATACAAGTTCCTGGTGAGCATTCTATCGAACACTTTACACGCGTCAATTGGTTTGCCGCATTTCATATACATTCCGATCAAATGATTAGACAAAAGCGTGTTGGGTCTCTTGAATCCAGTGATCTTCAAGTGACGATGAATCCATTTCCCTTGCTTCAAGGACCTCGTTTCTCCACAGCGCTGGAGCAGCGACGCGAGGACTTCGAATGGTAAGCGAATCCCTTGCTCTGTCAGGGACTCGAGACGAGACACTGCTTGAGAGAGCTCTTCTTTGGCGGCGTGTCTGCTGAGAAACGATCGAGCGAAACGGATTGGCCGTTTCCTAGGGTCACTGATGGGCATTGGAGGGAGAAACCACCATGGGAGGAGACCTGAGTACTTGTATGTCCACCTTATTTCTTGATCCCGGCGAATACAAGTCTGAAGGGTTTAACGGCGGCGAGATTCGCCGGTACGAAATCATATGACACTTGTTCCGCCGCCGTCTGGGATGGGTTAGTAAACCGGATCTGGTTTTGGATCATGAGACCTCTCTCTATTCACTTTTGGGCTTCAATAAAGCCCATGGGCCTCCTTTTGTATCATTTATCTTCTACTTTGACTTTATAAAGGTATACTATTACATTAATGGAAAAGTACATATTTTATTTATCTCAAGTGATACATGTTACATATAGTATAGGTATCGCGCAGTATTATATAGGTGAAACAAAAACTTTTTTCTAATGAACAATGGTAACGTTATAGCCAACGATGGCATCACCGGTCTTGGGGTCGAACCAATGGGTCTGAGCAATGGCGTAGCCACGAGCCATCCTGAACATTCCAGTGCCGCCCACGATTGGCATTTCTCGAACTGGGTTCATCGCAGAATTCTTCCCGATCATGCTTATGGTGCTATCCTTGTACGGACCGTCCTCGAAACAGAAGCTCATCGCCATTAGCAGTCCTAACTCTTCTTTACCTGTCCAATTAAAGATAAAATCCCATTAAAATTGGTTCATTTTAAACCGGTTATTCCCAACCGGTCCGGTTTATCATATGAAAGAGAAACAATATATATGCATGTTACATGAAGAACCGTAAAGGCCTTGGGCCCTGCCCACGAGCTTGGATTTGGGATCGGCGGTCTCGGTGAGAGCATCGTCGACCATGAACACAGAGCCGAACAGCGTTGGAGATTTGTCAGAGTCGGCGGCCTGAGCTACCTTAACGGCGGTGGGATTCTTGCCGCTCAAAGTGTCGTGGAAATAGAACTGAAGGTTGGTTACCTTGTCCTTACCAGATTCCTCCAGCTGATTAGCCCAGCTGTACAATCTGGAACCTTGAGCAGCCAGTGGTATTATCGTTACCAACAGAAACAACAATCTTGATACTTCTGCTTTTGCCATCTTCATAGTTGTTCCCTTTTTCTTCTGATGTTTTAACTTGTGCAAGTAAATTGAGTTCCAAATGCGATGGAAACAAGACTTTTTATAGGGCACAATTTATATTTCACTACGCATTACTGATAACGGTCCAAGTTGGTTCAACCAAACCAATGAAGAAAATGATGTGACAAAGTCAACAATGTGGTGGCGTAATGGTTCACCTAAAAGTATAGTAGTTGTTTGAATTAAATAATGATCTCTAATATATTAATCGATAAGCATTACAACATTTTTTTTTGTAGCCACATGTTATCACTACAATGATTCTTAGAATCTTTAGAGAAATATGTTGGTCCATCTAAATATATATTAAGCTTTTTATTAAACTAACCATAAATACAATATTAATGTGCTTTATTATTTCCTTAAAATAAAATTACAGAATTGTCTAATGTGGCTAAAGTATATATGACAATTAATGATTTTGAATAATAAAAATTTGATAAAAATAAGTGTATCATATATTATATTTTTTTAATTTTAAACTATTAAAATAAATTAAACAACCATATATTAACCATATAATAAAAATTTAAAATTTTCTTTATATGTTATATTTTGAATTTTAAAAAACGAATATAAATTACTAAAACTGTTAAAAGTCTCAGATTCAAATTTTGTGATCAATGGTTTATAAATTTTGTTATGATATAATACAAATGATTAAAAATCATATAAGTCGAAAGTCTTATTTAATAAGTATTAAGATTAAAAGATATATATATATATATATATATATATATATATATATATATATATATAATTATTAATTTATCGAGGATTAATTTATAAATGTTCTTATGTACTTTCTGAAAAAAGCCACTTTTTTTTTGTTGGTTTGTTAATATTCTATTAAATAAAGTGAAAGCATCCAACATTTTTATGGAACCGAATTATTTGTATTACATGCATTTTCATTCGTTAATAATGATAGAGAGTGACATTGTACTCGACAACGGCATCACCGTTGATTAAGTTAACCGAGTATGTATTAAGTTGAGCAACTCCTGTAGCCATCCTAAATCTTCCTCGACCACCCACAACCGCAAGTTCCCTCTCCTTCTCCGTTATCGTATTCCTAGAAAACACGGTGAAGGAGCTGCCGTTAAACAGACCGGAGGTGAAGCCGAAGTCGACGTACATGGTCAACGTGGGGACATGTTTTCCGGAAGAGACGTACATCCCTCTGACGTTCCCGATCTTCTCGGACTTGGGATCAGGTCCGAGGGTGAGAGGGTCGTCGATGGCGAGAAGAGAGCCGAACGGTGTGGGAGAAGAGCTGTTCTCTGCGGTGAGATGGGGTTTGGCGATGAGGACCGCTGATGGGTCTCGTCCGGAGAGAGTGTCGTGAAAGAAGAAGTGGAGATTGGTGACGACCTGTTGTTTTGGTGAGAATGGAAGAGTTTCTGAGTAATACTCAGAGAGGGCGAAGGATATGAGTAGATGAAGAGTAAACAATACTAGTATGATTCCTGTTTTCTTCCCCATCTCTTGTATTCTATACATTCTATTTGCTTAGAATGTAATCTAAATATATATATAAGAAGCAACAAAAATCTGAAAGTTGGGAATCAAATCCATTTTTAATTTGTTACCATACATGAAGGCTGGCTATGCAGAGTTTGGCCATTACAGATGCCTACTATATGGGTAGGGTTGGTTGAGAAGGGTTGTTGAATGTGTGAATATATTACAAAACCAATATTGTTTTAACTTTAAAAATGAATTTACACCCAAGAATTTTAAAAGAAAATGACAAAATGTATTAATTTTTCTCTGACTTTTACTTTAGTGTTTTGAATGTCAATAATTTTACAAAATCAATACTATTAAAAGAAGAGGAGTTTTAATAAATCTACTTAAAAAAGTTGTTGGGATCCTTTTTTTTAATTATTTTTTGGTCTTCCCATATATATTATAACAGCATGTGACATTTTCCTTTTATTATATTTCCATTATCCCCTAAAGTCGGCATACATATAACAATAACATAAATTATTTCAGAGAATACACGTATAACATAAACATCTAAGACACCACAATTATATCAATTATTTATTTAAACCTACATTCTCTTTCAATCATGTCGCCTATCTATACATCTAATATACAATATTTTGTTATACGTATAAATGTATTTAACTTACAGCATAACTTGCCATTGTTTTATATCTTCTAACCTTGCCATAGTGGAGTATTACTATAGATTTCTAATAATAAAACATTTGTCTCAAAAAGATTAATATTATTTTAAGATATTTTTACCATGTTCGTTTTATTATATCCTACCCGCACTTATATACGAGTAAACGGATCCATCGGTTCGGCTACAAGTCTGATTTGGATATGAAAATATTGTACAAGACTGAAATAATAATAATATAACAGCTTTTAAATATTATAGATTTATAATAATAGTTATAAATTTATTTAATATTAGCTTTGATCAACCAAATAAAAACTTACAATAACACGGAAAAAAAAAATACTAAGGCTACCATCTCTTTCGCAAAAAAAAAGAAGAAGAAAAACTACCATCTCAACCAACCAATAAGCTTATATGTTAAGCTCTCACTGTCTCATAGCTGGACGAGGAGAAGGGCTGTTCAATATGGTAAAACCGAACCGTACCGAACCGAACCGAACCGAAATAGATAATATGGTTTGGTTTTGGTATATACCATATAAACCGAATGGATATAATTTTATAAAAACCGTAGGATTTGGATATGGTTTGGTATATAACCGATTAAACCGAATAAACCGAACAAAACCGATTAAAAGTAGAAACACGTAAATATGTATCTATTTTATAACAATACATGAAAATCTATTTGTTACATAAGTTAAATTTGTGTTAATAACCATTACTATAATTTTATAGTAATAAAGAGCCTTAATTTGTAAAATACTTGAACTATAATTAAATAACAATACATCGCAATTCAGACATCTTATTTTTTAAGTCTTCTTTTAATCTTTTTGCTTTATTTTAGTCTTCATTAAATTAATATGAAGATTATAAATTTGATGGACAATAATTAATGGAAAATTTTTACAACTTTTTTCTTATCTGTAAACAAACAGAGTTTCGTGTTCAATTGAAAAATCATGATTTTAATGAACAATAAATAGGGAAGAGTGAAAAAACTTTTCTTTCATATTTCTGTTTTATTTCATATTTTTATTTTCAAAATTTCAAGCTTTGATTTTAGTTATAGATTTGATTATTTTATTTAATGGTAGAAGCATTTTTACTTTTTTGTTCATTTATTTGAACATGTCATATCCTTACTAATAAAAGGGACCTTTTGAGGCTCCATAGAGCGTCCACATCAGCAAAAAAAACTTCTCCCGAAAGATGACACGTGGCATAAAATATAGTTTTACATTTTAATATTACTAATTTTCGAAAATTATAAATAATATGTAAACATACAGCATAAAAAAAAATGGAAAAACTACATTAAACATATGTAAGATTATCATTTTTCACTTGAAAAAAAGACGGCTTATCTCCATAATGTAACATTACCGTTTTATAAAAAACAAAAAACATTATACATAATTTGGAAAATAATAAATATATGTAAACATACAACATAAAAAAATGCAAATACTACATTAAACATATGTACGATTACCATTTTACATTTTTATTTTAAAAAAATAATATGTAAACATACAACATAAAAAATGAAAAAAACTACATTAAACATATGTAAGATTATCATTTTTCACTAAAAAAAGACGACTTATCTCCATAATGTAACATTACTATTTTGTAAAAAAAAACATTATTTATAATTTTGAAAATAATAAATAATATGTAAACATACAACATAAAAAATAAAAATACTACATTAAACATATGTAAGATTACCATTTTACACTAGAAAAATAGAAAAAACGGCTTATCTCCATAATGTAACATTACCATTTTATAAAAAAATAAAAAAAACATAAATATAACTATTTGACTATTTGTCCAAGTTCTTCTATTAAATATTACCGTTTTACATTAAAAATAGAAAAATACATTAAGACTTAAATATAAAATATAGATATTAACTAAATATAAAGTATAAGAAAGAGAAATACTCAATATATAGAAAAATAAATAATAATTAAACATTATAAATATATTAATATACGAATTATATATACAATAATAAGTAAATGCACAATTTAAAAAAAATGGAAAGAGTACATTAAATATTAAACATCTATCTTAAAATGTAAAATATAGATATTAAGTAAATAGAAAGTATAAGAAACAGAAATACACAACTTAAAAACAATGGAAAAAGTATATTAAGATTTAAACATCTATCTTAAAATGTAAAATATAGATATTATGCAAATAGAAAGTATAAGAAAAGGAAATACACAATTTGAAAAAATGGAAAAATTACATTAGTATTTAAACATATATCTTAAAATGTAAATCTATCCAAAATTATAAAATTTTTAGTAAATAGAAAGTATAAGAAATAGAAATACACAATATAAAGAAAAATAAATATTAAGTAAATATATAATATAAGTAAATCCCCAATTTAAAAAATGGAACATTAAATTAAGATTTCAAAATATATCTTAAAATTTAAAATATATATATTACGTAAATAGAAAGTATAACAAATGGAAATATACAATTTAAAAAAATGGAAAACATACATTAAAATTTAAACATCTATCTTAAAATATAAAATAGAGACATTAAGTAAATAACAAGTACAAGAAATGGAAATACATATACAGGAAAATAAATAATAAGTAAATAATGTAAATATATAATATATGAATTATATATATAATAATAAGTAAATACACAATTTTTTTTTTAAAATGGAAAAAGTTCATGAAGCACTAAACATCTATCTTAAAATGTAAAATATATAATATAAGTAAATACACAATTTAAAAAAATGGAAAATGTACATTAAGATTTAAATATCTATTTTAAAATATAAAATATAGATATTATGTAAATAAAAATATAAGAAATGGAAATAAACATTTTAAAAAATAGAAAAAGTACATTAAAATTTAAACATCTATCTTAAAATGTACATCTATCTTAAAATGGTAGTAAACTACATAAAAATGGAAATACCACATTAAACAAAAAAAAAATGTATAGTTTTACATCAAGAAAGTCCCTATAAAACTCATTATTCCATCAACATCAACCTCACACTATCAAGGAAAACTTCAAAGCACTCGAGCAAAAAAATGGTTCCACCATCAACTCTTGCCGTCCCAAAAACCTTTAATGACCTTAAAGGAGATTTTTTATAACAACGAACTTTTTGTTTGATGGATTCATTGTTGGGAAACCCGCAACTTCCAAAAGCAAACTTATTCATGGTAATTAAATTGCTTTTCATAGACTCAAAGGTATTCTTACAAATTTAAATTAATCTAATCCATAATTTTATTGTTAATATTCATACTAACTCTTTCATGATCAAACCATTACTGTTAATAATCATTCAAGCGTTTATCCCGAAACACTTCCTTTCTCGACGAATCAGGTATTGGTTCATGTTAGTTTAGTATTGTTTTTGGTTTATTAACCGGTTTAGGATGGTCCTATTGTAAATATAATTTAAGTTGGTTTAGCATATATTATGCTTAAAATAACTTAAATTAAATAATAGTAATATTATGCTTAAAATACAATTTTAGAGAGTTTTCAAATATAGTTTACAGAACATTATAGGTGATGAATTTAATTTATTAAATTTGTTTATTACTTAAAACTAATTTTTTTAAAACATACTGAGTTATAGATATCAATGATGGATTGGTGAGTATAACATGAAGACAAAAATATAAATATTTGATTACAAGATAAGAAATTCAGCTTTTATTCGGTTACTCAATATATAATATCTTAAATTATTTTAAAAAAAATAGAAATAATTTATATATATATATATAAATCTTCCAAACTTAAACTATTATATTATATATGAATAATGTTTTTAAATAAAAATAATTTCCGATTTAAAAATAAAATAAAAACAACAAATGGTATTTTCAAATAATGGATGTAATTTACATTATACTATCATTTAATAAGTATTAGATACATTTTGATATATCATTATTTTCTATTACCAGAAAATAATTAATTGTTAAACATCAATATCATCTAGGTTAAGTATACGAACAACACAAATTCAAACATCACAAAAAAATATTTACATAAACATTATAATACAATGATTTAATCAGAAAATACAATTCAAAAACACGATATTCAAAAGAATAGTTATATACTTAATATTTAAAAATCAAAGATATTTTTGCTAAAATTGTACTTACATGGCTAAGGAGATCGAGCATCTTTTTACAGATCGATCGATTGTTGAGCATGTGGTCGATCCGAAAATACTCTGCAGTTTGATTAAATATCTAAAACATTTATTCCAACACTCAACATATAGTTTTGCTAAATATGATAACTGGATAGCCAATAAAATTCCAAAAAATATTTAAATAGTAAAAAATATGTTAACTTAATGTGTTAAAATTTAAACATAAATTTTAATTATGACATGCATATTAATATTTATATAAACATATATCATAACCTAAATATAAATAATTTAACAACTTAAATTAAAAATAAAAATAAAAATCCCGGGCGTAGCCCGGGTTAATCCCTAGTCACAATACTAAAAGCCAAATATGGTGCAAGGAGAAGCATGCCACATCCATTAAAATAATCCACCAATCAGATGTTTTCTTTTTGACATGTCATTGTTTCTTCTGTCAAAATGAAAACCAGTGGGTTCGTGTGGGCTGAATCTATTTGTAGTAGCCCAAATTGACACACTATAGAACTCGAACATACTTCGTCTTCTCCGTTTCAGCTTCATGAAATTTCAGTTATCGACCCATCTCTTAACAATTAATTGTATTCATTACTATCGACTTTATGAGTTCGTTTCGCTTTGCTTTGTTTCTCCATCTGTATAAAACCTCCGGCTATACTTTAATCCACCCAGAAACACTAACCTCCATTGAAGAAGCTGGAGCTATGGCAATGAAACCCAACGGAAAGTCTCCCCTCTCCACCAGAAACTCTGGCTTTGTATTACTGCAGATCGGTGCCGGAATGGTCGTCTACTGGATCACAAGATGAGACCTTCAAATATTTGGAGCCAGAGCTCGATGGTGACAACGGAGATGCCATGGAAATAACGGGATAATGAAAGTCTTCTTTCATTTCTTCTCCTGAAACATTTTCAAAGAAGAAACAACTCTAAAAGCGTAGTTTTTGGAATTTCAGATCCTTAAGGTAATTGATTTGTCAGCCAAATGGATTTCATAGCTTCCAATGAATAGTTGTCCTAAACACAAATTTATGGATGTCAATTGTGAAGAGGCTCTTTTTATTCAGTTTGCTTACTTACTTCTCTAACAGGTTGAGCGAAGCTCACTGGACATCCTACTGTGTTCTCAGTGCACCACTGCTTAGTTGAAGTCAAAGTTTTCCCCTAACATTTTTCCTCTATTCTTATAGTGACTGCTATCAACATGGGATTGAGTAACTCTTTTCAAATATTCGATGGTTAGTCTCTGCTGATTTTTCCACTACATAGTCTCATATTAAATATTACGTTTGCTATTCTAATTGTGTACTTCAGACATTAGCTTCGTATAGATCTTAGCATCCTAATACCTACTAAGAGTTGTGAAGCTTCTTCTACATCTACACTAATGCATGTGATTGTTTATCGTCGTTTGTAGATTATGGCTCTTTCAAGTGATTTCCCTGGAGTGTATACAGAAGTAAGATTATTACGTCTTCTTCCTTAAAATACTTAAATCTAGCCCTGTTTTTTTTTTACTTTTGTTGTGAAAGTACTGATATATGTTATTCATAGCAGTAGAATATGATCAGTCCATCATATAACTTTGATTCATAGAGATTATAAGTGGTATGCTTTTCAATTTTGCAGGCTATTATAATAAGAGGCCTATAAAGAATATAAAAGTACAGAACTTATTGTTGTATGTCTTTGGGATGGCTTTTAGTGTTGTTGCTATAGTGATCCAGATTTCGATGCCATCGCAAATAAGTTAAGACAAAACTCATCTTCTTATTTCTGTACGTATTCAGTAACCAATTCCCTCAAGCTTCATGTAAAATAATTCAAGAAACTGCCACTTATTTATAGTGTTGGTATCAGAGAGCTCATTATTATTGGGTTGCTGCATTATTATCCCCCTATGTCGCATCTGCTCAGGTATTAAAGGGGTCGGTTTATCATTTTCAGGAGATCCTTCCATGGCTACTCATTGATCACAGTTCTGATGATTCTTAACCACACTTTCAGGTAAAAGCTGCTTTTAAGGCCAAATTCTTCTCTTAACTCTTTATCTCAGTTTATGTGTTCCTAACACATTAAAACATTACTCCCATGTTTGTTTCTCAGTGGCATTGTCGTGTCAGTGGTGATGAAATATGCAGAGAATACTGTAAAGGTAATTAACTGGTAAATGCATGTTCATTCGCCAGCATATTCCCTTAAGTAGTAGTCACTTTTGTATATGGGGTTTAACCTCTGTCAATTTGTATGTAGGTTTATTAGACTTCAGTGGCACTGCTTCTCACTGCAGTTGTCTCTGTATACTTATTCAATTTTCATGTTTCATTAGCCTTTCTCCTGGGCTCAAGTAAGTTAACCGCATTTGCCTCTGTCAATACAATCAATCTAACATTTTCACATAAAATCGCATAACATACGAACTGATGTTTACTGTGTTCGCACTTAGCAGGAGATTGATATGGTCTATTGGAATCTGTTAAGATGAATGTATATATAGTTACATACACCTTTTTTTGTTCAACTATTGATATATAAACCAAAACAGAGGAGTTTGCACATGAGACAGAGAGAGAGAATCTCTAACCTTATTGGCCGAAACATATTCTACGGACTATATCATCAAAGGTCTGCACTACTACCAGTTAATTTTGATGGTTGAGAACACCAGTTTTGAGTTTACATAAGTTCACGGCCTTTAAAATGTCTGTTCCAAATATCTTGAAGAATGAATCAACTTCACTTTCATAATTTTATATTTGTCAATTACTTTTCAAAGTAAATAAATCAATCATATTTTTGTACAGCACAATTTAAGCGTGTGATTTTGGGCAGCGATCCTGAATCTCTCATTGTTGAATATACCAACTCATTCTTTGTATTTGCGGCTTAAGATTTTGACTATATAATAATTGGGCGGAAAAGCAATTTGAAAGCGTGAACGGAATGACGTTTTCTCTAGAACAGGAGTCATGGGTAAACATGATTTTCAGTCTGTGATCAATTACTATACATAAATAGAAAATGCCATTTTCTGTTCTAAAATGTTTTTTAATTAGCCCTTTTCCTAAACATATATTTATAAGCTCTAAAATGAACTATAGTCTAGAGTAATATTATACTCATTCTGTTTCAATTACTTGGTGTTTTAAGATTTTTGTTTTATTTAATAATAAAGATGTTCTCTTTATTCAAAATATTATATTTTTTATTGGTTGAATTAATTTTTAATAATATTTTTATACAATCAAAATAAATTTCATCTTTAAACGAAAAAGTCTCTGACATATCAATTTTAAAATGAATCTACCGGTATGAATTTTGAATGGGTTGAGTCTTAAATGGAGTGCGTTCAGATTTATTGATTTTTCCATTTTAACATTCCTACATGGATGGATGTAAAGAAAATTGCCAATAGATTATTTTGATCTGGCATTAGAGCATTTCTAACTTCACTCCATTTTTTTCCAGCAAAATTAAGTAAAACTAATTATGGATTAAAACACTTTCTAACCTTACTTTATTTGTTACTCCAAAATAAAGTTAACTCCATAGATAAAGTAATCTACTTTTGTTTGTTCATTATTTTATTATGGAGTAAAAAATAGAGTAGGATTATAATATTTTAACTCCATACTCATTTTTACTACATTTTAAAAAGAAAAAAAAAGAAATTTACATTAAAGATACTCTTAGAAGTTCGACGACTCATATAAATCTAACACATATATATAACGCACATACATACTTTTAAAAAAAAGGTAAAGCCAATATATATATATATATATGCATGTTATATTATTAAGGGTTTCAGACATCAGTAAATTAATAAATTTAGCAATTAATAATATGAGTTTGTTATAGTATATATTGTATTCAGTCTATAAAATATATATTTACATTCAGATATAAATTATGAAGTAATCGAAATTCAATTAAAATATAGGAAAATAACCCGGGCGTAGCCCGGGAATGTCTCTAGTCACAATACTAAAAACCAGATATGGAGAGATTATAGCCTGTCCACGTCACTTATTAAATTTCTCCAATCACAACATTTGATTAAAACACGTCAGATGGGCTTGCGTTTAATATGAACTTGACACCGTCCATGGCCGAGATTGCTTCTTTGGTGTTAGTTCTTTATGGGCTTTATGCTACACTCTTATTGGACTCTTTTATGTTATTAAGTTTTGTAAAATTCAACATGTTAGAGAGACGATCCTCTTAGCCGAAGGCGATATCGAAAATTAGGGTTAATAGTCTTCTTCGATCTCTGGCCATCCAAAGCAACAATGGAGTTTCAAGAGAGACGAAACGTCGTGAATCTCTGTGTCAAGCTTCGATCGTCTCACCTTCTATGGAAACCAGGACGGTTACGGTACTCGGTTGTTTCAATAATTCAGATTAACTTCCCAATTAACTCCATCTTCCCACTCATTCCACGATTTCTGATTCACTGCATCTCCCTTTCTTCCAGCCGGTGAATCTGCAACTAATTATAGGTGAATTTGTATCCATATATTCATCTTTCTCTTCTCATTAGAGTTTGAATCCCCAGAGCCTTTTGAATTCTCAGGTGGATGGCGGTGTAGGAATGAGAGCCGATTGCATACGGATCAGGTGTCTGTCTCAACGGAGAGCCATGTCTCGGTTGTTTACCTCAAAGTGACGACAAAAGCTATGGCGAGAAGCCATGTGAGAGACTGTGATTCGAGGACGGTCAGAAATTTCTTGGAGGATGATCGGCATGGAGTTGGGCGTGAAGGACCATCAATTCCGGTAACTTCGTTACCATTTGTTATAGCTTATTGATAGGTTAGGTTTAGTGTGTATTATATAAAGTTTGACCTGAATCGATTGATGAATCAGAATGCTAATTGTGAGTTGAATTTAGTCTCATTGCAGGATCGATCATTGTATAAAAATTTATTTGTCTCTCATTTTGTCTTTATAACTGCAAAAAAGGGTGATTTTGTTCATCACTGGATATGAAGGTCTTTATATACATTACATGTTTAAGGAAAGGAAAAAAAATTCGGGAGGAGAAAGGAATCAGTTTGAAGCATAAGCTCAACCCGAGTTTGAGCTTCCAAGCTTATGGTAAAGTACTAGACATTAAAGCCCTTGAGATTCAAGCAATTATTGATTTTGATTCTTTGTCACACATTGTTATTGTGAAACTGTTTACAGGAATTTTCAGAGAAGAGTAAAGATTTAGAAGAAACTATGTTTTTGTTCAGGACCATTGGTGAAACAACAAGGAGTATGACCTTATGAGCTAGAGAGAAGGCTACACGAGCTCATGGTGACAAGACAAAAATATGAGATAAAAGAGATGCAGACTGCATTGGAAGAGGCTAAGATAAGGCTTCATGTGACAGAGGCTGAAGCTTCTTGGTGGAAAGTCACCGCATATATAGTCTCTGAACATATCGTCTTCTATAGTGGAACTGTTATTGTTTAACGGGTTACAGCAGGTTTCAGATAGGATTTAGAAGAAAGTAGGTTCAGACATATGTATTCAGGGCCATTGGAGGAACAAGGAGTGTGTCCTCATGAGCTGGAGAGAAAGCAATACGAGGACGAGGAGCAATATCAAAGCTGTGTGTGAGATCGAACGGACGAGGAGCAATATCAAAGCTGCTGAGATGCGTTTGGTCACTGCTATGAAGATGAAGGAAGCTGCTAGAGCGGCTGAAGCAGTTGCAATAGCTGAAATCAAAGATGTCACCAGGAGAAGAAGAACAAGAAAGATGTTGCAGGAGGAGATTCTTGAGAAGATAGAAGAAATGGCTCAAGAGATTAAAAGCAACAGGAGGACGATTGAGGAAGGTCTGGAGAGAGTGAACTCTGCAAAAATGAAAGCAGAAGAAGAAGACACACAATGGCAGTGGTCAGACGTAGGAGGAGATCATCATCATCTTACAAGGGCAAGTACAAGAACATGAGAGAGACAGTTCTGATGGATGAAAACGGTCTGGATATGATGATGAATGGAGACGGGACAGCGTCTTCAGTTACTGTCTTGAAACCAGCAATGTCTATTGGGCAGATACTGAGCAGGAAGCTACTTCTTGCGGATGAGTCAGCGATCATGATGAACGGGAGAGTGTCCTTGGGTCAGATTCTTTGAAAGACTAATGTGGAAGAAAGAAATGGTGAAGGGAAGGAAAAATATAAGAGGGTCAATGGGAAGAGGAAAAAGTTCGGATTGGCTAAATTATTTGTGATGTTGAACAAAGAGTGCAAGAAGAACAAGAAAAAGAAGGTAGCTTTGAATTTAAACTAATGAAGCGAGTGACTGACTTTTTGAAAATGGTTAAATCTCTTATCTTAGGAACTGTTATGTGTTTGTGTGTGTTAAGGAAATAGCTATTGGTTTATGATAGTAAAATGTAGTGTCATTTGTTTTTAAGAGTGTTCTATATTATAATGAGAGAAATAAGATTACAAATCTAAAACTTACATAGTCATACAGTTCGAGAAAATATATTCAAAAGAAGGGAAGCTTCTAAACATAAAAGAGCAGCATAAGTTTATGAGAAGTGAGGAGATAGACCGGCATGTCTCCACGGCCGCCGTTCGACACAGATGTCTGTGGTGGGAGATAAAACTCGCAATCAAAAATTTAATTAAATAAAAAATAAGGTTTAGGAACACATAACAGTAATAGTCTTGACGTTGATTGTATTTGTGGTGTATGAAGTTGTGAAAACGGACCACATAACAGTTAGAACATATTAGTTTATTTTTCTTTTGGAAATTGGAAGTATATGCAAATCGCTTTTTTTTCCTGCTTTTCTGACTATCAAATGGAAAATGAATAGAAATGCAACCTTAATCACACCTCGCCTAGGTTTAACACTCAAAATATTGATTATTTATAATATGTATATATTTTTGAATTTAGTTTTAGTTTTTTTAACATATTTTATTTTAAAATTAGTGATTTAAATATTGCAATTGCAAAAATGAATATATGATTTGCAGTAACAGGAAATAATTTGTTTAAAAACATAATGAAAATATAGTATTAGTTATTAATATTTAAATAAAATACATGACTGAATATTTTCTGTTATTATATTTGAAGACTAAATAAACAATATATATATATATCAAATAACCAATTACGTGTTGTAAGATAAAATTTACACATTAATTTTAGATTTTTTTTAAACATTGGTTTTTTAATGTATAAATTATTTATTTTTAGAGAATGTTACTGTATTTTTTCCTGATTTATTAGACTATCATTTATTTTAAATATAAGTTATTTTATACATATAAATCATGTTAAAATAATTTTTTACTGTAACTTTAGATTAATCAATGTTTATTCACAAAAACGTGCATATTATTTTTCGCAATCAGAACATAGTAGACGGAACTAGCGAACTTAGACATTACTCTATATTTTGCTAATAAAGCCTTATAAATAAACACTTGACGGAAGAAAAAACATTACTCTCTCTCTCTCTTTAGGAAATGTTTTGCAGGAATGAACTTAGATTTGGACGAATAGTTTTGGTTTGATGGTTCCTTTTTAAAAAGTGGGTTGTTTTGTGGATGGAATCTGTTAGAACTACTAAATTATAGGTTTTCATTTTGATTTACTTATTTTGGTATTTCTTTTGTTCTGTTTTGTTTTTAGGGGAAGTTCACTACTGAACATCTTTAAATAAACCAACAACAAAACAAATACTTTTACGGAAAAGTTAGCAGTCACTTTTTTGCTTCTTATATTGTTTGTGTTCCATTTATGTTTTAAGTCTATCCGTCTTCTCCTTTGACCACCAGCCCGAGCCATTCTGATTCTGCTGAGACCAAAAATAAGAATCAATTAGCATTGAGTTTAAGATTTTGAAGTTAAAGGTACAAAACTTAAAGCAGAGAACCTCACTCTACTTCTTCCATTGTTATCACTATATCGCTCTCTTCTTTTTATCAAACTTGCATGAATTGAGGAACATGAAAGCTGTCTATAAACTATAAACATGTTTGGGATAAAGTAAGATTATATAAGGAAGATGAAGTTTCTTTCATGATCAAAATTTGAGTATCGTTTTACTACGAATCTATTTAACTTTATATTCTTTAATAGTATAGATCAAAAAATTACTACAAATAGAAACATATGCAATTTTCTTAAAAAAATATCCATATAAATACCCTATTAGACAAGAGTATGCTGCACTAAAATAATGTAAAACTCATTGATTGTTTGGTCAATAAGATATTGCTAAGCAAATACATACATAACAAAACCAAAAACAAATTGCTCCAACAATATATCCGACTACTCAAAAACGTTACATGCAATTTACAAGTCCATACAAGACCTGAAGACCACATTAACTAAAGTAATAGCCCAGTGTCTCTGATCTCCCTATAAAATACAGCCGACATACGTTCGAAAATATTACATGTGTAACAACTTGAAGTCACCACCTCTTTCAACTATTCCATACAGAAACAATCAACACGACATGAAACTAGACAATACCTAAAAACAATGCTTTTACAATTCTGTTCAAATGGAAAGGACACGTAATCCAAATTCCGCGCGTAGCGCGGACCAACCCTAGTATTTTTAATAAATGACTATGTTGACAATATGACTCTAAAATTCATATAATATGATCTCAAACTAAATAATTATGTTTTTTGGTATAAAACCGAATAAACCGAAAACCGACGGTATATAAACCGAACCGAACCGAGGTAAATATGGATTTAGAATGGTAGTTATATTTTACTAACCGAAATACCGAACCGAAACCGAACCGAAACCGAACCGATATCCGGATTGAACACCCCTAAGAAAAACTTTTAGAAACATAAAACCAAGGATGAATTATATCGGAGAAATTCCCAATGATAACTATTTTAATTTTTTGTCATAAAAATAACATTTCATAAAGAAAATGACCAAAATATATTTTATTAAAGATTAATAACTTAACTTTTTTAAGTTAACAATGTGGTTTTGGGGATAAAGTTTCAAATTTAAAAAAATAAATATTAAAATTTTCAAAATATTCAAAATAAAAGAAGGTTACTTTAGTCATTTTCTTTTTTGGTGCTATTTTTGTGACAAAAACTTTAAAATGACAATTTGAGAGATTTGCCCATTATATTCCATAACATTACAAAAAAGTTAAAACAAAAATGACCCCAGTGAGTAATGAGACACAGAGAAGAAAGAGATATCAACACCCAACAACAAATTCTTAGAGATGAGCTCAGCCGCTGAATATCTGTCTTTGATCGAAGTCCAAACAAAACCTTTATTTATGGTCTCTCCTAACTGTTTTTGTCTTCAGTCTCTCCCTCTTTAACTTCTTGCATTGCTTGGTTCTTGTGCGTCCACTTTTTTGTTTCTTTCAGTTCAAGTACAATCAAAGAAAATATTTTATCCTACAAAAAAGTGAAGATACATATATTGGGACGAAGGTCCAAATAAGAGAATACAACGAAGAACCTGTACTGTGTCTGTGTGTATACTTTGAACTGATACATAGCTCAAAACTAAAGAATGTGTTCCGAGTTTCAATTAGACAAACTTTTTGTCTGTACAGAGAAGAGACGACCACAAAAATAATACAAAGCTACGACAACATCATCAGTCCACGAGGCTTCTTCTTGCCGCATTTCAAATCTATATTGGGAGTGAGTCTAGGGATCGGCCACCTTGTTCCTAGTATTCAGGGCTGTACAGGCTTATCAGATGTTCTTCGTTCGTGCTCTTTCTTGACTCGTACCATCGTACTGATTCTGAAGATCCAAATACCAAATCTGCATTGCCTTCAATGCCACCAGAAGAAACTGTTATATGACTGACGGGCGTATTAATCAAGACGCTTATTTATTTTTGTTTTTTTTCTTACCAGAAGAAGAAGCTTGTTGTTCCTCTTCCCTGGTCCCATGAAGTATCATTGTGCCAGTGAGCACAGTGATGAATCCACATAACTCAGAGGCTACGCTAGCTGCGTCTTGCCCAGACCAGTCCTGTCAGAAGCAATTGACGCAATGTTTATAAACCGATTTTTGAAACAGAATTGCTGTTGGTAGTTAAAAAACCAACCTTGAACATGATGGCACTAGCAACAATAGTGAGGGTTGTGAACATTACATAGTACACTGGGGAAACAATTGCTGCATTGAATGTATCCAAAGCCTGCCAAAGAACAAGTCAGCACAGGTATAGTATAATTGATTGATGATCTACTGATGGCATTAACTGTTCTATTCTTATCAAAGCTTACCTTGTTCAGATAAATCAATTGGGTAACGACACAGGTAACAGCAACCATGAGAAAAAGCCATGTCTGTGGATACCCAATCTGGCTCACTCCCTCCATCGTTAACTTTATAGCAATTCCAATCGCCTTTATGCTCATAACCTTTGTTTGAAAACATGGCAAAACTTACACACAAACAAACAAGAAAAAGAAAAAAAAAAGGAAATAGAGCTCAGAAGAAGCAAAACTTACAGTGAGAGCACCCATTAAGGAACAGATACCGATATAAACAAGAATGTTGGATTGGCCGCAGAGAGGCTCGAAGTGAAGAATCAAAGCAAGGACAATGGACATGGTTATGGCTACGTAAACTAGAAAAGCTGTGAAAAGAAAAAAAAAGAATATCTCAGATAAAACAAGCTGCAGAGAAGGCATAAAAATGCAATAGAGAGAAAGGTACCAGGCTGAGTAGCGAGATTCCAAATCTCCTGGACGGAGTTAGGAGTCTGCTCCTTAGGTGCGTGAATGACAATAACAACAGAGCCGACGATGCAAGAAACACACCCAAGAACCCCCATTTTTTTAAGCTTTTCTTTTAACAGGAAATGTGCCAGAATAGCACTAAGGAATGAGCAGAAAAAGAAAGAGAGTGTTAGTCAGAGAAAAACACACACAAAAAGAAAGAAGTAAAGAGATAGATAGATAGAGAGACCTGATGATAATACTTAAAGCACCAAGGGGTGTGACGAGAACAGCGGGTGCGTATATGTAGGCGACAAAGTTTGCAGCTTCTCCAACAATCACTAAACACAATACATAATCTTTCTTTAAAACTAATAGAGAGAGATAAAAAAACAAAAAAACAAAAACTCACTAGTGATCATGCCTGCCCACCAAAGAGGCTCTAATAAGTAAGTATAACCGCCATACCCTGCATCATCATCATCACATGTGATTAGTCTATAATTGGGATTGGGGGTAAGTATTTTATTACCAGCACGGGTGCCATTAGCAGCAGCTCGCTTGAGACCTTTCTTCTTCAAGATGAAGCTGGAACCAATGAAAACACTAGACGCCACTGCTAGTATCAACCCCTTCCCATTGTCCGACTCCATCTTAATCAAAATTTTCTCTACCGAATCGGAAGAGAATTCTAGTCAAACAGAGCCCCCCCGATGAGAATCAGTCGCGGCGGAGGTAACAAAACGAAATCGGGGATTTTGAATTGCTGTTTGCTAACAAAAGAAAGAGTTAGGAAGATGGATTGATGAAGAAAGAGGATCGCTCGCACAAAGAAAATTCAAAAAATGAGAGAGGAGGAGGAGAAGGAGATCTGAGGCTGAGGGGTTCCCAACTCTTTTTCCCTCTCGCCCAGATGACAGACAGACAGCTCACGAAACTTCGTCGCCTTCCCAGGGGACTTTGACTTAAACCGGTTCCGGTACGCTTTTTGTTACAATTTCGAGAGTTGCTGCTTTCACGTTCCCTTCGTTATACACACACACCCGCACTACTAGTTTCATTTGGGCTTCCTTTGGTATCATTGCACAACTAAAATTATGTAATTAAGTTTTTGTGTAATCAATAACTGCAATATAAAACTTATACACAATTGGAAATGTAAATTATTATATCAATATATATTATAAGTTTTACTGAGATAATGCAGTAAATATTATTAAAAATATTTGTTTTTGTTACATTTAGTGTTCATTTTTTCAATACATTTATAATCAGAATCGATTTTGAGAACCTTAGACAATTTAACATTAAAAATAGTAAAAAAAAATTAAAACAAATTGAAAGCATTTGTTTATATTTTTTTAACTTGGTTTTTTATGAATCTAAAACCAATGTTTTATTTCACTATGCCTAGAACCGGCTCCGTTGATAATAGAATAATTTTTCATAATATTGTCATTTTGTCTCGTATGCTAACCACTTCTTACCAAAACTTGTAAGCAATTACATTAATTAATTGCAACAAGAAAGGAGGCGCAGTACTGAGGAAGTGAGGAACCAGGTCCACTAATTCGCCCTTCAAACGTTTTTAGTCTTTGGTCTGCATGTCTTCCCATTTTCTCTATTGCAAAAAAAAAAAAAAAAAAAAAAGAAGACAAGTAAGCAAATAGGCTGCTCATAGTGGAAGTTTCTTAGTCTATTGGTTTACCAAAAATGTTCACGATATTTTTATACGATGAGATTTGGGTTTCAAATTCTAGCAAAAACAAAATTATACAGAATAATAGAAAAGTGGGTGAAAACACAAAAGGGTAAGAAAAGAAAAACGAAAATTTGTATTGGGTTTAGGGAGTGTGAAACTGGTTCAATAAAAATGAGAGAGACTTGTATGTTCCACTAAAAAATTATAGTAGTAAATACATATGTATTTATAAAAATAATTTTGTTGTATTTTCTGTAATAATTCTTGACATAATTCGTGCATTTAGAAATATATGAGGCGACCCTACAACTTTTGTTAGGAATATCAAAATTTAAAATTGTTAATATTAGCAAATATATTGCATTCTCCTGTGGTAACACAAAACGTACAATTAGAGTTCATGTAGAATCTATATCAGCCTAAACAAAAATAAAAATGAAATACAAACTCGTCATGTATATACAATTGGGATAGCATATCAATTCGTACATGTAATAATTTAAACAAATAAAATGAAGAAAAACAAACATCGCAATTCCTAAATTTGGTATTTTACATTGAAAGTTATTTTAGTTGTATTTCTTAGAAAAATGTATAATCAAAAATGCAAAATTTGAAAGAAACAAACATTACCCACCTTAATAAAAGAAATACAGCTCCCAACTAAAGGAAGGCTTTCCTTTTGCTTAAAACAAGTGAAGTACATAGCCTGATGATGTAATTTTTAAGGCCCATCTATAGAAGCCCAAAATAGTTTTTTTTAGCAACAAAAGAAGCCCAAAACTATTTTGCACAAAAAGGCTCTAATTCAACCTGAGAACTGGGAAAGTGCATCGTGAATTACATTCGGACGAAAGAGGAAGAAGATGTCGGGTATGGGGGACGGGTACGTGGGCACGTCTCAAGACGGAGTGAGGATACGGCGGCTGCAGAAGCAAAGAGAGGCTGAGCGGCGTAAGATCCAGGAGCTGAAGAGCAAGACTGCTTCGGGCCAGGAGCAATCAGGTCTTCTCCAATTCGGCTCCAGCTCCTGCGAGGTTCCCTTTCTCTTCTCCTCCTCCTCCTAAGATCCACTGTAATTAGACATTTTCCAGATTTCTAGGTTGATTCTGTGGTTTGATCCCTTCTTGGAACTTGTGAATTGAGAGCTTCCGGCAATGTTTAGGGTTTTGCATGATTACAACTCTCAATTTACCGTGGCGATTTAGAAAATTAGGTCAAACGAATTTCCACTGATTGGGGCACTGAATCCAAAATGTTTTCTTGATTCTTTCTTTAGATTCTTGACACTGCTTTCAAGAAGGAGACAGTCGGTTTAGTTACAAGAGAGGAATATGTTGAGAAGGTAATGATCTTCACTTAGCATTCACTTTGAACATTCATCTTGATTGTGGTGTTGATTGTATCCGTAGAGGGTTAATATTCGTAATAAGTTCGAGGAAGAAGAGAAGGAGAAATTGCTCAAGCTACTCCAAGAGTGAGTTTTCTTTCTACCCTTCATTCTTTTTTTTTTAAATGAGATCAAGCTTCATCGACTTTGTTTCTACTCAGGGAAGAGGAGCTTCAGCAACAGAAGCGTAGCAAGAAGAGAAAGTTGAAGGGAAGCTCTCGCTTATCTTTTGCTGAAGATCTTGAAGATGGCAGTGATGATGATGATGATGGTGAAAACAGTAAGTGTGAATTGTCGTCTTGTTAGGATGCTTGCTCTCGTTATTAAATTAAAACCATGTTAGAGAGACATTAGTTCTATAATTGTAGTTTTGGAGTTTTAATTTGGTTATTGGAGCTTTTGAGTTGCAACTTACTTGCTGGCACATGAATTTAAGTTCTCATATTATCTCGTCTTCTTGAGTTTTCATGTTTGGTAACTTGTATCATCTATGCAGAGAGTTCTGGGAACTTGCGCTACGGAAAACTTGGCAAGGACCCCTCAGTGGAAACCAATTTTCTGCCTGACAGGTGATCTCCCTTGTTTACATCTATTTTCATTGTCTGTTTTTTTTCAGCAAGTCTTAACTTAAGCTGTGGTGTTCTGAGGTTGTTATTTCAGTGAGCGAGAGGCGGAGGAACAAGCGGAACGTGAAAGGCTAAAGAAGCAGTGGACTCGCGAACAAGAGCAGATTAAAAGTTGTCCCATTTTTCAGTTGCTTCTAGTTTCAGTAGTAATGCTTTTATTCAAGAAAGATTCTCTAACAAGTATTGTCTTTTTCCAGACGAGCCTCTTCAAATTACTTATAGTTACTGGGATGGGACCGGGCATAGACGGGTTATCCAGGCAAGCACATGCTACACCTCTGTCTTGCTGTTTGAGCTTATTAGGTCTTATTCTTTACCACTATGATTATATCCTTTGACAGGTCCGAAAGGGTGACCCAATTGGGAATTTTCTAAGGGCTGTTCAGCAGCAGCTTGCCCCTGACTTCAGGGAGATTAGGACGGCATCAGTTGAGAATTTGCTTTACGTAAAGGAAGATCTTATAATCCCACATGTGAGAACCCTTTAACACTAATCGAGTTATTTTCACTTGACTGTCTAGAACTTGAAGATAACATGAGAAGGGATGTTGTGTTTTGGTGTTTATTTGCAAATGCAGCAACACAGTTTCTACGAGCTGATCATTAACAAAGCTAGGGGGAAGAGTGGCCCGGTAATGCCTTGTTGACAATGTTTTCTAAATTCTTGTGAAGTTTTATATAGAAAATCGCAGCTGAGACTGATCGTGCAATGTGGTTCTGAACAACAGCTGTTTCACTTTGATGTGCATGAAGACGTGAGAACAATTGCTGATGCAACGATCGAGAAAGACGAGGTACGCATGTTTCACCCTTATTTGTAGTTAACTAGTTTGTATAGGAGAAGAAAGTAGTTTGATAAGTAAAAAATGTGTGCTTGGTTGTGGTGGGAAGTCGCATGCGGGGAAAGTGGTGGAGAGGCATTGGTACGAGAAGAACAAGCATATCTTCCCTGCTTCCAGATGGGAGGTAAACTACTACCTTTTCTTAGCTGATAATAATAGTGTCTTGTAGAATGTCAAACTCTTGATCTGATTTCGAGTAATCTTATTTTTGTTTGTTTTGTTTCCTTAAATAATTGGTGCAGATATACGACCCGACAAAGAAGTGGGAACGGTACACAGTTCATGGGGATTAATTGATTTGTGGAGCAGAACATGTTTTATCGATGGGATCATCACTTGGTTTACATGGAATCTTTTTGACATGATCTATCAGATTTGGTGTACTAGTAGTGGAATGTTGATGGAATTTGTTTAATGAATTTTATTCTTCTTTATTGTCAACCAATTCCTCTATGATACATAGTTACATACCCCCAATTCCACTCTCTCATAATTTCTATTTTCTTTAATAGTTCTCTGTTAGTTTATTATTTTTCATTTTTTTTGGGCTGGAAAGATCTTACAAATTAAAATGCAAACAAAGAATGTACAAGGAGCTAATCTGATTGTGAATCCAGATGTATATAATAAAAAAGCTTATAATAATAAATGATCACAAAATCAAATGAGAAACAAGAAAAGAACGCTGTCGTTTTCCGAGTTTCAATGGTAATAAGTGTGTTTTTTCTTGAATGAGCTAGTAGCATAAATAGCATCGGAGGAGAACACACATCTGCACTATTCTCTTTGCATTTTGTGTCCGTTGACCCGATAACAAAAAAGGCATCGAAGATGAATGTTAGGGTTTTGTTCCTGGCTCTCCTTCTCCTTGCATCTCCGCTTCTTCAAGGTCTCTCTCTCTTGTAGATCTAGATCTGTTTTGATTAATCGCGTCTACCATAACGGATTTGTATTTCATATATTGATTTGTGGTTCGGATCTGGATCTGATCCTGTCTTCGTAGAATGTTACGTTCCTAGAGTAATAATAGATTCTTATATAGTGTCTTCTTCGTGCATGTCTGTCGTTCGTTGATAACAGGAAACTAAATGCAATTTGTGTTATGCATTCCGAGCTCCCTTTTTTTTTGAAATGCAACAGAAACTCGATAGATCCATTGATTTTTATCTTCTCCATTTCATTTCCACAGTTGCTAGATGTCAAGTAGATGCCGAGGATCATTCCAGTATCGTTGACGATGTTGTGGGAGAGCACAGCGATTCTGGTGCTGAGGAGGATGATCAGGATTTGGATAATATCAACTTAGCCTCTGCTCCAGGGGTTGAGACTGTCTCTGTTTTCCCCAAAAACAGTGCCAAAGGTTACCAATCATTTCTTCTTCTATCCATTGTTAATTGTAATGATTTCGTTAAGGTTTTCTTCTTGATTCTTTCCCTGCAGTGGTTCCAGCTGGAGAAGAGACTGAGCTCCTTGTTGCTATCAAGAACGATGGTATACCGATTCTCTTTCGTTTTTTTTTTCTGTTGCCTGTAATAATCTTGTAAATTGACTGTGTGTGTGTGTGTGTGTGTGTGTGTGTGTGACATAACAGGCAAATCTCACGTAGGTGTGATGGGGATTAGGGCCAGCGTCCATCTTCCTTATGATCATAAGCTGTTGGTTCAGAATCTCACCATGATGGTAACTTCCTTTTCCTCTTTAAAACACACACATTTCTAGGATTTGGTGTTTTTTTTTAAAAAAAATTGTATAATATGGGGGTTTCTGTCTTTTTGAGATTGGATGCATGCTTTGCTTCTATTTATAAAAATCCCAAAGGGAGAACCAATGAACGAATTTTAAATTACTCGTTTTCATATTGATTTGGGTTTTTGGTCCTTGTCAGTAGAAATGTAGCCATAGCAACCGCACGTATATTTTCCAAAACCAGTTGTGTAATTTATTTGTTTTGATATTATCTGTTAAAACCGTTTTCTGATGGTCTCATACTCATTTGCAGAGATACAACAATGCGTCCATCCCAACTTCTGTTCAAGCGACATTCCCTTACATCTTTGCAGTCAGCCAGTACCTGCAGGTAAACCACACACAATAAACAATACATTCTACAAACAACAACTCTAATTAACAAAAACTGTTAATCCGTGTTGCTGTAATCTTGCACAGCCTGGAGCATTTGATCTGGTGGGTTATATCATCTACGACGTGGAGGGGAAGCCATACCAGAGCGTCTTCTACAATGGGACCATTGAGGTAGTTGAATCTGGAGGTCTTCTCAGCGGCGAGTCTGTCTTCCTTATAACACTTGGAATTGCTCTCCTCCTCCTCCTCGGTCTATGGGCATACAGCCAAGTCCAGCGTCTCACCAAGGTAAAACCGCCATCCTATTTCTCTACCAAATTGTGCTGCTGACAGTCCTATTTTTATGGAATTATTCATTTGAAAAGTTCAATGACATTTATTTGACAATCTCCTCTTTTTTACTTTACCAGAAAACCAAAAAGGTGTCAAAGGTGGAAGTAGGAACCAGGTCTACCGACGCATCAATGGACGAATGGCTCGAGGTTCGCATCTTTTTCTCTTGCTCTATTTTTAGAGTTTGTTTTTTCTTCGTTGTGACTGAAGTGTGTGTGTGTGTTTGCCTTCAGGGAACTCATTTGGCCAAGACATTGTCTGGGAAATCAAAGAGCAAGAAGAACTAAGAAAGAGCGCAGTGTTTAGAGACTCCGCTTTTAGCGTTTTGAAAGAGTTTACGAGTTTTAAAGTTGAGTCTTGAGGAACTTTAGGGTTTATAAACGTTACTTTCCTTTTTTTTGTTCATGCATTTTGTAACTTTTTAGACAATCTTTATCACTCTTTCTTGTCATACTTTATTCTCCTCTTCAAACAACCTTTAACTTATCATTAATTTACCTTTCTGTTTATCCACAATAAGATAAAAAAAATTGGATCAGCAGGGTCCAGATCGGTTCGAATTTGTCCTTAAGACCAATACAAACTTTTAAACTAACCATGAACCAGAAGACTAATTACAAATCTTATTGTTTCATAGTCACGATTTATCACTAAGACTTGACAACAATAACCGAGGCTTGTGTTCACTTCAAGTGTAGAAAAACACGAATTAATTTTAAAGATTATATAGTAAAGAGACACTCGAATTAAACTTTACTCCAAGTAAACAGTGTGATAACTTTAATATAAAGTTACAAGAGAAAGATCTTTAATCAAAGACCCTTTTTCTCACTGTTGCAGAGCCAAACTCTCTTCAAAAACCATACCTCATGAAACAACTTTTGTTTTCGATTTATTAGTTCATGAACAAAGAAGAAGACAACTAAAACAACAAGAAGCTCGCCGAACACCTCCCTTTTATTACTCATCTCATCTTGACTGATAGTTCCCAAATCAAGCGGTAACTTTCTTGGACGTGACAGAGTTCACAATGGTCGCAAACTCAGGCCCCTAGAGGCACACATCAAAGGAAGGTTATATAAGTTACATTATATTCATCAACCAGCTGCCATATTCACAAGTAAACTATACTAACCTTCAAGGAGGCACCACCGACAAGAAATCCATCAATGTCTTCTTCTTTAGCAAGCTCTGCACAGTTGCCTCCGTTGACAGAACCTGTACAATTGAGAAAGTAAGAAATAATAATAACCAAATCAAAATGTTTCAATTTTAACGTGGACAAAAACAAAACTAAACGCACCTCCGTATATGATTCTCGTTTTGGAAGCAACTTCTTCAGAGACATTCTTCTTGAGCCAATCACGGACAGCTACATGGACTTCCTGTGCTTGCTGAGGAGATGCAACTTTACCAGTTCCAATTGCCCATACTGGCTCGTATGCAACCACTACCTTGTCCCAACTAGGCACAGCATCTGAAAAACACACACAAAAATATAAATAAGGTAGTAACAAAAGAAAAAAAAAAGGGAAATAGGAGGTGTGTGTGTAATACCAGCAAAGGCTTTTAATTGGTCGAAGCAAACATCAAAAGTCTTGCCTGCTTCCCTCTCTTCTAGCTTCTCCCCGATACAAGCTATTACTCCAAGACCCTCACTCAATGCGTACGCAGCTTTCTTCCCAATAAACTATGTTTGTATTTGACAAAACAGATCAAAACCATAAGCAAAAACTCACTAGTTCTAGTTTTAATTTTAAGTATATAAATTCACTGACCTCATCTTTTTCACCGATGACATGTCTCCTTTCGGAATGCCCAAGAATGACCCACTTGCATCCAATGTCTTTCAGCTGTTCCACGCTGTTATATGGGTGACACGTGTGAGATGTTACATAGAATTTTAATATTTATATAAACAGAAAATAATATATTCTGTCTGTAAACCTGATTTCACCGGTGAAGGCACCACCTTTCCCAACCCAAGAGTTCTGACCGGATATCTCAATACGGTCTGTCAAGGAGGATTTGACTTGGTCGATGTACACAAAGGGAGGCGACACAACAACATCTACAACACATCATTAAAGAAACAAATGGTCAGCATGAGGATGGTAGTTTGACTTTCATTTTCAAAATGAGAAAAAAAAGGAAGCAATGTCCCAATTTAAATACATAAGAGCAGAAACTCTCTCACCTACATCAGCTTCCAAGGATGCACTGTTGAGGTCGGAGACAAGCTTGGCGATGGAGTCTTTAGTCCCGTTCTAACAAAAAAAAACACACATTCCCACAAGAGACTGTTAGTTTCAGGGAGAGATACGAGATAGAAGATGAAAAGATGATTCTGAGTCGTTTGGACATTGTACTTACACACTTCCAGTTTCCTCCGACGAAAAACTGCGACATAAGAGAGAGAAAGAGAAACAAAGTAGTGTTAAGACACGATAATAAACTCAAATATATGCAAGTACAGTAAAAAAAAAATCCTAAAGCCAGAACGTAGCATTGAATACGTTCTTATCAGCAAACTAAAACTAGACAGGAATCACTTTCGTTCCAAGTTCTAAACCATTAAAACATTACTAGCATTTCAACACACCTTGCCGGATCCGGCCATGGCGACGACACCTCTTGGCGACCGGTTCGAGGAGGAAACGAGACGGATTGAGGAGTTAACGCGGTTGCAGAAGGGCTGGTGAGAGAAGGAGACGGCGGCGTCGAGCTTGGGACAAGTGCGGCGGAGGCCGGAGAAAGAAGGGGCAGAGGGCTGAGTGCCACAGGATATTTGGGCAGTGAGAGATGAAGCCATAGAGACAGAGAGAGAGAAGGTGGTCTTAGACTTGGCGTGTAGCGAGAAAGTGGATAAAAAAAAGGCGAAAGAGACTGTGCGACTCTCTCGAAGTCTCTCAAACTAAAAGGTGAAGGAATAAGTGCAGAGATAGAAGGCGATGAGGGTTGGTGTGGTTCTCCTGAGTTTCTCTGTCTCAAAGGGTACATTTGTCTTTTTTTCATTCACGAGTTTGATTTTTACCTCACACGCGTCCAAAGACATCTGCCCCTCACGCGCTTTTTTAGTCCAGAAGCTGACTGACGGTTCGGTTCGGTTTGATGCATCATTTTTTTATCCAAATGTTTTTAAGAAAAAATTAATTAGATCTTATAGTATTTTAGTGGTGACATTGTGTATGAATATCATGCACAAATCAAGGAACAAATCATGATATTTTATAACACTTAACTTTATTTTACAAAATCGAAAAAACTCTCGTGAGTTGGGTGGGCTTATTTACATTTTACTCCATCCACTGACGTTAATCAGACGGTACCACGTGTAAACAAAAGAGAAGAAGAGATCGGATAACCCAACTCACGAGATCCTCAACCTCGTAGTAAGTTGTAGTATGTGATAAACCAAACAAAAGAATAAAATTCTGAAAATCATTTTTTATATTGCACTAAAATAAACGACAAAAACATAAAAAGAAAAGAAAAAAGAACTACACTTAAATCAACCAAACCACATCTCCAAGAAACTTGACTGATACTGAAGCAAAACAAGCAACAGAACTATAATCGCCGCCACTCCCCACGGCGAGCTTCCGCCTTCATCCCCGGCGCTGGGACTCCCGTACGTCTGACGACGGTTCGAAAACATCCCTAGAAACGCGTCTGGATTCTCCACGGTGGATAACCACCTAACCAAGACTATGAGAAGGAGAGGGATCAAGAGAAGAGCAAGATTCATCTGCTCTCCCGCGGATTCTGCTGCATCTTCGAAGCTCCAGTACCATGATGTCATTAGGAACACCGAAGCCACGGCTAGGATTAAAAGGACCGGGTACGGTAGAGGCGAAAGCGAGAATGAATCCAAGATGGACGGTCCTGATCTGCTGTCTCCATACGCCATGATTATTTTTGATGATGATTACGATGAGAGAAACTCTTCTTCTTTCTTTCTATCTCTTGCTTTTATGTGCCGATGCAAACTTGTAGAAACCACCCTTTAGGTTAGAAATATTATCTACTATGTATGTGACCGACAGATGAAGCTTTAACTGAATAGTAAGTATTAAAGTTATTTTTAAAAATATATGCTTCCACTCCCTAGCAACGATCGAGTTTTATATTTTCTCAAACGTAAAAGATAATAGTAACTTTAACGTGTATACAGATAATTGGTCACTCGAATTAGATATGAGTTTTTATTTATGTTGGCTTTTCTCTTTTGTGATGGGCTCCTCCTACTACACCTATCCAATTGTTGGTGGAGCGTCATAATCTCATTTCCTTATTTTCTTTTGCTTTAATTGTTATCATTAATCACCTCTTCAATAAGCAACTCCCAAAATTCAAAGATGACAGAAAAATGACTTACGATCTTTTAACCAAAGCTACACAAAATTCAAAAGATGACGAATATGATTTGACCTAACCACCTAAGTTCTTACTGTTAATCAATATAAAAAAAAGCCACAAACTAGCATAATTACACTTGTGTAATTTCAACATCATTAATTAATTATGAAGAAATCGAGCGCCATTGTTCAATTTTAATTCTTTTGCTATTCCTATCATTTCATATAAAATATGTACCTGAAATTTTACTGTTCAATTCCTTTGATTTTTTTTTTTGTCAGCGAAGTCCTTTGATTTTTTTCCTCGGAATAACATTTTTCATAATCAAAAACACATATAACCAAGATCACACAAACATAAGCTATGTTAATTTTTTATTTATAAAATTGAATATTATAGCCGATCACGTTCGTCAAATTTAACACACAAAAGTCTGATCACGCCACATATCCTTCACGTTAACATCGACAATACCTACAAAACGAAATTATTGATTTACAAAAACGTAAACGCAACGACACTAACCGCGTTCAAAACTAGATAGCTAGTAGTAGCAAACGCATTTCCAGCGGCCGCATGGACAGTAGTAGACGGATCGCTTCGCCGTTTCAAGGCAAGAGAAACATCGCAGGGCAAAGAGTAGAGCCAATGGAACCGCAGCTAGGAGGAGCCAGCTCAGCATATCTTCGCCTGAGGAGAGGGAAACCTCAAATTTTACGGCGGAGGAAAGCGCCAAGAGGACGAGCGCCACCGTGATCATGACTATTACCGGCAACGGCGACGTGGATACTCCACACCGTCCGCAACAGCACCCGTGGTAATGCATATCGCCCACTGTTTTTTTTTTTCGATTTTAGTTTGTTTAGTGGTTAGTGGTTTATGGAATGCTTTTCATTACATGGAAGATGATAAAAAACAAAGAGGGAGAGAGATAATGGTTTGTTAGGTATAGTAATTGAAATTATTGTGGTCCATGCTGCACTGTTTTGGAAAACCATTAGTAGTACTAGTGGGTAGTAAAGGGATTCCATATGTTCATTTACATGTGTAAGATGTGAATAAGCTGGGTCATTTGTCTAATTTTCTAGAGATATATGATCGATAATTATACACATCTAGCATTTTTTGTATTTTTGGTTTGGTTTTCATCTAATTAAGCTACCGTCCCACAAAAACATGTAGGTAAACTTAAACGCATTTCCACATTACATAAAAAGAGAGTCATAAATGAAAAAGATTAACAAGTAACTATATTCTAATAATTTAATTTTTTTTACGCTGATTAATTAATAACTTGTGAAGATGAATTTTCAATCCACAATTGCTCATTGGGAAGCAAAGATTAGTCAGATCGAGTTGGATTTCACATATTGTGGATTTGGATGTGAAATGTGAGTGATTGGTGGTTAAGACATGAAAACAATAAGGAAGCTTATCTCAGTGGCCTACAACGAAAAAGACACTCAGTCCACGTTGCTCCACTCATCTCGTATACAATAGACTTATGTGTCCTCCTGCCTAATGTATGATTTTCTAGGAATTCAGATCGATCTGATCTTTTATAGTATAATTTTTGTAATCTAATCGAATACGGTTTATCCAAGGAGAAAAATAAAATGTGCATAATTCTGACAACAAAAGAGGTCAAAGAATTAGTTAACCCATCTCTTCCACCATAGAAGTCATTTTGACATTTTTTGCACACGACTTATTAAAAACTTTGTTTACATCTCTATATATACGAGTCAATTTTTTTGAATATTTTAGTTAAATATTTTAAACCACAATATATATTGAAATAAAATGACACTCTGCAACAAAAAAAAAACAATAAACTAAACTGTTTAAAATATATGTAAGCTAATATAACATAAATGTTTAGTATTGTAATAATAAGCTATTTTTGCCTATATAGAAAAAGTCCAAATAAAATCTGGTAAATCAAGAATTTTTGTGCCATAACTAGGTTTTGATGGAATTATTTTTAGTTACTATTTTTTTTATATAATCTATGTATTTTACGTCTTACACATAACTTATGTTTACATATATATATATATATATTATTCATTTTAACTATTTTTGTCCTAGGTGGATTCAGTTATATAAAAAATGAATATTATAAATGACTAGAAAAAAAAATGCAGAGGAATCAAATTATAAGAATGAAAAGTAAAATTATTCCTTATCAATTTTAGTGAGGAACAAATTTGTTATATATTTTTATAGAATAAAATGAATGAGAATGAATGAAAAGGAAAAAAATATTTCTTATAAATGGTAAAAACAATTAGAAATAACAAAAAATGCATTATTCTCTTTCATTCTTTGGTCACCAGTTAGACTCAATGTTTTTTTTCCATCACTCATTGATCAAAGTTTGTTTTGAATTTTATAACAGAAATAAATTGATATGTTTGTTTAAATCATCTTGTATTTATAAAATATTTTATATGGGTAATGGAATAAACTGAAAAAATTGAATAAAACATCAATATAATTCGTTTCATTGTATGACATTATATATCAATACATATAAAATAAATACCCACGAGAAATGAAGATTGTAGACATATGTGTTATTTTATTATTCCTTATGTATAAAATCAATGAATAATAATTAATGTGTTATGAACTTAGTACAAATATGAAGCGGTCCACGGAAAATACAAAAGAATATTGATATGTAATGATCCATGATTTTGTTCACCAAACTTTAAAACCAATGACATTTCTCGTAATTAACATAACAGAAAACTTATTTTATTTTAATAAGATAGATATGTCATAGAAATAATTATAATATAAATACAAATAAATTATTATACTAATAATAAGAGAAAAAGACCAAAATAGCACTAAATCAAGTTTTTGTTCCCAAACTAGCACTCAAGGCTTTTTTTTTTTTGAACACCAATATTATAAATACGAAAGAAGCAGTCCAACCGAAGAAGTTTAGTTGGCGGATGCCAAGTACAGGACTGATTTGGCTAGTGAATCAGCCATAACATTAAGGTTTCTAGGAATGAAAGTAAACGCAATGCAGTCAAAAGAAAGGGATAGATGCTCGATGTCCCGAGTGATTCCGTAGAGCTCCGTCGGGTGATGTGTCGAGGTGATAACAGCAACAAGTGCTTGACAATCTGATTTTATACAGATTCTTGTGAAACCCGCTTCAAGGGCGTGGAGGAGGGCTGATCTAATAGCTAAGGCTTCCGCCATTAATGGAGAGACTGTGTGATCGAAAGTTGCAGTCCCCTGTAGAATGCATTCGCCTCTTTCCTCTGTGAATATCTAGCCACAGCCTGCTCTGTTCGTCGTCGCCTGCCATGCCGCATCAGAACAGCAAATAATCATACCTGTCGTTCCTGAGGCTGTAGTGGTCATACGGTTCTGTCCCAGTGGGACTGCGGGTGAGGTCGGTTGGGCTTCCCACCATTCCCTTGCATTTCTGGTTGATCTCGAAACAATGTCCGCAGGTAGAGAGGCTCTGCTTTCAAATATAAGGTAGTTTTTCGCCATCCAAATTCCCCAGCATAGCCATGGGAACAAATTTCCTGTCACTCCCAACGGTGGGAGATTGATATGGCTCCTTGAAGCCATGAAGGCTTCACTGAACGATGCGCAGTCTGAAGGATTGAAATTCAGTTTCCAAATGTGTGCAGTCCATATCTGACTAGCACTCAAGGCTAAAAGTCACAAAAATAGCACTCAAGGGGTGGGGTATAGAGTTTAGAATTTAGGGTTTAGGGTTTAGAGTTTAGGTTTTAGGGTTTAGAGTTGAGAAGTGAGGTTTTGGGATAAGATTTCAAATTTTAAAAAATAAAAAAATTTAAATTTTTCAAAAGATAAAATGCTATTTTGGTCATTTTAGTTTTTGAATGTTATTTTTGTAATATAAACTTAAAAATGTGCTATTTTGGAGATTTTCCCTAATAATAAATCAAAATAGTAATCAAATATAATTCTGATGACATTTTTATATATTTTATATTTTCTTTTTTTGAATGACAAAAAAATATTGTCAAACCATAGGTGATTAGAGTAGTTTAGTGGCCTATGGGGTTTTTAATTGGGTGACTCAGCCCATCCAAGCCTGACTATCATTTTCGTGTGTCACTTTGTTAAGACTTCCTGCGTCACTTTACCCAGAAAGCTACAGAAAGAAGAAGGAATCGACTATCGAGCATGAGGACGACCAAGTCTCCGATCCACGCCGTGTCGACATGGGTGAGGAGACAGCCTCCAAAGGTAAAAGTTTTCCTTGCAGTTGCGTCGGGCATAACGGCTCTTGTTCTGCTGAAGTTCATCGTTCACGATCACGACAATCTTTTCGTCGCAGCCGAATCTGTTCATTCCATTGGAATCTCTCTTCTTATCTATAAACTCACCAAGGAAAAGACTTGTGCTGGTACTTTGCTTTGACTTGTTTCTTTTTTATTATATTACCAACTCCAGTTCACGGCTTTGAAGTTGAGATTCAAATAACTTTGTCGGTTCTTAGGACACACTTGTTTTACTTCAGCCTGATAATTTTAATCTCTGTGTGAATATAATAAAAAAAAACATAGCAGGAGTTTGTTATTGCTAATTTAGTTGGATCAGCATATCCTCATTACAGATTAAGATGAAGCGTTTATTATGGTTAGGATTAGTAATTATTGAGCTTTGCTTGTTGTGTCTCCTCCTTTTTGCAGGATTGTCATTGAAATCACAGGAGCTAACAGCTACATTTCTAGCTGTGAGGCTTTACTGCAGCTTGGTTATGGAATACGACATACATACCATTCTTGACTTGGCTACTTTGGCTGCGACACTATGGGTTATTTTTATGATCCGTTTTAAGTTAAAAGCTAGTTACATGGTGGACAAAGACACCCTTCCTCTTTATTATGTCGTAAGTGTGTCTATATGGTATTCTTTTCAGCATCGTTAACAATGTTTTATCTTCCTTCTTTGGTTCCTTGCTGGCTACTCAGGTTTGATTATATATATATATATATTGCCTTTAAAAAAAGTCACATTAAAAATATTTTTTTTCTTTTACAGCTTGTGCCCTGTGCTGTGTTAGCTGTGTTGATCCATCCATCAACTTCACATAATATATTGAATAGAATATCCTGGGCATTCTGTGTCTACCTGGAAGCTGTTTCAGTACTGCCACAGCTGAGAGTGATGCAGAACACCAAGGTATGTCAATTTTTATGAAGATCAACTTTAGAAGTAAAAACACAATTGTAAGTAGTCCTGCTTATGTGTTTGGATCATTCAGATTGTGGAACCCTTCACGGCTCACTATGTTTTTGCACTAGGAGTTGCGAGATTCCTTAGCTGTGCGCACTGGGTCTTACAGGTAAGTTCTAAACTTTGAAAGATAGAGAGAGTGAGAGTAAAAGTTTACTTGTGTTTTTTTATTCTGTCGCATAACAGTTAGTGGACACCCGGGGACACCTGCTAGTAGCACTGGGATACGGACTATGGCCATCGATGTTCTTAATCTCAGAAGTCGTGCAAACATTCATCTTGGCAGACTTCTGTTACTACTACGTTAAAAGGTAGTCTCCTCCGTTTTGCATCATCTGCAAAGCCTATTTGAGTCATTTTGTTTTGATATTTCTTGTGCAGTGTTTTCGGAGGCCAGCTTGTTCTCCGGCTCCCCTCTGGAGTTGTGTAAAAAAAAAAACAATAAGATACCTTTGATGACACGTTTGTTACTCAGAAGGCATTGGATCTCTCAGCTGAGCAGGCTAAGTTTGCGCAATGAGAAAATTTGGGGTTCATCATGGACAGTCCCTCTTGGATATTACTGACATGGATTTTTTTTCACAAGATTGGTGCTTAGTGTTCCACATACTTATTATACAATATATACATATTTTGTCAACTATATATCTGATAAGTTACCGCAGAATTATCTATTCTACATCATTAAGTTTGGAAAAATTTAAATTTTGATCATACACATATTTTAAAAGTTCAATTAGACACGCACTTTCAACTTCTTGCACACTTTGGTATGAGTAAGAAAAACTCAATATATCCTCAACTAAACTTAAAACCAATTAGAGGTCGACCAATTAATCTCTACCATTACTTCTCTTTTTCTTCTCTCGAAACTTGCATAAACTTTCCCTCGAAATCTAATTTAAAAGTTGAGAGATTTTGGAGAGGAGGTGCCAGAGCAGGTGGTGATTGAGTTTAGACTTGATTTTGTTATTATTGGATAAAGAGGAAGCCATGGAAGCTAAAATCATAGACTGGAAATTTTAAAACGAGAATGAAAACTCTCATTAATAACAAGATTAGCGAAGAATGAATCACAATCAAACCTCATCCATGAAACACCATCCAGGCAACACCCATAAAGCGAGTGGGGGTACTTGTCATCATCCGGAAGTGCTATTCTCGCTAGGTGATTTGGTTTGGGTAGGGTAGTACTGACAAAGATATTCTTCCTGCACATAATATAACAAGCTACAGTTGCGAAAGATTGGACACGTTAAGGTATTGGAACGCATAAATGACAACGTCTATCGCCTCGAGCTGCCTGATCATATTAAGGCGGCCAACGTGTTGAATGTGAAGTTTCTTTCCAAGTTTTATGGTGATAACGACGATCAAGATTCAGAGGCGAATCTTCTTCTAGGGGGCTGATCCAACACATCCTCTACGTCCGCCTCTGCTTTCACGTTTTGTCACTAGGCAAGGCGGAAGACTACTTTTAATTATTAGTTGGGCTTTTATTTATGGTATGGGGTTTTACTAATACTATTAGGATTGTGTAATAGATATTAAGGTTTTCTTTCTTCAAACGTGTATTTAAAGAGATAAGTCGTCTTGTACAGAGGACCACCTTTTATTGAAAATTAGTCAGAGCTTTGAAGTTCTTATCTCCCTTGTTTTCGGTTATTTGCTTGAATAAGTGAAACACAAAGAAGCAAGTCGATGTTGGGGGATTCAGCGAACGTCAACTTGAAGCTTGAGGCTGCGCCATGGACTCTCAAATGAATTACTTGATCACAAAATATAGGGATTGGATTTTTCCTTTTGTCAGTAGCTACATAGGGAATGAACTGGTGCAATATAGGTTCTACAGTTAATCAGTTAGAGTGTGTGGCAGTGTGGGTACGGTTTAATCTAAATCATAATAATCTTTATGACAGTGTTCAAATTCCATTCAACATAATATTAAGAAAGTAAAATCGCATCTCTTTTTTGTACGGGACCTACCCTGACCTAAAGCATGTGAAGCTAGGGCTTTATGCGCCAAATCTCTCTATATATTAATTGAGAAGTCATTTTAGTGACTTATGCTGTGCTAGCGTGTCGTTCATAGGTGAAGTTTCAAAAAATTGTTATAATTTGATTGGTTGATAATTTTTATTAAAAATTTATTTTAATCAAATCTAAAAAATAAAAGGAAACTCTATAACCAATTAATACAAGTTACCAAAACGCATGAGTAATATTATAAATAATAATTTATGGTAACTAATTGTATAATTATAGAAAAAATATATAATGGTTGTATATTCTTATATAAAGATTTAGATGTGTATACAAGGCATTATTAGAAATTTTATGTTTTTTAAAACCACACGAGATTTATAAATTATTTATAAAGATTTTGAAACTATTTAAAAACATTTTTAACTCTGGCCTACAAAATCATTTTATTAGAGTTTCTAAATCATTTATGAGACTTTTATCAAATCTATTTATATAAATCTTGAGCACATCTAGTTTAGATGCAAAATGGTAAATGCTTCTAGATCTAATTATAATTGTATAAATGTATATTTATAATGATTTATAAATCATATAGAATTATTTCACACTTATTATCTTATCTATTAAAATATAATTAATTTAAGCGACTTATGGTTATTATGTTTTAACAAAATAAATCATATAAAATTATAACATATTATTTATATATTAAATATAATTTATTTAAGTGATTTTTTGTTACATATACGTTCATAAGTGAAATCTTACAATTTCAATAGTTGATATTTTAGATTTTTTTTCAGTGCTAAAATAAAAATTAGTTTATCTGCGAATTTTAGATTTAAATACTGTTTAATATCTTCTAAAAATATATACTGAAATTTTTGATTATCAAACTATTAAATGCTAAAATTTTAAAATTTTTAATTATTATTCAATAATTATAACATTATAAACATAACATGTATTTTTTTTGTATAATATTATCATCCGTCACCTAGTACATTAATAATTTAAAAGCATCAAAAATCAACAGTATCACATTAGTGTCAAAGGTCTTCTGTGGGGGCACCAATTATTTATTTTACTAGGCCGGACCTGCTTCTGCATAACTTCTTTTTTCTGGTAAACGATTTATTTTCACACCAGAAGTATCATATAGTAGCAGTTTCATACAGTCTTTCAACTTCGACCTAGTTCCACATATTATAAGAATTAAAAATTATTTCTCCCCAGTCAGAAAGATCGAAACTCATATACCCATAAATGAAAGTTTGACTTTGTTTAAATGGTTTGAACGTAAACTGATACCAAGTTAGTATGTTTTAGACTGAATTTAAAACCCGGCCCAACCTGAGATCCAAATACAAATCCGACCCAACTTCCCAATCAGAATTTGGTAAATTTTTAAAATCAGATTGTATCGATTCAATTAGGTTAGCCATTGGTTAAGTTTCAAATTTTTGAATAGTAAACCAATCTAAATCGGATTGTGTGGATTTTAGTTCATACTTAATACATTACAGAGATACGGGTTTTGATCTTTTGGATTAGGGAAAAATAGGTTTTAATACTTCTAATATGTGGATTTAGGTCGAGGATGAAAGATTGTGTGGAACCATTACTATATGATACTTTTGGGGTGGAAATAGGTCGTTCACCCTCTTTTTAGGTTTATTCTTCTATAAATGTCTATTTTTTACTTTTATCAATAAATTTCACATTTCATCAAAAAAAAGAATAGAATATTTAGCTTGTTGATAAAGTTTTATTTGTATCTGACCATTCAGTAGTATGATTTCTTAAACTTGATATTAAGGGAAATAACTTGAAACAAAGTGAGATTTATGTTTTCTTCTCAATAATTAAAATCATTTAAACAGAATATAATTAAAATTATCAAAATTTTGATCCGAGTGCTTTACAAAACAACGATACACCAATTAATGTCGTTGTTACCCTTAATGAATATTTAGTTTTGATGATTTATTATTAAAATAATGAATGAATAATATTCTACCAAAATTATGTTAACATCAATATTATTATATAATATTGATAGATAAAATTTACCATCTTCTGGTATACTGAATCATTATCTGAATGATTAATTTTTTTTTAGTATTATACATAAATTATTAATAATATATAATATGTAAATTAAGTTACATATGCTATTATTGTATAGTATGTAATTTATCTTCATATTAAGCATGCTAATATGCAATGGATTATGGCTATCCTGAGGTTTGGGTTTCATCCTATCTGGACAGAGTGGATTATGCAATGCATTACTACTGTTAGCTACTCGTTCATCATCAACGATGCATCAAGGGGACATGTTACACCAGGACGTGGAATCAGACAGGGAGATCCACTCTCCCCGTATTTATTCATCCTCTGCAGCCAACTACTCTCGAGCCTATGCACAATGGGTCAAAGCAAGGGAACTCTAAAAGGAATCAAGATCTCATCGGGAGCCCCGCCTATCAATCATTTGTTATTTGCAGATGATACTATGTTCTTCTGTAAAGCTAATGAGCAAAATGCACAGACCCTAAACAAGATCCTAGCTACCTATGCATCAGTCTCTGGCCAGCTTATCAACTTACAAAAATCGGCTGTTTCCTTCTCTAAAGGAACAATCCTAGCCAGAAAAGACCAAATCAAGCTGATCCTAGGCATAGATAATGATGGGGGCTTTGGTATCTACCTTGGATTACCGGAGAAATTTGGTCGGCGTAAGAGAGATGGCTTCGCAAATATTGTAAACAGGATCAAGATCAAGTCCATCAGCTGGTCCTCCAAATTCCTCTCTCGAGCAGGCAAGATGATTATGCTGCGCACTGTACTCTCTGCTATGCCTTCCCATGCAATGTCCTGCTTCAAGCTCCCCCTTACTCTCTGCGCACAAATCCAATCATTACTGACAAGATTTTGGTGGGATGATTCACATGATAAAAGAAAAATGTCTTGGATATCCTGGAAGCGAATGGCAAGATCAAAAAAACAGGGAGGTTTGGGTTTTAAGGAAATTGCTACCTTCAATGATGCTTTGCTTGCAAAACTCAGCTGGAGAATCCTTAAAAATCCCTCCTGTCTCCTTGCTCGCTGCCTTTTGGGAAAATACTGCAAGGATGAAAACTTCTTATCAATAAAAGCCTCCACATCGTCCTCCTATGGCTGGAAAGGGATCCTCATTGGAAGAGACTTACTCATTAACCAGCTGGGATGGATCGTGGGCTCAGGGAATGATATCAGGGTGTGGGACGATGCTTGGCTTTCGACCACAGATCAACAACGCCCCTATGGACCCGCACCGGAAGCTCTTAAAGAGTTAAGAGTATCAGACCTGATGCTTCCAAACTCCACATCGTGGGATACTCAAAAGATCGAAAGTATCCTCCCTTTCCACAAGCAATCGATCCTCCAACTCAAACCATCCATCTGTAATGCACCTGATGAGATGGTATGGCTCAAGACGGCCTCTGGGGACTACACTGTAAAATCAGGCTACATGGCAAAGGAAGAACAGTCATGCCTTGCTGAGACCCCTACATCAGAACCAACAGTGGACTGGTTGGCAAATGTCTGGAACCTAAAAACCCCAGAAAAAATAAAAGTTTTTCTCTGGAACTCCCTACATGCGGCTCTGCCAGTAGGTGAACAGTTTGCCATTAGGAACATCCCCCTCTCAACCCGCTGCCCTCGATGCAATGAAATGGAATCAGTCGCTCATATGCTCTTTAATTGCGACTATGCTAAAGAAGTCTGGAGTATAGCTCCGCTTGCATCGATCTTTGACCCTAGCTCTCTGATTACTACTAACAGTGGACTAGACCTCCTCCGACGGATCCCATCTCTCCCACCAATCGGCCTGGGTCCGGGCACGCTTTCAGCTTCAATCTGTTGGAACCTATGGATCTCTAGAAACCAATTGATTTTCCAGAAGCGAGTTTTCACACCAAAGGAGACCCTTTTGAAAGCCATCTGTGAGGCTAGGGAGTGGACTTTTGCTCAAGATCAATCCTCCAAAACCCCATCAATCCAAAACCGTATCGCCCAGGATCCAGATCCAGACCCCTCACTCACACGCATGTACACAGATGCAGCTTGGAATCCGGTGACAAAATGCGCTGGTCTTGCTTGGATCATCGATGATGCGGTATCATCTTCCTCTCACTCAGCGACCGAAACTTCTGTAGTGTCGCCATTGATGGCGGAAACATTGGCCTTGCGAAAGGCCATGACCTCTGCCCTACATCGTGGAACAACAGATCTCTTGATACTTTCAGACTCACAGACCCTCATCAAACTTGTGAACTCTAAATGTAGACACCTTGAGATCGCGACTCTCCTCATCGACATTCAACTACTTTCCCCTCTGTTTAATTCTGTTAAGTTTAAGTTTATTCCTAGATTGGATAACTGTATGACAGACTCTGTTGCCAAACAGGCTCTGTCTATGTACCAAACATGATCCCTTTAAATGCAAGCTTTGATTCACAAAAAAAAAAAAAGCATGCTAATATATTTATGTTAAATTATAAATACATGCCCATTTTGTTGATTTTTGAAGAATAATACATTTACTAGGATAAGATCTGCGCATTGCGCATGATAAGTTTATATAAAAAATATTTTAAAAATATTATACGGAAAAATAAATTTATATTCTTGATTGAATTAATATTTTGGTCTTTAAACAAGTTTTTTTTTTATTTTTTTGTTAATTACATAATTTGTTTACTGATGAGCTTGTCCCATTTTTAAAAACAAATTAGGTCAAAAATCACTTACTTCATTTAGAAAATGTTTATGATTTAAAATAATTAAAGAGATACATACTTAGGTTAAGATCTGCACCTTTTGCAGAATAAATATTAAAGAGATACATACTTAGGTTAATAATTATGTAATAAACTGGCGTATGCACATAAATCAAACTAACACTCTTATTTATTCACAATCATTTTAAGGTAAATAAATCAAAACAATCAATCTTATCTATTGTATATGATATATAATTAAATTTAAATGATATTAACATATATATATTACAGTTTTAATATGGATTAAATGAAGTTTTTACTCATATGATTTTATGATTATTTGCATATTTGTGTAAAAAAAGTTTACACCAACGAATTTTTTTTAATGTGGGATAATTTCAATAATTTATAATCATTTAAAAAACAATGAATATTTCAAAATTAAAATATGAACTTTTCAATATATGTTCAATGCAAATATCAAAATATAAGTATACATTTTCATACGATGTATAATTTAATTTAAACGATATATATATATGTATACATAAACATAAAAACCTATTAAAATAAAATTATTTCTTCATATGGTCTTATAATCATTGTATCTTATTATAGAAAAAAAAATTAAACTTTGATCATAAAAGTTTATGTGAGACTTTTAACAGTTTTAGTAATTTATACTCGTTTCAAAAAATTCAAAATACAACATATACAAAAAAATCTAAATTTTTATTATATGATTAATGTAATTATGTAATTTATTTTAATAATAGAGAACTAGAAAGTGATAAAAAGTATACAAATTGTTATCAAATCTTTTTTGTTTAAAATCACTAATTGCTATATGTATATTTTAATCACATTAGGTAATTCCGTAGGTTTTATTTAAGGAAAGCCTGCGAAACAATAAAGATTTGATATATGCGACCAACTATAGCCTGCGAAATATTATTTTGCTAGAGAGTATAATTTTTAGACTATAGTTTATATAAAGTGCTCTAGAATTCTTTGAAATAAGATTTAGAAGGCATACACAAGTGCCACATAGGATGAAGTTTTTTTTTTAACTTTTACAAAATTCAGGTTATAACTTTTTAAAAGATCTTTAATTAATATATATGGAATTAATAAATATCAGTATTTTGTTGATTTTTTAAGAATAATTCATTTATTAATAAATATTAGTAACACCTTTATGTCTGTACTAACTATAACCGGCAAAATACCTAGTAAAAATTAAATACCAAAGTGAAGTTTTTTTATAGATTTCCTTAATTGAATTCATCAATTCACATTGATTACTTTTCGGTGTCCAATCAAGCATCACATGTAAGTGCCAAGCACTCTTAAGTGTAATTTTGAAGGCTCATGGATTATGGCACGGGTCCGGTTTTTGGAGTGGCCGTGGATATATTGTGATCACGGACGATATCCTGCCTTTAGGATTTAAAGGTCGAGAATATATTTATCGTTTGTATGGGTTACGAAATGTAAGATATTTGCTTCTTGGACTAGTAATCGTCTTGGCTCAGATTGTGCGGATTTGATTGCAATAGTTTCTAATTCGATGGAAGGTTACCTTTTCCATGTAAATTCATTGGTATCCTTTTACTTCTCCATAGATGATATTTTCCAAGAAATTTAACAATCTAGTTCTAGTGTGTTTGATGTAAACAAAAAAAAAAGCAAGGAATTTAGTATGTCTAAATAATGTGAACCGTATAATTCTCTCGAGGTGCCACTCTGTTTTTTTTAATGATTAGTTCATGTTGTCATTTTCAGTTCAGCTATTTATCATCATCATCCAATTACATGCTCATATTAGCTGATTGTAACTTGCAATAGCAACTTACTATCTGCAGTTTCTTGTCTACAGACTCCACACAGGGTCCACGTTCTTTGCTAATTTTCTGTAACCCATGTGATGAAAAGACATTACATTCATTTAGTAATTTCCTCAACCCACACAAAAAAAGAAAGAATAGTTCCCTTTTTTTTGTCGACCAGAAAGAAGAGTTCTAAAAGTTGAGTTTCAGGATCTATACAAATTCGAAGGAATAGTTCAGTTTGTAGCTTAAAAGTTTTTATGAACATATATGCTATGTTTTTTTCCCGAGCTTTGGAAAAGAAAGAAAACTGTCGATTATCTTTCACGTGTTGAAGAAAATAAATTTGGGGAGTCCTTACTCCCTATTATAAATAGACATGAATTTTGGAGGATAAGATGTCTGGATCAAAGATATAAATGTCCATTGAATAGACATGGTATGCCCCTTTCTCATCTTTAAAATGGAAAAGAGTCGTACGAAAACAGGACAGGTCTTAGAGTTTAGATTTATCTTTTTCACGTAATTGGAGAAAAAAAGATTTTTTTTTAAAACATGAGAAAAATAAGATTAATTATGTATATTCCATAAAAGAGGCAGACATGAATTTTGGGAGATGAGATGTGGTGGGGCAATTCAAAAAAAGTTTGAGAGCAACTATGTTTATTGTTCTTTCAAAGTTTGTGTCAGAAAAAGGAAATATTGTAGAGACAGGACAGCTCGATGAAAGATGCAAGACAAGAGTAACATGGAGTTCATGTGGTTATATTAGAGACTTGTCTTAGTCTTTTCTCAAGGCAATTGTCCTAACGAGTAACGACTCTTATTTTTTTTCATTTTCAATTCAACATATATGTCACAAATCTCCTTCACAGAACATGCATTCAAGCTTTTGTCCTAATGACAAGGACGAGTTCTACAGAAAAGTCTCTCTCTCTCTCTCTCCCTCTATTGATTCGAAAGATCTAAATGAGGAAACAATCTTAATTACATGATTCAAGAGGAAAGGAAAGATGATGAATTATGAACAAAGCGACAAAGTTTACTGTTTTTTTAGCACTAAAAAACTAATGAGCTGTTGGTCCAGTGGTGAAAAAATGTCTCATAGGCACTATGCTACTCAGAATTCAATTCTCGTTGGAAAAGACTCTTTACATTGTTTGAGTTTCCGGCAAAAAAGTGAAACCACATTTTTCTACCAAAAATACCAATGTGTGGTTATAAGGTTTTGGATGAAGAATTGAAGACAAAGCCTTGGAGGCTTGGACTATTGTAGTTTAGCTCTACAGAACATGTGTTGTCATGGTAAAAAATCATGAACTGAATTGAGGTGAGAAGTTTGAAGGCTGAAAGTAACATGCTAATGCGTGTTTGTTTGCTTTCTACTACCATAACTACAATTCAAAGGTTCCGGTTACATATTCTAAAATGAGTACGACGACTAACATGGTTAGTAACATAAAGCTATATATGATGGTCACAGACTTGGACAAGATTTAAAGAGGATCTTTGTGTTTAGTTTTTGATTTTGTCACGGTATGTTTCTTAGACTAGAATAGAACAGAGGCGAAACTACTCTTTCCCACTTTCATTTGAAACTACTCTATCCCACTTTCATTTTCCCCCTCTAATATACTAAAATAGAGATTGCTATTTTTTTTTCTATTTATAAAGTAAAAAATAACATTTCTTATATTTTACTATATATTTAGATATTGGTAGTTTAGAAAGAATATATTGGAGTAAACTTCACCTCTAGTATATAGTTTTTTTATTTATTTTAGAGCTAAAATTAACAAATACATTGAAGATTGTTTTAGAGTTTGTTTGCATCGGAGCACAAAAACTACCTTTACCATCTAGCTCATGTAATTGCATGCTCTGGACATTCAACTATGCACGTAACAAAAGAGGTGCAAGTAATATAAGGAGCTAATAACTTAACAAAAAGATATAAAAGCTAATAAGTACATAATTCGTACTTTTAGTACATACAATATACACATATTCTTACTTAATAATGAAATATACTTTACAAATGATAGTTTTCATATTTATAACTTAAGAAAAAATAGAAGAGAGAAGAGTGGAGGGACCAAAAGTAGTTGATTTAATATATACACACAATTATGAATTTTTAAAAGTTAGGATGATATCATTTACTCTAATAATAAATGGGTTTGTTGAAATTTAATTCACATTCAAAGGGGGTTTCTTTGTCAACTAAAAACACATTTAATGGATTAATTCACACTCTTAAGTTTTATTTTTCAAATTTTTTTTTGGTTGTTCGACAATATATCTATTATTTGAATAATCAAATTTTTTTCTTTAATGTGTGATGAAATATGATATTATAATCTATGAAAAATAGTACACATTAATCTATAGCCAATAATTCTATTTCTTATGAGAATTTACGTCTGACTGCACCACATTAATTAATCCTATAAAATTAACGTATGACGGTATTTTTTACACCATATCGAAAATAATATATCTAATATTTGAATTTCTTTTTTAAAATATTTTACTTTGAATATTTTACTCTGAATATTTTACGACAAAATTAGAGTTTTTCAGTAAATCCACAACAGATAACTTACCACAAAACACACATACATGGTCTAAAACATGTTTGCATCCATTCATAAAAATGAATTCAGGAGTGGTTGAGTTTACGACATTACCCTAAATTGTTTCTATCGAACACTACTACTAATACTAGACGAATCCAACCAAATTGACCATATGTCTAATATTTTTGAATAATAAATAATTTGACAATTTGTGTAATTAAGAAACCACATCCCCATCCTCATTCTCAGCCATAAATAACTCTTTCACCATCTCTCCGTCATTTAAACCCCAGCGTCTTTCTTCCTCAAGAACTTATAACTAACAATGGTGGCAAAGAGATCTCCAAAGCTAACACAAACCGCAATGCTGAAGCAAATCCTCAAGAGATGTTCGAGCTTGGCCAAGAATCAATGCTACGACGAGGATGGTCTGCCTGTAGACGTACCAAAGGGTCATTTCGTGGTCTACGTAGGGGAAAAGCGGAGCCGTTACATTGTACCCATATCCTTCTTGACTCATCCTAAGTTCAAGAGCTTGCTTCAACAGGCAGAGGAAGAGTTCGGATTCAAGCACGACATGGGACTCACTATTCCTTGTGAGGAAGTTGTGTTCCGCTCTCTAACATCCATGATCAGATGAGAAAAAGAGTGCCGCTCTATATATATATTAATGTTTTTCGCTACCTTTGGGCTTTGGATGAATAATGTATTCAAAGGGTTTTTTTCCAAACTAGAATGACCCTTTTTACGTGGATTATATGTAAAACCTGGGTTTTAGTTTGTTAATTCTTAAAGTCTAGCCCCTAAGTTTGTCTTATCGTTCAATAGGTTTTAATTAGTTTTTTTTTGCAAGCTATAATAATTTAAATGATGGCTTGCCTAATAAGAACTAATCCATATTATTTATGGTTTATAATCTGTTCAATGTAATAAAAATATCGATCAATTCTCTTTCTACCTCGAAGGAAATGTTTGATCAAATGATTAAATCTGTATTGTATATATTCTCTCTTTTTTTAAATCGTTTTCTCCGTTCAATTGCAGAGAAAGTTATTGTATCACATTTTTGTTAGATAAACTTTATTTTTCAGAAATATACACATAAATTTATATCTATTACAAACTTAAACAGAAACTAATAGGTGATAACATATGGGACCATTCAATTAATGACAAACTCGATTTTTAACATTATTGTCTCTAGTGAGAAAGCATTGTTTCTAGTGTTTACTTGGTGTTTTATATCTATATATATATATATATATATTAATATATATATATATTAATATATATGTCTATGTTTGTTTTTGAAAACAATATATGTGTACATTTTAAAGACTTATGTAGACATATTTAGTATAAAAATTAAAAACACAAATTCAATGCACTGAAATTCCCTCTTTTGTTCTTAAAAAAAACTCCCCTATTTTCCTTGCCCTAGTAGCCACAAATAGTGTTGTAGCGATAGCAACCAGTCTACTGAATGCACATACTTTTTTTCCTCTATCTCTCAAGAATATTTTTTTTGGCTCACATGTAAATTTTGGTGGCTTGGAATAAACTGCATCTAATATGTCCCAATAATATCTATAACGTCTCATGACAAAGACATGTATACTAGAGTTGATATGTACAATATACATCCAATCAGGCAATGATATATATATATATATTTTGGCATCGTGGCAATGATATTTGTATTAGGTCTAAATTTTAATCAAATCTAATGAAATTCAATTTATTTGGTTAGATTTTAGCATTTGATGAATTTCGCAAGCTTCGATTGTTTTGGTTCTGTCACGAGTTTTTGTATAGCACTATTGATTCAACCGTTCTCTAATATGTTTTTTAGTCTTTTTTTTGTTGGTTGAGAGTCTTGAGACTTTTACCGTAATATATACTAGACTTTGACCCGTCCGACTGGGCGGGTATTTATTTTATGTTTTTAGTTTTTTTTTTAATATTAAATGATGCATTTCTAATATTGAAACATAAATTCATATTGAAAATTAATCTTTGCAGTTATAATAAAAATTAAAATTAAACGTTAATAAAATATTATGATATAAATTTTAAATTTCCTAATTAAAATAATATAGAGGTTGTCATATTTTTTTTCAATTTCAAAATCTAAGCTTCCTTAAAGACAAAGAAAATAAATTTATAAATACATAAAATATATAAACATATTTGGAACTATAATTTGTATTAAAATAAATTTGTTAAAGAAAAATAATCTTGCTGTTGTTATTTATTTCTAGAGCTTGATCCGTGATTGTATAAATATTTGCTTTCACTTTAATTTTTTTCTTTGTACTAATGGTATAATATATATATATATGTAAATTAAAATGTATTACATAATTGTTAATATAACATTTTTAAACATAGCAATTTTATTTATTACTTTGAATAATTATATTTTATGATTTTAATCGTCTATTATATCACAATGTATTATATAAACAAATCTAATATTTATAACTAATTGGACTTATATTATGAAAGCATTATACTAATATATGAATAAACTATTTTTTATTTTATTTAAATGTTATATAAATTGATTATGATGTGCGATTTTTTTATTTATTACTTATAAATATTAAAAATAATGAATATGTTAATACGAAATATATTAGGAAATATATTTTGGCTATGATTTGATAAATGAAATCTATTATTTAAACTTTAGAAAGACATTAAATGCTTAAATCTATTATTTAAATTAGTAAAAGACAAACATGCTTAAATATAGGTTCAATAAATATCTCAATGACATTCTAATGTAAATAAGTGGTAAAACTAAGGGGTAATTCTATTTTGTACTTCTCTTTTAATAATATAGATTACCAAATAAAATGGAAATGAAAAAGGAATGGACAGAAGAAGAGCCGTAATAAAAGGAGAAGGATAGATCTGAGTCAATCAGATGCGACGGTAGCTTTTTTTTGTCAACAACAATGAGAGGAGCAGCTAAAATGAAAAATAAAGGAAATAATTTTTCGTTTTCGTCCCATTCCGTACACGTCGCATTTTCTTTTATTTCTTTTTTCTTGTATCGATTGTTTGTTTTGAAGGTACCTGACTACTTACACCTTCCAATGTAAGTTGTTATTAGTGCTAGTAACGTAAGTTGATAGATACTGTATTTGAATGTTTATGTCCCAATCGAACCTTTCATCTACATATAAGATTTCCACAGAAATTTTTTTTTCCCGCAAGATACAGAAATCTAGAACTAATAATGGCACTCTTATGAGAAAGTGAACATAAGCTCAAAGCCTCATAATATGCCAGGTAAGAACAAATGTGATCTGATGGAATTAGGACCGGACATTTTATTCGTTAAATTTGATTTGATCTTGTTTTAACTCGATCTGAAAAATTTGAATATCTATAAAACTTCGGATAAAAGTAAATAGTAAAAAATAATATCCATAAAATAAATCAAATCATAGATACTATTTAAAAAACCTGAATATTCGATTTGGTTATATATATATATATATATATGTGTGTGTGTAATTTTTTTTTTTTTTTTTGTCAGCAAACAAACAGACTCATATAGACTCTGTGAACCAAACTGGTAGCTCCGCATCCATATGGACTACAAACGAGGGTTGCTTTCTTGCACTGCGTGCTAGACTATCCGCCCTTGTGTTTAGCGTCCTTCTTATATGGATGAGCTCTGAGCTGTGGAAACTTCTTTGCAGGATCTTGATATCTTCCAAATAACTTGCAAATGCGGGCCATTCTTCGGGTTCAGAAACCATCTTCACCAACTGAGAACAATCTGTCGCAAAAGTAACATTATATTGTCTTAAGTTCCTCATACATTCCATTGCCCATATGAGCGCCTCTATCTCCGAGTGCAGTGGGGATTGACCCGCTCTAGTATTCCTTGCTCCCATCAGACTGTCAAAACCTTCTAGAGTACTACACCATCCTTGTCCCGAAAGCCGATCATTTTCCTTCCATGAACCATCCGTGAAACACCATCTACCAGAAATAGTGGGCAATGTCGCATCCACTACCATTCGGGTCTGATCAGACCCCTGTTCATTTTTAATTTGCGCCTCAGTCCAGACCCCTGTTCATGTGTGTGTGTAATTTACTTATATATACAAGTCATTCTATTGATACATATCTATACTATATAAAAGTTGAGGTTATAAGCCAATGAAGGCGTCCATGTAGAGTTTAAAACGACCAATCGTATTTTGACACATCATTATATTAGTTTATTATTTATAGAAAATATTAATATCTTCAAAATTATATCAAAACCGAAATTAAACAACCAATAGAAATATGAAAAATCAACATTTTAGTTTGCTATTTCTAAAAATGTAAATATTACCAAAAATCGTTTATTTCAAAATAAAATATAAATCAATTTAAATATGGTAAACTTACAAAAGGCAAAGAATCATATATGATTCAACTTAATATAATATGTTTTCAAAAATTAAAATAAAATATCTTACAAAAATAATAATTAACTTAAAATGCAAGATATTTAAAACACGTGATTTTTAACTTGCGAAATGCAATAATTAACTTAAAATGCAAGATATTTAAAACACGTGATTTTAAAATAATTAACTTAAAAAGAAATATCATACAAAATAATAATTAACTTAAAATGCAAGATATTTAAACAATTAGAACCATATAAATTTAAAACACGTGATTTTTTGAAGTTTAGGTTTTATGCTATTGAAAATACTAAATAATATAACTTAAAACACATAGAATTTAAAACAACTAATCATAATATGACAAAATAATTATTTTAAAACGACCAATCATACTTTGACACATCATTATATTAGTTTATTATTTATAGAAAATATTAATATTTTCAAAATTATATGAAAAATGAAATTAAACAACCAATAGGAATATGACAAATCAACATTTTAGTTTGCTATTTCTAAAAATGTAAATATTACCTAAAATCGTTTATTTCAAAATAAAATATAAATCAATTTAAATATGGTAAACTTACAAAAGACAAAGAATCATATATGATTCAACTTAATATATAATATGCTTTCGAAAATTAAAATAAAATATCTTACAAAAATAATAATTAACTTAAAATGCAAGATATTTAAACAATTAGAACCATATAAATTTAAAACACGAGATTTTTTTAAAGTTTAGGTTTTATGCCATTGAAAATATTAAATACTATAACTTAAAACACATAGGATTTAAAACAACTAATCATAAAATGACAAAATAATTATTTTAGTTCAATATTTTCAAAAATGTCAATATTTCCAAAAAATTATTTATTTCAAAATAAAACAGAAATCAATATCAAATAAGAAAAGCTAACAAAAGTAAAAAAAAAAGTAACATAAATATAATTCAACTGAATATATATAAATTTTCGAAAATTTAAAATAAAAATAAAAAATGCATGGCTTTCAAACAGTTATATCTATAAAAAAAATTAAAACAAGTAATATTAACTGTTATTAATAAATTAACAAAAATATAACCAATATCAAACAAGGTAAGTTAATTTAGAAAATGCAAGACTTTAAAAACATTATAAGTAAATAAAATTTACTCATGATTTTCATATTTTCTGCTATACGCTAATGAAAATATTCACAAATAACATATACTATGTATAACTTAGGGGTATAAATAATTAAAAATGTTCACATAATATTTTTAAAACACCAAAATATGCTAAACATCATTTTATTTACTATATAAAATTGAGGTTATGAGTCATTAAGAGTATACACATAGGATTATAAACAACCAATCAAATATTAAGAATTATAATTACAGATTTACTATTTTTAAAATGTTAAAATTACCAAAACTGATTATTTCAATAGACAATAGAATTTAACATCAAATAAGGAAAACTAATAAATAAATCATTAAAATGGAAATGACTCATATATATACTAAATATTTGAAAATTTAACAAAACAAATTAACTAAAATAAAATAAAATATAAAGAATATACGATTTTTAACTTGCATGAACACAAAATAAAATATACTATTCAAAATAAAATTTCAAAAAATATATTTTCAAAATAAATTAAAAATCAATATCTAATGTATTTTCTTTAATAATATCCAAATCAAAGAATCGCATAATCCCAATGAACAAGGAACACATAAAAATATAGGGTTTGAAGTGAATGAAGAATAATAGTGAATGAACAAAAAAAAACATCCGCGATAGAAAATAAATCTTACAAGTCGAAGACAAAATGTGATAGACAAAAAATGCATAACACCAGAAAATACCGGATATACTAAAAGATAATTCCAAACTACATGATGAATTCTTATAATCATTAGTCTGGTTCACTTCATATATATATCAAATTTAAGAAGCTCTATGTGGAGTTATGTCGAAGAATATATTTTGAGAATAATATTTATAAGATAGATGAAAAATAAAGATTCTAATAAAGCATGTCAAATAAATTGGTTAAGATTTTTAAGAAAACTTATAATGAAGATCAACAATAAATTAGCATGAAAAATAACATAAGAGAATAATAGAATGAACAATCAATATGAATTTATCAATATAAATATACTATCTAAGTATTACAATCAACCAACTAAAAACATACAAATTTACAAATTTTGAATATATAGAAAAAAAATGTCTCAAGATTACAATGAATACGTTATCTAAGACTTTTGATATCTTATTGTTAGTATTTAGCAACTAGAAATTTTTTAATCAAGATTATGTAATTGTTTTTAGAGGATCTAAATCTTCATATAAACTCCAAAACAAAAAAAAAGTATTAACTATTATACCAAAAAATAAATTATAATATATTGTAATACATTATACAATCATACAAGCTTAACTACAATACAAATAATTAATTGAATAAAGTATAAGATAAATCTAATACTTTAGATTCTCAATATTATTAATTCAATAAATAAAAATATTACATAACATTAGTTAAATTTATTATATTTATTTTACTTTTTATATTATCTTACAAAGGCTATTTCATATTAACTAGAGTTCATCAAAATATTTATAGTGATTAAATTTTAAATGTAAATATTAAATTATCACACACACACACACATATATATCACACATTAATTGTAAAAAATTTCTGACTACAAAGCAAATTAGATATTATGCATGTATCTCAATCGTTTTATAATGTACTAGATTTTTTAACCGCGCTACGCGCGGATAAGATATTATATGTATTTCTCAATTCTAAAAAATAATGTATAATATTATATTATATTATTTAAAAAATAGAAAATAAGACTACATAGCATAAATATATTTTTTATATTTTCTTTGTGGAAATCATTATGTTGTTTGATTGTTGTACTTAATTCACATATTTGCATAGATATTTGTGATAGATGAATAACTATATTTTTATTATCAGTAAATAATATATATTTATTATATAATATAAGAAAAATAAAATTATTTACTTTTTAACAAACTTGTCTCATGTTGGGGACTCGGTTATAGACATATCATATTCGAATGAAACATTTTTACACTTATCAATCTTCTTAACAATAAGAAACAAATCTGAATATCAAAACAATATCTCATACGATCTCTTTGTGGAATAACTGCTCTGAAGAAATTGAATTTATGCATCAAAAAAGACTGGAAATGGATGTGCATATGTGTTATCTAAGTCAGCTTTACAAAAAAACTATTTATAGTTCATATATCATTTATGTCCATCCTATTTTTTTGTCCATCATTTCTTAAACATCTTGAAATAAGTAATGCTAATTAATAATAAACTTTTTGCTCACAAAATAAAAATCAAATTTGTCTAATTATCGCTTAATTTGTCTAACTGATATATGTATTTCTCAATTCTAAAAAAATAATGTATAATATTGTATTACATTATTTAAAAAATATAAAATATGACTACATAACATAAATATATTTTTTAAATTTTCTTTGTGGAAATCATTATGTTGTTTGATTGTTGTACTTGATTCACATATTTGCATAGATATTTGTGATAGATGAATAACTATATTTTTATTATCAGTAAATAATATATATTGATTATATAATATAAGAAAAATAAAGTTATTTACTTTTTAAACAAACTTGTCTCATGTTGGAGACTCGGTTATAGACATATCATATACGAAGAAGACATTTTTAAAGTTATCAATCTTCTTAACATTGAAAAAACAAATCTACATATCAAAATAATATCTCATACGATCTATTTGTGGAATAACTACTCTGAAGAAATTGAATTTAAGCATCAAAAAGGACTGAAAATGGATGTGCAGATATGTTATCTAAGTCTGCTTCACAAAGTACTATTCATAGTTCATATATCATTAATGTCCATCCTATTTTTTTGTCCACCATTTCTTAAACATCTTGAAATAACTGATGCTAATTAATAATAAACTTTTTGCTGGAAAAAAAATCAATTTTGTCTAATTATCGCTTAAATATTTTATTAATATGGTCTAAGAAGCTTTTAAGTGATATCATAGTTTAATTTATTAGTTTTTTTGTTAATTTTTAGAGGTTTTTGTATTTAAGATTTTTTTTCCATATTAAGCTTCTATTTCTTTCACAGAATTGATATATATATATATATATATATATATATATATATATCATAAAAATTACCATCAAATCAGTTTTACTTATTTATTATTTTGTTTTAACGAAAATACACTTTTTAAATAATTTAATTTAAAATAAAATTATATATTAATTTGCTGTATTTTAACAATTTCATTGATTTAATTAATTTGCTTTTGTGGATAACTTAAAAAGTTTTCATATGAATCGGGGAAAGCAAGCTTATGCTGTTATATTATATTTATTTTGTGTATATAGAATCTATATATAATGCTAGTGTAATAAAGAAAGAACATTATTTTTTTGTAACTTCAAAAAGATACATTATTACAATTTAAAATGAATCAAAATTGAATAAAATGGTAATTAAATATTTGTAAATCTAATTGTTTAGTTGGATTCTCATGAAAAAAAAATCGATTGGTTAAACAAATGTTTCAAAATTTGTTGTGGTATTGTTTTGTCTATAAATTATAAAATTTATTGAATTAATATATTTAATTATTGCATCCTTAAATAATATTTTATTAAGAGATTAGAAAAATATGTTTTGAGTTGTTTTGTCAAATTGTACAAAAATCTATGCTTTTTCATATTTGTAACTTCAAAAAGATACATTATGATAATTTGAAATTAATCAAAATTGAATAAAATGGTAATTAAATATTTGTAAATCTAATTATTTTTTATCTTGTTTAGTTGGATTCTCATGAAAAAAAATCGATAGGTTAAACAAATGTTTCAAAATTTGTTGTGTTATTGTTTTGTCTATAAATTACAAAATTTATTGAATTAATATATTTAATTATTGCACCCTTAAATAATATTTTATTAAGACATTAGAGAAGTATGTTATGAGTTGTTTTGTCAAAATTTTACAAAAATCTATGTTTTTTCATATTTGTCACAAAAATTTATATGTTAAACTTACTTTTACAAAATTCTTAACTTTGTCACGAAAACAAAAATCTATGCTTTTTCATATTTGTCAACGTTCTCACACTTTCTAAGAATATATTAGCTTAGTCACTTACTTATATTTTTTTTTACAAAACAATTTTTTTTACAAAACAAAGTATCGGAGTCTTGAAAGTTGAATTCATATTATTGTAAATGTACATGCTGTAAAAAAAAAAAAAAAAAGTAAATGTACATAAGAGTTTGTGATTATATACTTAGTGGTTCTTGTATATGTGTCCAAGAAAGTTTCAATGGCTTAGTGGTAACTGTCCTATATATATATATCATACTAACCCGGGTTCGATTCTCACATTCGCATTGTTTTTTTTATTTTTTACGAAAAATAAATAAGATGACATGGCAATTTCGGATTCTCTGATTGGTTGATTTTTCTATCCTATGTGGACACCCTCTCCATGGCTTATATCCCCCTTTTAGTATAGTATAGATTAACAGTTTACATGCATCAAGTAATTTATATAATATTTCAAAATACAAATTAATATTTTTCAAAAATTATTAATATGTTTATAAATATAAGTATTACATTTATAAATACAAATAACTAAATTGAAGATATAGTTATAAATAAACATATATAATAAAATCAGCAAACATATTTTAAATAAAAAATTACATAAATCAATTAAATAATTAGTTTAAAAATAATTATAAAATTAAATTAAATTATTAATACAGATTCACGGGTAGTGCAAGTATAAAATCTAGTATTATATAAATTTGGTTCATTTACAAGTTTTAAATTGTTTCACGAATTTTAGGGTTTGTGTTAATCCAAATGTTAACATATGATTTGGCTTGCCAATATTGAATTATCTGGGTTTGCTTTGTGTTTCCATTAAAAAAAATTATTTTTAGTCTAACCATATTATTTCTTACAAGGAGTTTGCCTCTGCTTTGTGTGAGATTTTGGTTTTCTTTTTAATTTTATGGTTTGATAATTGTTTATATATCGATGTTGTTTTTTTTTGGCAAACGTTTCTTTATATCATAAGACAATATTAACATGAGGACGAAACTGATTTCCTAGTGTGTGATAACTGTAATTCACCAGCGTTATATTTTTGATTAACAGAAAATATCATAAACAAATTTCTTTAATTTATTTCTGCATTATATATATATATATATATATTTAATAATTGTGGTTTATTAGCATTATGTTTTGATTAACGGAAACATAACCCCACTGTTTTATTTTGTTGACTACTTTTTCTACACTGAAATTGAAATGGGAGTTATATATTTTTAAGTATTTTTTATTTAATTTATCATGTACTCTCATTCTTTTATCTCTAATATAGTTTTGTATTGTGATTAGTTCTACAACGTTAGTAATATATGAGTTTGATATAAGACGTCGTGTCTCTTTATTCATTGAATAAAAAAAATTGGGTGGGATTTAGATATTTTATTGGATACAATAATTTCAGATTTGTGTTTTATATCATTCACTTATTTTTTTATTTTTCTAAAGTTTTTATGTGCGCTGCCCAAATTTTTGTTTTACTTTTTGTTGTTTGTTTTCCCAACTTTTTTAAAAATATTAATTTTAATTATATATTTAATTATTTATTGTAGTTCTTTTCATGAATTTTTATAGTTTTTTTCTAAACTTGAGCTTTGTGAGTATAAAAGGGAGAAAAAAGTTCAATGATCATTCACATTGCTTTGATGCAACGTGAAAAAAATAAAAATCCTAAATGGATTCCCTACTTTTGGCTTTTATATTTTTTCCTATTTATTCTTAATTTTTTTTATATTTCGGGTTATATTATTTTATTTATTATGTTTTGTTTTTCTAATTATTTTTAAAAAATTATGTTTTATTTATATATTGATCATTTGTTGTGATTCCATCATTTTGTTATAGTTTCTCAAGCTATGGGGGAAATCTATGTGATGCACTCTTTCTTTATTATTATTTTTATCATGGGTTTGATGAAATTTGGAAAAGAAAATATCATAAACAATTTTTTTATTCTAAATTTTCTTTTACCTATTTTTAATATTTATGTTATTTTCGTTAATTTTTTGTTTACCGGAAACATAAGTTCATTCTCTTATTTTGTTGACTAGTTTTCTTACATGGAAGTTGAAATGAGAATATATATATATATTAAAGTATTTTTCATTTGATTTATCGTGTATAGTCATTCTTTTTTTCCATGTCATTTTGTATTGTGTGTATTTCCAAATATGCTAATAATATATACGGTTTGACTAAAGACTTCATTTCTCTTTATTCATTACATTAAAAAGAAGTTAGGTGGAAGCTTTTTAGTCCAATGATTTGACTAAATATTCATTAATGCTTTAATAAATCAGCGTTAAGTTGGGTAGGTTTTATATATTTGATTGGATATAATATATAGATTTGCACTTTATATCATTTACGTATTTTGTGATTGTTCTAAAGATTTTTCATGCTTTGTGGAAATTTATTGTTTTCATCTTTTGTTGGTTGTTATTCAACCATTTTTTGAATATTAATTTTAATTATGTACTAATTACTAAGTGTGATTTTTCATGATTTTTTGTTAATTTTTAACTTAAGTTTTGTGACCATACACTACAAGAAAACATCGGGATACTGAGGGAAAAAATCGTCGGTATGTCGTCGGAATAACGTTATTCCGAGGACATACCGACGAAAAAAGTCCTCGGAAATAACTCCTCGGAAATTCATAATTCCTCGGAATTCCGTCGGAATTTTCCGACGGAATTCCGAGGAAACAAAATTCCGAGGAAACTCCGAGGACACAATGTTCGTCGGAAGGTTCCTCGGAAAATACCGAAGGAATTCCGATGGTCCAATCCTCGGAAGTTTCGACGAAATATTTCTCGGAATATTTATCGGAAAATTCCGAGGGAAGAAAGTTCCTCGGAAAATTCCGAGGAACATTTGTTCCTCGGACATTTCCGAGGAACTTTCTTCCCTCGGAATTTTCCGAGGGAATTGAGTTTCTCGGAAAATTCCGAGGAATCCTTTCCCTCAGACAATTCCGAGGAACTTAATGTTCGTCGGAATTTACCGAGGGATAAAAGTTCCTCGGAATTATCCGAGGACCTCCATTCCCTCGGAATTTTGAAAAAAATTATTTTTTTTTTTTTTTTTTCCGTCGAAAGGTTTTTAATATTAAAAATGGGCCAAGCCCAATACAAATAAAAAAACAAACAAAAGCCCAATAGAAACAAAGGGGCAAACACGCTTCTCAACTGGGCCACACATTCCGGCCCAACTTGAAGAAAACCCTAACCCTTCACGCGATTGACTTCGCCGCCTCGCATCCCAGCATCTCTGCTGCTTGGACACGTGTTGCCATCCTCGCCGTCGAGGATACACGTGTTGCGAGGACACCACGTCACCACCGCTTCGCGTTTTCGTCGGAGATCCAAACATCCCATCTTCCGACCACCCCGGAACTCAAAAGCTCCGACAATCTTCTTCCGACCATCCCATCTTTGGGTCTCTAAAAACCGGAGGTAATCAATCGCCGCGGCGAGATCTCCTCCAACACCGTTCACCACAGACCCTCAAGAAGAGACGTCGCATGCATCGCCACTCTTTCCGCCGGAGAACTTTCCTCTCCTCCGACGACCCACAACCGACCGAATCATAATAAAACCAGGATAAAACCAAAACCCTAAAAGATAAGGGACCTAAACCGACAGCGTAGGGCTATGTGAGCCCCTACCCTCCGGAGCCAAAACCGGCGAAGACGGAGCAGAGAAAGCCTCCCCTTCCCGGGAACTAGAACCGGCGGCGGCGAAGCTGAAGAAGCCTCCACCTCCCGGAGAAACAAACCACTGACACATGCAAGCCTCTCTTCTCACGCCGTTAGCCACCACGCGACCGCGTCTTCCCTCCACGCGAGGAGACCACCGATGAGTGATGATTCCAATCCAGAGCTCCGACAAAGCAAATCGGTGAGGCGCGACGAAGAAGAGGTTAAAAGCAACCTCTTTGAACAAGAATAAGGATTCCGGCGACGGCACGGACGCTCACGCGCCGGCCGTACGCCGGAGAGAAATCTCAGATCTCCTTTCTCTCTCCTTTCTCTCTCCTTTCTCTCTCTTAAAAAAAAAAAAAATTATTTTTTTTTTTTTTTTTAAAAAAAAAATATTTTTTTTAAAAATTATTATTTTTTTTTTTTTTTTTTTGGAAAAAAAATTAAAATTTTTAAAATTTAAAATTAAAATTGAATAAAACATAAAATAAAACATAGTAGATAATATTCAAATTTAAATAAAACATTCAGAGTTTTTGGAAAAAAAAAAACTACGGGTCTTGAATGTTCGGGAACGTCTCGTTCGGGTACATCCTCTTCATCATGTCCATCATCTGCTCGTTCAGCCTCTTCTGGGTCTCATAGCCCGCCTGTTGAGCTGCCATCTGAGCCTCCAACGCAGATATCCGATCATCCTTGTCCTTCAGCTGAGCCGTAAGAACTTCTGGATCAACATACGCATGTGGTGCAGAAGAAGGAGCAGCCGACCGGGAGCGACGACCCAAACCGACCAAACGTCCCTTTTTCTTTGGAACCGACTGAAATATAAATAAAACGAAGTTAAGATAATTTAAATTGATGATAAAATAAAAATCAAGAAATAATTAAATTGAACTTTTAAAAAAAAAACTTACCGATTCAACGATTTCGTTGATTCGAACCCGAGACAAGTTGGTCGAGGCCGTCGAATCGTCATCATCGGTTTGAAGCTGAGACACTTCGTCATACACCTGAGTCTGGACCAGGTCGACCACGTCCCTCACAAGACCATCATCAATCTGGCCGGTCTTCTTGTTGGTATACGCCCTTTTCATAAGGGCGAGATCATCAACTGGGTGGCCTTCATTTTCTTCCGCCTTGAAAAAAAATAAATTAGACAAACATTAGAGATTTGAAAATGCAAAAAAAATAAAATTCTGAAACTTAAATAATTGAAGAAAAAGCGGTTGAGCTTACCATGCGATCCGCCAGAGTGGCAATAGATTGAGCACCCAAGTTATGCTTGTAGATGCCCTTTCCTTTACGGTCGCTCCTGCGGTTGTTGGAGTTGGTGGAAGAAGTTTCTTTCGTCTCTTCTTTATCCCAATGCGCACACAACTCCTTCCAGACCGTGCCGTTCATCGACTTTGGGACCTTTTAATTTAAAAAAAAAAGTTTAATAATTTTAAAAATAGTTTAATAAATTAAAAATTGTTAATAAATTAAAAACTACCTTGTTTACTTCCCACTTCTTCTTCCACTCGTACATCTGCTTCCCATAGTTGTCCATAACTTTATGGACAAAATGGTGATAGATAGAGAGCGTATCATCGGCATTCCAGTTGAATTCTTGCTGAAATAGTTTAAAAATAGTTTTTAAGCACAAAAATATAATAGTTTAAAAATTACAAAAATCGTCGTTTTAATAAATAAAAAATAGTTTAATAATTAAAAAAATAATTTAATAATTACAAAAATAAGTTTTAATAATATTTAAAATGTCTAATAAATATATAAATTAGTTTAATAATTACAAAAATAAGTTTTAATAATATTTAAAATGTCTAATAAATATAGAAAATAGTTTAATAATTACAAAAAATAGTTTTAATAATATAAAAAATATAATTTAAAAATTAGAATACTTACCGCAAACTGCTGAAACCACAGATGCTGCTTCTCGACAGGGAAGTGAGTGAAAGTCGGATGTCCGCTGTCGAGGGCCGAGTACATCATACGGTTGATCCATGCGCTGATCCCGTTCCCGGATCGGTTGAACCTAACAAAAAAAAATAAATTATTAATAAAAAAATAGTTTAAAAATTAAAAATAGTTTAAAAAATAAAAGTTTAAATTACCATGTTTGACCATGTCCATGTGGATACTCAGTGAGATAGGGAAGATGGTCACGACCGGGCTGTCGAACCAACTCCGCAACCCTCATCACTCCCAGAGGACCAGGTGCAGCAGCGGGACCAGGAGCGGGTGCAGCAGCGGGACCAGGAGCGGGTGCAGCAGCGGGAGAGGGAGCAGCAGGAGCGAGTAATGGAGAGGGAGATGTTTGGTATGAGCTGTGGGGCGAAACGGAATCCTGAACATGGCTGGAAGAACCCCGAGACTGGCTCCCCATACCACCCCGGCTACGACGCTGGCGAGGCCGGATCTGATCATCATTAGACCTGTAAATTAAAAAAAAACATATTTAAAAATTAGTTCTAATAATTTTAATTAAAAAAAACAGTTTAAATTAAAAATAGTTTAAAAACATAGTTTTTAATCACAAAAATATAAATAGTTTAATAATTAATAAAAAAAGTTTTAATAAATAAAAAATACTTTAAAAATTTTAAAAATGTTTAATAAATATATAAATTTATATTTTACATATAAAATACAAAAAAAATGTTTTTAAATATTATATAAATGATTTTTAATCTTAAAAAAGTTTTATAGATTTTAAAAATGTTTAATAAATTTATAAATCATTTTTAATTACAAAAAAAAGTTTTAATAAATAAAAAATAGTTTAAAAATTTTAAAAATGTTTAATAAATATATAAATTTATATTTTACATATAAAATACAAAAAAAATGTTTTTAAATATTATATAAATGATTTTTAATCTTAAAAAAGTTTTATAGATTTTAAAAATGTTTAATAAATTTATAAATCATTTTTAATTACAAAAAAAAGTTTTAATAAATAAAAAATAGTTTAAAAATTTTAAAAATGTTTAATAAATATATAAATTTATATTTTACATATAAAATACAAAAAAAATGTTTTTAAATATTATATAAATGATTTTTAATCTTAAAAAAAGTTTTATAGATTTTAAAAATGTTTAATAAATTTATAAATGAATTTAAAATGCAAAAATAGATTTTATATACAAAAAACGTTTTCAATATATATATATATAATTTCAAATTCGATTTTTATAACCACAAAATTGATAAAAACTAAAAAAAAAATTCAAATCAAGTGAAATACATAATCAAACTCCATTTTACACAAATCTACCATTCACCCTAACAAAATCTATAAATCTCATTCCAAAATCATCAAATCTACTTAAAAACCATACAAATCTAACCTAAAAGAGTGGGATAGGGTTCTTACATGATTATGGGGGAGGATTAGGGGAGAATCGCCGGAAAAACGGGAGAGAGAACGGTGGAATCGCCGGAAATCGCCGGAATCGCGAGAGGAGATGTGCAGCGGCGCGGAGAGAAAGAGAGAAATGGGGAAGAAGATCGGGCTCGCCCTAATCTTATGAGGCGTCCGACGGAAAATATCCGTCGGAATTTCCTCGGAAATATTTTATACTTCCGTCGGAATTTCCTCGGAATTCTATGATTCAATTTTCCCGAAATATTTGGCGGCTTCGTTTACCCGGTTAGATGAAAATATTCCGACGAATCCAGTTTCCTCGGAATACCCTCGGTAATCTCCGAGGAAATTCTGAGGAACCAGGGTTTGGGGTTTTAAAACATCGATTATTTTCGCCGTATTTCATTTCTTATACAATTATAATGCATACCATTGAGGATTCTTTGTATAGATGATCATAAACCATGAAATAACACAATTTCAAAAATAATTCTAAGTATTCCCTTTACCGTTTATTAAAGTGTATAAGTGTTTCTCTTACGTTGTGTGGTTTTCGTTCATGCAATCGTAAAAGTGTTTGTTATTGGATAAAACACCAAAGTTCATAGTTCCAAACATCATAATCTGGTTATGACACTTAATGAAGGTTATATACGTGTTATTCAATCCGTAAAACGTTGTTTTCGATTTAAAACCCCCAGTTCCTCGGATTTTCCTCGGAATATACCGAGGAGATTCCGAGGAAATCCTTATGTTCGTCGGAATTTCCTCGGAATATACCGAGGAGATTCCGAGGAAAAAGAATCTATAATCAAATCCCCATCTCCTCGGAATTTCCTCGGTATTTTCCGAGGAAATTCCGACAAACAAAAGAGTTCCTCGGAATTTCCTCGGAATTTTCCGACAGAATTCCGAGGAACTTGGGGTTTTCAATCGAGAAGATCTATTCCGAGGAAATTCCGAGGAAAACCTATCTGTCCTCGGAATTTCCTCGAAATTTTCCTTTAAAAAAAAAAAAAAAAAGGTCGAGGCTAGTCTTCTTCCGAGTCGTCATCACCAGATGAATCTGAATCTGGATCTTGGTGAAACTCTCCAATCACTGGTTCATCCTCTTCGTGAACGGCGGCTTCTTCTCCGAAGTCAGTTAAATCGACTACAAGGCCAACTCCACCTAAATCTTCTGCTGCACTTAAGTTGCCGGATGTGCTTGGTTGTAGTGGGTCTTCCAGCTCAGAACTTCCCTGAACTCGGCCTCTCGGGTTGAGTCTTGTAACAGTAACCCATGGATCATCTCTGTTCCTTACCCGGGGGTACTTGATATAACAAACCTGATCGGCCTGAGAAGCAAGAATGAAAGGATCATAATATTGCAGCTTCCGTCTTGAATTTACTGATGTAACACCAAATGCATCTGTTCTCACACCTCGATCTGGAGTGTTGTCGTGCCAGTCACAATAGAAAACAGTACAGCGCAATCCAACCATGCCCAAATACTTGATTTCCAAAATCTCATTTATGTGTCCGTAGTATACATCATCTCCTGATGCAGAACAAACACCAGCATCGTAAGTCGTACTCGAACGTCTCCTCTTCTGAGTTGTGAATGCATATCCTCGAGTACAAAATCTCGGATATGACTTCACAACAAAGTTTGGTCCAACGACCATCTCGCGTATCCAATCGTCAAATGTTTCACCTCTGGCCAAACCATCACTCACATAGGTAAACATCCATCCACCAAATTCTCTCTGCTTCATTTCTTCTAGTTCGTCCTCTGTGGCGTATCTATATTCTAACCGCTTTTCTGCCATGAAAATCCTTTCATATTGAAGAACATCTTCGCAGTTGGTGAGTAAATATGTTTGCAAATGACTGCGCTCCTGATCAGTAAGTCGACGGTCTTTTGGTTTTCCGCTAAGTCGTCCAACGTCTGTGAAAATGTCTGGAACCTTCCAATGATATGTTGCCCGTTCGCCTCTATCATCATGCCGAGCAGGTCTTCTGTTTTTGGTCTGAACTTCTGCTGGAAAGTAGTACTCGGCAAAGTTTGAAGTTTCTTCATTGATCATCTGTGCGACTATAGACCCTTCCACCCTACTTAAATTTTTCACCATCTTCTTCAAATGGAACATATACCGCTCATACAGATACATCCATCTATACTGCACAGGACCACCAAGCTCCAATTCTCTTACCAGGTGAATAACAAGATGCTCCATAACATCAAAAAATGAGGGAGGAAATATCTTCTCAAGGTTGCACTGAATCACAGCTATGTTAGTCTTCAAATTTTCAATACCTTCAAGAGTCACTGATCTTGTGCATAAATCGCGGAAGAAACCACTTATCCCTGCAATTGCTTCATGAACATTTCGTGGTAATAGTTCCTTGAAGGCAAACGGAAGGAGACGCTGCATCATTACATGGCAATCATGGCTTTTCAAGCCAGTAAACTTTCCTTCCTTTCTGTCGATACAGTTACGCAAATTAGATGCGTAACCGTCTGGAAATTCCACATCGTTTGAAATCCAATCAAAGAACGCATCCTTTCCCGCTGCATCAAGTCGGTATATGGGAAAAGGAGCCCTACCACTCTCATCAACATGAAGTTCTGAACGAGCACATATATCGACTAAATCCAGTCTTGACTTCAAATTATCCTTTGTTTTACCTTGAACATTAAGGATCGTGTTCATCAGGTTGTCAAAAAAGTTCTTCTCGATATGCATGACATCTAAATTATGCCTTAGTAGATGATCCTCCCAGTATGGCAGATCCCAAAAAATACTTTTTTTGTGCCAGTTATGTAGGTTTCCAACACCATCTACCGGAAAATGCTCATGTCCACCGACGTCTGGCGTTCTTTCTGCACCAAAATCTCTAAGTTGTGTCTTCAAATCTTTCCCACGAATTTCCGGAGGTGGACTGTCAAACACCCTCTTGTTCTTCGTAAACAAATTCCTACTTCTACGATATGGATGATCTGGTGGTAGAAATCTCCTGTGACAGTCAAACCAACACGTTTTCCTTCCGTGTTTTAGTTGGAAAGCATCAGTGTTATCTTGACAATATGGACATGATAGCCTTCCATGCGTTGTCCATCCAGATAACATACCATATGCTGGAAAATCACTTATTGTCCACATTAGTACTGCCCGCATTTGAAAGTTTTCTTTATACGAAACATCGTATGTTTCAGCACCTTGAGTCCATAGTTGTTGCAACTCATATATTAGTGGCTGAAGAAACACATCAAGTGATCTCTTAGGATGCTCTGGTCCGGGAACGAGAATCGAGAGGAACAAAAACTCTCGTCGCAAGCACAAGTTTGGGGGTAGGTTGTATGGTGTAAGAATGACTGGCCATAGAGAATACTGTCTTCCACTCTTGCCAAACGGGCTGAAACCATCAGTACATAATCCAAGGTAGACATTTCTTCTCTCATACGCAAAGTCGGGATACTTTGATTGGAAATGCTTCCACGCTTTTGCATCTGAAGGATGTCTGATCTCACCATCTGTTGAGTGCTCCGCATGCCATCTCATTGGTTGCGCTGTGCGTTCAGACAGATACAGCCTCTGCAACCTTTCCGTCAAAGGCAAATACCACATCCTTTTATATGGTACTGGAATTCTTCCACTCGTATCTTTATAACGAGGCTTCCCACAAAATTTGCATGAAACCCGCTGTTCATCCGCCCTCCAATAAATCATGCAGTTGTCTCTGCATACATCTATTACCTGATACGATAAACCAAGACCAGCTACGAGTTTCTGAACCTCGTAGTATGAGCCAGGAGCTACATTATCTTCAGGTAGAATACCTTTTACATAATCAGCAATCGCATCCACACAGTCTTCAGCCAAATTATAATCCGTCTTAATGCCCATCAATCTTGTAGCAGATGATAAAGCTGAATGACCATCTCTGCAACCTTCGTACAATGGTTGCTTTCCAGCATCCAACATATCATAAAATCTCCTAGCTTCGGCATTGGGTAAATCTTCCCCTCTAAAATGATCATTTACCATCTGCTCAGTACCTACACCGTAATCTACATCCGTTCTAATTGGATCTTCTAATCTAACCGGTGGCTGAGGTTCGCTAGTACTACCAAGTTCATAATCAGTTTCTCCATGATGATACCAAATTTTGTAACTTCGTGTAAACCCACTCAAATATAAATGAGTCCAAACATCCCATTCTTTAATAACTTTTTTATTTTTACAATTAGAGCAAGGACATCTTAACATACCTGTTTTTGCTTCCGGTTGTCGGTGAACTAACCCCATGAATTCGGTTATACCTTGTTGGTATTCTTCCGTAAGCAATCTCGTGTTCGGATCCAAATGAGGTCGATCGATCCAAGAACGAAAATAATTGGAAGAAGACATGTTTTTTATGAATCAAATTCGTGTGTAAAGAAAGTGAGAGGGAGGATGAAGATATGGTGTGAATGAAGAGGAAGAGGGGTGCTTGTATTTATAGGTGAAATCCTGCCGACGGTCCGAGGAAATTCCGACGGAATTCCGATGCAAACGGCTAGTTCGTCGGAATTTCCTCGGAATTTTTAAAATCCCCCAACGGCTCTCCAACGGCTCTCTAACGTCTATAATATTTCCTCGGAATTCATCGGTTTTTTCCGAGGAATACTAGTTTCCTCGGTATTCCGTCGGAATATTCCGACGAAATGTGTTTTCCTCGGAATTCCGTCGGAATATTCCGACGGAATTCCGAGGAAGCAAAATTTTGTATTTCCTCGGAATTGCCTCGGAAATGCCTCGGTATATTCCGAGGAATTCATTTTCCGTCGGATCGTCCGTCAGAATACCGCTGTTTTCTTGTAGTGATAAAAGGAAAAAAAAATCCAAAAGATACACTACTTAAAAAAATCATTTACTCTGGTTGGAACTTTATGAATTTTTCCTATTCATTCTTAAAATTTATGTATTTTAGATTATATTATGTATTTTTATTATATATTTTTTTCTTTTTAAAAAATAAATAAATAAAACAATTGTCTTAGTTATAGTTATGTAGTAATCTTTGATTATGCTTTTATCATTTTGTTACTTATTAGGTTTTCAAAGCGATGGGAAAATCTATATGACTCGCTTTTCGGATTTTTGTTGTTGTGGGTTTGGTGAAAAGTGGAAAATAAATATCATAAACAAATTTCTTTAATTTTGTTATTCTTAATTTTCTTTACTTGTTTTTAAAAATCTATTTTGTTAATAAATTTGGTCTAAATAATAAAGACGAGAACATGTGAAGTAGTTAAAATGAGTAGGTTTCAAATTTTTAGCAAGCCTCTTGATGAGGTATCATATCATCATGAGAAGAGAATGTTCTACTTTATATATATTTATTATTTATTATGATGTTGTGCTTATTAAAAAAATCATGTTATATGTATTATATTTATTTTTTATTTTTATATAATTAACCGATCGAATCAAATAATCTGTGAATATTCAAAAAAATTTGAATATCTATATATCTGAATACTTATAATTTTCAAATCCAAACATATCACAAATCTAAGTATTTAATTGAAATGGAGCGGATCACATATAATAAAAAATTAGATATCTCAAATCTAGTTCGAAACCCAATTAAAACATAACACTCTAGATGAAACTCTATAAAGAAAAAAAATAATTCAAGAAACTTTAGATACGAATGAATGTGTTAGCTTAGGTATCACCAGCAATTTAATAATATTTCAAAAAAAAAAAATCATCTCTAACCTCACTTCATTTTCCACTTCAGTGTAAGAAATGCTCCAACCTACTTAATTTTTTATTCCGAAATGGCTTAGGGTTAGAGTCAAATCCAATTTTGTTATGGAGTTACTCTGTTTAAAAAAAATACATTGGAAATGCTATAAAACTTTGATGTTAGTTCATCATCTAATAGGTAATCACAACCTCCAACTTCAGTAATAGTAGGAAGTTTCTGGTTCTTATTGGTTCTTATATTTTGTTGTTGTTTATGTGGTGGCGTGTGTAAGATCACAACCCTGAGGATGTTTAATTCTTTAGTTTCACGTATTGTACATAGACCCTTGTCTTCCCTTTGTTTTCTATGAGATGGAAGATATTTGATTACAACCTTGGAGCTGGATCCATTCACTAGTTTTCTCACATTACATAAGTTACGAGTTTCCTTTATTTTTTTTTTCGTTTAAACATACAAATACATTACCAATAGGAAAAGAGTCAGTGATGGCAGAGGAGGATATAAAGAATATTATCATGAGTCTTTTGAGTTCCGTTTACCTAATTCGGTAGAAGTGTGGGTTAGGAACCAGTAGACAAAAATTAATTCAAAGAAACTTTACCCATGTATGAGTGTAGTGTTGGCTTAGGTATCAATAACAATTTAGATAATCTTTCAAAGAAAATATAAAGGTTTGCTGTTAGTTCATCATAACCAAAAGAGTTACGATTTCAAACACCTTTGATTATGTTGTTAAACACATTAAAAAGGGAAAGCCAAATTGTTTGAGAGAAGACGATGTTTTAAATGAATAGTTCAAATCCAAACTGCAGTATGACCAAAACGACAGAAGATCACTCTGTCCAAAAGGAGGAGCCTTCATTTTATCACCATATGTATATATGTAAATGTTTCAGGATATATGATCAAAATTGCCGGGCATACTCATTATAATGTTTTGTATAAATATTCGAAAGAAAAAAGAAACAGACTCTCCACATATAAAGATAGTTTATCATATATGAAGAAACTGCGGATCACATCAGTTGGTTAGACTATTCATTGTAATGCTGATGTTGTAACTGGCTAATCCTAAGCTGCTGCTGAAACATCTCCGGAGTTAGTGACGCGTTTGATATGTTGGATTCGCTGCGGTTCGGCACACCAATCACCAGACTCAATCGCTGGAATTCTTCAGTCAGTTTCTCAGACAGAGCTGCAAAAGAAAAGGATATGAGTTCTAAAGAAAGAAAAAACAAAACGTTACTTGTCTAGGGAGAACTAAGAAATATAGACAAGGATCACTACATTACATGCAGTTGCCAGCAGAAACATTTAAAGCTTTTTATTAAGTGAACTACACAGAGATGCATGCAATCATCTTGCAGTAAAAAAACTAACTCATATATGGAAAAAAAGGTTTTCTAAATAAGGAAAGTTCTGACGGTAGAAGAATATCGTCCATGAAACGACAAAAACGATAAAAATTCAGCGAAGGACATGACACACACTGACTTGGTTCCAACGAGTTCGAATACAAAACCTCATATATAGAATGAAGAGTTTTGACATAATATTACCATTGCGGAGTTGTGTCTGTTGCTCCATAGATTGAAGACGAAACTTGAGCTCATTGTTCTGGTTCTGCAACCCCATATTATCTCTCTGAACCACAAAAAGAAAACAAGATAACGACTACTACTACCTACCGACTTAATTCAAAAACATTGACAGTTTGTGTTATCTGACCTGCAAATAAGTGAGGTGAGCTGATAAAGTAGTGGTCTCAATCTGAAGAGTCTGCACCTTGTGTTCTAACTTCGCTATGTATTGCGTCTCCCGCTCCTTTGAACGTGCAGCAGACGCGCGGTTCGCCAACATCCTAATAACAAAATAGTTAAAAAAAAAAAAACACTCACGTCACAAAAAGAATCAAGGGGATGAATAAAAAAATGTCACACCACTACCTTTTAACACGCTTAGGGTCAGCCATAACAATCCCAGCAAGTGTCTCATCTGCCGCGATCTTCTTCATGTCACCTGCACTAAACTCATACTTTCCAAATCGGACACTATAATCATCTTCACGGAAACAGCAACTGTCCAGGGAAACACTCCGGTAGTGTCCACTGGTGGGAGCAATGTCTCCGCCGGCTCTCCTCTTCACGTTGCTCTCACCTTCAGAGTCACCACTGGTGCTTCCACCGTTCGTCATCTTCCTCGTCCTCCCTCTACTTCTCTCCGCATCAAGTTTATCAAGTCTCATATACGCCCTTAAAGCATCGTCGTAGCCCTCTGAAAACGTTCTACGCTCTTCCTCCTTGACCAACTTAGACCAATCTGAAGCCTCCCCGCAGCTCGAGACTGATCTTTCCAAAGACTTGGAAGGGATCAACGGAGGCGACATGGAGCTAAACACAAATGTATGATCGCTATTGGAACGCCTATGAGAGTTTCTCGGCGGTAGATTCCCGCTGCCGCCTGCCACCACCCTTGAAGGAGAGTGATACATGGTGAAGGGCGACGGAGGCAGAGAAGGGCTGAACACGGCGCCGGTTCTGTCCTCCACGGCCGCCGCCGGAAAGGAGTGTTTGGGCTGAAAGGTCGGTGGAATGGGAGGAGGAGGAGGAGTTCCGACTCTATTTCCGGTGAAGGGAACTGGGAAGCGGATGGGAGAAGGATTCAAAGAAGAAGAAGAGGAAGAGTTAGGTCTCTGCATCTTATCTGTAACACTCTAAAACGAAGCTTCAGGAAGAAGAAAACTCTAAGGAGTTGGAAGGTTTTAGAAGATGGTGGTGAATAGCGGTGAAGATCCTGTAAATATATACACTCTTTCTTCATAGAGCAATCGCAAAGATCAACGCGCTGTGACTGAGTTTCCTAATCGAAGAAGAAACAAATTTTGACCTGCAACCACCGAAAAATGGAATGCGAATCTCTCTTGTTCTTTCTTTCTGTTTTTTGTTCTGACCATATCAATCAAATACAGAAAGGAAGAAAACCACAAAAGACTTGACTCTTGAAACGTTTGACTTACACTTTGTCGGAAAAAGGAACACCCGAGAAAAGAGCTTTTATATTATTTTTTTAAATATGGTGTTCAAAAAAATTTTTATTTTTTAAAAAATTATTTTATTTAATATATTAAAAAACAACAGAATCTTACTCAAACTGAGAAAGTACAAGAGAGGATTACAAGTCATTTTTCTTACATACTGAATTAAGATAATTTTTTTTTTTTTTTTACTCAACCTGACTCTGACCATACAACTCATGAAAACAACTTAAAAAAAAAAAAGAAAAAGAAAAAGAAAAAGACTTTTTGACTTCAATCTAGGCCTTGAACCTACACCCCTCTCTCAACTTCCTATGGATGATCTCTTCATTCGAAACCATAATTGTTCGTCTTGGGCTCCTCATTTAACTCGTTCAGTTGCTCCAACAAGAATTCGTCCATTGTCGTATCCCCCCAGTCTGGGAATACCGCTTCTTTTCCCTTCTGCTTCACCCAATTGATTTCTTCATTGTTACATTCCTTCGAGGCTGCACACAACACCACACACATATATATATATATATAGATTCTACAGTTACATATCTTGAAATAGTAACACAAGTATAAACAAGCTTTCTTTATACGTTGTTTCAACAATATTTACGTATTACTAGTATATGCAAGTGAGGTCATAAGCGCAAAGGTCTAAAATGCAAGTAACAACGATATTATGAGCCCTAGTACACCTGCAGTACATTCACTAGATATATAGATTCAAGAACAAATCACTATATAATTAAAGATGCTCGTACCATTAGCACGTTTGAACTGGTCCTGGAGTCCTTGATAACGAATCCTTAGCTTCATGTTCTCCTCTTCCAGGCCCAATTTAGTTTTCTGTAAATGCAAACAACAACAACAACAACAGACACAAACTTTAACAAAAACATATCTTTCAGGAACCGTTTAAAAAAAAATGATAAAGTAAGTTGGTTAGTTGCTAATGTAATGTTTGTCTCACCTCCGCAAACCTGGTATGGACAGTTAGTGTAGCACCCTCTTTCTCAAGAGTTTGTTCCTTTTCCTCCAAATTTAAAATGTGCTGCGCCGACCTCTGGACTGAACGTCGTGCTGCTGCCCGGTTTGACAACGTCCTGAAATGATGGAAGATATCATCATATCATATGTATATATGACTATATACACACATAGATTACTACATGGTTTCTTATGTAGCTTTTTTTTAATTACCTTTTGGCATACTTAGGATCAGTTACAACGTATTTTTGGAGTATCTTGCAGCGCGCAATCTCATTCATTTGAGATTCAGTAAACATCCCTTTTTCAATCGCCACGCTGGACTTCCAATTGTTATTGCAATCCACTGATGGTGAAACACTCTTCCTTCTCGTTTTTCTCGAAGGTGCTGCTCTTTTCTTTACACCCGCGTTATTCTCAGAAGATCCGCTACCGATTCTCGCCACGTCATCATCCTTAGTAGAAAAATCAAAAATCTCATCCAGGTCCATGTAGACTTGCTCGTCCACGAAACCGGCTGGTTCCCCATGGCCTTCCTTTGAATAGTTCACGCCAACGGGCATCTCTATGGGCCCCGGATAGATCATCCTCATAGCATCCATAGAGGGGAAAACAGCTGAGTCGTTACCGCTGTAGGCACTTCCGCGAGCACTGACGGAGGTGGTTGGGGGCCTCGGAGGCAACGCCGCGTTGTGGTAAGCCACCGGCGGCGCTGGCTGAAAGTACTGGAACGACGATGACGGCGCAGGACTACTCATGGGGGTCCATGAGCGGAAGACAGGCGACTGAGGGGGGAGGAGCCTTGGTCCGGTGAAATTCTGCAACCCGACTTGCTGATGACGTCTGGCTGTTGTTGGTCTCTTTGGGGGAAGGGGTGGCAATGAGCTCCGGCGAGGAGGCGGCATGCTGCCTCTGTTCTGGCCACTGGGAGGACACGGGCAATGGGTGGAGAGGACGAAGCTTGTCTGGAAAGGAACATTCTTGGCCTGGCGATCCATGGTTAACAAAGTCACTATCTGCATTATACATATCGGAGTTAATTAATACTCGTCTCCATATCACTCCTTTTCTTAATTACCGAAACCAAAATAAAAAATCGACAGATAAATAAGCAACATAAAAAAGGTGACAGTACACAACAACCCTCGCGGCTCGTGCTAGTGTTAGAATCATCATCATTTCTTACGTTGTTTTGAGAGAATGAAAGAGAAACAGATATAATGATTGTAATAATGATTAAATAAGCAAAACTGGAGCGTTAAATGGCAGAGAAACGATCGAAAAGGAAGTGCGGTAAGAAGAATACCTCAGGAATTCAACGATGGAGTCAATGAACAAAGAACTTAAGCTGCTGATGTATCTTGGTTTGCTTCAATCCCCTTGCACCACCTTTTATAGTTGGTTCATGCTATGTAATGACAAAAATAGAAGAATCATTTATTAGATATTTTACAACATTCATCCTCCCTTCTTTTTGGATTTACCAATTTTTCTTCTAACTTTCCCTTAGTCTGTACACATTTTTTTTTCATTATTATTTTTATCAACAGAACTCCGTTGTGAAAAACTAAAGTTAATCCTAAGATCTTGTATAAGAAATTAAATTCATATATTTCCAAAATATAATTTTGGTACATTTTTTATTCTGTTAATATATTATTTGTATGTATATTACTTAAATCGACAAATTCATTATAGTTCACCATTAAATTTAAAATTTAGAGAATAAATGATCTTCTTTCCCAATTGAAAAATAAGTTATTCCATAAACCACACATAACATCATATTTATTTTTAATCCTTGATAATGGACTACTCACACACTAGAGGAACTTTGTGAAAAAATTAGTCGGATATTCAAATATCAGATAGTTATTTGGCTATATATAAGGTATATGACTTAGTGAGTCACATGATATATAATACCTACAAATTTTTTTCATATTATAAAGATATAAAAATTCATGTTCATTAATCGTTTCACCAAATATATAGATTTATGGTAGTCTAAAACTTTATGAAGGTTTTAGGTTGGATTCAAGAGATTTGCTACTATTTCAAGCCTATTATGCTTCTATTAGATAGCAAAACTCAGAATTTATAGGCCTAGTAAATTTTTAAATGTGTGCTACATTTTGAAGTATTCACGTTTAATAAAAAATATGAATTTCATTAAATTATTATTAATATGTTATTGTTTTATATTTTTTCAGAACCTTTAAATACTTATCAAATGGATTTTTTAAAACCATTATCCGTACAAAATAATATTAACTAGGTAACATTAGTTTTTAATAAATTATAGTTTATATGACAATTTTTAAAAGCCTACTAAAATAAAATTTTGTTTATCTCTTAGTCATAAATTTAGTTTTACAGATTTGATATATTTTACTATGTTAATAGTAATACTTTGTATTAAGGGGTAATATTTAATCAAAAACTAAAATTCTATTAATTTGAGGGTGTTAAATGGTGTAATTTAAAAGTTTGGTATAGTAATAAAAAATAAACTAGTTTATGTACACTTTGTGAGATGAAAAAAGTGTGTGTACTAAAATTGTAATATAAATAATTCTTTGCTGAATAAAATCTTCTGTAAATGGAACTTTCAATATTAATTCATTTATTCAACTTTAGAATTGTAATTCCTTTTTATACCACCATTCTACCAATCAGATTTGTCCATGACTTACATTGTCAATGACTGCATTAATTAACACTAAATAAGACAAAAAAATACTTAATGTAGAAAACTTAATAGAGTGTATAATGAATTCCAGAATACTACATGTCACAGGAAAAACCTTTAGGTGGTATTATTCAATCTTGTATTTTAATAGAGTTTAAATCTAAGTAAAATTCACCGTTAGTCAAATGATTCTAAACTTTATTTTAAATATAGTGTTATTAAATATGGTATTTATAAATCTAGTAAAAATGAGGTGTTATTCAACAAATGATTTAAATCCAATTTTTAAAATCTAGTGTTATTCAACTTCAAAAGATTTTAAAAATAATTATTTAAAATTAATTTCAAATAATTTGTGGTGAATTCTCATGAACAAATAATTGAAATCAAAATCCAAGGTACACTCCAGAAATTTTAGAATTCATTAGCTAAAAACTATGTTTAAATTTAAAATTTTAATTGATTACAATTGAGAATTGATTATAAACCACCTATTGAATAACACCCCCTTATACTTCCAAAAAGAGATTTAAGTTTTTTTTTTGTAAATTACATTTAAAAAGAGCTTAGTGGGTGTTATTGGTTATATATGTTGAAATCAACTCTATCAGATTTAAAATAGGGTAGATTTTAAATTTTACCCTATTTTATTTTTTTGATTCATTTTACAATCTAAGATTATGATTTATTTAGATATGTTTCATTTTGACTCAAATATTTTACACATAAAGTTGTATTCAAATCCATTGAAAATATTTTAAGTCAAAGGAATTGATTTTTTTTATAAAACATGAATAACACAAGATTTAAAATCTTGGATTTAAATCTTAAATTGAATAACAATAGATTTTAAATTATTTTAGTGAAAAGATTGTAAATACTAGAACCAATAACACTAGATTTCATAATTTCTTAACAAAAAAAAATTAAATATAACAACCAATAACACAAGATTTTGATAAAAGATTTAAAATCAATCATCGAATAACACTACATTATAAAACCCAAATGAATTAGAGACAATTGGGCCTATATACCCCATCCTTAAGGGAATTAAGTAAATACCCGATTGAAAGAACAACTAGTTCGGCCCGTACGTTTTTGCGTGTCCCTTCCCCAAAATACCCCTACCGTATGCAAAGTCGAGGCAAAAAGGTGAACAGGGATCGATTCGGCGTGATCTTCTGAAGTACAAAGAGCAGATACGCTTCTGACATATATTTACGGCCATTATCCGCCTGAAATGCAAATTGTTTTTCTTTTTTGTGCACAGTAGCAGCGGAAAACAAGGATTGTCTAACGGAAATCTCCTTGTATCGTATAATGGCTGGATTTAAAGGTTATCCCCAAATCTTTAAGGTTATCGTTGGTGTATTTAATGGAGTCCTGGAGAAACATAAATGTGAAGCAGACCTGATAGAGAGAGAACGAAACCTGTTAGAGTAAGATTGCTGCCGTTGCGAAGATTCTTCAACAGTAGTCGTTATCCCTTGTGTTTGAGGTAACTTTTTTTGGTTTTTGTTAGTCAGCATTAAATTTCTTACTTGTTGCGCATCCACTTAGGTCATAACCTACAACTAGATTGTGACTAGATGAGATAACTGACCTCTTTCTCGTGTGGGCTACCATCTTCGTCAACAGGAGACAGATGATGGTGGATGAAATTTGTATTCTGTCCAGGCTGAGGGGTAGTGAGATCAGTGTCAGTGGGAGAGTGGGCAGCGTCTTCCAAAGTTTTGACGCCTTCAGCGACGGGTCCTACAGCAATGTGGATAGATGGCTGGTTGTTTGCAGGAGCCACCTACAGATGGATAGAAGCGAAAATGTGATTGGCTATTTGTGTGTACATAAATGTTTTAAAAGTACAACAAGGAACGTACCTCGCTGTCATCCAAAACGCCACCGACATCGGTAATGACCATGTTTATAAGATTGTCGAGCTGTATTGGTTCCCCGACCTTCTCAGCCTGTAGTGGTTCCCCGACCTTCTCAGCCTGTTTTGGTATCACGGTAGCGAGGTCGACAAGTGGTTGTTCGGTGGAGTTATGGAGAGATGTAGGCACATATGTTGTGGTGGTTTGTCCTTCGCTTCTTATTGCATCGGCAGTTAGTAATGAAGCTCCCGCCGATGTACAGCCCCTTCCATTCTGCGCTTGATCGACAGCGCCACCATTTTCATCACTCGCAACCCCCGCGCTCGGGTTAGGCTTGCCTAATAAACCAATAATACTCTGAATAACAGCCCCCTGCATGTTTAGGACTTCAGCTTTGATCAGTTTAGCCAGGCGCTCCTCCAGTTTGTCGCCTAACTTGTAAACGGCATCCTCAATCTTAGGGGTTACAATGCGACCAACAAGGTTAGCCATGTGGCTGACGTCATAAGCTTCCCCAATCTCTCCTTCTGGTGAGTCCGCCTGGTTCTCCCTCTCTTTGTTGTCCTTCTGTTCCTTTTCTTTTAGTTTCTTCTCAGATCTCATGCGTGCCAGATCAGAAGCCGATAAGCCCCCACTGAACATTGCCTTGGTTAGCACGTGACCTTGTTCAATTGATCGTACAAGATTATCAACTGTTACATCGTCGACCTCATCTTCCCACGTCAGTTCTTCCGCTGTATGGGTTCCGTCCACAAGCATGGAGGTAACTTCAACCTACGGTAAGTAAGACGAGAGGAGTAAATTAAGAAAACCATAAGAGAAACACATGTTAGTTCACAGACACAAGTGTGACATGTTGTACATTAATCTCCAGTATAGGGAACTGTTATTATAAACGGACGTTCATGTCGTTATGGCATAAAAGAAAAAGGTAGTTGAAATGAATTATGTTAACATCTATCAGAATAGTTAACGCAGAAAATGGAAACGTGGTCGCTAATCAATAAGTTCCAACCATGTATAATGTTTGCTAATAGCACTTGTTAACACGTTAAATAAAATTTAGTAGTTATCCCTATACATAAGCGGTAATGAAAACTGTTAGTGCGTACATATTGAGTGTGAGCTCTAACATCTTACCTAGCATTCTTCGTGCAGGTCTCTAACATGTGCGGGATTGACACAATATCGAACACTCGCAGGGGGTGCATTGGGGGGCTTGCTCATTTCAACTTTATCAGCAAGCGATTCGCTATCCCCCGAATCTGAGTCGCTGTCAGAGTCAATCACAACAACAGGCTCGACAGGGGTGACTACCTCTTTTATCTGAGGAACAGCCGCCATGAATACGAGTTGGATCGCATCCACAAAACCAGGTAAGGCGACGCTGGACTGAGCAAGCGACATCTCGTCTTTTTTTTTAATTCCGGTAACAAGCATCTCAAAGGTGACTCTCCCCCACGGATATTTAAGAAATTCATCAAAATCACGTATCATCTCCACATGCTCAGTGATGATCCGAGGAGAGTGAGAAGTCGGTAGTAGAACACAGGAAGTGAACGCCAAACATGCATACTTGAGTCGCATCTCTCGGTCCTTAACTTTCCTCTTCTTCAGCATCTCTATGGCGGTGTCCACGGCGCAGAACTTGAGAGATCCAAAAAGTTCACCCCAGTAGAGCTTCTCGTTGATAGGATTCTTCTTCCTCTTTATGTTTTTCTTCGGGATCTTCCTGCAGTTAAGGCCTGTGACATGAGCGAACTCGTGCAGAGACATCCTAATCGGCGTCCCGGCAAATAGAAACCATATCTCATACTTCTTCTTCACTCGGAGAATTCGCACAATGACAAACTGGCCAAAACTACCGGAAAAAGACGGGTTTTCTGCCTGTGAAATGATTTTCCCAAACGTCGTCTTCCGCATGAAATCTACCTCCTCCGGTTCTAGTGCGTCTAGAATGGACTCGATTCTTTTCGGTTTGTGATAAGTGTTAACTCTCTCCCCAACAGGTTCTTCACCGGCTGCAAACATCCGCTCTGGTAGTTGCGTGAGTTCCATGGTTTCGATCTCTGAAATCTCAGATAATGGTTTCTACAGAGACAGAAGTTAATTTATGGACAACTAAAAGGGTATAGATCTAGTTCTCTAGAATATATCGGCGTGGATTAAAATTGGGAAATAAGAGACTTTTCGCTTGCCCTTTAATGTCTTTCTTCTTCTAATATTTTTTATATTTTATTCTTTTAAATAAACGAGTTCCGATGACAATTAGATACATGGCGTGTAATACTCTGATCTGTAGAAAGCCACTGACATTGTGAGCAGTGTATCCCATAGGGTGAGACGGTGGGCTGTAGGGGCATAGTGGTATTAAAAAAAAAGGAAAGCGTAGGGTGATAGTCGTTTAATTTCGGCAAAAACGGTGTATATACGTCCTAATATCTCAATGAATTAACTTGAAATCTTTTTTTAGGTCAAACAAAGAGCTAATGGGATAAAACTGTCATATAGTGAGCCATTGTTAATATAGTGAACCATTTTTAGTCGAATAATTTAGAGCTAAATACTCTCTCCGTTTAGATTTAGATGACGTTTTAGAAGTTTTTTTTTTCCAATATATCTGACGTTTTTCAAAAAACTAGGTAAGATATAATAATAATAATTTTATTTACTCTTTATATTATTAACATATTCAACTCTTCTAGTCTTTAGTTAATTATGAATGAGGATGCTAAAGGAATTTTGCAGTGTTTATTGTTTTATGTGAAAAAGGCAAAACGTTATATATAAAAATACGGAGGGAGTACTAGTTTAGCAATATCGAATGTATCATTTAAATAGTTATCATTCATAAATTTTATCCGGAATTGTAACTCTACTAATAAAGTTTTTTTCTAAAATGTTAGGTTCGAGTTTCAGTAGCCACGAACAAAATATTTAACAATAGAATATTGTTTCTATCCCTAAGAAATTATGAATTTTGGTCTAGAATTTATTGAATTAAAAAACGATACAAACTCGCAATATCGGAAATGATATGCTCTCAGTGTTTAGCTTGTTACCGCTTGTTTAAAATAATTTTACCGTATAGTTTAATGTTATGTACGTGCGCATAGGCCCAAACTCCAAGGGTCCAGTCAACTGGGGATTTTTTTTCTTTAATCCTATCTAATCATTTTCAAATAGAATCCAGTCCTCTCGCAACTAATCGTTGAAAATGAACTTTTCGAAATCGCCGCACGTGTGCGGATTGTTGAGACATTGACGCGGCACATGGAACCCACACATATGCAACCTCGTTGATTGGACTCGTCATGACACGTGACAATATTCATGAACTTTACGATTTCGAGACACTCGTAATGCAAAAACAGAACAGAAGAGAAAAAGTCTACTAAATTCGATTTTTCTGAGGATCATTGAAAAAAAATGTCAAAGAAAACTTCAGACATGTTTATTATTATGATTATTAGATTCCTGGATCAATCTGATAACTAAAAGTTAAACAACATTAGTTTTTTTTTCATTTTTGTCTTTAACGAGTACGACATGATCTTACTTTGCCATGAGAAGGGAATGAAACGGCGCGTTTTAGAGTTTTCTCGTCTCTGTTCATCTTCCTTTCATCAGAATCAACTACAACAGCTAAACTCCGGCAACTGTTTTTCTCCGTTTCTTCAGTTTTCTGCGCCTCATCAGCACAAGGGTCTTTGGCTGCTGCTGCTGCGACTGAGTCTACAATCTGACTGGATGAGCCGCGGCTAGAGCAAGAGATGGCCATGAGGATACGGAGACCAATCAAGAGGAGAAGAGGAAGACAGATCAAGAACAATGCGTAGTAGATGATCCACGTGAATCCTGTGTGGCTCCTGCCGTGAAATAACCATTCAAAGGCTAAGGCAATTCCTGATGTGAACGTAGCTGAGCTGCTCATCACCAAAACTTTGACGATCGCCAGGTTTGGAATCTCCAAGAATGCTCTCGTTTTGGCGAACCACCCCATCTCTGCCGTTTCCACCTGCTTCTCAGTGCCTTTCTCCTGACCCCTCTCCATTTTCAGATAGTTTTTAAAAAAAGAATTAGACCACTAGTGAGTGAAGGGTACACGTTAAATACAATTTTGATTTTTTTACTTTTAAAAAGCTAGAAGATTCTGTAATCTTACTGTTAGAAGATTTTTACTCCGAAAATTAACCTCTTTTAAGTCAAAAACAAATATTTCTCTTACTCTTCGTCTATGTTACATGAAATCGAAAGCGGACACGTGAGAGCAAAATCATATAGAAACGTAAAATCAAGATTTTTAATAAAATTAAGTAACAGATACGTATTAGATTTGTATATCTAATATATATAAGGCTTTTAAATAAAAATATATGATTCAAAATAAAAAAAATTACTTGTTCATTTTTAATAATTGTATTCCATTTAGTTGACTTACTAACATATTAGTCTTACAAAAAACATTATCAAATTAATTAATTTTAGTAGTTCACAAATATCTGTCACAATATTATTGAATATATATGCAAAGTTTTTTATAAAAGAATTGTTATACATAAAGATAATTTATAATATTAATTTTCATATCTACATGTTTTGTATTTTCTATATTTTAATACTATTAATTTTGCATTTTATATAAAACAAAAACATAATTTTATATTTTTTACTTATTCATGACATTGATTTTTTTATTTTAAATGGAAGATTGATTCCTAAACAGAAGCACTATTGTGAAGATCCCTAAGCTCAATCCACTCCTTAGACTCAATCGCTTAACTACTTTGTTGTTGATCGGATTCGTTTGTGTGAAAGAAGAGATTAGAAACGATAAAGGAAAGAGACACAAGAATCTTGTTTACCCGGTGTTCACCTCCCTCCTCCAAATCGGAGAAGGAGCTATACTCACCGGGGCTGGGCTCTGCCAGCAATCCACTAGAGTAACTCAAACTTGAGCTCTCATCGGTTTACAATGGTGCTCTCTCTATCTAGCTCTGCGATCTGTTACAACAGACTCATCAAGATCGACTTACGAGAGCAAGAGGAGGAAGACGACTTTATCTTAATCGTTTACAAAGACTACACACACGTGCAACACATGTGACTTGGTTATTACCTAAACCGGCTAAACCAACTTCCTCACTCTTTGGTTAAGCATACCAAGAGATAATTGCTGATTAAGGACATAAACCTTCACAATCTCCACCTTGTCCTTCATCAGCTTCTTGTTCTAGTGGATAACCTCGGATTCAACCTCCGAATCTAGGAGCTAACCCGCTGAACTTCTCTGCAACGTTTCTGCAGATTCTCTGCATCTTCTTGCAGTTTTCTCCTGCATCCTCCTGCAGCCTTCTCTGAGAAACAGACCTCCCAGCTTCATCTCTTCCTGAATAAAACTCATCCAGCTTCATAACTCCCTGAATAACACTCATTCAGCTTCATATCTTCTAAGCAAACTTGCTCAATCTGAGCTTCACCACTCAACGCTAACGCTTTCTTGAAATTTCTCCTAGCGTCCCTTAAGTATCAGTCTTGATACAATCCTGAAGATTTCCTCGATGCTTCTTCTTAGAGTCTCTGAACCGATCCTCTGTGCTTCAGTAACTTCAGCCTCCAAACCAATGAATCAGACTTGATGTACTCACTGAACTCTAGCTGTGACATGAACCACACCACCATCTTGAGCTATTAAAATTCTCAAGTCTTCTTAGGTTGCAAACAAGAGTTATACAACCTTGAGTTGTACTAAACTTCTTCACTGATTCTCCTTTGGCACTCTCCATAACTTGAACCTTAGATGACCACTCAACAACACCACCGAGATGAAACCATAAGCTCCACCTTTAACTGTTGCTGCAACTGAAGATCACCAACTGTATTGCCAAAACCTGTGAATCCAATACCATCTTGAAACTTCTTGAAGAACTGAATCACCTCTGCCTCTGCTTGAACGTACTGGACTTGAACATTACCCTACACCGCTGCTGTTGATAGCAGGACACGCCGCCTAACTCAACTCGGATAAGAAGACTTTCGATGTAGATAATCTCTGCTCAACTCTGTTCAAACTGATCTGCATCAATAAATCTTCAACCAACAAATCTAACCACTTGCTGCCTTCTTTAACTCTGTCTCAAACTCACAAAATCGCAATACCCCTGAGACACTTCTTCTGATGTTTCAGTGACCTGCAACGCCCTTTACCCGCCTGCAAAATTCACCAATCTCTGTACTTGCATCTCTGATTCTTCCAGACTTCACTGCAATCTCTATCTGTCCATCAGCTTCATTGTGCCATGCTTCTGATCTTTATACCTTCACTTGATTTACCTCAAGCGCCTTTACTGAGAAGATTACCCCAAGCCTTCTTATGATGCACTTACACAACTCAGATTTCCTTTGTAGTTGTCCTTACTACAAGCAAAACAATCTCTGACTTTTACTGAAATAATACCCTTGAGACAACCTTATAATTCTTTGCTCTTTGTCTCCTTCAGTTTCTGTCTTCAGAAAATTGTACAGACCACTTCTTTGGTCCCTTATACTTGAGCCGCTTTAGTCTATACGACTTGATCACTTTCTGAAGCAGCTCCACCTTGAACTAAGTATCATGTTGTTCTGTAAAACCTGCAAAACAAACTTTAGTTCTACTGCAGAATTTATTTACCACTACCTGCCTTGACGTCTCTGGACTGACGACTCTGTAGCATTCCTCTGATGAACACATATTGACGGACTGAATGATTACACACTCCACAATATCCAATAACCACTGAACCCATCTGCATATACCCTCGGTTGAAATTTTAATCTGATGATGAGAACTGTCTGCACTTGACTCTTTGTACATCTTACCATACTGAATCAACCAGAATCTTCATAACTCTTGCAAACTGATTACTATATCCTCAAAACCATTCTCCAACTGAAGCAACCTGTGAGACCTTCTGAATAAACCAAGCTCCCACTGGAGCCAAAAAAACACCTGCTGGTGTGCACTACAAACCATGTAGTAACAAGACTCCACCTGAAGCAAAACCCATTCAGACTTCACTTTTGATTCTCACACTTAGCTTCAATTCTCAGAACTTGAACTTCTGCACTTTAGCTTTGAAACCCATGTATATCACAATTTTTGAACCACTGATTATTGCTTGATATTATCCCTCAGACTTGATGATACACACGTCCTCTTAACTGCAGCCACTTCAAATTTATCTCTTTTTACCAAAAGACCCGACAGAAACCTTGCTTTGCGTTAATGCTTCACTCAACTGTACCAGCTTTGAATGTTCTGACAATTATTTCCTTGAGTGATAGTATCTGTGATAATCCCTGACATCTTGACTCTCCTTGCTGAACCTTCTGATGAACCCACTCAGAACTTGAAGTCTCTGAAATCTTCTTTACAAAATTCTTCATCTCCTTTTGCAGAAATAATGATCTCCCTTGTAAACAATACTGCAAACAACTCCAGATGAATATCCTGTGACTTCTCCTTGCTGTCTTGAGTCTTTATATCATATCACTTTATAACCAGCCAAGCTTCCTTTTACTTGACTCATGAAATAGTGTCAAGCTTCAAACCAGAAACCATACTCACGCCAACTGGTTTCTTTTACCACTGATTTTAGTATCAGCTTAGCACCATGAATCTTGTCCTTATACCTTGACATTCATCTCCTCATGGCCTGTGAGAACTCCACCCTTGAGTGACTCTTCCTAGATGCACTGCCATCATTTATCTCCAGCCACACCTTAGGAATAGTCACCTTATTCCCATAAACGAGAACCTGTCCCTGCAAACTACTTGTTGCAGTCTTCGCTCAGATTTCTTCAGCTTCTGAAACTTATTCTCATGATCCTTTCTGTGTTCTTGTGTAGACTGTGGCTGACACTTTAAGCTCTTCATGTAACAATTTCTTCATGATTCCTACCCTGAGAGCTCACCATCTTACTGCACCACCTCTTGTGACAGTACTCAGTTCATATGTTGCTTAACAGACCTATACGACAGCAACTTCAGCGCACGTATATCTGACTTCTTGAACCCATGCTGAAACCTCTAAGGCAGCCTGCCTCAGACACTTTCTTCTTACAACCAGAAGCTTCGCATAAACCCAATGATCCTGATCTTTACTCTTGTGACTGAAACCTCTGAAAACTTAACCTCAAATCTTAACCATTAACCTGAAACCTTTGATCCTCCTAAGATTTCACAACCCAACAATCTGCAGAAAACCTTTGCTTCATAACAGCTCATATACTCTTCTTCTCAAAATCACAGAGCTTTAACCATTTCTTATATATTCCAGAATCTTCATCTTGAACATCTTACTTGTCTTGACTGAGCTTGAACACCAAACTGATATCAAACCTTTACCAAACAGATTTGATCAAGGTACATCCGGATTTGTACCTCAACCCTGACTTAAAACTGATAAAGCCTGTAGATAATCTTATGTTCCACCAAGGTCTTCCTCCACTCTGATTTTAAAGAACCATCCATGAGCATCCAGAAACAATAACATATGTCATCACAGTAACTCTGTGATTGCAGCAGATGTAGTCTTGAGATTTCAACAAGCTTTCAATCAAACATCAGTCTTCTTCTTCAGCCTCATCATGTATGTACGTTGTAACAGCTTCCTTCTTCAACCTGATACTGCTTGCTTTAACCTCTGATCATTGTTTCTCTGTACTTGAGCCATCATTATAAAATCTGCAAGCTCCACATTCTTCTCCCAATAACACAGACTCTTCATAACCCAGAGAATAGAGATTTAACTTATCCATGATTTCACAATCTTGAAATCATCTTGATCCGATGAATTATTCATCACAAGCTTGACGTCTTTCAACGTTTATGACATTGACGAGAGCACCCAAGATCTTCATCTTCATACCCCTATCTTGTATCTTCGCAACTTTCAGAAAGATCGTCTCCGACGTTTCTGTTGCAGTCTCGATAATCCGATAAACCAAGATCCTTCGTTCTTTCTTGTAGGTTCTGCATCCGCTGAAATTAACAAGAGAACCTGACATCGTCTTCTGCCTTCTTCCATCTCGCGACGTCGTCGCAACTCCTCTGATTCGATTGATACGAAGTTGCGATGCTTCCATAAACCAGAATCCTCCGATTCTTGAATAACGACGTCTCCTGATAATCCTTCTCGATTCTTCCTCCTTCTGGTCCGCGATGTCTTCGTCTTCCTCGGATTGAATAACCTCAGCTCTGATACCAATTTGTGAAGATCCCTAAGCTCAATCCACTCCTTAGACTCAATCGCTTAACTACTTTGTTGTTGATCGGATTCGTTTGTGTGAAAGAAGAGATTAGAAACGATAAAGGAAAGAGACACAAGAATCTTGTTTACCCGGTGTTCACCTCCCTCCTCCAAATCGGAGAAGGAGCTATACTCACCGGGGCTGGGCTCTGCCAGCAATCCACTAGAGTAACTCAAACTTGAGCTCTCATCGGTTTACAATGGTGCTCTCTCTATCTAGCTCTGCGATCTGTTACAACAGACTCATCAAGATCGACTTACGAGAGCAAGAGGAGGAAGACGACTTTATCTTAATCGTTTACAAAGACTACACACACGTGCAACACATGTGACTTGGTTATTACCTAAACCGGCTAAACCAACTTCCTCACTCTTTGGTTAAGCATACCAAGAGATAATTGCTGATTAAGGACATAAACCTTCACAACTATGGAAAAAGAGACGACAAACAACTAGACTTGGTTATTAACAACACACGAGAGAACACTGGAGGCTAGCTAATTGATAGTGATGTAGCGGTTAGTCCCGTGCCTAGCCCAATAGTCTTTTAGATCAACAAGACACCACAGATCATATCCTTTCTGCTACTAAACAGCTTAGTAATCTTGAGAACACGTTCCCGCTCATTTTCCTCCCTCCTACCCTAGAAAGCCTCTTGTTTGGCATCTGCGGTAATGGGTGTTGCGACAAGGTGGTTGCGCAGCAAGACAATTATGTAACACTGATGTGCATGTGCACACAAGCACTTGCATTGTCTTCCTCTCATCGAAGTTTAAACCAACGTCGTTATAGTCCCAATCTGTTTTACAATTTCTTTATCTTCATCACCCAGTTTCTTGCCTTTTGGTATGTTCTCCTTCTTCTTTTTGGTCACCTTCTTCTTCTTCTTGTTGGTTGTTGAAAGAGGGAAGAGGCAACAAGTTTGTGGGTTTCACCATCACCCCCCCTCACAGCATTTCCCTCCTGACAAAGCAAAGTTGAGACTGTTTACATGGTGTTGAAGCGCACAAATGCGTTGTCCCTCTCTATGAGAGCTTTGTCTCTTTCGGTCAAAGCTTTGTCTCGTTGCAGAAGAGCTTCGTCCCGAGCTGCTAGGGATTCCTTTTTAGCAAAGAGAGCTTGGTCTCTTTCGAGTACAAGGATGGACATAATCTTCTTGTTCATGACCAAGGCTAGAAGAAGAGAGAAGCTCAATACTTAGAGCATCCACAATGGTGAACCCCATTGTGGAGTCCTTAGGAATAAATTATAAATTTTTTTTTTTTTTTTTTTTGAATAGTTAAGGATTCTTGTGAAAGGAGAGTGTACAATGGTGAATCCGAATTTGGAATCCTTCGGAATAAAAAAATAATTTTTTTTTTGTTTCGTGAAATGTAATTTTTATATATTAAACTCTTAAATAGAATAACTAACATAAAATAGTAGAAATAAACTTTAATAATAATAATTAAACATATAAATATAACAATTTAAAATAAAAACAATAATTAAACATAAAGATAGAAAAATTCCTAAATAAAAACATTATTAAATATAAAAATTGCACATAAGAGTTTATAAGATGATTGAATATTAAAACACTAATTAAACATAAAGATACATTAATTGAACATTAAGATACAATAATTAAACATAATCAAGGGCACCACTTTTGGTCATGCCTCAGCTCCCTCCAGCAGTGATCCATGGTGAACTTGGAGTCGGTTGTTTTGAAGAATATTTCCAACGCCGCCTTCATCACATCAAAGTAACACCCATTTGCAAAGTACTAAAACATTTAAAACAATCATATCAAAGGCGGTAGGAAGGTAGAAACCAAACAACTAGCATTTATGCGCAAGCACAATCAATACAAGCACAATCAATACTAACTTGCATTCATTACTAAAGCAAATCAATTCTAAAGCATTTCGATACAAATCATTTCATACAGAAGAGAGTAGGAATCGTACCTTAATTATAAAGACACTCTTGACCTTTAGTAGTTGATCTGCTTTACTTCTTGGAAGCTCTTCCTGCATAACCATTAAATCACACAGTCAAAAGTTTTTAAAAAATGTCATCAAGAAACAAGGAAATAGCACAAGAGAGATACTTACCACTCAGGTACATAGCAGCCAAACCCATGAATACTATTGCGGCCACCATTACACAAACTGCCAATGCAAACACAATTGTATTCTCTGATTTCTTCTTCACCTCACACACCGTCTTCTGTAGCTTAAGCATCTTCTGGTCACACTCAAAAGCTTGATCCTTGAGCTGTCTGACATGTCTCTGAACCTCACTCAGCTCCTCCGTTAAAGCCACATCCCACCATTTCCATATGTGGCAGCCACCATCATCGACATTGGGGCACGAGAAGTATCTTCGGTATGGATCCTTAGCTGTGTAAGAGCATTTGACAACAGGCTGAGCACCACAGTAGCAAGCCGTAGGGATTCCATCATCAGCCTCTGGTTGGGGTGGGAACTGATCCGGCTCGGCATTGCAGTAGGGACTCTCAGCTTCATCCGCGTACATCTTGGCTTCAGCTTCAAGAAGGGAGCTCATGTCTATAGAGTTTGATGATGAAGAAGGCTGAGAGTAGCTGTAATCTTGGCCCATTTGGTTAACCTGAGACAAATGATGAACGAAGATAGTTAAAAACAACAATAACTTAAACCGATAACAACATATGGTTTCAATAACAAGAACATAGTTACAGCAACAAAATGAAGGAAGCAAACAACATATGGATTTAAAAAAATGACGAACCGATTGAAAGCGAATACATATCAACCTAAAAGGTTATGAAACCGTTGACAAAAAAAAAAAATCCCGTTTGATACGAAATTCATTTTGAAACCGGGGACGGAGAAATAAGATAATATCCGCTTTCGATTGAAACACAAATCTTGTCAAAACCCTTTCTATACACGCCCATACAGGATCTAAACCCCAAATCGATTTAACCCCAAATTTTTGGAAAACCCTAATTTCAATCATAAACCCAAATCGATTCGAACCCGTTCCCGAACCCTTAAAGGAGAGGAAACAAGTTGAAACCTAGGCTAAATCGAACAAACATACAGGTTTAACCTTTGATTTACCTTCGTGAAGACGATCGCTTTCAATCCCCCAAATATCGTCTTTCCTCGAGGTCTCGTTTTTTTTTTTCAATTTCGGTCGAGAATGACCAATTTTTTTAAACCAAAACCAAAAACAAACTGAGCCAATCCCACTCAGCTGTTGCCACGTAGCTAAGGATCAACTCCTTAAACTCCTTCCCGACGGACCAATCCTTAGGAATATTAACATAATTATTATTATTATATTACGACTAACCTATGTACTTGTGCTAAGGATTGCTTGTGAACCCCCGTTACGGACGCTCTTACTTACTCTTGTCATTTACTAAAGTACCCTTCATCTCTAATTCCAGCCAATAACAAACATCAAGGGCACAGCCAATAACAAACATCAAGGGCACTTTCGCCTTTTTCATCTTTCTGTGTAGACTACACTATTTCAAAAGGATCCTTCATTGTGTGTATAACAAGAAAAACTGACACTCTTTTTTCATCTTCAGCATAAAATGTGAGTGATACTAAAACCATAACTTGTTCAACATACGAGTTTAAATAACCATTGAGAATGTCCCACAGGTGAAGAAGCTACGACTTAGCTTCTTCTCTTATTCATAATAGATTCATGAGAGACAAGAGCACGGTGATCAAATTCATTCATTCATTCAAGCGTAGAGATCAATCCCCCAAAACTTGGCCGGTTGGTTCGTACGGTACTTTCTGTCCATGCTCTTGATCACTTCCATGTCCTCTTTCGCCAGTTCGAAATCGAAAACCTTAAAATTCTCTTCCAACCTCTCAGGCTTCGATGTCTTTGGTATCACCACTGTGTTCCTCTGTATCCCCCACCTCAGCACCACCTGTGCCACTGTCTTTTTGTACTTCTCCGCCACTTCCTGTCAACAACAACAAGAAGGATTCTTCAGACAACAGTCAAAGTGTTCAATCTTTTTAACTGTTTCAATCCAAACAAATAATAAGCTGGCCTTACTTTGAGAGCTGGGTCATCGAGACATGACACGGTACCAAACCACTCTGCATTAGCCGTGGCACCTCCCAGAGGAGTATGAGCTGTGACACAGATACCATGCTTTTGGCAGAATTTCACAAGAGAGTCGCGTTGGAAGTAAGGATGTGTCTCTATCTGATTCACTGCAGGCTTGATCTTGGAGTAAGCCAAGCAATCTCTCGTTAGAAACACGTCATAGTTACTGCAACCAAATGAAATCAGCAACCAAAACAAAAGGCGTAGATAAGATATTGTGAGACCATTGTATTTAATAATTAAGAAAAAGAAGTATCTAGATGATTTTCTTCTAGCCTCCTATACCTGATTCCAATGCTGCGGACCAGACCCATAGAAACAAGCTTTTCCATGTCATGCCATGTAGTTTCAAGAGAAATGGTGGTATCTATGTCCAACACTCCATCATCGCCCAAAGCACTGTCGGTGGTTCCAACTCCTGCAAAAGCACATATGGATTAGTCTATCTACTTGAGACAGAGTTATCAGGAAGAGATGTTGTTACCAGTGTGCTTAGTTGCAACAGGGAAATGAACGAGGTAAAGGTCGAGATAATCAAGTTGAAGTTTCTTGAGACTGTCCTTGCACGCCTCAATAACATGGCCATGGTCTGAGTTCCATAGCTGCAAAAAAAAAAACAAAGAAAGATCAGAGCTCAAGAGTTATCTCATTTCTCATCTTTTAAGATTAAAGATAAGTAGAATGAGGGTGGGGGTGGGACCTTGGTTGTAACGAAGAGATCCTCTCTCTTAACTAAACCTTCCTTGAATGCTTCCGAGAGAGCCTCACCAACTTCAGCTTCGTTCTTATAATCAGCTGTGCCCAAGTAAAATCATACATAATAAGACGCAACAGAAGAAAGCTACTCCTATTAATCACAAAGAAAACTTAAACCTGTGAGCTTTCTATATAACAAAAAAAAGTAAAAATAAAACAATTAGATCATTCTCAGGAGGATTCACTTCAAATTAAAAAATTAACAAAGCTCAAATCTTTAGACATTTTCCGAATTAAAAATTCCAGCTTTGGAAAAACCCATTACTCTAATTCACATCTCCAGACGAACCCCCAAGCAACAGCACAAAAGATCTGAGAGAGAAAGAGTAAGAGAGAGAGTACCAGCACAGTCGAGGTGGCGGTAGCCGATCTTGATGGAGTTGATGACGAGGTCTCGAATCCCTTCCTTCTCCATTCTCCACACTCCTAAGCCGACGATCGGCATCTTGTAGCCACTGTTCAGGGTTATCTCCATTTTCTTCTTCCTGATAGGGTGAGTATCTGGTGAGATTGAGAGTTGTCACTCGAGTGTTTCTGGTAACGCACACGTTGTTTAGATCTTAAAAAAAAGATGATGATCAATCGTGAGAGTTTAATGGGCCAGCTAATTACTCATCCTTAATGGGCTAGCTAATATCATATGGTTAGGCCCAATTGAAATACGCAACGTTTGGTATAAAAGATAAACACTGTTTCCAAGTTTACTTTGCTTCGGTGTTGGGTTCATCAATTGTTCTCTCTCTCTTTATCTCTCTCTCAGGTAATTCTCCAATCTGTAGCTCAATCGATCGATATCCCTAGTTTTCATCTGATAATCTCAAAAGCTAGCTTTCGATTCTGCTTTTGTGTTTGTATCGCTCTTATACCTACCAAATAGCTTATTTGTTGTGATTGGATTCTTCAGATTTGGGGTGAGTAATATAAGAATTGGTCACTTAGTTAGGTTTATAAGGATCTTAATCTTCGTGGGTAAGGTTGGATTGTGCGAATTCTAGATCATTCTTCGAATCTAGGTTTTGATAGAATATGCCAAAGCATATCTCCTATATGCTAGGAACTGTCTAACGATCTTGTTACGATCTTGTTGTATTTAAACATTACGTCTTGTACATTATTGATCAAGGGAAATACAATCACTTACATGGTATCAGAGCTTATGAGCTTCTGAGACCTTCTCTTCTTCTTCTTCTTATTTCTTCTTCCTTCTTTCTTTCTCTAAAGTCATTTCAATGGCGGACCAACCCAACAATGGTGCTGAACGTGCGTTTGGGGTTACGAATATCAAACATCATATCCCTCTAATTTTGGATTTCGAAGATCATAATTATGATGCTTGGCGTGAGCTTTTCCTCACACACTGTCTCGCATTCGATGTCCTCGGACACTTCGACGGCACGGCTCTTCCAGAAAATGACGACGACACTCCTTGGAAAAAGAGGGACGGTCTGGTTAAGCTGTGGCTATACGGAACTCTAACCCAACCTCTGTTTCGTACGACTTTCCAAACTGGCGGGTCAGCTCGGGACATATGGTTGCGCATCGAGAACCAATTCAGAAACAACAAAGAGGCTAGGGTAATCCAACTCGATCACGATCTACGCACCACAGAAATTGGAGATCGCTCCATTCATGACTACTCTCAAGCCTTGAAGTCACTCGCCGATCTCTTGTCAAACCTTGATGCGCCTGTGGCTGATCGAACACTTGTCATGTACCTCCTTAACGGCCTGAATGAAAAATATGATAACATCATCAATGTTATCAAACACAAGGAACCACTACCAACGTTTGACTCTGCCAAGTACATGCTACTCAATGAGGAAACGAGACTGAAGAAAGGCAACAAAACACCAGCGACATCAGACAATGCATCTTCCTCGACGGTTCTCACGGTCTCTACTGAAAAGCCACAGCCTCAACGCTTCAACAATGGAAACAAAAGACAAAGCAACAGAGGTCGCGGTCGCGGACGAAACAATCAACAACGCCCTTGGAACAACAACTGGAACAATAATTGGAACAACAACTGGAATCCAGCGTGGCCAATGCCCTACATGTCTGGACCAATGATGCAGTGGCCCAACTACCCCACGCCCTGGACACAACAGCCAGCTAGAGGAATCCTTGGACCGGCTCCACAACGTCCTCCTCAGGCTCTTCTGACTGATGCTCAATACCAGCCGACTACTGACTTCGCACACGCCTTCAACACCATGACATTGGCGGATCCAGGTGCGGCCAATTGGTATATGGACTCAGGGGCAACGGCTCATTTAGCATCGACGTCAGGTATATTAAATTCTGTTCTTAAAAACTGCACCGGAACAACGGTCATGGTTGGTAACGGTTCACGTATCCCTATATCCTCCTCTGGTTCTGCTTGCTTATCATCTTCTTCTCGTCCGTTATCTTTACAAAATGTGCTTGTTGCTCCTAACATTATTAAAAATCTTATCTCTGTTCGTCGGTTTACTAATGACAATTGGTGTTCTGTTGAATTTGACCCCTTTGGTTTTTCTATAAAGGATCTCAACACCAAGAAGATTCTGCTCCGCAGTAACAGCTCGGGGGAGCTCTATTCTGTGCCTTGCAAAATCAATAAACCGGCGTCCTCTCATCAAGCTCTCGTTGTTGCATCTCCTTCTCTATGGCATAAAAGGCTTGGTCATGTCAACAACGCTTCTCTTCGCACCTTAATCTCAAATAATTCTATTTCTTGTAATAAAAACAAGCTTCCTCGTTGTTGTGAGGCTTGTCAAATGGGTAAACACTTGAAACTTCCATTCTTTGATTCGAATAAAACTGTTTCTTCTCCTTTTGAATTGGTGCATTCAGACTTATGGACGTCACCAATTACAAGCAACAGTGGCATTCGATATTATGTGCTTTTCTTGGATCATTACTCTCATTTTTTGTGGGTCTATCCTTTAAGGAAAAAATCTGAAGTGTTTTCAAAGTTTACTCACTTCTCTGCCTTTGTTAAAACGCAGTTTCACTCTTCCATCAGATCTTTTCAATGCGATAATGGTGGCGAGTATAACAATACCAACTTTCAAAACTTCTTCTCCTCCAATGGTATTGTGGTCCGATTTTCGTGTCCTCACACTTCTCAACAGAACGGACGTTCCGAGAGAATGATACGAACTATCAATAACACTATCAGGACCCTTCTCTTTCAAGCTCGCCTCCCACCATCATATTGGGTGGAAGCTCTTCATACTGCGGTTCATCTTTTAAATATTCTCCCTTCCTCCTCTATTCAAAACAAAGTGCCATACACCACTCTATACCAAAAAGAGCCCTCCTACCTTCATCTCAAAACCTTCGGTTGCTTATGTTTCCCAAACTTAAACCATTCTAAGCTTCACAAACTTGCGGCTAGATCAACCCCATGTCTCTTCCTTGGATATCCCACAAACCACAAAGGTTACCGCTGCCTTGATCTCAAAACAAGGAAAATAATCATATCACGCCATGTGGTATTTGATGAGTCTATCTTTCCCTTAGCCGAAACTCAACCCATTCTAAATACTCACCCGTATGTTTTTCTTGACACCACTTCTGAGCCATCTCAAATGTTCAAAAACATTCTTCAGAAACCTATGTTCACGGCTCCTTCTATCCAAACGGCAACCTCTCTTCCTGCTCCTCTGATTTTCCCTCCTCCAGCTCCTCAACGTCACCATATGACCACTAGGAGTAGGGATGGCACGCGAAAACAGAGAACTGTTCTCAACTTAAACACTTCCACTGTCTCACCAATTCCAACCAGTCACTTAAAAGCTCTAAGGGATCCTAATTGGAACCCTTCCATGACTGTTGAATACGATGCTTTGATTAAGAATAAGACATTTAATCTTGTTCGTCGCCCACCTGATGCTAACATAGTGCGTTCAATGTGGCTATATAAGCATAAAACTGATGCAGATGGACAGGTTCGCCGTCACAAATCAAGACTGGTGGCTAATGGAAAGTCTCAGGAACATGGCCTAGACTATGATGAAACATTTAGCCCAGTTGTGAAGCCGGTAACTATACGTGCGGTGCTTCATCTTGCTCTGCAGAGATCATGGGAGGTTCACCATTTAGACGTAAAGAACGCATTTCTACACGGATCTCTTGACAAACCGGTGTATATGCATCAGCCTCCTGGCATGGTAGACGATACCAAGCCGCATCATGTGTGTAAGCTGGAGAAAGCTATCTATGGTTTAAAACAAGCTCCCCGTGCTTGGAATGCTCGCTTCTCTTCCTTCATCGAACGCCTTGGATTCCGAAAGAGCTCCAGTGACACCTCCTTGTTCACATATACTAAAGGAACAGACGAAGCCTTCATCCTACTGTACGTCGACGACATTCTTCTTACCACCTCTTCGGCGCAACTACGAGAACTTATCACGTCCCTGCTTAAGAAAGAATTCGAGATGTCAGACGAAGGGAAACTCAAGTTCTTCTTGGGTGTCAAAGTAGACTACAACACCAAAGGTATGCTACTAACGCAGACTGCGTATGCAAAAGAAATTTTGCAGCGTGCTCAAATGCAAGACTGTAAACCAGTAACCACTCCAGTTGACTTGAACTCCAAACTTTCACAAGAAGGAGGCGAAAAAATAGACGACCCGACCTTATATCGCAGTCTAGCAGGTGCCTTGCAGTACCTGACCCTAACTCGGCCTGATATCCAGTATGCTGTGCATCAACTATGCTTGTTCATGCATGATCCTCGAGCCACTCATCTAACTGCATTAAAACGGGTCCTGCGCTACCTTCAGGGAACTTTATCTGAGGGGTTACAGCTCTTCAAATCCGGCTCCAACGCACTGACTGCCTACACAGACGCTGACTGGGCAGGCTGTCCAGACACACGCCGTTCAACCTCAGGCTATTGCATCTACCTCGGAGACAATCTCATATCTTGGTCCTCGAAACGCCAACCAACGGTTTCGAGATCAAGTTCAGAAGCAGAGTACAAGGGAGTGGCCAATGTAGTAGCTGAAACGTGTTGGATAAGAAATCTACTTCTTGAACTGAAATGCCCGCTCAACACAGCCACGCTAGTCTACTGCGATAACATTAGTGCAGTGTACCTCTCCACCAATCCAGTGAAGCATCAACGAACAAAGCATGTGGAAATTGATATTCACTTTGTGCGTGAGAAAGTCAATATGGGGCAAGTACGCGTTCTTCATGTTCCGTCTTCATCTCAGTACGCAGACATATTCACTAAAGCTCTCCCTTCATCTCTCTTCAACGAATTCAAACACAGTCTATCCGTTCGAGCGCCAAACGATTAGACTGAGGGGGAGTGATAGAATATGCCAAAGCATATCTCCTATATGCTAGGAACTGTCTAACGATCTTGTTACGATCTTGTTGTATTTAAACATTACGTCTTGTACATTATTGATCAAGGGAAATACAATCACTTACAGGTTTTCTTATGATTCGAATTAGTGAAAAGCCTTAACTTTATGAAGGCCCTTGTTCTCCTTTCCCTAAATTTATGTAAAGGATTATGCTTTTGGATCTCTCAGTGGTTCTTATATAAGTGACGTTTCTTTTTGGCTAGGTTGAAAGTTGGGTGTCTGCGTTATTTATCTACCTCCTACACTATGGTAAGTGCCTTTTTGAACCTGTTTTATCCACAAAGGTTTCTCTTTTAACCTTCAATCAATAATCAGTTTAACATAATGCAGTTTTTCGACGGATACCATTACCATGGAACCTCCTTTGAGCAGACTTACCGGTGCTATCCTGCATCTTTTATCGACAAGGTTTTTTTATCACATCTCTCTCTACTTTCCGTTTGATAAGTTAATCTGAGAGTGTGCGGTGTTATGTTGAAACCGTAGTCGTCTGAGTGAATTCATAACAACGCTGAGTTTGAAATTTTGAATTGTGATTGCTTGAGTTCCTAATTTCTGCTACCTTTTCTCTCTTTTGCAGCCCCAAATTGAAAGTGGTGACAAGAGTAAGACTTTTTTTTTCTTTTTTTCATGTCTGTTTCCAGTCAATTGCTGTTACTTTTTATATTATTCATGTTTGAAGTTTGACTGTGTGTCTGTTAAAATCTATTTCAGTTATAATGCCACCATCAGCACTTGACCGTCTCGGTATGCCAATACGCTCTCTCTCTCTCTCTCTCTCTCTCTCTCTCTCTTTAGGAGTTTGTTTTACTAATTATCAGAGTACTAATGTTGGGGGGAACTTTACAGCCTCTTTGCATATTGACTACCCCATGCTGTTTGAGCTTCGTAATGCTGGAATCGAACGTGTTTCACACTGTGGAGTCCTCGAGTTCATCGCTGAAGAAGGCATGATTTACATGCCATATTGGGTAAGTTATCAGTTTCCTCGTTGGATTGTCAATTGAAACACTCTTTGATCATGAGGCCTGATTGTTTTGCTACTTTGATGCGTTACCAGATGATGCAGAATCTGCTGCTGCAAGAAGGAGACATTGTGAAAGTCAGAAACGTCACTCTTCCAAAGGGAACCTATGTTAAGCTACAGCCGCACACCACGGACTTCCTGGATATATCTAATCCGAAAGCCATGTGAGTCCCTCATCTACTTTGTCTTGTTGATTCTTGCTTTGGATAGTGTACTTTCTTGTGCTGACGAAAGAATGAAACCTTTGCAGCTTGGAGACTGCTTTGAGGAATTACTCATGCCTAACCACTGGGGATAGCATTATGGTTCCATACAACAATAAGAAGTACTTTATAGATATAGTTGAAACAAAGCCTGCTAATGGAATCAGCATCATAGAGACAGACTGTGAGGTTGATTTTGCGCCTCCCCTTGATTACAAGGAGCCTGAACGTCCCAAAACAGCACCTGCTGCAGCTAAGGGTCCGGCTAAAGGTATGTATCTATTGGACATGGAATCATCACTCATCAGATTGAGTTATTATTAGCTTCATGGTTTTTTTTTTTTTTTTTTTCAAATTCAGCAGAGGAAGTTGTGCCTGAACCTGAACCAAAGTTCAACCCTTTCACTGGATCTGGAAGACGGTTAGATGGGAGACCTCTTTCGTATGAGCCGCCAGCTGCATCTGCTTCCTCCTCCTCTAGCTCAAAAGATAAACAGCCTGCTGTTGCTAATGGGAATGGACAGGCTTCTGTAGCGAGTAGTAGCTCTGCTCGACAGGCTCAAGGAAAGCTTGTGTTTGGGGGAAACGCAAACCGTGCTCCAAAAGAAGCTCCAAAGGTAGTCTTTTCAAACTTTGTGATAATTGAGAATAGCTGCAATGGGACTGAGAGACAAAATACAAATGAATGGTTGTTCTCTTAATTTTGTTTTTTCTTTCAGGTTGGAGCTGGAAAAGAGACGAAACCAGAGGAAGAGGAGAAGAAAGAAGAGCCTAAGTTCCAAGCTTTCACTGGGAAGAAGTATTCGTTGAGGGGTTGATCAGTCTCTGCTCAGTTTATTTTTATGATCGTCTCATGTTGTGTACTATAACTATTCGTTGTACTTCGAATCAAACAAGGAAAAACGAATAATTTAATAAATTTATTGCTTGATATGTCGCAGGGTCTGTGATTTGGAAACTAAATCAAGTCATGTCTTCTTTCTCTGAGTTTTTTTCTGTACAAATTTGTGATCTCTGATATTGTCTTTGCTGTGACCAAATCTTATGGTATAGCGATGGATGCTCACATTATTGCATAATGGCTCTGAGTGCATCTTTTACATATTCGTACTTGAATTCAAAGCCAAGCTCTTTGGCTCTTACAGGTAAGACCTGTCCTTCAAGAACCACAGTGGCAGCTGCCTAGCTGCTGACACATCTCCCCAAGCCTGACCGGGTTTGGCGCAGTCCCATTTGTTACTCCTGCAAAGACCAACACCAAGAGCATTCTGCTTTAGCTTTTGACCTTGTCTAGTTTAGCAATATTAGCACATGTTATGTATGCTGTTATCTTGATAGGATGGTTTAGTGAGGGCCTCGTAGATTAGATTCACCAAGTCATCCACGTGAATCTATCGTGTGTTCTGATTTGATCGTTAACAGTGAGTGGTGGAGGGGAAATATTGAAACAACAGGGGAAGAAAACTTAACGGGCCCTTAATGGGCTTTCACGATTGAAGCCCATTCACCCTAATTTCTGGCCCAAAGGTGAACCCTGCGGGTTTTAGAAATGTTTCTGTCTAAGAGCGTGCGAGACGGAGAGGAAGAGGGAGAGAGAGATGGCGGCGGCGATGCAGTGGTGCGGCGCGATGACGCGACGGATTATGATGGCGCAGGGTACGCCAGCAGCAGTGACGAGGTATACTTCGTTAACCCCGGCGGCGGCGGCGATGGAAGTGTGCGGGAGAGGGGATACTAAGACGAAGAAAGGGAAAAGGTTCAAAGGATCGTACGGGAACTCGAGAGGGAAGAAGCAGAAGATGATTGAGAGGATCAAAGACAAGCTCGAGGTTCCCAGGTCCACTCCTTGGCCTCTCCCTTTCAAGCTCATCTGAAGATTTTCACTATCGTTTCGGTTTTTTCTCCTTTAATGACTTTCCAGTTCTTTAATTTGTCTGTATACTTCTTCTTCATGAATCATTGAGTATAAACTCGTCTGTGTTTTTTTTGTTTGATTGAATAAAATGTTGCTGGATTGTTGATGCCAATTTGTGCAGAAGAATGTTGATTTTCATTAAGGAGTTATTTTTGGTTTTTTAATTGACCATTACCATCGGTCCATCGTATATTGTTGTCTAGTTAAGTTGGTGTAGGAAGATTGTAGACCCGAGCCACATTGGTGTGATAGAATGTGTGTCACACAACAGACACAACAGACGAATGTTGAATCATGTTCGGATGGTTGAATGTAGGAGAGTTCAGTTATACAAAAATTCTAGAGCCTCGTAAGATGTTCATTGCATATTGTAATGGACGATTGTGTTAAACTCGTTTGGTTTCGTTTAATGTTTTATTTTAAATATGTATCATCATGGATCAATGGTGCAAGCAGGAGAGGTCAGAAAGTTTCATGATTTTAGCTTATTGTTTTTGTTGTTTGAAAAGGATCTAGTTCCAAGATATCATCTTGAGTTAACCATCATAGATGATTGCGCTCTCGATATTTAGAGTGATTTGGTTGTTACGTTATTTGCTTAACGTCTTTCTTTCCTTGAGTTTATTTTGAGTGTTTGGATTCCAACGTCTGTACTTGAACCTGCGTTAGGATGGAGCTGGGTGTTTTCACTTTCAAAAGATTGTTTCTTTTTTCTTTCATAGCGACTGTGTTCTTTACTTAAAAGCAGAAGAAGTATACTAGTTTTTTACTCAATGAACATTTTAGGAGTCATTGGGCTTGAAACGTTTTCTTGTAATAAGGCCATAACTAATTCCAATCATTACTCATGTGAAGAGATTAGTCGTTGCAGAAACTAGGACAAGAGTCTGATATTATATCACGCACATAACCAATGATGATAGAACTAGGATCACAATCAGATAAATCTCTTGTCTGTTTCCAAATCAAAAGCCCTCCCATTATAGCAAAACAAACTGAGAGATCAACGCTAAGCTGTTCAAACATCTAATTCATCAAACACAGAAACAAAAAAACCCACCTAAATGATATACAGCCTTAAAAAAACATTGATGTGAACGCGTTCAGAAAAACGTGGTCATGCTTTTTCTCCAGGTAAGAGATCTCCGAGTTGTCGGAAGTGGAGGCGTGAAGCTCAGACCAAACATCTCCTTCATTGCTCTTCCTTGCTCAACGAACCTTACGAGCTTCGCTACAACAGCTGCGCTATCGACCGCGTGGGTTATGTCCATGGGTTTACTCCAGAGCTGGTTTGCCAGCTGCAACCGCCGGCGTTTCGAGTTAACATCGATCCCAAACTTCTCATAAAGCCTCTTCCTTTCTTCTACAGAAAACCTCTTCCCAACCAGCTTGCTTAGCATACGTCTCTCCCTCTGAAGTGCCTTCAAACTACAACGATACCAAAAAAAACGCGAAGGTAAAATAAAACACTAGCTGTTTTTCTGCGGATGCAAACGCGAAATGCTAAAGGAACTAACTAACCTTGAAGCTACTGTGAGCGTTTGTCCTCTTTCAAAGGCTTTGTTTCCTTGAGAAAAGCTTTCTTTCATAAAGGAGAGTCTTCTTAGCTCTACTCCGATGTATATCGAATCTGCTTGATCTCCCGTGAAGAGCAAGAAGAAGTATGTTCTGTGCACTAACGAGACATGACATGTCTGCCAAAGTTCCAGAATCTGTTCCCTTTGTCTGTTGAATTCCTCTGCCCAGTTCGTCATTGTCCCAGACACCTCTTTCTCCATAGCCTCCAGACCAATGTCATTCCCCATTTTTCCTGAATTATCAGGATCCGAAACCTGAAACAACAAAGCTTGACACGTGAGTAATTTTGACCATCTAAGGATCCAAAACCTGAACACAAAGTTTGGCGTAAGAAGTTCAATCATTCGTAGCAAAAGAAAGAGGTGGTTCTTACCATCTCCTTGAGCCCTTCAACAAATGACCGGATGCTGGTGATACCTCCATCTTCTCCCACCATTGGTGTTCCAACGCTGTGAGCCTCAGTGGAATCGGTTCCGCGAGAAGACATTGAGTCATTCCTCAACAATTTATTACCAGAGCCAGACTCTAACTCAGGAAACGCAATACCATGAACCTCCGGTCTTCCAGGGTAGTCTATCTCCAGGGCGTCAGGGGGAGTGCTTGTCCCCGGCGCAGTATCTCCGCGGCTCCAACTCTTCCTCACCCTAACGCTTCTAACACTTGACGGATTCCTATTTTGAGCGACACCTGTTCCACCGTTTGCCGTTGCACTGTGGCCCAAATGTGTTTCTGCGTCTGCCCTTTCTTCATCGTTGTTAACAATGTCACTGGCTGATTCGTCCACTTCAATGCATTGTACTTCCTTGCAATATTCTTCAGATTGATCTCCTGAACGATCAGGAGACAATACTTCCTCCAGATCCTCGTCAGGGTGAGACCTAAGAGGAGCTCTTGCAGTCGACAGAGGCGTGGACGTGCCATCTGATATGAGACTAGTCCTGTCTGGATCAACCACGCCCGATGCTTCTGACACTGAGCCATCGCCCCACTTGTTGTTACGGTTACGGAAATGTGGAGTTCCAGCCTTCGAAAAAGGGAAGAAAATAAGCAATCGGTTGAGGCAGAAATGCAATCACATCTGCAGGTTATTAGATTATTCGATTATTTGATTATATGTCGATTAAACTGATACCTTCGAAGATTCATCTTGTTCAACCATCCTCATGTAGTCTTCAAGCCGAGACTGAGCAAGATCCCGCTGTTTAGTCATTTCTACGAGTTGCTTCTCCATCTGCACAACATCATAACCTTAATCAGAGTAAATCCAACTACCTATAAATCAACCAAGCATGCCAACGGATCTGTGGAATTACTTTTGGGTTTTCATTGAAGCACATACCTTTTGTATCTGAAGATCTTTCTTTCTCAGCACAACCCCACAATCGCAACTTGAGGAGGCAGGGGCTGGGTTTCTCAGCTCGCTTTCGAGCCTGGCTAGCTCACGCTGTAGTTGCTTCACCAAAGCTTTGTCTGACATAACAACGTTGATCTGTGCCTTCGTGGTGACTTCCTTAGCACAGCAGGCAAACAAAAGCGTGTTTCTAGTCTGCTCCACATGGCTCCTTGCTGGGCTTAGCGTGCAGACTATGGCGGTTCTGGCATTTCCCCCCAAACACGGCTGAAGAATGCGTGTGAGCTTGGAGTCTCTATAGTTGATGTGTCCTTGTCTTCCCATGCTGCATCATGGTGATAGTCTTTATGTTAATGCACATTATCTCTCAAAAAGACAAATAGAGAAGCTTGTACAGACCCGTCTTTTGTTTCATCGATATGGAACTCTACCAAATGTTTAAAAAAAAACTTTGGCATAACCAAAGTATTACTTCCGCACCTGAGTTTGCGTATCACAGTTCCTAGAGTAAGCAAACTTCGATTGATGTGACAACCCTCCTTAAGTCTTGCACCAGCGGATAAGGCCTGCGATGCGCGCTCGCTCCCGGCCAAATCAATGAAATTCTGTACATAAAGAACAATGACCACAAACACGATGACTGGGCAAAATTTAGAGCATTATGACCCAAAACAGATAAAGCAGATAAGTACATACCACACTCGCTATGAGAGTGGCTGAGTTTTCTTTGCCTAGGAACTCACGAGCAGAGCTTTCAACTGTCTATAAAAAATTAGCAACTAAGATAAGGCACTAAGCTATAAAAGAGATAAATCTTTGTTCTTTAGATCATCCACTGATAGATTAGAGCTTTACTAGTTTAATAATTTGATGAGATCTAGAACTTTTCTGATTCAATGAGGTTTCGCCAATCTTCCGCTGCGCTGCAAAAAGTTCAACGAGGAAACGTGACAAGAGATCCTTCTCAGACAGCAATTTATACATGAAAACTTGTCTCAAAGCATAAGCAAACTACAAAACTACCAAATGGCTCGTAGTAATGGAAAATGGGTGGACTTTCTGAGGTCAATACCTTCACAAACAGAGATCAGATCCTTCAAATGGTTCCAGTCTCTCAGGACTTCCTCTGTTGTTTTTTCAACGACGGCTCCTTTCTGAATGGAATAGACGACAAGAGTGAAGAGTCACACAAGGTTATTAACTAAAAGACTTCTCAGTAAAGAGAAATAATCTTTCACCTCAGGATCATCTCGTAGCCTCAGTGGTGTACTATCCGGGCTGAGAAGATCTCGGATGGCCTCATTGTATATCTCTATAGCCGAAAATTTCACAACAAACGCCCTATCTTCATGCTGCAGCGTCCAGTGCAATTAGTGAAAACGGTGAATACATATCTTAGTATGGAGAACAATATCAGACTTGAATTTTTGGCAGTACCTTAAATATATAGTCAAATATGTCAGCCACGGCAAACTCAGTTATACCAGTCATTGTGTATGTCTTTCCACTGCTTGTCTGACCATATGCGAAAATACTAGCTGGGAACCAATAATTATTTAAAAGTTTAGCTTTTGATGCCATCGATATCTATGTATCATCACAGCGATCAAAGAAGCTTACAGTTGATTCCTTTGACAACCGAGAGAGCAACTTCCTTGGGACCATCCTCGTAAACTTGTCTGGTTGGGCATTCACCTCGGTACACTCTATCTGTCATCAATATGTCAACAGAGAAATGAGCATCCACAGATGACTCACATATATGATGTTTAAGCTTAAAATTCAAGAAGACAAGGCCAGGTAGAAATTAGTTTTTAGAGAGGTTAAGACAGTGAAAAATATGTACTGTGAACAAAATATACCGCCCAAGATGGTTTTGGATGAAAGGTAAGGTTGTTATAAGACGCAGTACAGATACTGTTCGGTGTTTCAAAGAAACAAATTTAAAAAATGAAGTTGATCTTAGTATATAGTCGTAATATAAACTATAAACAACAGAAGCAATCCTTACCGAAGGTGTATGCAGAAGGAAAAGTTGAGCCTTCGCGCAACGTGTTTCTATACAAAACGGTGGTGTCATTGATGCATTCCCAATCTGCAGCTTCATTAGCCAAGATCTCTTTCTCGTTCAGAGGTCTCAGTCTGACCAGAACCATTATCTTCTCTTCACGGGCTACAGGCACCTGTGTCTTGTCCATTTTCTTCAGCTCTTCTCCAGCAATCGCTCCCATTGGTAACTTGTCAGATCACAGTGATGAAACAGTGAGCTCTTTAAGCAGAGGAATCTCGAGCCAGTTTTCCTGAAATAGTTCAAACGTTAACATTGGTGTATTCGTGCATTACGTTGATATTTTGACGATTGATGAAAGCTTTGAAGAGTAGAAAAGGAATGAGAAGAGAACGAAAGAGTCCTTATTTTCCAACTAACACAACCATAAAGTAATGATAAAAGGTCAGACATCTCATCTTACCAAACTAAAAACAAGAAGCATGCATAGAAAATTCCTTTAGTGTTTCCCAAAAGAAGAGAGAAAATGTGGATTCCACAGCAATTAAATGACCAGAGTTTCAAAATTTATTCAAAACACTAGTTAAAAAAAAACAGAAAGAAAAAAGATACCGAAAGAGAGATGACTTATAAACAGGGATAAGGTTGTTAATAAAAAATATGATAACAGAGTTTACTTAGAAGGTGATCAACCTTTAACTGAAGCAGGAACAGAAAAAAAAAAAGATAACCGACTTTATTGAGTAGTGGTCACCCACAATGCTTGAAAACGAAGTAATGCATCATCATCATCAATCCAAAGTTTCTTTAATCGAAAAACAAGTAATAAAACGGCCCCACAACCCACCCTTCTTTGTTTAAATGTTATCAGATTCTTAAGTACTTTAATTGTAATCTTACACACGCAAAAGCAGACACAAGAAAAAAAAAAGAGAAATTATAGTAATCTTAATTGTTGTATTCACAAGTCTATCTCACCAGTGCACTTGAGTTTCCTCTTAAACAATAAATGTAACTAAGGAAAACAAAGGTAATAGTAGTTAGCTAGCATTAAAAGATGATGATAATGTAATATAATATAAGATTTGACTTGAATGCAGAAAAAAATTAAAAAAATCTAATTTCTCTTAATCTAAAAAATCTAAACCCTAAATCTTCTATTTGATTCATATGAAGATGTTGATTATATACATTTACATAGAGAGGGTAGCTTGTTTACCTAATGAGTGGTTTTGTCTTCTTCCCCAAAGTGATTCCAGAAGCTCTGATCTGAAAGACAGACACATCCACCACAGAAATTCACTCAGAGCCGATTTTAAAGAGTGGAAACGGAGAATTTAATAGCAAAATCAAATCCAGATATAATGCTCCATGGATATTACCAAAAATAGCAAAATCGATCTATAAAAATTAGGGGGAAAAAGTAATTAGCTCGGTGAAGGTGGAATATGAGAAATCTAGAACAACCCCAATGAAACAGTGAGTGTAAATCGAGAAACGCGATGGATCTCTAAGAGTAGCGCGAAATAACCGGAGAAAAGAGAGAGAATCACATCACAGTACCTCCTCCTTCTTCTTCCTCTTCGTCGTCTTCTTCTTCTTCCTCTGCTGCTCTCTAAAAAATCGCCATGGGAGGGACCAATGGGGGCGCTGATTTGGTCCCGCAAATCTCGTAGGGAAGCTCTTTCTCTCTCTTTCACACTCCTTTTTTTCTATTCGCCGAGCCGAGAGTGCGGTGGAAGAACGATACCATTTAAATTCCAGATTTACCCCTGGAACGTTGTCGGGAATCTGAGAAAGCTGCCACGTGCATTAAAAGCAGTGGCCGTTCGCTTTTCTTTTTCTTCCTTAAATTTTAGTGATGTTTTCGATCTTCTCATTTACTACTCGTTTGACACGTGGCACGAGGACCATTGCTGCTTTATAGCCGTTGAAGTTTCCGGTGCCCAAGGGTTTGTTCTATGTAGAGTGAGACTCTCTCCACCGTTCAGAGTGTTTCCCTTCTTCTTTCTTATTAACGATTTTTTCCGTTTGGCAATATGCTCTCGTCGTACGTATAATAAATAAATCAACCAAACTGACATCTCATTTTACCGAACAAACGTGAAATAAGTAACATTGCGTAAATTACGGATCGCTTTCCTACTTTTGTCGGTCCATTTATCACATAAAAGTTTTTGCAGTTAGTTAAATAAACAAGAAAAAAGAAGAAAAAGTCAAAAGGTTTAATAAACCATAAGTTCATAATCTATATCCTAGATCATAAATCAACTGTAATAAATTTTGACCCTCGTACCAATGCAGAGCCGTCTCAAATTATACTAAGGCCCTATTCAAAAAAAAAAATTAACTATATATTTAACAATGTAATAAAATAATTTTAAAAGTTAATAACTTAATCTATATATATTTGATGTTTCTCTTTTAATTATAGATAATAAATTTAAGAATACAGTAAAAAGTTAAAATTTTAAACCAAATTCATATATTTATTTTAGAAATTTTCTTAAGTATTTTTTTATTTTTAAGTTCGGGCCCTGTTCGACCGCTCCACTAGCACATGCTATTAGACGGCCCTGTACCAATGTATCAAATAAATGGATACAGTATTACCCACAACAGCATACACATTTTACTATCTTGTCCCAGTTCATCAGTTGGTAGAGTTTATTATTACATCAAAGTTATCCATGCAACAAGTGTATGGGCTTACACATAAAAGCCCACTATTGTTGTTGAGTTTATACATACATGCCCGTTATTATTGATGTGTTAAAGACCCAAACGTTAGAAAAAAATATAAACTTTGCCCAGCCGGTGAAAACTCATTTAATTCAGTGATTTAACTAAAAGGTCATTAATAATTATATGTGTTTCAGATCCTGAATCATCAAATATTGGTCCTTAAAATGTGATATATTTAAAATTATTAAAAATAATAGATTATCATAAAGTGATTTAGTGCATGTATATAGAACGGTTGGATGTAAATCCACATTATAATTTATCATAAACTAACAAGTAAGTTCAAAATAAAATTTGTCTGATCATTTCTTTTATCCAATTTGATTTGATTCGAAGGTTAAAAAATAAATAGAAAGCCAGCTCCGTCAGTAATATTTATCACAATCTATTATATGATAGATGAAATGTGATGGCCATTCCGAATATAAAAGTGTTAAACTCTATAAATATCTAGGCCGACGCAAACAGAAAAAATCTTTCTAGTAGATTGGTTTTTAGAATTTAGTCAAAATCGAATATACGGGACATAATAGGAAACTGGAAAAAAAACAAATCCTGCTAACTTAGAAACGACAATTACTTCTTCACCACCAATGATTTCAATGGCTGTCGACAGTTTTAGCCCTACCGTCCTTCCTTCTGTTTTCAATTTCTTGTGTGGTCCTTATTTTTCCTCATACTAATATTTTTCACTGTTATTACCTAAATCTAACCAATCGTACAACACTCTATTTCTGTTCAGATAATTAAAAAACAAATTGGAATTGACATAGAGACATTTCCATGGACGAGAAGAGACGAACTAGAACATTCTATAAAACAAAGGAGACAGCACTTGCGAGTCTTTTGTCTACTGAAGTTTCTCATTTACCATTGGGTCCCTAATTCCGACCCTAAGCTTAGATTCGTTCTTTTTGTCCTTACGTCTGACCTTTCAATTATTTATCAAATTATATCATTATATGTTATGCACTTGAATCAAATTTATATACTGTAAAACATAAGTTTTGGGTTAAACTAAATATAACATCTCCCACTATCCACTATTAATAGTTTTTTACCTCTGTTTATTTGGTCCATGGTTTCACTACGTGTAAAGATGAGATGAGTGCTTTAATTTTGGGAAATTAGAAAAACTGTTTTACTAATTTTCTCATCTTATAATTACTACATGATATTTTTATGTGATATTAGTGATCGGTTTTTACTATCATTTGAAAGAATTTCAATAAAATTTTAAAAATCCAATTTTACAATCCAATATATTACAAAAACAAAAATGGAATGGTAAATAAAAGTAAAAATGATTGAAGTATTCTTTCTGCTATGGTTTATAATATGTTGATTATGTTCTATGATTTGCTTTTCTAAATAGTTGTTTATTTCAAAATAATTTAATTATTGTTCGAAAATATTATAATAAATAAATATTTGATTTCGCTGTTAAAAAGAAAAAAAAATATCAACCACAGAAAAAATGAAGTAAACGGGGGAGAGGGCGAGTATACATAAAATATCTACTTTCAGCGTGTGGAGATCCATCATAATTTATAGACAGCTGCTCTCTGTCTCTTCAATATTTTAAAGAAGGAAAGAGATTGATTCAAATTAAATCATCATTCATCCTACAAATCTTATTTCTTCTTCCCCGGTCAACAATCAGAATCTGGGTTTTTGCAAAAAGATGCTAACTTTCAAAGTGCTCTTCACAGTTCAAACATAGCTGGAACCGTGAGCTCGAAAGAAAAATAAGAAAACATGCGTATTTTGTGCGATGCCTGTGAGAGCGCCGCCGCGATAGTCTTCTGCGCCGCCGACGAAGCTGCCCTCTGTTGCTCCTGCGACGAAAAAGTAATATACCCACTTGTCTGAAAACTCTTAGTTTACAGTTTATTTTTTCTTGACCAATGCAAAAAAGTTTGACTTTATTATTATAGGCAAAAAAGTTGTTGTTTAGTTGTCTTTACATTGTTATCGAGTAACTTCATCTTGTTATGTTACTATGTATGTCTTCAGAATTTGCATTTTTCTTTTGAGCATTTTTTTTTCGAATAAAATGATAAATTTGATTCAAAAGAAATGTTAAATTTTCTTTGAGCATTATCTGTGGTGAAACACTCTATTGCAACAGGAAGGATCATATAAATTATAAGAGAATGAGAGAACATTATGTTACTTGTCTTCAGGTTCATATGTGCAACAAGCTAGCTAGCCGACATGTCCGTGTAGGTTTGGCTGATCCCAGCAATGCGCCAAGCTGTGACATATGCGAAAATGCACCTGGTACGCTTCCCTTCTCTCACTTTAGTGTATAGTAAAAAGAAACTGAGATGTTTTTTTTTTCTTTTTATACAGCCTTCTTTTACTGTGAGATAGACGGTACTTCTCTTTGTCTACAATGCGACATGGTTGTTCATGTTGGCGGCAAGAGAACTCACAGGCGCTTTCTATTGCTAAGACAGAGGATTGAGGTTTGGAATCCGCTCCTTTGTAAATGTGATCTTGAGTCTGTGTTTTCCTCTACAATGTGAGTTGTGTTGTGTAGTTTCCAGGTGATAAGCCTAACCACGCCGATGATCTGGGACTAAGATGTCAGGAAGCAAACCGTCAAAAGGTCTCCTCATCAGGTCGAGGTCAAGAATCAAATGGGAATGGTGATCATAACATGATCGATCTTAACTCCAACCCTCAAAGAGTACACGAGCCTGGATCAAATCACCAAGTACGTGTCTCTTGGCTCTCAACTATTCTATACGGTGTCTAAGTCTAAACTGTTTTCCTTTTTCCTTTTTAGGAGCAAGGTATCGATGTAAATAGCACAAACAACCACGAGCCTGTAGGCGTTGTACCAGTTGGAGCGTTTAAAAGAGAGTCTTAGTGATCACAGATGCTTAAGATCAAGTAAGAAGTATGTAGGCATGCAAGAACACTATCATTCTTGTGTATTATGTTTTTTTTCTGAAGAAATTAGCTTAAATGGCTCAGGGGAAACGATAAAGATAAACAGATCTGAAACAAAATAAGTTTTTTAAAAGTTCTTCTGGATCTCTTCTCTGTTTCTCTTTTCTTTTTGTGGATTGATTGATTGATTAGATAACAAAGCTTAGAAGAGATTGCGTATAAACGACTCTTCATAGTTAATGTCTCAAATGAAACTATGAAAGTCTCTGTTAAGAAAACTGTCACATTCAGAACACCACTATGATAGAGAAAGTACTAGAATCTTAATAACTATTTCAGTAGGTGTAGGTATTAAAGAACATGTGTTGGTGGCTCGAGTTAAGAGATCATCGTGAGAACCATTTATATCTGATCGCACTCTTTAGGTACAGCCATTAAAGCACATGCCCTTTGGCTGCAATCTCCCATTAGGTGTAGCCATTAAAGCACATGCCTTTTCTTGTAATAGCTGTTGTGGTTCATGGGCTCTAGACAGAGAGAGAAAAAAGATAGAAAAGCATAACTTCTTTTATACAATAGTTTCATAACTAGCTAGCAAAGCCAGAGATTTTGAGTGTCTTACAATTAGAGCAGACGTAACTCAATTATTGATTTATTAGGATTAGTAGTAACGACAAGGAAACAAAACTTAGTCACATAAGAGTATTATAATATTACTCAAACACCACAATCAAGCTCAAGTTTTGAGTTTTGATAAACGGAACAGCTTAGTAGGTGTAGCCTTTTACGAACATACCCTCCTTGGCGTCCTCGGACTCACCTTCTCCTGTGTATATCCCGAGCTGAGCCAGCGAATTGGCTTTGGCACGGGTCAAGAGTGTCTCCTGAGCCGCCTTCACGTTCTCCTCTCTGCCTCCCCATGTCTTCAAGCAAGTGTTCTGCAACGCACGTGCGTAGGAGAAGGACACGTGCCATGGGTTCGGTCCTTGGTTCATTGCGTTCAGGTTCAAAGTCGCCTCCAACTCGGACTGTCCACCGGACAGGAACTGCGTACGTAGATGAAATAACATCAAAATCACTGGTTCAAGTCTTGTTTACTAGTTTCTTGATCTGCAAGGAAAAAAAAACATACCATGATTCCGGGAACAGCAGGAGGGATTCTGTTGCGAAGGAGCTTGAGAGTGTAGGAAGCAACTTGCTCGGGAGTAGCTCTGTCTTTGGACTCAGCACCAGGAGTAACCATGCTCGGCTTCAGGAGGATGCCTGTCGTCAAAACATTGGATATTGTTTACTTGCGCCTTGATCATCAATTTTAAAACAAACTTCATTTACCTTCGAACATGACGTTGTTCTGAGCGAGGTAGAAGAAGACCTCAGCCCAGACCTTCTCTGCAACCTCGTATGTCCTGTCAATGTTATGTTCTCCGTCCAGCAGAATCTCCGGCTCCACAATGGGTACCAAACCGCTGTCCTGCAGAGCGCAAAATCATAAGTATATACAGCAATGGTAGATGAGAAACAGCGGATTTTAGAAATGTATTTGTACCTGAGAGATAGCGGCGTAGCGGGCAAGTCCCCAAGCTGCTTCTTGAACAGCCAAAGCAGAGGGTCCATTTGGAATGCTCACAACAGTACGCCTAATCATAATACATGAGACTATGAGAGTCCGGTCAAAACACTATCTGACATCCAGTATGGCATTAGCAGTGACCAAGTCACTATGCAATGAGAATATGAACGTACCATTTGGCGAAACGAGCACCTTGTTGGTAGTAAGCAGCGGTACGAGAGGCCAAACCGTCGAGTCCTTGGCACCATGACTCGTCGTCAGACCCAACAAGCGGCACCAAACCCTGTTCATATAACAAAACTCATTAGCCACTTTCATCATCACACTTCCATTCAAACTTCAACATTTTTCCTTCTACTTAGCAGGCCTTAAAGAGTATATAAATGTAAGTTGGACAAATTAATTTGAACAAAGTCACAAACAAACAAACAAAAGCCAACCAAAACAAATTCATCTCAATACCAAGTTAAAATTTACGGACGAGACCAAACCTAAACCGAACCAACATACCAAATTGTACTTAATCAAAACTAAACCGAAATTTTGTTAGTTAAGTGCAGACCAATGATGATAGATTATAAATTTATAATGAATAAATCGAACCGAACCGAAGCAAGTTTCATTTATACTCGGTAAGTTATACCGAACCGAAAATTTTGAATTTTCGAAACGAGACAGAACCGAACCGAAATGCCTAAAGACTAAAGCTAGGTTTGTGTGATATACAGTAGTAGTATAGTAGTACCTTGTCGACTTTGATGCCAGGGACGATGTTCTGGTCGACGAGAACATCGACCATTTTCTTGCCGTCGACGGTGGACTGGTAGAGAGTCTCCTCGAAGAGGATAGCTCCGGAGATGTACTGTCCCAATCCTGGAGCTGACACAAGCAGCGTCCTGTAAGCCTGACGGTTAGCCTCCGTGTTCTCTAGCCCGATCGACGCCAAACGCTTGCCGCAAGTCGCGTTTGACTCGTCCATCGCCAATATTCCGCGTCCCGGAGACGCGATTGTTTTCTGCCACCAATCATATTAACAACTGAATTACTGAACAAATGGATAAAAGAAATATTTGGAGAATAATTATTTTGATATGATGATTACAGCTGTTTTGACGAGCTCGTCCGCGTAAGCAGAGGCGGCACGGACGGTGAGAGCGGAAGGTGCTGCGTTGCTTCGGATAGCTGCGACTGAGGAAGAAGGTTGACGGACGAGGAGACTCTGTCCCTTAACCCAATCAGATTTCACCGGTGAGGCTTTGAGAAGAGACGCTGAGCTTGAAGCCATTGTTGTTGCTTAGACTACTTGAGACTGTTAAACACGCTCCCAACAATCATGCGTTTCAGTGGTTATATAGGACACAAAGATGGGGAAATTGAGGTTCCCGTGAGCCGGCTGACGATGATTTGCCACGTGGATGATAATATTTGTGTTGAATGCTAATTAGTAATTACCCAAAGAACTTTAAAAAACACTTGGGTCGGTGTCCGCGCGGATTACATGTTTAATAAAAGTCCAGTTCAATTAAAATTGAGAGTTGCGAAGTTTCTGAAAGGGTAAGTTATGTTTTGTTTATTTTATAATGCGAAGACGTTAGAAGCGGTGGTCATTTTTTTAAAAAAAAAACAACAGTAAGTTTGAATAATAAATTGTTTTGAGGAATTCAATAATCGTAAGAGAAAATAGTATTTGAGTGTGCCTATTTAATTGACGTAAGAAGCGGTAACGTAAATTTTTTAAAAGTTGGTTGGGGTCGTTTGATATGAGGCTTAGGATAACAGTTTATTCCTCTTTTGGAAGCATTATATGATACCAATATCGTTGTCAAAGTAGAAGCACGATCCAGGTGTGGTTGTGAGTGATAGTTTTCCTGAAAAAGTCAAATATTTGTAAGCATTTATTTTGACATAAACTTTATGTTTAGTTTATTACCTTCATGTAACCGTGGAATGATACTTGTGATGATTATGATTTGTTTTTTCCTGGTATATATGTGATTTAACTCCCTGAAATTAGACGCTTCCTTGTCCCATAAAATTAGACGTACCAATTTCGATATACAAATAATTATTTTATTATATTTTGTTTAGTTGTAAATCAATTGTTATTTAATAAAAAGTTAGTACATGTCTACACACAATCCAATGATGATTTTTGAATCTGTGTAGTGGTTATATAAATCACTTCCTTAGATGAAGCATATGCAGCCAACAACATCTGTAGAAATAATTTGATTTTAGGGACAAAAATTTAGTATTTATTTGTATGTGAAAGAGTTATTGTTTTTTTTTACCTGGGAGAAAGTTAGTTGCATTTGCTAAGCTGATCAACTGGTGGTAGCGTTGGGGCCGGAATATGTATGAAGGGATCGGTGGAATTTTTCTTGAATCAGTGTAACAATTATTGTCTCATTGATATTGATTATGTATGGTTGAACGGTAAGCATGTACCGTTGGTTATTGGGAAGAAGATTAAAATATCTAATGCGATAAATTTTCCCTTTCTCGAAGCGTTGGTAGATTGTGTCAGACGTAGAAATAGACACCCTCCCTTCCATTATTTGTTCATGTTTAGTGGTTAAAAGCCATTATTTGAAATGTAGTTGAAATAATTAAAAGTAAGTATTTTTAAGACAAACCTGGATGTCAAGACAAATGAAAGTTGTTCATAGGAAAACATTTTTTTTTGTGATTTGTGATGGGCCACATCCTAATGATCCTACCTCCATTTCGCCTACCCGCTGCCCCCCCTGCTTAGAACGGCCTCTAAGGGGTTGTTGTGTAACAAGTGCATAATGTCCACTAGAACGTCCACGATTATTGGATGCGGTCCGAGGGTGTCACCCCAATTGTTTTGATCTTCTGCTGCATGTTCTGTACATATAAGAATGAGAATTATTTTGTATTGCCTATCTTTTATTAATTTCATATTTTTTTTGAAGTGGACATAGTTATGGTTTGTTTTTTTTTTAATATTATTGACATGGTTATTTAAAAATTAAAGTAGGCCAGCCCATAATTATTTGAATGAGGTCGAAGCATGAGTAATTGGAACCGGTAGTTGTAAATTTGTTTGGTGGGTTTGATAGTAGAATTTAGGTTTTTTTTAGAAATATATAGTGACTGTGTGTGAAATGAAGGGGTTGTGTTATCTTGGGCGGACAATTTAAGATGAAAGGAAACTTATCCGGTTCACACATTGTTAAAGAAAACAGTATAAATAATAATTTGTCTGAATAAATAGAAAATTCAAAAGAAAATAGTTTGACAGTTGAAATAAGTAATTGTCCGAAGGAAATAATTTTACGAAGACGGCGATTTGGGTTAATGGGCTAGGCTGCGAGATTTTTCTTTACCTGGCCCACCGGCAAATCGTAGACAAACCGAGATTTTTGTAAGCGACAGCGAAGCCCAAATCTTTTATTGCAATTTTAATTCGAAGCCCAACCTGCTAGTGACATGGCAGTTTAATAGGTAGATATTATTTTGTCCATGTAGCACCTCTAGAAAAGCTAGGATTTAGTTCCTTTTACATAGTAGGATACATAAAACAAGAATTATAATCATACATTAATATTTTTTTTTCTATCTTATAAAACGTCTCAGAATTACTATTATCACAATTTTTGTATCTTTTCCCTAATAAGAGGAAGGAATATTTTTAATGTTTTCTCTACAGTGAGACTGTGGTCCACATGTTTAATGGAAAATCTATAAATTCCACAAAAAGTTCAACTAAAAATAATGTTATTTACATTCATAGATGAGTTTTTGAGGCAGTGATGAGATCTAAATGGTTTTTTTTATCTATTCTATTAAAAGGGAATCAGTTTTTAAAAATCTACTTATACAAAGTTGTTTAGACTATTTTCTAAGAGTTAATAATTTCATGGTCCTACTTAAATTTCTCCTAACAATATATTTTCATAAATTTCTCTGATTTTCTTTAGATATTATTAGTGTATCACCCCTATATTTATGATAACTACTATATTACCTTCTATAAATCTCACCCTTTGATTATAAATTTCTCCATTTAGTCATTGATATCTCATATACGATTTACTAACCAAGATTTTTTTATGCAATAATATATAAACTCATGGGTCCATAGACTAATCTATTATGTATGTGACCATATATATATGCACCATACCATTCGTTTTATATATATATGAATTTAAGAATTAAAATAAACATTATATAATATATATATATATTATATAATGTTTATTTTAATTCTTAAATTCATATATATATAAAACGAATGGTATGGTGCATATCACCATTAAATAATACATGCCATTTAAATTAAAATAGTCTGGTAAGTAATACATGTATTTTAAAAAAATGAGTTAATGAAGTATGATAAATAATCATCACAAAATCATGTTTTACTATAGAACCGATCATACTTAGTAGTATATTATATTATTTTCAGTTCATAAAAACGATATTAACATATAAGTACTGAAAAAATTTGAAAAAATGCATATGAAGTTAGTTAAAAATTATCCTCGTGTCAACTTATTTAATTGAGTTTTTACTATAATTCAGATACAACCACTTAAACTATATTATGGAAAATTAAAAAATACAAATAATTTAGAAAATATTGCTCCATATTCTCTTTTTTTTTTATAAAAAATAAGTTGACTTGATTTTTACTTATGAAGCACAATTACTAAAATCCAAAATAATGATTAGTATTTTTTTTTGGACAACAAATAATGTTTAGTATAAAAGATGCTCAAATACAAGTCCACTTCTGTAATTCAATATAAATAACAAAATAAATTTACCAATATAATTAGGTCCAAAATTAATATTTATATTATTTGAGTTTCAAGCTTGCAGGTTTCCGCGGGTTATTCAAGCATATATTATATACTAAACACATTGAGATTTGTATAAACTTTTCACCAGGTTTGAAATACCTAAGTTAAACAAGATTTTTCTCTTTTGAAAAAGTATTAACCCCGTGCTTCAAAGCTTGATTCAAAAGTTTGAATTGAGTTTTGAAAAAATATCATCTAATTTATATGAGATTTTATCGGGTCAACCAATATTGGATAACGGGTTAATGATAGTTTTTACGTTTTTACCAACTTTTATCAGATTTTTATATATAAGGTTTTAACAAAATTCAGACCCAATTTATATGAATCACCTGATTTACTTCTGAGACTGTAGGTTTGGTTCAAGTATGAAAATACTGCTAAAACTATTAAAAATTCTTCAATATCTATACTATTAGATTAGTTCAAATTCTGCCAAGTAATTTTTTTGTCTCATCAACTCAACAAATATAACTCTTACAAAATACACACAAAATACAACTATAACGTTGTAACATAAGAATACACATATAAAATCTAAAATAAACTATTTGATAAATTATATAATTTTTAAACTAAAATTCTTTTACTTTTTCGATATAGTAACACTTTATAACTTAATAATATACTTCAAAACATCAAAACCAAAATAATAATTCATATCAAACAATATTTTAAATCGGAAAAAACCCGCGCTTTTGAAGCGCGGATCAAAATCTAGTTAGCACTTTTAAAGGCTGAGGTTAAGTTTTGAGATTTTCATCAGATATGGTGAAGTCTACATCAACGATCCATAGGCTTCCATATCAACTCCCACGGAGCAGGTTCACTAGTGGACTTTAACCCTCGGCCTAATCAATTCTTAAAAAGGATTTCCGAAAATATACAGAAGTTTACAAAATCCATTTATATGGGCTCTCAACTAAAAAAGGCCCACAAGTCTATATTTCTCGTCGTTAAAGAAAAATACGAACACGAAATAAACATTTGCTAGCAAATTGCGTGTTACCCAGCTCTGGAATCATTATAGTAGGGGGCCATTAGTGACTGGATGCATATTAAGATCTTCTTGTCCTCTGTCTCCGACACGACAACAACACTTGGACTGGTTTACCGTCACACATTGCCTTATCAAAAATTTCCTTTTTTATAAATATACTTCTAAATCATTTTTGGTCCTCTTTGCTTTTGGGCCGTCAAATTTTGCCTTTTTTCTATATTAAAAAAAAAAAAAAAACAATTGGTTTGAATCCAATTTCGATAACCGGTTAATCGTACCAACATTAAACCGAATGCTTACAAAATGTTTGGTGCCTTGTTGTTGTTTTTAATCAGTTAGTCGCCTGAGAAGAATCCTTTCAAGCCGCCATTGTTTTTTTTAATCTGCATACCTTCCTTCTTCTGATTTTCAGCAGGAAGAAGGAGAAAGTATGCAGATTCAATGCAAAGCCCTAACTTTTACAGTTTCTTCGATTTCTTCTAACCCCAAGCTACCATTTCGATCTTCGATTACCTTACCGGCGTGGAAGCCTACACTCCCGAGTTTCAGGAGCTCAAAGCCTCTGGATTTGAGAAGGTGTTTAAGAAGAAACTGCTCAAGTCCGAATCAGGAGCTTGTTGTTGGTGGAGTCAATGGAAATGGGTCGATTCCGGAGGAGGAGGAGGTGATTGAGATTGGAGTAGAGAATGCAATTTCTGTGGAAGTAGAAGAAGAAGAAGGGAAGGTGGATGATATAGCGAATCAGAGTATTTGGGGGCAGATGAAAGAGATAGTCATGTTCACTGGACCTGCTGCTGGACTCTGGCTATGTGGTCCCTTGATGAGTCTCATTGACACGGCTGTGATTGGTCAAGGGAGCTCCCTTGAACTAGCTGCTTTAGGTATGCTTCTCTCTCTTTTATTTATCTTTTGTGTTACCTTAGTGGACCCGTTTGTGTTTATCTCTGCTGGAAAAGCAATAACCTTTCTGTCTTCAACTTAATCAAAAATTGCTTTGCTTTTAGCTTTCTCTTGATTTCTGTTTTTATTAGCTTTTGGTTTACTAAAAGGCTTCTGAAGCATTTGATGCGATTGCGTTCTTTTTTCCCTTTGCTATGTTCTAACAGTATTTGGATGAAACAGGTCCTGCAACCGTCGTCTGTGATTATTTGTGTTATACTTTCATGTTCCTCTCCGTTGCCACTTCGAATCTTGTTGCCACCTCTCTCGCTCGTCAGGTCAGTTTATTATAAAATGAATCCTCAGTAGATAATGTTTATTCATCAACTTCCTAATGGTATAGTAGTGCTTATTGCAGGATAAAGATGAAGTACAACATCAGATATCCATCTTGCTTTTCATAGGCTTGGCTTGTGGACTCATGATGATGGTCTTCACACGACTGTTTGGTTCCTGGGCCCTAACTGGTACCAGAAATATATACTTTAGCTGATCAGTAATAGTGATAAACCAACAACAGTACTGTTGACTGTTTATTCTTCTCTCAGCTTTTACAGGGGCAAAGAACGCTGAGATTGTCCCAGCTGCAAATACTTATGTTCAGGTTCATAGTCTTATCTTGATCTTGATGCACCCTTTTTGTCTTGTAAATCTGAAAATTGCACTTTTTTCAATCCTCAGATTCGTGGTTTAGCATGGCCAGCTGTTCTCATTGGATGGGTTGCTCAAAGTGCAAGGTCCCTATGGATATTAATAGTACTGTATCTCCCTGCTGTTATGCTCTAACATTCTTTTTTTATTTTTTATTTGTGTCTCAGTCTTGGTATGAAAGACTCATGGGGACCTTTAAAGGCATTAGCAGTTGCTAGTGCAATAAACGGCGTTGGTGACATTGTCTTGTGCACCTTTCTTGGATACGGTATCGCAGGTGCAGCATGGGCAACTATGGTCTCACAAGTAAGCTGAAGAAAGTTAAATACCATGTAAATTTAGCAAATATGGTGTTAATTCGACGATGTGTTAGGTTGTTGCAGCTTATATGATGATGGACGCGTTGAACAAGAAAGGATACAGCGCTTTCTCACTCTCTGTTCCTTCTCCAAGCGAACTCTTGATGATCTTTGGGCTCGCTGCACCAGTGTTTATAACTATGATGTCAAAGGTAGACGACACTCAGTTGCAACAAGGATCTGTCTCTTTATCATATCTGAATATGTCTGTTTTTTTCTTTTCTTCCCTTTAGGTTTTGTTCTATACGCTCCTTGTCTACTTTGCTACATCAATGGGTACAAGCGTCATAGCTGCTCATCAGGTGATATATGTCCCTTTTTTTGTTGTATATTTTTCAACACTAACCATGTCTTTTTTATTTGAGTAAGTTTAACTTCTTTTGATCTCTCTCTCTCTAGGTTATGCTTCAGACATATACCATGTGTACGGTTTGGGGAGAGCCTCTCTCTCAAACTGCACAGTCCTTTATGCCTGAGTTGTTATTTGGAATCAACCGCAATTTGCCTAAAGTAAGTCCGTTATTGGTGAAAATTGCCTCAGCTGAAACCATTGATACATCTTTTTTTTTTTACAGTTGCCTACTGTTTTATGTAGGCTAGAATGCTTCTGAAGTCACTGGTTATCATCGGCGCTACACTAGGAATAGTAGTGGGAACCATTGGCACAGCAATTCCATGGATGTTCCCTAGCATCTTTACACATGACAAGGCTGTCACGTTCCAGGTATTACTTCTTTTTTTTTTACAATTTGTCTAATGTGTGTACATGGCATCTTGAAACACTTTTCTTTTTATCGTGACAGATGCACACGGTCATAATACCATATTTTCTTGCTTTATTCGCCACTCCGAGTACTCACAGTCTTGAAGGCACATTGCTGGTAAGCTTGGACTTCTATGTCTCAGTCTAGTTCAGATATTCCATCTAAAGGTGCTTGCTATTTACGTGCAAACCTGATCCTAAAGAAGAAGTAAACTGTTGTTTCAAAATGAAGGCTGGAAGAGATCTTAGATATATCAGCTTGACAATGACTGGATGCTTTGCCGTTGCTGGGCTTGCAGTTATGGTACTCACTCTCTCACTCTTTGCTTCACTCTCCTGAATTATAATATATATATATATATATATATATATGTAACTCTCTCTCCTCTTTGCATTGACTGTTTATAATTGACTAAAAGCTTCTGAGCAATGGAGGATTTGGGTTGAGAGGTTGCTGGTACGCTCTCGTGGGATTCCAATGGGTAAAAACGATATACACCTTTAGTATAAGCCATATAAGCCATATAACCCAAACCACACACACATATCTTTTGCTCTTGTTAAATCGTTAACTTGAATTGTTTGCAGGCTCGGTTTTCTCTAGCCCTCATACGTCTTTTATCGCGGGACGGTGTGCTTTACTCGGAAGATACAAGCAGATATGCAGAGAAAGTGAAAGCTGCTTAGCTTAGAAAGTCCACTACGTACCTCACAAGAAAAAAAGTATAAAGGGAATAGAAAACAGCTTGTTGTAGATCAAATGAACACTCTATTTGATATTGTATTCTTGATGAACAAAAAGAAAAAGGAAAAAATCTGTGATACAAAATGGCCATGCATTCAATCTTTTAGGCTCCCCTGTATATAAAAGATTATACTATCCAAATCCGTTACTTCTCAACTACTTCCTCTTTGTATTAGTTGGCTGCAGGCTGCAGCAGCCATGCCTGTTTTTCTTTCTAATAATATATTTTGATGAAATTAAACAAAAAGGGTGTTTGGTCTAGTGGTATGATTCTCGCTTCGGGTGCGAGAGGTCCCGAGTTCGATTCTCGGAACACCCCTCTTTGTTTTATTTTTCTCCGGATGCAGAGCTACATTCATTGTAGTAAAAACTCGTTAGTTTTTTTTGTAACGTATTAAATGGCGCGCATTTTGCCACACAATACCAAAACTGCAGTAAAAGTTTGTACAATAACAATAAACAGCGTCAGTAACATACAACATATACAATCGCTGCCATTAATATTTCGCGAGAGCAGAAACATATCCTCTTGAAAATGTGTTGTTTTTTATTCACAAGCAATCTGTTCTCACAAAAGCAGAAACATATCCTCTTGTCTTGAAGATGAGTTCTGTCTCTCACAATCCCCTCTTCTGTTTGGCACCCTTCAACGCAAGAAGAGAGGCTCCATAGGAAGCTTCCGTGTGGACAGCTTTGCTCACAGGCAAACCAAGAACTCGCTCCCTTATCTTTATCCACTTGTCGTTCTTGGCTCCACCTCCTGCTGTCAACACTTCCTCCGCCTCCGTTGCTCCCATCTCTTTCAACAACTTGTAGCCTTTCCCCTGCAATGCATCATAAACCCAAGCTACTTGAATATAACTGAAACTTGTGGTGCTGGAAGACTAAGATGAATGCAGGGTAACCATTTTGTTCAAAATCACATGCATTGTAACCATTTTGTTCTGAGTGATAACTCGTGAAGAAAACTAGAATCGTTAGTCATGTGGGAAATGATTGGTACCTCAATACGTGCGATTGATTCCAAGATACCATGCAAGTATTCAACATCGCTATTTGGGCGCGGAAGTAATCTGCAACATTTAACAATGCACCTCAAGTGTGAATCGACGCAGATTAAATATACAGAGAGACCTGTGAGGAGAACATGAGAAAGGCAGACAAACCTGGGAGCCAAGTTAGGGTCAGCTATGGGAAATCTTTCGCCGCTGCTTTTCAGAGGATAGTAGTCCAGAGGAGATGCAACCGTAGGATTGATTTCTCGGCTCAGTCTCTCCAACTGTTCGTCACTGAATAGCTGTCTGAGAATAGCTCCACCAGTGTTGGAGGCTCCTCCTACCAACCATTTGTCATCCAGGCGATGGCTGTAGACTCCATACCTCGCATCATCCACCCTTTTGGTGCTCAGAAGTTTGATGGCTAAGGTCGATCCCAATGAAGTTACCTTTGAGAAGCAATTATAAAAAGGCAAACATCAAAATGTGGCACCGAGTTATTCACTTTGAATGGTTAAGCGTGTAACAGAGACATAAACAACATTCAGAAAGCATTGCAGAGTTCTTACTGCTTTCCCAGGTTCAGTTGCGCGTGCTGCTAGAAACGCAGCTATGCTATCAGTAGTACCGGTGCAGACAATGCAATCATCAGGAAATCCTGTTCAAGCCAAAAGGAAAACTGAAACTCTATGTTGCGTTTCATTGATTGTTTCTTAGATGCAAAGAACTTTGTTTTTACCGAATTGCCTTCTAATGCTATCTTTCAGATTGCCTATTGACGTTCCAGGAGCTTGAACCACAGGTAATAACTGAGAATAAGGCTGACTTATCAACCATGACGGATACGATTCACTCTCAGGATCATAGCCCACCTGCCCTCAAATCCAAAACAGAAAAAAAAACACTTATGAGTTACATTCTCTTGTTAGAACTAATCAGAAATCTCTGCTTGATGCAGAGAATGATTACCTTCAAGGCATTATTGTAATCCGACACTCCAAGTCTGCCATGAAGTAACCACAACAACCAATCAGCCTGATGCAGCAACACCGCTGATTCTCTGTTGGGAAGCTTAAGATTCCACCAAGAGACGAGCTTGCACAAGGTGGAGGAGCCAGAGCAGACAGTGTGGTTCTCTGGCGCTATAGACTTAACCTCAGGGAGAGCATCAGGGCAGCTCTGGTTGTAGAGAAAAGGCTGACACAGAACTTCTCCACTCTCACTGTTGCGCATAATTAGCGGAGGAAATTTAAAAAACGTTTCAATGACTTTCATAACTGCTATGGTGATGATGATGATGAACATGAAGGAAAAGGGAGCACATGCCTGTTTAAGATGAGAGTAGTTGCAGAAGTCCCATCAAGGGAAATGGAAGAGACGAGGGAACGAAGAGTAATGGGAATGTCTTCAAGCAAGGAAAAGAGAGTTGATTTCCATGAGCTAACCCAATCCATGCTTTCTTCCCTCTATCTAGATGACAAACAAACCATACTCAGCCCCATAAATATCCGAGGAGGACAATAGCTACTTTTCTAAATCTTTGTTCTTAAAGTAGGCTCAGATGCTAATGATGTGTAGATGGATTCTTAAGTCCTCAAATCAAAGGTTAAATACAGATCAAAGGAAGCATATAGTTCGTTTTGTTTTACCATGAAAGGAGGATACTCTCTTTTGCCTTCAGCTCTAATCACTCCTTGTTCATCAATTACTGTAAAACGAGCACCTGAAGTACCAAAATCCATTCCCAGATACAGTTTTTCTAATCCACTGCCATCCATAGCTCTCAAACCAGATCGATTCCTGTATAACCTAGTTCTCGGTAGAGTGACACTCCTTGAGCTACAACACCCTGAGATTCAACATTATCATGATTATCATCTCTGAGATATCCCTCCTATAATCAATTCGAGAAAGTAATCAAGTGTACGCACAATGTACCTGGTTGTTTCGGAGATTGGAAGAGCTCAAACGAAGAGATCTGAACTTGACGAAGCATCAGCATCTCTCTCTCTCACTCACTCTGTGGCTCTCGTTTCCTCCTTTTTGTGTGTATCTGAGGCTGATTGCTTTCTTCTCCCAACTCCATAGATAAGGAGGAGTTCGTGACCGTTGGATTGCTCTTTGCTTTATTTGAAACCGTGATTTTACTATAATAGCCTTCAATGTTTAATTTCGAACCAAAAGCAGTTGGGCTGCACGTTCTCTTCGGCCCTAGTTTTCTTCACATCATCGAACGGTTCTATTAATGCGTGTGGTTTTCGTTTCCCATTTTCAGTAAATGGGTCCACACTAGGCCCGCTTTAGTTGCGGCCCAGAAGTCATAATGATGACAACCCCCCTCTCCGTGAACCATCTTTTTCCAATATTGAAATTTACATGCGAATGCTAATACACACTCTCTTTTGAAATCTTCGTCTTGATTTAGAATTATATTCCTATCATTGAGTAATGGTGTAATAATAATGTTCCTACATAAATATGAAATTCAAAATCTATAATTAAAAAATAATAACAACACCACATGACACGTGAGGGAAGAAAAGCATGCGCGTGTGAGCCATATGTGCGGTGGAGCTTAAAAAGTGGGAGGGACGACAATGTCATCTGTTACTTTAATTTAGCTTCGAGAAGCAAACACTCTCTCTATTATATTATTAGCTCTAATGGACCCACCTACTCATTTTAATGTGTAACATAAGCATATACAGAAAGAAATACGATTTACGTGCTTGTAATAACTCCATACGGTTGGATTTTAAATAAATCTATTTTATAAATTTATTTAAAGTACATAATACGGTATTTGTCTTTTGTGGGAGGATTTAATACGTGATCTATTTGAGGACAATGTTTCGTTTCATTTAGTCCATTATTAAATTTCAGTACTGAATCTATTTGACATGTTTTTTTTTTTTGAAAAAAAATAAAATCTGAATCTATTAAAGACACATACATAACCCTCGGATAGAAGTATAGCCTATGAATAGACTATTTCCTAGACATTCAAATTAGCCGAAAACAATAGTTCATATTCATGTGGTTCGAATCAGGGTTCGCCGTATTGGGTTTCTTCCCTCAAACGCCACTGCACTACCACCACTGGTTATCTATTTGACATGTTATATACCAGTATTTATGCCACTCTCAATAGAATGCCATTTTTTTTAGATTTTTACTGTTGGTTTCAATTCTGATCGGTTAGGTTGAACCGGAATAAAATGTTTTAGCGAATCAAAGGGTAAAAAAGACGAAAACAATATTTTTACTGACCATCTTTCTTCCCGCTCGTTTGGCTCCTTCAGCCTTATTTCGAAAACCTTTTTTTCACCCGGTTCGCGGTTACTTTTAAACACTCGACCACGTTCAATTTTCAAACCTCCAAACTGGTCTTTGAGCGATAGCCACGTCAGCACGCAGTTAATAATACTTTCATTAATCAGAAATTCAAAATCTGTTAAAAAAATATCTTCAACGATCTCTCTCTCTCTCTCTTCACCACCATCGCGTGAAGAAGACGAAACAATCGCTCTCTCTCTCTCTCTCTTGTGGTCTCACTATCTCTTTCTCACAATCACATAGCTCAACAATGGAAAAGTAGAGAGAAGAGAAGAGAAGAGAGAGAGAGAAGAGGAAGAGAGCATAATGCTTTTTCTGACCCCAGCCATGTGAGCTTCCACTGACACATTCCCTGCATCTTCACATTTGGAAGTTTTTGATTTGATTCTTTCTTCTTCCACAATTCTCACCGATTCGGAATCCGAGTTAATTAGCGTATGGCTTCATCGTCATCTAGAACGAGGAGCCGCTCTCCTTTCTCTCACCGAAGACCTCCGAGTCCTTACTCTTCCGCTTCATCGACTTGTTCCTCTCACATGAACAACCGCATCTTACCTCGCTCCTCTTCCACATCCGCTTCTACAGTCTACAATTCCGCCGGCGTAAGCGGATCCCGATCTATGGCGACTAGTCGTACCGTCTCCGATCCCGGTCTCACCGGCGGCTCCGGAAACTATAAACCTCCGTCGCCCGTCCCTTACTCATCGGATGGGGTGATTAGCGAGCCTATGTCGACTACTACCACCTCTGATCGCCATAGCATCTCCGTCACCGTTCGGTTTCGCCCGATGAGGTACGCTAGATCTGGGCCCCACAATTGCAGATCTAATTTGATTCAATTTTACGAAACGAAGCTCGTTCAATTCTTCCGCCATTGTTTGTTTGTTTGTTTGATTGCAGTGAGAGGGAGTATCAAAGAGGAGATGAAATCGCTTGGTACCCTGACGCCGAGAAGATGGTCAGGAATGAGTACAATCCCCTCACAGCTTACGCATTCGGTACTCTTATCAATTTATTGCGGAGATACTTCAATTTTTAGTCATTTACTGTTCATTGATTAGGGATTATGTGAACGTTTCTTGCGAAAATGTTGATGCCAGATAAAGTTTTTGGACCACAAGCAACGACTGTAGAGGTCTATGACGTAGCTGCTAAACCTGTTGTCAAAGCAGCTATGGAAGGTGTTAATGGTAAGGAAGTACGGCTGCGTTATCAATTAAAGTGGACTTGTGCTAGTAACATTGCTTGCGGGGAAGTTTCTGAGACTGTGTTGGCTACTTGGCAGGTACCGTTTTCGCTTACGGTGTTACAAGCAGTGGAAAGACACATACAATGCATGTAAGTTCTCTCAGTGTGGTTTGTATTCCTATATGTTGCGAAAGATATCATACAAAGATCGGGTGATCTAGATTATAGTTGCTAAAAATGTTTGATTGCCATAGGAAGTGTAAGGATCTTTTGATTTAAGATTGACCAAAATTATCTTCTTTTAAGTCATCTGATGATCATGTGCATCTTGAATTTTCGTTAAATAACCAGAGGTTCAGATATACATGTTGAAAATGTTTTGCAATATGCTCAGGGTGATCAAGACTTTCCTGGAATCATACCATTAGCAATAAAAGACGTGTTCAGTATCATCCAGGAAGTAAGTGGTCTTGTTCTAGTTATAACCTATATGGTCCTCTACTGATTTACAGTTCTTCATGAACCTTTTCGTGCAATGACAGATATGCTAGTCTCTTACATCATTTTTAATTTCAGACTACCGGAAGAGAGTTCTTGCTCCGTGTTTCATATCTTGAAATATACAACGAGGTATGTGAAAATATCCATCCATCATATAATATCATTTACTTACACGGTAAATAGACCCTCTTGTTCAGACTTTTAGCTTCAAATATAGTTTCATATTTTCCTCACTTAGAGGATCATCTCCCCTTGTTTAAGTAACTTGCCTGATAACTAATCATGTCTTTGGTTTTTGGCGAACGGTCCTATATGTCCCACATATCGGCGTGTTATCTTACTTTTGTCATTTTATCAGGTGATAAATGATTTACTGGATCCAACAGGGCAAAATTTACGCATAAGAGAGGATTCCCAGGTTTAACCTTGCCCTCTCTCTCATACACACACATGCAAATACGACTGTATTTCAAACAAGAGCATTTACTTGTTTGTCTGATTTCATATTTTCTTTCTGGCAAGGACTAGTACGATGAAAACATATGATGAGTTGTTCATTTTGCATCCATCCTGTTACTTTGATGTATTACCTTGGTTTGATCTAGAGTGGATATTGCTTATAGGGCACTTACGTTGAGGGTATCAAGGAAGAAGTTGTTTTATCTCCAGGTCATGCGCTATCTTTCATTGAAGCTGGGGAAGGTAATTAGAATAATTACTTCCAAATCATGTTTTCCCTCTATTAGATACTCTTTTTTTTTTTGCCTTTCCTTATTAGTGTTTTGATCTTCAACGGCAGAACATCGTCATGTTGGCTCAAATAATTTCAATTTGCTGAGCAGCAGAAGTCACACAATATTTACACTGGTACATCTTCGATCTAGCGAACATCCCATGTTTTATTCCTAATTCTAAAGTTCTTTTATAATTGTCATTGCTATGCATTTTAAGGTTCAACTATTGTTTGTTTGCAGATGATTGAAAGTAGTGCTCATGGAGATCAATATGATGGAGTTATTTTTTCTCAACTAGTAAGGGTTCTTTCTTCTGTCATTGCATAAAATCGCTCGTCTTTTTAGACAGTTCTCTCACAGTGTCTCTTTCTTGCTTAGAATTTGATCGACTTAGCTGGGTCTGAGAGTTCCAAAACTGAGACAACTGGACTAAGGAGAAAAGAGGGTTCATTCATCAACAAGAGTCTTCTGACTCTTGGAACTGTAGGTGTCTCTCTTTCTGCTTGAGCTTTTTTAACCTGTCGGATGTTCTATTTCCTTGCAATCATGGTTTGCTACCACATCCAATTTGGTGGCACTAGAGGCTTAGCAAGAGACTTCCAGTCCTATGGAACAGAATTCTTGTTAAATGTATTCTTCAGTGCATGATGTAGTAATGCTAGTGTATCCTGATGATCAATGCCTCTAATTATGAGAAGTCTCTTCTCATTTTTGTGCGTGTATATATGTCAAAGATAGCATCTTCAGTAACCTATCCATTAAGATGAATTTTAAGGATGTTATGATTATATCTTTCTCGTATGGTTTCAACATGCAGGTAATTGGAAAACTAACTGAAGGCAAAACAACTCACGTCCCATTTCGGGACTCTAAGCTAACTCGACTCCTGCAATCTTCATTGAGCGGGCATGGGCATGTATCGGTACGACTCTTCTGTATCTGGTGAATATTTCCCATTTCACCACGGTCCACGATTGATTTTCGTATTTTTTAACTGTGATGTCTCCAACAACATAGTTAAGACAATGTAGGTTGTTTATATTGGCTAGCTCCTGTAAGATGTGCATGCACGCTGATGTTAATTCAAATTGGCAATGAGCAGAAGCTAATTCGGTTTTATTTCCTTAAATTTTTATAGCTCATATGTACAGTTACTCCTGCGTCAAGCAGTACTGAGGAAACCCATAATACACTGAAGTTTGCCAGCAGGGCAAAGAGAATAGAAATTAATGCCTCACGCAATAAGGTGATTTCTTATTCGTTTGGTTACGTACTTGCCTTCTCTGTAGAGTATCACCTAAACCCCGCTTAAATGTTCTTGTTCTTGAAACAGATTATAGATGAGAAGTCATTGATTAAGAAATATCAGAAAGAAATCTCGACCCTTAGAGTAGAACTTGAACAATTAAGAAAGGGTGTGCTTGTTGGTGTCAGCCACGAGGAGTTATTGAGCCTAAGGCAGCAGGTTCTGACCTCCCCCAGACCTTAATATTACATGACTATTTAACTTTATTCATTTTGGTGAATGAATAGAACTGCCTATTTACTAAACAGCTACAAGAAGGTCAAGTGAAAATGCAATCCAGATTGGAGGAAGAAGAAGAAGCTAAAGCAGCTCTAATGAGTAGAATCCAAAAGCTTACAAAGCTCATACTCGTCTCTACCAAGAGTTCCATTCCCGGATATATAGGTGATGTACCCAGTCACCAGCGCAGCATTTCTGCTGGTAAAGATGATGTAAGTTGTCCATTCAAATTAGATTACCACTATGTTCCTTTACCTACTAGTTGCATGTTGGTACCTCAATGAACAAGATGTTCTATACATTCTTTTTTCTCTTCAGAAGTTGGAATCTCTGCTCTTGGATGGTGATAATCTGGCGTCTCCATCTTCGACTCTGTCTCTTGTATCAGATGCTTCTTCAGGCCTTAAGCACCGGCGGTCTTCCAGCAAGTTGAAGGATGAAAATTCTCCGGTTGGTTTTGGTGCAGAATTATCGCAAGTGAGTTTGGGATACTTATCGTGTATATTTTAACATCAGATTTCATTTACTAGAAGTTTCATTTATTCTTCTTCTCAAAACTAATAAGTTATAGCTTATGGGCAAGGGTGTTTCATGATTCAGGGTCGCATGCAACCATTAATTTTTTTTTATCTATGAGTGTGATTTTCTCACTGTGCACTTGCCAGGAAATGATATCTAATAGTTGTGGCTATTGTAGGGTGGCATGACTCCGGATGAAATGGACCTTCTTGTCGAACAGGTTAAGATGCTTGCTGGGGAGATAGCTTTCAGCAAAAGCACCCTAAAGCGCTTGGTGGATCAGTCCGTAAATGATCCAGAAAACTCAAAGCCTCAAGTAAAGATTCTTCTTTATATTTCTAGAATTCAATATATCTGTAGGATTATGCTTTTCCTAATTCTGACCCATTAGAAAAAAGGCCTGTGCCCTTCCTTAAACTTTAATAGAGGTTCCGCAATGTGCGACTATAGAACTTAACAAATATCTGCATGCAGATCCAGAGTCTAGAAAGAGAAATTCAAGAAAAACAAACACAAATGAGGTCTTTGGAACAGCGAATAACTGAGGGTGGTGAAGCTTCAATTGCTAATGCATCATTGGTTGAGATGCAACAGGTAATCTAATCTCCACATCCGATCATCATTATCATTTATCCTGTTAAGCTGTGGGCACAATGTGGATCAGCTGAAGATATCTTGATTATTTTTTGTTTCCAGAAAGTTATGAGATTGATGACACAATGCAATGAGAAGAACTTTGAGCTGGAGGTACAATATGCGTCTTCTCTTGAATAAAACGTCTTGTTTTATAGCGAAAATGAAGATTGCTTATCAATGTATTTTTTATTGTGTTATACCTATGGATCAGATCATATCAGCAGATAATCGCATCCTCCAAGAACAACTAGAGAAAAAGGTCACTCCTAAGTCACTGCCACTTCCTTCTCTTTTTTTTACATGCGTCATACCATTTTTTCTTGCTTTAATCTCAGTCATAATTGTTTATTCACTCCTGCTCTAACAACTGCAGTGCACTGAGAATAATGAATTACACGAGAAGGTGCGCCTTCTAGAGCAAAGGCAATCGAGTCAGAAGCCCTCACCGTCTTGTTCTGGTAATGCTGTCAGTGAAGAGTATGTAGACGAGCTTAAAAAGAAAGTACAAACTCAGGTAATTTATCTAAATCTTAGACCCTCTTGTCAATTATGCGTTATAAATGTCTGCACCGGTAGCTAGGAGATGGTGAAAAAACACAAAAGATAATATGTTTTCTCAACTCTGGTTTATATCGGTTTATGTTTTTATACTTCAGGAGATAGAGAATGAAAAGTTGAAGTTAGAGCATGTGCAGACTGTGGAGGAGACAAGTGGATTACGAGTGCAAAATCAAAAACTTGCTGAAGAAGCTTCGTACGCTAAGGAATTGGCCTCTGCAGCTGCAATTGAGCTGAAAAATCTAGCTGATGAAGTAACAAAGCTCTCGCTTCAAAACGCAAAGCTGGAAAAAGAATTGGTAGCTGCACGAGACTTAGCGGCGGCAACTCAGACGCGTAACAATAACTCCATGAACAGTGTGGCAAATCGCAATGGGACAAGGCCAGGGAGAAAGGCAAGGATAACAGACTCGTGGAATCTCAACCAAGAAGATCTAAAAATGGAGTTGCAGGCGAGGAAACAGCGAGAAGCAGTTCTAGAGGCCACGTTAGCTGAGAAACAATGCTTGGAAGAAGAGTACAGGAAAAAGGCGGAAGAAGCAAAGAGAAGAGAGGAGGCTTTGGAAAACGATTTAGCCAACATGTGGGTACTTGTTGCCAAGTTGAAGAAAGCAAGTGGTGGGGTTTTGTCCGGGCCAAAGAGTCACGAACCTCCCATCACTGAGTCTACAATGGAAGACGAAGCTACAGATTTAGAGAACGAGAATCAAAACAATGGCATTTTGAAAGAGAGACAAGTGTTGATTGCACCTGAAGAAGTAATAGTTGCCAAGGCTGAAGAGACACCAAAGGAGGAACCCCTCGTTGCTCGTCTTAAGGTACCTTTGCAAATTTGCCTTATATTTTCCTTCAGTATTTTTAGTTGTCTATAAGCCTACTACACAGTCTGTGCAGTAGGCATATATACATATATACCCCTTACCCGCTCCATACTAAGCTTTGGATTGGGTTAGAAAAATACCTCCAAAGTACCCAAAAATATATATGCCTATAAGTGTTATTTTGGAATTGTATTTGAAGCTATTTTTTACGTAACAGGCAAGAATGCAAGAGATGAAAGAGAAAGAGATGAAATCACAGGCGGCAGCAGCTGCCAATGCAGACGCAAACTCACATGTCTGTAAAGTTTGTTTTGAGTCGCCAACAGCCACGATTCTCCTCCCTTGCCGTCATTTCTGCCGTAAGTCTCATTCCCTCACTACTTTCCTGGGGATCCTATATTCATCAACAATTATTATTAGTACACTAAAGAATCACAATATCTGCCTTATTTTTTTGACACAGTTTGTAAATGTTGTTCACTTGCCTGCTCCGAGTGCCCAATCTGCCGCACCAATATCTCTGATCGTCTGTTCGCCTTTCCCTCTTGACCACTGACATGTCCATCCTCTCTCTTGAGCACAAGGTAATTTAGTTATGTTCCACACTCGCAAACATTAACATCAAAATTATTTAGTTCAACAAGATTAAGTCGCTTTTGACATGCGATTCCATGTGATTTTGCAGGTGTAAAGAGAACTACATAAAAGAGTCGAAGCCTGTTTGTTTGCTAATATTTTCCAGGCTTGAATGCTTTTCGTTTTTTATTTTGTGTCTCAGTCTTGGTTTGGTATATGGTTCTATAAAAAAATGGGACGAAAAGAGGAAACATAACATATTACATATATGTATAGATTTATTTTTTAACAGGAAACTCTTTTTACAAGTACATAAGTCTTAAAATTTTGAATTAGATCTGTACATTTCCTCTCTACTGTTCTCAAGTAAAGAGGGAGGTCAAAAGAAAATGCATACATGTGAAAAAGTTAAAGTAAGATTGTTACCAAAAATAAAAGTTGTAGTAAGATGTGTGAAAATCTAATGAAAATGATCTTGGTCCTTTTTGTCATTTTGCCTTTAAAATTTCTTTCAGTCAAACCAAGATTAGAAGTTGTAAACAAAACACAGAGACAATTTTTTTACATAGATGATACTGTAGCTATTAATTTGTGACGACCAATATGCATTCTACTAATTTTTTAACTAGATTTAGATTTGTGTCTTGTGTAAAATGATGATTGTATTGTGTATACAAATTAGTTTTACATATTATTATATATTTTTATCCTTTTTACATATATTTGAAGCTATGTTTTAGACCTGGTTTAAATATTTGGAAAGAGGATTTATGTACCTCCCCTTAACGGACTTGAAGAGTAAATGTTTGGGCCCAGTAATGAAAAAGAGATCACGTGAGCCCAAAATAATGCAAACACGTGTGATGTCCTCTGCCCGAGGAGGAGGATTTGGTAACGGAGAGTTTGAACGGTCGTGAGAATAGCAGCTGAGAGAGCTTTCACTTCACTTCAATGGCGGCAATATCCTCTGTTCAATGCTTATCCTCTTGCGATTCTCATTATCATCAACGCTCGCAGGTGATCTCCCTGTTATCATCATTTCAGCCAATATTAGAGAAATTCGATTTTATTTTCTAAGTTTTTTTATTTGTTTTTTTTTTCAAGCAGGGTGGCTCGCGTTGGAGATTGGGTACTTCTAGGGTTTTAGTATCTTCGAGTCTCTGGAAAATTTCTCTGCTTTCTGGAGTTGATTTGAAGCGAAGGTGATTCTAATAGTTTTTGATTTTCGATTGTTTATTCCCAAGCTGTGTAATGCACAGTTTAGATATTGAGGTAATGATTGAATCTTTTAAAACAGGAGACATTTGATATGTGCAGTCAAGGGAGGAGCTGAAGAAGGAGCGTTTAAGAAGACTGTTGAACTCGATCGGATGATAGATGCTCTTAAAGATGCAAACCCTAGAGAAGTTGGTTTCTGTCATTCAACTCAATCGAAATGTTTTATCTTCTTATGTTGTTTGGTGCCATTTTTCCTTTGGAACAGCTTGAGAAGCTTGTCGTTGAAAACATTCTTGCCTTTGATGAAGTTTTTTGGATTAGACTGGCTACCAGGTCGGATACTTGCAAGTCAGATGATGACAAGGCAAGCGTTTCTATTCTTCTTATTATTAATGATCAAGCAGATTTTTTTCAAGCTCTCTTTTTCACTAATGTCTCTCTTGCAGAAGGACTATGAGGAGTTAGCTGCAACTGTGATGACCATTGTTGACTGCGTTGTGAATAAGACTCGGGTTTTTTTCTTCTTCTTCTCTCTTCTTTTGGGCTTTTCATTGCCTTACATATCCAGTTTTGTTAGTTGACTGAGAGTTTATTGTATCCATGTAGGAGAAGATAGAGACGGCTACTGATGTTCTGAAGGGGATATTAAGACCCGTTGTGGAAGGAGTGGAAGAAATCTCATGGCCTCCAAGAGATCCTCAAGCCATCAATCAAATGGAAAAGGTGTACGCATACTTGTCTTTTGACCAAAACATGTCTATATCTACAGTTTTGTATATTGTATACAACCTTCTGTTTCGAACAAGAGGGGGTTATCTACTTTTTGTGATAATAGTAAGTAGGGTACTGATGATATCAATTTATTAACAGGAAATAATACAACGGGAAAAAGAAGGACAATTAGATGAAGGTTTTCTTTCAGAAGTTAGTGCTCAGCTACGGCAGGTAAAGTGCAATTACTCTTGTTTGAAACAGGTGATGTTCTAAGAAAGAAAAAGGTTATTTCCTGTATAAGTGTTTGAGGTTGTTTCCAGGCAAAAGAAGATAAAGACAAACCAGGGCTTGCGGCTATGCTGCAGAAAGTTCTACAACTCTATGCTGCTACCATCCTCTCCAAGCGGAGCTACGCAAAGAAAGGTTACATACATTGCTCATTTTAAAAAATGTCACTCGCTCACCCTAAAGCTTCCATTATCCACCAAACATTATCTCATCATCACGTTTGCATCCGATCACAGGGAACGACGTCCTAAAGGCGGAGCAATTTCTGGAAACTCTGATCAAAGGTCTCTTCTGCAACTTTATTTTCAAATGTAGTCAGACGCAAAGAAGTTCACATTTGGTGTATGTCTTTTCAGCTCCTGAGGAACAATGGAACAAGCTTTTCTTAGAAGGGTTAACAATCGGGAAAGGAGACGTAACACCTGATGAGCTATCTGCCGTTATCAAGAAACGAGTTGAGCGCACGCTGATTCGAACTGTAAGTAACATTAAACTTGTGAAGGGGGAGTCTAACCGGGTTTGATTTGTGTTTAGACCAGATGATAACCGCCTTGTTTGATCCGTGTTTTTAATGTTGATGGCCCCTACCAGGAAGGAGGTTCATACCAGCAGCGAATCTTGATCGAGTATCTCAAAGGGATCGAGTCCAGAGCAAATGATATTATGAAATCACTTCAGGGTTAAATCTACATATATATATCCTCCCAAATTTATATAAATATATCAATTCATAACTCATAATGAACTTTTTGTTATGTTGACTCTGCCATTGAAGATTCAAGCTAGACACTTTACGTAAATAGAAGTCAATAGTTTTACTTTCATAGAGACGATCAAAAGCTTGAAAAGATTATGTTGAACACCTCATGAACCAACCGAATAATATTTACTCCCTCTCTTTCAGATTTTTAGTTTACTTGTAGTTGTAGATTAAAATTTTCATTTTAAAAATAAATGTTGTTTTAGAATTTTAATGTAGAATTCATTAATAATATTTTTCATTTTATTTTTATTGGTTAAAATATAGTTACAACATTTTTCTCTTTCTTATCAGAAAAATTCATTTGATGCGAAGAAATTTGAATTGCATTATTCAACCAATCATAAGATTTTAGCAATTATTCATATGATGACTTGAAGAAACTAAATATGTAAATAAAATATAATAAGATTTTTCTTGATATGAAGATTTTGTCTTGTCATTCGACCAATAAAAAGATTGTAAGAAATGGACATCAGAGGAAGAAAATATAATCTAGTGTTTTTTTTTGGGATCAAAATCTAGTGATTATTCTTCCTTAGATATGAAGGAAAAAAAATCAAAATGGTGTCATGTCATCAGACCAATAAGAGTCCGTTATTTTAGTTATAAAGTTTAGGGTTTTTAGTAATTAAACCCCTCAACTAAAGATGAATCGTAAAAAAAACCCTCAACTAAAAATCCTGTGAAATAAACCCTCAACTTTAGTTCCGTTAACATATATTACCCTCCGTCTAAAAAACCGTTACGGAGGGTGACATATGTTAACGGTTTATAAGTTGAGGGTTTATAATGTTGAAAACTTAGTTGAGGGTTTTTTTTACGATTCAAAAATAGTTGAGGGGTTTTATCACTAAAAGTCATTAAAGGGTTTTTAAGTTATTTATTATCCATTTATACATTGTTTTAGATTGATTTGTAAGCCTTTAAAACTAATTTATATTTTTAATATATTAATCTATTATAAAATTAATTTATACATCTTAAATTAATAATTTTCAACACGATTTACAACTTATTATAACTTCAAAATATTAAATTTTTTGATATTTGGCAATAGTGATATAAAAAAATTGTGTGTTTATATCGTCATTTTCAAATATCAAATAATTGAAAGTTTCTAAGTTATATTAAGTTTTAAGTAGTGTTGAGGATAATTCATCTATGAAGTCAATCTTTCTATTTGGAGTATGACGTACTTTTTCTTATTTTCATTATTTTCGTCATCAGGCTTATACTTTCCTATTTTCCTATATTGTTCTTGATTTATTGTATTACTTTATGTTTCAAATATATTATTGATCAAAAAAATAAAAATATAATGTAGTTATTCAGAAATCAATGAGAATAAAAATAATCATGCATTATTTTGGAGGGGGAGAAATATGAATCGGATGACAGAAATCATGAAAATAGGAAAAAGTGCGTCATACTCTAAATAGAAAGATTGACTTCATGGATGAATTATCTCGACACTACTTAAGACTTAATATAACTTAGAAACTATAAATTATTTCATATTTGATAATGACGATATAAACACACAAATTTTTTTATATCACTATTGCCAAATATCAAATAATTTAATATTTCAAAGTTATAATAAGTTGTAAGTAGTTTTAAAAATTATTAATTTAAGATGTATAAATTAATATACAAATATATTAATGTATTAAAATTTATAAATTAGTTTTAAAGGCTTATAAATCTTAAAACAATGTATAAATGATAATAAATAATTTAATAATATTTAATGACTTTAGTGATAAAACCCCTCAACTAAAGATGAATCGTAAAAAAAACCCTCAACTAAAAATCCAGTGAAATAAACCCTCAACTTATAAACCGTTAACATTTGTTACCCTCCGTCACGGTTTTTTAGACGGAGGGTAACATATGTTAACGGAACTAAAGTTGAGGGTTTATTTCACTGGATTTTTAGTTGAGGGTTTTTTTTACGATTCATCTTTAGTTGAGGGGTTTAATTACTAAAAACCCTAAAGTTTATATATACACATTTGGTGGTCACATTTAATGAACGTAAAGATAAAAGTCTCTCTCTCTCTCTCTCAGATCATTCAGGATTTCAGGGTTAGCGTGACTGCACTTGCTTAATCATCTTACTTGTTGCATTTATGTTTTTTTGTTTGTTCATGATTCCTCCTCTTTTACTGCTTTCTGTAGGGCGTGATTTTGTGATTCAATTATGCTGACCAAGTTCGAGACCAGTAGCAACCAAGTTAGAGGTTTGAGCTTTCACCCTAAACGACCATGGATTCTCTCCAGTTTGCACACTGGCGTCATCCAGCTCTGGGATTATCGTATGACTACTTTGATCGATACGTTTGAGGAACACGAAGGACCTGTTCGTGGTGTTCATTTTCACATTTCTCAGCCTCTGTTCGTCTCCGGAGGTACATGCTTTTTTCACTTACGTCCTTTGATGAATATTTGAATGCTAGGTTGAATATGTTCCAACCTCTGTTTAGGTTTCATAAGCTAAAAAAATGAATATCTATGGATTAGATATATGGTCGTAATCCATTAAGAACATATTTACGTGACTTGTCGTGTGTGTTTTTTTATAACTAAAAGGAGATTCTAAAATTTAGATGGGTTGTGCATTATTCTTCATTGCAATTATCTTTTAATCTTGCAGGTGATGATTACAAGATTAAAGTTTGGAACTACAAAACACACAAGTGTCTCTTCACTCTTCTTGGTCATCTCGATTACATCCGCACGGTTCAGTTCCATCACGAGTGCCCTTGGATTGTCAGCGCCAGCGACGACCAGACCATCCGCATATGGAACTGGCAATCACGGACTTGTGTCTCTGTCTTGGCTGGCCACAACCATTATGTTATGTGTGCTTCTTTCCATCCAAAGGAAGACCTCCTCGTATCGGCTTCCTTAGATCAGACTGTCCGTGTTTGGGATATTGCTCCTCTCCGGAATAAGAAGAAGACTCCTCTTGCTGATGACGACGACATCATGGGGTTTACTCAAATGAACAGTGACCTTTTCGATGCCACAGTCAAGTACGTCCTTGAAGGTCACGACAGAGGTGTAAACTGGGCTGCTTTTCATCCCACTCTGCCTCTTATTGTCTCCGGTGCAGATGACCGCAAAGTAAAACTGTGGCGTACCAATGGTAAGTAATATTCCCTATGTATTTTAAAGTTGATATTTTGGTGTTTTCACAAGAAAATACATTAATTATGCATTGTTTTTAAAATTATCAAATTCCAATGCTTTTTAACCAATAATTTTTCAATAAATTTAATTAATTTTATTGAAATTTGCAAATTTTATATAGGAAGCATAAAAAATTTATCTTTGTGAATCAAATTGTTTTCTAAAACTTTAGGGAGTATTATTTTGATGTTATCTTGAAATAGCAAAAGCTGAGACCATGCGCATCAGGGGTTCATGAGGGGGTCGTGGGCTCGAGTTTTTAGGCCCGAATGATTTAAAGAAAATGAAAAATGGGTTTTAATCGACGAACCGGGCCTTACGCTTGAACCCGTAAGAGGCGAGTTCATGCCACGCGTCGGGCGCTGAGTGGCTTCTCCTTTCCGCGTTGACGACGAGGTCGAAAGGGTTTCCGCGTAACGCGATTCATTTGTCTCCTCTCTGAAAAACCTAGGGTTTCTTTCCGCGGAGGCGACACACCGTGCGACGGCGAATTCCGGAGGTTTTCTCCATCAAATCGACTCTGTAATCTCTTCTCGACGCTCTTAGGTCAGTATTACTTAGATTCACAGTGAGTTAGCGTCGATTGAATGTTCGAAAGGGATTTGCGATTTGTATGATTTAAAATCGATTTGGGGTTTTTTTTTTTAGGGTTCTTAATCGATATGGTAGTTCGATTGAGGGTTGAATTGGTTCGATTTTGTGGTGGAAACTCGAAACCGTTTTCTCGGATTTCAATTAAAAATTGGGGCTTTCGCGTTAGGGATGTAAATCGAAGTCTCTGTTTCGAATAATAGCTGTAAATCGTCATGGTCGTTTCATGTAGGGTTCGTTTCTATGAATGTTCGAAAGGGATTTGCGATTTGTGATTAAAATCGATTTGGGGGGTTTTTTTTAGGGTTCTTAATCGATATGGGAGTTCAATTGTGGTAATGTGTGCTAATAATCTGTCGTTAATGTGTGCTAATAATTGCGATTGAGGGTTCACGGTTTGTTTAAAACTCGATTGTTGCAGATGGAAACTCCCCGAGAACCTCATTTCTTCAAGCCTCTTCTTCCTGGTTTTCACAGTGGCGTGGCAATACCACTTGAATTCTACTCAAAACACATACAAGGGGCTGAGATCAATAAACCATGGAAGCTAAGATCGGACGCTTCGGATCAAATTTGGGAGGTGATCCGAGAAGGCAGGACACTCACCAAAGGTTGGAAAGAGTTCACCGAAGCACATGATCTTCGAATCGGTGACATTGTCATCTTCAAACACGAAGGAGACATGGTCTTTCATGTGACACCTTTTGGTCCTAGCTGTTGTGACATTCAGTATACACATCCTCACATCGTTAAGGAAGAAGCCGACGCGGATGATGCTCCTACTTTCTCATACGACTACTGTTTCTTGGCTGAGGTTACTGCTACAAATCAAAAGGACGACAAAATGGTGAGTAAAATTTAGTTATTTATTTGTTTCTAGTACTGCTTCTTGGCTGATGTTATGTATGTGTTTGTAGTTTCTTCCTGTGGAAGCTATGAGGTGTGGTGCTTTGAACCAACAATGCAAAGAGGTCAAACTTGTCAACAAGGAGGGAAAGTCATGGACTGCGCGCTTCGGATTTAGCGAATCAGACGGCGCATATTACATCAGCAGAGGGTGGAGAAAGTTCTGTCGTGATAACAGATGCACCAACGGAGATTTGTTTGTGTTCAACGTGGTTGGAGACGGGACGACAACTCCATTACTGTGTGTATGTCCGGAAAGGAAGGAGTGTACTGAACTACTGATCAAGCACTTCAGCAGAATCGATGGTAAGTCTTCTCATTTTACTTGTTTGTGTTGTCTATAACTTCAATGTTACTACTTTGCTTCTGCGTTAACTTGTTTTCTCTTCTTCTACAGGTAGCATTGCTTCTACCTCACGAAATTAGATGGCTCTTTTGCGGTTTTTCCTCTCTATCATCTGAACTTGTTTCTTTTTGTTTCATTAGCAACTTATCAACTTATGTATTTCGGTTTGTAAAACTTGAATGGTTTTTCTATGTGAACTTTTATGCTAAGTTAAACATTCTCGAACTTAATTGCTTTGTTGAATGCGTAGACTGATCATCGAACAAAATGTTTCTATGAATTGAATTTAAGTTAAGAAACAACATAAACTCCAAAACTCTAACATACCTTTTCTACATCTGAAAACACAAACCAAAATATTAAAACATATCTCAAAACCAAAACTTAAACTCCAAAACTAAAACATAGGTTGAATAAAATGTTTTCATAAATTTTATAATATATTTTAATATTGTATTCATGTATTCTGAATAATTTTAAATTTTTTTAAAAAATTAAAAAATATTATTATTTTATTCCTATGAACTCCTTCTTCGGGTTCACTAATGCAGAAAACAACAAATTCGGGTTCATAACTGTTCATGGACCCACAAAAAAATATTAAAAAATTTTGGTGAACCCCTAAGTGGGGTTCACCAATGCTCATGCTCTGAGTTAGTGATGTGTGTGTTTCTAATAAAAAAAATATATAAAAAAATGCAGAAACTAAAGCATGGGAAGTGGATACACTGCGAGGGCATTCGAGTAACGTTTCGTCAGTTATGTTCCACGCGAAACATGACGTAATTGTATCCAACTCCGAGGATAAGACCATCCGTGTCTGGGACGCTACCAAGCGAACTGAAATCAAGACTTTCCGTCGCGAAAACGATAGATTCTGGATACTCGCAGCTCATCCCGAGACTAATCTACTAGCAGCCGGACACGACAGCGGTTTGATCGTCTTCAAACTTGAAAGAGAGCGTCCTGCGTTTGCTTTGAGTGGCGATTCTTTGCTCTACGCCAAGGATGGTTTCTTGCGTCGCTACGAATATTCAACTCAGAAAGACTCCCAAGTTATCCCTATACAGCGTCCAAGGACTGTATCACACAGTCCTACGGAAAATGCAGCTTTGATCAGCTCAGATCTTGATGGTGGTTCTTACGAGCTGTACATCATAAGGAGCGGCGTTGTGCAGCGGGATGCAAAGAGGGTGAGTGGTGGTGGTTCTGCGGTATTCATCGCTCGTAATCGGTTTGCTGTTCTCGATAAAAGCACCGGCCAGGAGGAGGTGCTAGTAGTGAAGAATCTAAAGAACGAGGTGGTTAAAAAGATTCCTCTCCCTATTCCAACATATGCTATCTTTTACGCTGGGACCGGAACTCTGCTATGTAGATGTGAGGGTAAAGTGGTTATGTTCGACCTTACGCAAAGGCTTGTCCTCGGTGAAGTTCACACACCGTCCGTTAGGCATGTTGTTTGGTCTAATGATATGGAGAGTGTTGCTTTGCTCAGCAAACATACTATCATTCTCGCCAGCAAAAAGGAACTTGTCATCCAGTGCACGCTCCACGAGACGACAACACGTGTGAAGAGTGGGGCTTGGGATGACGACAACGGTGTCTTCATTTACACCACTTTGAATCATGTCAAGTACTGTCTTCCTAATGGAGACAGTGGAGTCATCCGAACCCTGGATGTCCCTATCTATTATCACCAAGGTTTCGAGTGATAAAATCTTTTGCTTGGATCGGGATGGGAGAAACAAGGAGATCACAGTTAATGCTACTGAGTACATGTTCAAGCTTGCGTTGATGAGGAAGAGATTTGATCATGTAGCGAGGATGATAAAAAGCTCCCGGATAAGTGGACAGGCTATGGTTGCTTACCTGCAGCAGAAAGGGTTCCCTGAAGTTGCATTACATTTTGTTGAAGAAGAAGGCCACGAGAGGGTCCGGTTCAACCTGGCTATTGAAAGTGGAAACATGAGTGTAGCTGTTGCCTCCGCTACAAAGATTAACGAGAAAGATTACTGGTTTAGACTTGGAGTGGAGGCTCTTCGCCAAGGAGGCAACTCTAGTATCGTCGAGTTTGCGTACCAGCAGACGAGGAGCATCGAGAGGTTGTCTTTTCTTTATCTTATCACTGGTAATCTTGAAAAGCTTTCAAAGCTGATGAAGAAGAAGGACGTAATGGGTCAGTTTCAGAATGCTCTCTACTTGGGAGATGTTAAAGAGCGTGTCAAGATACTGGAGAAGGGTGGTCTTTTGCCTCTAGCGTATATCACTGCTTCGGTTCATGGCTTAAAGGATATCGCTGAGCGGCTTTCGATTGCGCTAGGGGACGATGTGCCATCATTGCCTCAAGGGAAGACTCACTCGCTTCTAATGCCGCCGATTCCCGTCGTGTGTGGTGGTGATTGGCCTCTTCTGAGAGTTATGAAAGGAATATTCGAAGGAGGACTTGAGAGTGGAAATGATGACGTTGAAGAAGGCGATTGGGGTGATGCACTTGACATGGTTGATGTTGAAGAAGACGGAGAGGGTTCTGGATGGGGAGGACTTGAGCTTCTTGACACTCCCTTTATGACACCTAGTCAAGGGATGGACGTAAGTCAGATATGGAGCCAGGAATCTCCCCTTGCTGCTGAGCAAGCTGCAGCGGGAAGCTTCGACACTGCAATGAGTCTTCTCCACAGACAGCTTGGCATAAAGAACTTTGCGCCTTTGAAATCGATGCTTCTCGATCTGTTCAGTGGCAGCCATAGCTATCTTCCTGCTTTCTCTTCATCTCCTGTGCTTACTTCACTCACTGCAAACCTCCAGCCACCTCACTTAAGACTCGCCCTGTTGAGTGCAATGGGAGTCTGCTACAAGGCGAGGAACCTCGCCACTGCCTATAACTTCGCCAAAAGATTGTTGGAAACCAACCCAACGGAAAGCCAAGCCAAGACGGCTAGACAAATTGTTCAAGCCGCTGAACGCAACATGACTGATGCAACCGAGCTCAACTACGACTTCAGGAACCCGTTTGTGATATGCGGGTCGACTTATGTCCCCATCTATAGAGGACAGGAAAACGTGTCGTGTCCTTACTGCACTGCTCGGTTTGTACCGAGCCAGGAAGGAAACATCTGTGGGATCTGTGATCTTGCAGTCATTGGCGCGGACGCATCTGGTTTGCTATGCTCTCCTTCTCAAGTCCGGTGATAGATTCAGATTTGATAACTTTGATAGTCTTCTGTGACAGTGGTATGAGGTTATATAATGAGTTGTTTCTTTGTTTATGATATAACAAGTATTTTCCAGTTATGATTTAAAGACATGGCTTCACTCTTTTCTCGTTTCATTATGATATTAATTCTTTAGAAGTTAGAAGATGCCTTCTTGTACCTGAAGTTTGGTCAGCATGTTATTGGTTTTATTCTGTGTGATTTGGTTTTGTGAGTTATGGTTTATGCTTTTCGTTCTAGGTTGGTGTACCCCGTACCGCTAAAGCAATGTGGTTAAATTTTCTTTTTATATCACGTGTGGATCAGTTTGTAAATTCACAGGCTGATCATTGAGCTGTTATATATGTGCATGGAAAGTTTCCTTTTGGCCTCTAGAATACTAGAATCCACGGACTTAAATTTCCAAGAAAGTTTCAACAATTTCATAAACTAAATTTGTCATAACTACCGTTTTTGGTCTGATCTTTATGAAATTTCATGGTTAACAGTTGGTTTAGTTCTGTACGTACGGGTTGGACCTCCTTAGTTTGTTTTGGTAACTTCCATTTATTTATTTGATTCCATATGTTGAGTCAATGAGTCATAATGTATGAGTCTTCCGAGAAAAAATAGGTTTCCGCCAGATATATCTTTCCACCTATTTAATTCGTGTTCCTGTATCCGACTCATGTATCTTTTTTTGTGCAATTCATGTATCTTTCAAATATCACTTTAATATTTTCAGTGAAAAAACTTCTTTTTTACTTGTCTCACGGTCACGTAGACAAGTAAAAAGAGATGAGGTGAAAGAGAGAGAATATAATATAAGCTATCCAAACGTATTATCATCAAATGTATGTCACGTAGTAGACATACTACGTATATTTATACCACTTTCCAACGGATAAAAAATACAGACACGTCAATAAAAAAAAGGAAATTTTTAGAAAATTATTGAGTATGGTATACTCTTAGAAATACAAATTCTATATTGATTATTATGTGATTTGAAAAATCATATATAATACAAAAATCACTATTACACTACTATATTATTTTATATGAATGCGTTTTGTGTAGCACTTTCTATTCTTATTATAACACTATATATTTATTTTCATATAATATATACATATATATATATATATATATTCAAGATCTAAAACAAGTTATATACAAAATATGTGTGTTTTTGAACAAACCTCTGAATTTGAATAATCTTTTAGGTAATTAAAACAAATAAATATGAAAACAGAAAATATGTACATAATATTCTAAACAATTAAAAGAACACATATCTTTTCTTCCGACTGTATGAAACAGTCAGGGGGATCATACAGCACGTAAAATCATGATTTATTATTTTAACAAAAAAAAATCATGACCAATTTCTTGGGTTATCTATTTTATTTGGTTATGCCGCCTAAATCTCTTAAATTTATCTCTACAATAACATATCCTCTCTTTGTTAATAGATTCGTCAAGTTATTATTATTTTTTGAAACAATTTGTCAAGTTATTTATAATTTTAAAAACAAACAAACATCAAACATGATATATCTAAGATTTTCAATTCCATTTACAGATAAAATCTCGTAATATATTCCATTTACATAGTTCTTTGTGTTCTTCAAATTATTTTACCATGCAATAACACAACTTTTAATTCATAAAATGAATTTACATACTAATTTATTCCTTGCACACAGCACGGACCCAAATGTAACATAACTTTTGCATTATTTCAATAATTTTTTTAAAAAATGAACCTCTTTCTCTTTTTGTACATAAAGATGATCCAACAAAGCGAACAAAAATGGTAGGCCTCTTCTAATAATTAATTAATTGTATATATATAGGAGTATGATGAGAAGGCAGATGTAGTAAATGATGATGATAATGGGGAGAAGGTGTGAAGACTGTGGGAATCAAGCCAAGAAAGAGTGTGTGTATATGAGATGCAGAACTTTGCTGCAAAACAAAATCCTTTTGAGACAGGAAAACCAGTAATGATAGATAAACCCAATCCAGAGGTTCACCGAGAACCCGGAGATCGGAGAATCAAAGCCTAGAAGACGACCACGAAGGAAGAAGGATCATCTCGAAGAACAGAGATTCAATGGTGAATGATGATGAACATGATGATAGAGAGAGTTAGGGTTTAAGAAGATTGTTTTAATGTTTGATTGATTATTCCCAAATGGATAAACGTTTACATATAATGTTTACTAAACCAAAGCTAAACCAGAAAGCTAAACCAAAATGCATAAATGAAATATCCAAACCGGAATTAACCATAATTCCTGTCACACCTTTCATTGCCAAACTCACATCAAGAGCACTTGGGTTCCTGCCTACAGAAGATCCCAAAAACAACAATTGCAAACGCAAACGCATCAGAAAGGGCTCGCTACGATTAACCCTAAACGTCTCAGAGAACAACACCCATCTTCGTCCCCTTCATCATTAGGTTCTTTATTACCTTTGTTATTTCTTATGCCTCGTCTATAAGTCCATGTGTGTTTATATAAATCTGATGAGATTTCTCACCATATAGGATCTGGTTTTGAAGATTTTCATGATCTGGGGTCTTCAAGCTAATTTTGATTTTTTTAATCCCCTTGAAGCTAATCGTGTAGACATAGTTAAAGACTGAAAATTTGGATTATCGGATCTTATGAATATAAAACCAGACTAGTAAGTGAACATTATTTAGTAGTCTACATATTGGTTATGTATCTATATCAATGTGGTGATGCTTAGTGATGATGAATTAATTAGCTTTGTTCTTCTCAGTTCTCAATGTTTTTATTTGATTTGAAATGATAACAAGTCGTTTGCTTAACTATAATTCTTGATATTATTTTTTTGACTAAAGGCTATATAATTCTTGATATTTCTCATACTTTTTGGTTTATTCTTGATGTTTTAATGTTTATACAGTTTTGATCTTTATAAGACTAAAGTAGATTGATTTGTAGTTAGTATATCAGTAAATACAAACTACCCCACAATAGTCCCTTATGATGATCTTTGACAAGATCCAGAAATCTTATCTTGTGTTTGTTAATAATTATTTTGATGGCCTATTACATATATACGCAAATAAAATGATGAAATTACTCAATAATATCACTTGATCATACAACTTAATTATCATATTGAAAACAAAAATTTCTGGTCATTATAAGGTGTAAGAATCCACACCAGTAGGAGACATTTTCCAGCGGAGTTGAGTTCCCTAGCCGATTTTCGATGTGTAAAGGTGAGTTCAATCGACGACGGAAAAGAACAATACGCTTATCAGACGACGGTGAACATTGGAGGACACGTTTTCAGAGGCATTCTTCACGATCAAGGCCTTGAGAAAGTGGTGGTTGATCATCAATCTACTCATCATCTTCATAATAAGCATCATGATCAAGGATTACTTCCTCCTTCAAGTTCGCCATGTCCCTTGATGATAACTAGTCCTTTTACTGATTTCATGTCCGGTACCCGATTTTCATCTAATCAAAAGTCTTAATTAAGAATAATATTTGAATTTAAAAGTTTGTTTCCATTGTTAGTTAATTAGCTTTTAAATGGATCTAAATATGTTCTTGTAATCTTTGTTATTTTATGAAATTGATTACATAGTGTTGAGTTGTTACTCCAAGTTAGGGCTCAGAATGGTTATGTACCTGCTATTTTTCCTGCTCCGAACTTTTTTTAATTGCAACCATATAATGATTTATCTTATTTTTCCTTTTACTTCAATTATTCTTTCATAATGTGTTTTCAATGTTACATGTATCTAACAAACGACGATGTAAGTAGGAGTCTGTTAAACGACATACTAAGAGATAACTGAGCTTATTTAGCGTAACATTTGTATCTCCTAGATAGAATGTATAAATTTTCAGTATATATTTAGAAAAATGTAGGATCTAGCATCAACTTACAAATATAAACACGAAACTTATTATTATTTAATGTAATAAAATGGAGGATCTCGAGTACATATATGGTGATGATGATAAATTTAGTGCATCTTCCAAAGTCTGAACTATAAGGTTTTGCCCATATCTTATATATAGACAAATAAGTAAGTTAACAGGTGGCGTTGAGGGGATTAACGTTTGTCTCTTGTTACCTACTAACCTACCTCATTTACTCTGTTACATCTTTATCCTAAACTAATTGAGCATAAATAATTGAGTATCATTGTTTTAAGGGATTACAGCAAACTGATCAACCTGTCCATAGCGTAGCTATCAACAATAATGAAACTATCAACATTAACAAAATAAGTCATTCATATATATATAAAGTTATAAATCAACCGACGACATATATAAGACATTGGTGCTCTACGCCTCTACCCACATGTTTTATTGATGAGAAAACATCAAGAAGTTAACTTTAAACAAAAATTAACCTAGAAGTGAAGCATCCATCACCACTTGCATTCGCTTTATTAATCTTGCAACTAAATTTATGAAAACAATCTAGTAAACAGATTACCAGATTTAAACAATATTTTCTATAGTCATGATTAAAGAACATTTATTTCTTGTTTTAAGCTATATAATTAAAATTATATTTGAATATTCTAAACATATCGAACCAATAATGTTAGTCAAAAATCATATCAAGCCGATAGTGTATATATCACATATGCTTAATACTAGTTTGATAAATATATATATGCAAAAAAAAAAAATCGGATAACCGTATTAACTATGATATTACAATCATAAGCTGTAATAGGCAAAGTGGGGAGAAGATTTCATAATCTGGTGATTCAAAATACTCAATGTTGCACAAAGGTCTCTGCGTGTGACAACAAAGTTAGGTGTGTGCCTTTTACTTAGATGTTCTTGCTTAGGAGATTTTTATTCCGATTATTTTTTAAAATTATATCTGCGTTATACTTGTACATTAGAGAATCATCCTTTAGCATGCCCTTTTTATCTTATTTAAATTCCCTAAAACAGATGTCGAGATCGTACATTTTATATTTCCTTTTAGCATTAGGCCATTAGCTTTTTGGAGCTATTCCCTCCCCTAAACGGTGTGATATTATTTTGTACCAACAAATTTAAGGTTTTAAATTAAATTAATTATTAGGAGTTAATGGGAATCACACCCTATGATGTGCCTATGTAGGTAAAGCTAGCTATGACCTTACAAGCTGTATAAATAAATATTGTTTGGTTATATAATAAGAGTGGTTACTGATTAGGATCATACGAACCGGAAAAGATAATGGGCATCAACATTCATATTAATTACTGTATTATCTAACTAAGCAGTAAGCATGCATATTTTTAGAGAAAAGGAAACAAATTTAATATTCATATTCATTATATAAATCACTAATACTCATTATATAGATGATTAGTACCAAAATTGTGTAAGTTAGATTTATAGATAATATAGTTCTACATACTAGTACTAGTGAAAGCCCATTATACACATTTTTTTGGACTATATTTGTTCAAAATGATATACAAAACATTATGAAATTATTTGAACACAATTTTTTAAGATTATTTGCTTTCTATAATGTAAATACTCATTTTTCACATTAAATCAATCTTTTACTCAACCTATTAAATTTAAAAAAAAAATCATTTACACTTGTATAATTTTCTACTGAAGCATTCAGACGTATAAAAATGAATCCAACACTAAACCCTCAGAAAAGGTCGATCCTTTTAATCGTGGGGGATACTAAAAGCAAAGCTGGGCTGTACCATTTACCCGATTTGAATATGGGCCGTCAGGATAAGACCCATACTTAAAATATGAAAAGGAGGGACAGAACTGTAAACTCGCAATCATTCATATCAGCATGAATCACATGGTCAAATCCAATCTAATATACAAATACGTGGCAGTAACTAACTACACGAGACGAGAGAAGACAAGCTCCTGCAAGTGGCATCGATCCGCATCACACTGAGAGGAGGAATCGCGAATCCGATCTCGTCATGGCGGACATTCGCGGCGGTGGTGGTGGTTGCTGTCCGCCGATGGATCTGATGCGCTCGGAGCCGATGCAGCTCGTTCAGGTCATTGTTCCGATGGAATCTGCTCATCTTACCGTCTCTTATCTCGGCGATCTCGGCCTCGTCCAGTTCAAAGACGTACGATTACTCTCTCTCTCTCTCGATCATCTCTTTACCAGCTATATATATATGATTGTACATTGTGTTTAGAGCTTTGATCTGTGATTTTTGTTTTGGATTCATCTTCTTATGATGATGATCTCAGCTTAATTCTGAGAAGAGCCCATTTCAACGGACTTATGCTGCTCAGGTAACTTCATATCTCTTTTAAGTGTATTAATGTACGTTGGAAGAAAGCGTGTCTTACAATGGTGGATCTCTTTTCTCTCATTGTTGATTTGTATATGAAGATAAAAAGATGTGGAGAGATGGCGCGAAAGATACGTTTCTTCAAAGACCAAATGTCAAAGGCTGGAGTTTCTCCCAAAGTTATACTAGACAAAGATATTGATATTGATCTGGATGATGTTGAGGTGAACATCCATATGCCTTGACATATGCTTTCTATTTGCCTCATGCTTATACATTTTCCTTCTTTCTCCCTTTTCAGGTAAAGCTTGGAGAGCTAGAAGCTGAGCTTGTCGAAATCAATGCTAATAATGACAAGCTGCAGCGCTCTTACAATGAACTTGTGGAGTACAAGCTCGTTCTTGAGAAGGTTATATGTTCTTACTAGAATCATGTGGGGGTGTTTGTAGTTGAAACGTTGCCTTATTCCTGATTTAGTTTGTAACTAATTTGACAGCTTTTGTGGTTCTGTATATACATTTACCTGAGGAGAAAAGTTAATGCTACCTCGCTATAGATGATCTTTGGTTTTAATGACTGTAAAGGGATTTCCATTGTGGGAATTGCATATTTAAAATGTTGTGGTTAAGGCGTCGGATGTTCATCTCCTTCTATATTCATGTATATGTTTTTTTAGGCTGGTGATTTTTTTGCGTCGGCCCATAGAAGTGCTACCGCTCAACAGAGTGAGATAGAATCACAGCAAGTGGGTGAAGACGTCCTGGAGACTCCTTTGTTGCAGGAAGTACGAAAAGCTATGACTGATCTACTTCTTTAAGTTGTGATCTATGCAATTAGCCTTACAAACTTTCGTTTTTTAACAGGAGAAGTCTGTTGATCCAACAAAGCAAGTTAAGCTCGGATTCCTCACTGGGCTAGTGCCTCGCGAAAAGTCTATGGTGTTCGAGAGGATCCTATTTCGTGCAACTAGGGGCAACATCTTCATTCGACAGTCTGTCATTGAGGAGTCCGTTGTTGATCCCAACTCTGGGGAGAAGGTTAGCTGCTTACTGTTTTTATATTTTTTTTTCCTCATAGGCTCATGCAGTTTTGAGTTTGGATTCTATATGTAGTTTCTAAGTTCTCATACCCACATGCTTATATTGATTCTACATGGAATGCTGGCTTTTACAGAAAAATATATTTCTTCTGTTTGCCTTTAATAGACATTGACTTTTGATCTAAAAATGTTACAGGCTGAGAAAAATGTATTTGTAGTCTTCTATTCTGGGGAAAGAGCAAAAAGCAAAATTCTGAAGATATGTGAAGCTTTTGGGGCCAATCGCTATCCTTTCAGCGAAGACCTCGGCAGACAAGCTCAAATGATGACTGAGGTATGTATTATTTTTTGATGTGTTAGTGATTTCGGTGTATCATCTTGTCATAGTCATGTGTTTTATATGTATTGTTTTTATCTGTACAACTATTTACTTTATTTCTAGGCATGAACTACAGATGATAAAAATTTGGATAATGGATATGTTGTCGGTCCTTTTACATAATAACGAACACTAACGATTGATTTATGGATATCCTCTCTGCACAATGCTTATTAGGGGTTTGCATTTACTGACTTTAGCTTCTAGTCATTAGAATCTTTATCCTAACAGTAATCAACCTGTGATGCAAAGGTAATCTTTTTTGACGTGAACGGTTACTATACCTTAAAATGGGTCAATAGGTCTCAGAGAATTTACTTGTTAAAGATGAGAAAATCATGTTAAGGAAATTTCTGGTACCTTTTTGTCTTCCCTGTTAGTTTCTAGTGATCGTTGGGTGGGTTATGTTTGTGCAGACACGGTTAGCATCCATGGGAGAGTGAGTTGTAGGCCAGTGATTTATCTGTTGTCTGCAATGATGATGGTAGATTCTCAGAAACTATTAACTTTGTCTAGTCTTCTCATAATGTTCCAGGTTTCGGGTCGGTTAGCAGAGCTTAAAACTACCATAAATGCTGGGTTGGATCACCGCAAAATTCTTCTGGAGACCATTGGAGATAAGTTTGAGCAATGGAACCTCAAGGTCTTATATTATTTGGAACTTTCTTTTCACTAGAAGAGTGCTCATTGATGTCCAATTTCAGATATTTTGTAGCTTAGATCAATAATCATCATCAACATTTACCCATGTAGGTTCGCAAAGAAAAAGCCATCTATCACACTTTGAACATGCTTAGTCTTGATGTGACTAAGAAGTGCCTTGTGGGTGAGGGCTGGAGTCCTCTGTTTGCAGCGCCGGAAGTGAGTAACTCTATTTTCCATATAATTGAAATGATTGCATATATACTGGTGCTATAGTGATTCTAAAGTTCTGCATGTGCAGATTCAAGAGGCGTTGCAACGAGCTGGGGTTGACTCCAATTCTCAAGTTGGATCTATTTTCCAGGTTCTGAGGACTAAAGAGATGCCTCCGACATTTTTCCGCACAAACAAATTTACCACTGCCTTTCAGGAAATTGTTGATGCATACGGGTACGCACCTTTTTCTGGAGTCTCCTCTGCATTTGAGAAAGAGGAAACTGAAAATAACTACTATTAAGTAAAACATTTGTAAGAGTAGTTTTAGGCTTCTGCCTTTTGCATACTCATTAGAATATAATTTTCGATTTGGTTTCGACTCCCTTTAACTTTACGTTGGCTTCGTTTTCTTGCTCAATCAGCTGCTAGAGTCAACTCAACTTGCTTACTTTATTTTTTCCGCATGCACTGTCCATTTAGTGTTTGTCTCTTGAATTTCACTGATCTTCTTTGATCATTACTTGCAGTGTAGCTAAATATCAGGAAGCCAATCCTACTGTATTCACAATTGTTACCTTCCCCTTCCTGTTTGCTGTTATGTTTGGTGACTGGGGTCATGGAATCTGTCTGCTGCTTGCAACCATGTATCTAATATTGAGAGAAAAGAAACTTTCAAGCCAGGTAACATCCTTAACTTTAGTGGCAACATTTATTTCCTACTGAGCTCAGTATCAGATCAGATTGGCAAAATTCGCATATTGTTTTGTTGTATATTGCTGTTTTAATAGTTGCGTAAGTATGTTAAATTAAACAAATTTCACTTGAACGTTACAAAGAGAGTACATTTATAATATGTTAATTCCTTGGGTGTTATTTTGGTTAGTTGTCAAATGTTTTTCTTTCATGCAATTCCAGATGCTAACCAATCAACCCTTTTGCTTCCTGACTACAGAAACTTGGGGATATTATGGAAATGGCTTTTGGTGGCCGCTACGTTATATTTATGATGTCACTCTTCTCAATATACACTGGTTTAATCTACAACGAGTTCTTCTCTATACCATACCCGTTGTTTGCTCCCTCAGCATATGAGTGCCGTGATGCCTCTTGCAGGTATGTCGGTTAGTTCTCTCGAAAGCCTTCAAAAAAACAAATCTTGACGATTCTGAGTTTTTCTCTTCTGCTCTCTTGTTCAGTGAGGCTACTACGATTGGTCTGATCAAGACCCGAGACACTTATCCATTTGGTGTGGATCCTGTGTGGCATGGTACCCGCAGTGAGCTACCGTTCCTGAACTCGCTTAAGATGAAAATGTCAATCCTTCTTGGAGTTGCCCAAATGAACCTTGGAATCATAATGAGCTTCTGTAATGCAAAATTCTTCAAAAGTGCTGTAAACGTATGGTGAGTTTATTTCAGTTTTCCTTCCCCAGCCAATACGTGCACCTTCTAGTTCGTAATACATCCTAACAAATAATACGTGTATTAATCATAGTTAAGTGTATAATGATCTCACATGGTTCCAGGTTCCAGTTCGTTCCCCAGATGATATTCTTGAACTGCTTGTTTGGCTATCTCTCGGTGCTCATCATCATAAAGTGGTGCACTGGTTCCCAGGCTGATTTGTATCACGTAATGATTTACATGTTCCTTAGTCCTATGGATGATTTAGGAGAAAACCAGCTTTTTCCTAACCAGAAAACAGTACAGGTCTGCATCGATTCCTAACAATACTCATCCTCTGTATTTATATGTTCTCATCTCATTTATCTTCCGTTTCAGCTCACTTTCCTCTTCCTGGCACTGGTATCTGTTCCATGGATGTTGTTGCCAAAGCCGTTCATCTTGAAGAAACAACATGAAGCTGTGAGTCCCTTTCCTCGTCAGTTTACTTAAAAAGCTTCAAACTGAATTTGAGCTTGACAATAACTGAAACTTGATTTTTACTTTTCATCAGAGACATCAAGGCCAATCATACGCACAGCTTGACGAGACAGATGAGAGTCTTCAAGTAGAGACAACTGGAGGATCTCATGGACACGAAGAGTTTGAATTCAGCGAAATCTTTGTGCACCAGCTCATTCACACCATTGAGTTTGTGCTTGGAGCTGTTTCCAACACTGCTTCTTATCTTCGTCTATGGGCCCTCAGGTACAAATTGCTGCTACTCTCAAACACACCACTAACTTACTAGTTAGTTAGTCAGATATGTCCGAAACCTGAGCATGTCATTACTAAATCCATATGCTTTACTTGTTCAAGTCTTGCGCACTCGGAGTTGTCGTCAGTCTTCTACGAGAAGGTTCTCCTTATGGCGTGGGGGTAAGTAAATGCACAGTTACATCTTCACTTCCTCTCCAAACATTAATAACAACACAATCTCTCTCTCTCTTCTTCTTTTTTTAACCGGCAACAGTTTCAACAATATATTCATCCTTATCGTTGGGATCCTCGTCTTCATCTTTGCAACGGTGGGAGTGCTTCTGGTGATGGAGACGTTGAGCGCGTTCCTTCACGCCCTGCGTCTTCACTGGGTGGAGTATCAGAACAAGTTTTACGAAGGCGATGGCTACAAGTTTGCTCCCTTCACTTTCACACTCGTCGGAAACGAAGACGAGTGAGTGATGATGGATCTTTCCTTGACTGAAAATGCCCTCTTCTGCGTGTGCATATATATCTATAAGGTACGGGAAGGGCTCGGAGAGTTCCAGTCAATTATTTTAATTCTTTTATTTAAGAAAAAACTTTGTATGTCTTCTACTTCCCATGTGTTGTTGTGCTTGTTTGTCAAGAAACTTAACGAGTAGTGTAATTGAGCAATAATAAACAGACTTTTTTGTTAAAATCTGCTTCCTGAATTATTAAGCAGCAGCCCATGTGTTGTTTGGGCATTAATGTGTTCCTCCTTCTATTCAACCAAACAAAGAAAATGTACATGTTTGTTTACATTCTAATTACTTGGGGCTGTAAACAAGTTCATGAGATTCACTGGTCTTGTCAACGACCTTCCATGAATCAGAGTATTCAAATTCACAGACTCACTGGTCTTGTCAACAAAACCATGATATATATGGAAGTGTAGTGATAATGACAACAATACTATGTTATTGTTTGAAATATATCAATGCATACAAACCTTAGATATCTCAATATAATCAGATGGTTCTATTTCTCAATCTTTCAGACGTAAACTCTAAAGATTAATAATGCTAATGCATGTTTTCTTAATTTACATATATTATTTTATTTGGATTTAGGTTTGAAATCTGTTTTATGTAAGGTGTGTGGACCGAGCAGCGAGTTCCCCTTGTCGAGTTATGAAGTCTCCGGGTTTTGGTCTTATCGTTTGGCGGGCGAGGCAGCAGCGATAAGTGTGGTTGTGTGAGAAGTGGAGGTTACCGGGTGGCGAGCCAGAGGCAGCAGCGGTAACTCCATATCATTGGCGTTTACTCTTTTCTAAATACTGCTTGGTGTGTTGATGTAGCTCTTGTGATGTTATCCGTTTATGGTGCTAGTGTTGGTTTGGTTCTTATGTTTTATGTTTTTCCTTAAGTCACCCCGGTGTGGATTTAAGTCGCCCCAGTGTGGGATTTAGTTACCGCTTTCTATGGGTTTTTAGTGTTGGGGCTATTTCGTTTTGCCGTCAACTTTTGTATGAATATTGGCCTTTTGGCGTATGAATGAATATCAATTTGGGGGAAAAAAAATCTGTTTTATGTAAATAATTGTTTTCATGGTTTATAGATTATTTCAATTTTATAAATCTTTTTTTTTTCATAATAATTTTATAAGATTATTTGGTGTACATGATTTATGAATTTAATGGAATAATATATTTTCATAAATTTTATTTTTGTTATTTTATTATCTGATTAATTGTGTCGTATTTTGAATATGTTCAATTCGAAACTAGTAAACTTTATTAGTTTATATCGTGTTTTATAAATATAAATTTTAAAATAATTAATTTAAATTTTTTTAAATGTATATATACTGAATATAATATTCCCTCTGTTTTTAAAAGAGTGTTACTTTAACATTATTTCTTGTTACAAAAAGAGTGTCATTTTAGAATTTCAAATCAATTTTCAAATTATTATTAGTTACAAATGCATTAATTTTATAAATAATTTTATTTATCTCAAATACTATTGGTTGAACATGTGTGAGTAATAAAAATTTAAATTTATTAAACTATTTTTTTAATTTGTGTGAAAAATGTCGAAGTGATATTATTTACGAAAAGGAGGGGTATAAAATTTGAATATCTGCTCAAGTGGTAGCTAGTAATTTATTAAACAATTTTATGTTTTTCTACACTTTTCTTATCTAACAAAAAAGCTCAACTTTTTTTAATAATAAAGCCTTTAGAAAAAACAAATTTAATATGAAACTTAATAACATTCAAAGCATAATGTATGGGATTAATTTAGATGCATATAACGATTAGAACATTTGTCAGCTTTATTTCGGGCATCAGTTTTATTCAGTTGTCAAGTATTTCAAAATATTTCATCTTTTATTAGTACTAAATATTATCTAGTGTTACATTTACTAGAGCTTTTCCCGGGCTACGCCCGGGTTTATTTTCATAATTTTTGTTTTATTTTTAAAATATTATGTTCTTATATAAATATATAGTATATATTGGAACTATGATAAATATAAATTACTAAAATAATTACAACTTATTAGAATGCAAAACGTAAATAATGATAAAAATATGTTATTTAAAACATTGCCATAGTAAAAAATAGGTTAAAAATTTAATCATTTAAAATTTTGATTTTATAACTCCTCTGTTCGTTCTATATTGCTGATTCGTATTGTATAATTAGTGGCTAAGTGTTTAAGCTTTTACCAAAAAACTAATCTTTCTAGAAGTAGTATACATGAAAAATAAAGTGGGGTTGTTGAAATTTTTCTTCCAATTTTAAAAATGTTGGATATAATAAATATGTTTTGTAGATATCTCGATATAAAGTAAACAATTAATTTCTTATTTTTTTCTGAAATTTCAGAACTGTTGAGAAAAATGCTATAGTTTTCGAAGGTGATTGGTAAGTACTACTCTGAATGATTTCCACATTTTTTTTTCCACATCTACTTTAATTTAACCATGCTCTAAGAAAATAATTTAAAGATACAGCTCAAAAGTTAAATTAAAAATTATATTGGTTTTGAAAATCAATTTTTTTTCTTAAATTTTATATTTTGTTATTTGAAAGTTTTTTTGAGCAAAGTTATTTGAAAGTTATTGATATAAATCTATATCAATAGATTATATAGCTACAATAGAAAGACTTACATTTTATATTCTAAAGCAAAGTAATTAAATCTATAGCTTCTACCAATCAAACACTTCATGAGGTTCTTATGTTATGAAGACTAAATATCTCTACTAAATATTATTTTCTATATGTCGTTCTCTGCTAAATCTCATTTTCTTAAATGTTATTAGTTTTCATGAGGTTCCTATTTTTCAACATCGATTTTCCAAGAATGAAAATTAAAGACATTATAGATATTAGATACAAAGCGTTGGTTATGGCATGATTAATCATGATCTCTTACCGGAGTTCTTAACTCATGATTTGACATTTTTTGTGTTTTTTTAACAATTTTCGGGTAAGAGACGGATCTTCTATCTCTTATTTATGAGACGGTTCTTAGTTTTTTTTTTAATTAAAATCTAAGAAAAAGGTAAGAACCCCAGTTAGAAGACTAAAATTAATGATGGTCTTATATATTTTTGTATCCTGATACGTGAATTCTCCCCATTAAGAAAAAAATACATGTTAAGAAATATCTTGTATGGTACAATCGCAATAGATTATTAAATATAAATCGAAATAATATTTTTGTTAAAAATAATAATTAAGATTTGGGTTGTGATTTTGCATCTAGTTAGTTTTTTTTGTATTAAAATAATACAAATGTTTGTAAGATACTTAAAACAACCAAAATAGGACAATGTGCCTTCTAATGTATGATATATATTAAATTGTTCATATACAAACGCTCATATTACATATTTAAATGTTATTAAATTAGGGGATTTCTAATATTACCATAAGTTTGATACACTTTCTAATTTTTTTTGTTAAAAATAACAATTTTCATAATTAACTCAAATCTATGATAAAAAATAAGACAAAATAAGACTAAACTAAATTCTCCTAATTAACTCCAATGATACAAAAAATAACATTAATTTATAATCCACTATATTATAGAGTAACTCTATTATAGAGTGAACCATTGGAGCAAATCCAACTCTATAATAGACTTACTCTATTTTAGAATGAATTCTAGATTATTTTTTTTTGTGTATCATTGAGAATGGTCTAAATACTTAAGAATCATTTATAAAACATTTATAGAAGTTTTGTGATGAAATAAATACAAAATACAAAATCAGTTAGAAAGAAGTGTTAGGAGTCATTATATTATGAAACAAACGGATATGGCTACTGCCTACTGGCATTGAGTAGCAAATAACCAATAGAATAATGAATAATATAGTAGAAGTCGTTAAAAAAATTAAAAATTGAACAAAAAGAAAGCAAGTAAAACTTTTAGTATACACAACACTCGATAATAATTGATGAATGAGGAATACAATCACTATTACCTCTGTTTCCTTGTTTGATCTTAAGCAAAATGTGAAATCTAGATCGTTTAGTCTCTTTAGCTAAACAGTTCCAGAACTCCACCGATTCTAGACCAGCGTGATGCCCAATTGTGGTTCCAAAACATAGAGTTCCTGAGATTCTGAAAAAGTGATAAAATGTAAGACGAAGCCTCTGAGCTGTGACCACCAGCCATCCATAACACGCAACAGCAGATTCTGCAATTAGAAAGGTCTCATTTGTGTCTCAATCTAAAGATCCGAGTCTGAGATATGTGATAAAAGGACAGATTTTGATAAAAGGAAGGATGTATAATGATTCTTACAGCTTCTAGAAAAGGACCATGTCTTGTCTTTCTGATTTGTTCTGTGTATTCGCAGAGCTCAACATATAGATGGACTGCTCTGTTCTTGGTCTTGTTCTTCTTGATCTTATCTTCCACTATAGCTCCTCTTTAATTAATCTGAGAAACATTAAAAACAAAAATAAAACAGGCAATGAAGTTGAATTTTGTTTTGGGTCTTAGTGGCGATCTGATAGCTCTTAAACTTGCCTACATTATTAAGCGGCATTCGTCTAGCAGATAGCATCAACATAGAGCAGCGAGACTGATTCATCAAGACACACACCACAACAAAAAAAACGATTTGGTTAGCTGAGTCACTTCACTGTAACATGATATAAAGAGGACTACTGTTATCTAACATGATATGTGATTCTATCAACCCGATTAATCAAACACAATCACTCAATTTGTGAGAATAAAAGTTTATCAAATGCTTACATTAGCACCAAAACGAATGAGAATCAAACGACCTCCAAATGACCATGTTGGCAAGCCTGCACCAAAGTCGTTTGTACAGAGCTATAACCTGTACACGTTAGTTACAGAGATTGATATCAACTCCTGATTCCACCAACACATAAAATATCTGTGGATATAAACAACAAAACCCATATTAGGATCATCCTTACCATAAAGTCAAAACTTGTTAAAATCTCTGAGATCTTACAAACTGGGATACTTCGTGGTGGCACTGGGCGGCAGCATAATGGAGAGGAGAGTTACGAACACCGAAGAAAGAATAGCGAGCAACTTCCAGAAATTAAAAACGAAAAACTTTTGCTTTGGAAGGAAAAACAACAATTCCACATCATCTGATTGAGAAATTTACATCTGCTTGAGATGTTAATTACAGTTGCAGCATTGTGATATAAACAAATTGGGAAACACTGAATAAGATGGTACAGATTCCAATCAGATGGAAGACTTCCAAACCTAAATCGACCTAGTATTCTCTGTTTGATGGTAAAAGGCCAACAAAATCAGAACTGACATGGTGATTTACAACTGAAAGGGAAGGCGATGAAGATGAATGAAGAAGTGGAAAAGGCCAGAATCGTTAACCTTACCGCGACAAAAGCTGAAGAGAGAGATGCTTTAGGAGATGGGACAGATGACTCTTTTCTATTGGTTGAATTTTTAATCCTATGTGGCATAGCTCTCCTTTGAGTATATTTAACTTTTAGTATAGTATAGATTTTTTGTTTCAATGGGTCAAGAACTAGGTCGATCCAATTGAACTCAATAATACAGTACTTGAGAACTGGTTTTTGAGTCCGAGAGAGAAAGAGAGTCATCAAAGCCATTGTTCCTAGTCAGACGGGGAAGGAGGAGAATCGACGGCACAAGGTATGCAAATGCATGCAGCTTTCTTAGGGTCCCTCTTTGTCGCGATCTCTGGGTCCCCTCTTTGTCTCAGTCGCAATTTGTAAACTTTTTGTGTGAAAATTGGTGGAATCACCCTCAGAACTTTTGACTCTGATTTTTATATTCCTTCTTTGAATAAAAGATTCAATTTTTTTCCCCGATTATCAATGAGGAGCCCATTTACTAATGTTTTTACTCCAATCCATGTGCATCATTCCTTCTATTTAATAAACAATTCATTGACGACCACATTTAACCTTTCTTGCAGGCCCGAAGCCTTTGTGTGTGCGTGTTTTTATCATCACGATGGTATGAAAAGTTCCCAACTTTATATCCTTTCCAATCTCATTTTACCCTTTTCCATAAAAGCTTTGAAGAGTTATCTTTGTTTTGTGTTGCATTTTCTTCATAAGTGGTGGGAACCAATGTTTCTCGCAGGCTGATTTGCGTAGACGTAACGGAGGAGGAGGTGGTGGAGATTCCCACAGTAGTAATCGAGACAAACATGATTCATTGTTTCCAAAACCAGACACTCATATTGGGGTATCTCTTGTTAAACATTTCAATTCTTGTGTACATTTTTTTTGTTATTAAATAGTCAGTTTCTTGTTTTTGGTCTATTTGATGTGTGCAGGACAATGCTGCTGCTCCTCCTCCTCCTGTTAGTAATGTGAAGTCAAGGCTTATTGAGATGGGATTCAGCTCCTCTCTTGTCCACAAGAAAATAGACGAAAACGGTATTCACAAAGGCGTGGAGATGGACGAGATGATAGACTTCCTCGTTGCTGCTCAGTTAGATGAAAAATATGCAGAAGATTCCCAAAAGAATGGTACTGACACTAATGGAGAAGAAGATGATGTTGTTCTACCAGCTGAGGTACCTATTGCACTATCACACGCTTTGTGTTCTTACTTCTTAGTGCTAACATTTATTTCATGTTTTACATCTAGGTTCCCAGTGAATTACCGCTTGACAAAACTTCACAGCTGTTGGAAATGGGATTCTCTCGTCAAGAAATCTCAACGGCTATTGAGAAGCTAGGTGAGCAGCTTAGGGCAATTAGATTTTTCATTCAGTGTATGGTATCTGAATGAGAGAAGTTTTGAGTCACTGACATGATCATTAGACTGTTACATAACCTACTTTGCTTATCTTCACAGGTGAAGAAGCTCAGGTCTCTGACCTCGCTGAGTCAATCATAATTGGTCAAGTTCCAGCTGATAACCTGGAAGATATAGAAAAGGTACGTTAGTTTGTATTTTGTTTTCTATAGACTCATCTTCAAGCACAATGCTTTTGCTACTGAAACCATTCTCACTCTCTTCTCGTTAATTATGTATTTGTTGGATCTGTACTCAAATGACGTTTGGTGTCACTGCAGAAAGTTTCAGAGATTCCTTCAACAGCTCGTGCATGTCCTTCAAAGAGTTGGAGATTTGTTGCCCAGGAGGAAAAGGAGGGTTCCTCAAGTGGCACTGCCACCAAGGTGGGCAAAAGAATAAAAGATGAAGAGTCTGACGACTTTGATAACAGAGGGAAACGGCTAAGACCAGCTTTAGAAACACCAGGGATGCAACAAGACAGCGCAATGCAGCCACCTTTGTCCCAGTACAAGCGACCTTACGTTTTCTACGGAAACATAGGAGAACTATCTCCCAAGGAGTGGTCTAAGATCTCAAGTTTCTTCTTCGGGATTCAACCTGAGCATGTAGACACTCGGCTGTGTTCAACTCTCAGTAGGAAAGAAAGTTACATGCACAACCTCCCCGTCGAAAACAGGTTCCATATACTCCCAAAGCCAACTCGGAGCGCTCCTCCTCCTCCACCAAGCTTCATCTCGTCGCCTGAGAATCTGGAGCGCATCATGGGATATCCACCAAACCACACCAACATTGGTAGTGGTGGTGGTGGAGCAAGATTGAAGCTGCTTGATTATTGCTTCCAAACGGACACGTTGGGTTACCATCTCTCCGTGCTCAAGCCTATGTTTCCCCAAGGGTTAAGAGTTCTATCGCTCTTCAGCGGAATCGGTGGTGCGGAGATCGCGTTGAGCCGCCTTGGGATCCATCTGAGAAGCGTGTGCTCTGTGGAGCCCTGTGGTTTGAGCCGTAGCGTGCTGAAGAGGTGGTGGGGGAGCTCGGGGCAGAGCGGAGAGCTTGAGCAGATTGAGGATATAAGGAGCTTGAGGACCAAGAGGCTGGAGGCTTTGGTGGGGAGATTTGGCGGGTTTGATTTGGTCATATGTCAAAACCCGCCGACGCCGGCTGATCTCTCTAGAGAAAGCTCGAGAAGCGGAGCGTGTGGGTTTGATTTTACGTTGTTGAACCAGGTGGTTCGGGTCTCCAAACTTGTCAGAGGTTTGATGGAGTCGATTTGACCCCCCCAAGTGTCTCTACCTCAAGACTTGTCTCAGTTTCAGTTCTTAACAAAGGAGAATGATTAACAAACACTTGTCTAGAAAAGAAAGGCTAAAATACGTTTGGTCCAAAGTAGATTACATTCTTGAAAGAAGCTAAGGTTATATGTTGAGTGTCCTTGGATAATGAGTATTTCTGCAAAGATAATGTAAGATCTTCCTTTGTATTGTTGTGACTCCATTTACATTCATGAACCGTTTGCATTTTTCTGACACATTATTGTTCTTAATCTTCTTATACAAGATGACTCTTCTCTTTAGAGTCTTGAGAATAATCCAGGTGTCATAATGATTGGATCCCAATAATTAATATCTGTAATCTTCAAGCTTGATTATGTCCAAGTTCTTTGTTGTATATGACTCAACCAAGAACATGTGATAAAGGGGGAGCTTGAAGGAAACTGGAACTAAGCTTGAAGAGTTTGTGATGGAGTAGGGAACATGAATCACCTTTTATAAGGTGAACGTGATGTACGTAATTTGAATTAAGCTTAAGTTGGGTAAGAGTTCTTCACTGGTTTACGTATTTAGTTTTCTTCTTCTTTTGTCTTTCCCTCTGTTCCTTGTATCTCAGGTTAGGGTTAAATCCGAGGAACTCCTTGTAGTAAGTGCCATTGTTCATAGTGGGTTCAGTTCGTGTCGTTTCTTTATCTTCTTTGAATGTTTTTTTCAACTTATTTAACAGAGACAAAGAGCTCAGATTGGTCTCGGTAATGAAAACCCTCTAGACGGTTGAAACCAAGCTGCCAAAGCCGCAAATGTTACGTCCTTTACAAAGCTTAAAGAAACCACTCTCACCCCAAGTTTCTCCCCATGAGTTTTTAATGATCCAATACGGCTTCTCCTTGAACCTTGACCCTTCTGAGCCATAACCCACCAACAACACACCGTGGTTGAGACTCCTTGAGCACATGTAAGGGCACAACACTCCTCCAACGTAAGTTTTCATGTAAGCTGAATTGATAGCAACTGCAAGAAAAGAAAAAAAGAAAAATCCAAAACTCAGTTTATTAGTGAGTGGAATTGTGTGAGGTTTAGAAAGTCATTACCGGCTAGAGGACCGTTTTTGACGAGATTAGCAGCGATTTGATCTTCATTACTAGAGACAACACTGAAGTTGAACACAGAGGCAACAATCTTAGACTTGTCCAACTTGCAGATCCCATCACCATCAGTAGTGCCTGTGTAGGGATAGTCTTCCTCTCGCATGAGCCCTCCCGTTTCGAAGGTGTACTCAGAGGCGATGTTCATTAGCCCACCGTTGCAACCAGAATCGCATAAACCTTCCACTTCTGGATCACACTACATACAAAAAGATATCAGCACTACAATTCATATCAACAGTATATGGCTTTTGCAGACAAGTAATCATTGCGGACTATTTAATTTGTTTTTGGCGGTTAGGAGTTAACTGAAAAACCGAAACTAAACCAGAATCAAGCTATTAACCAAACTAGTTATAATATGTAAATATAAAAATTAACTTTTTGTAAATAATTATAAGATTAACTATATTTAGTTTTAAAATAATCAAATAAGTTAAAATTATTATTTATAAACTCAAATACCCAAATAAAAACAAACCATTCGAATATTTTTATCTAGAACTAGGGTCGGCCCGCCCTACGGGCGGGATATTAGTTAATTTGATATTCACTAAATGCTCGAGTTGAAATTTGTTTTAAGATTCAAGAATTTGGTTATCTGTTATGTCTTACTTATTAGTATGCGGTGGTATAGTTGTTTTTCGATTATTCTTGCTTTGGTATTGTATCAAATTAACTAATTGTCCAACTCATAATTATAGATGTACAAATGTGGATTTGTGATAAAGTTTGATGACAATACTGTTTTTTTTTTAATTCTTATTCATATTGGATTGTGCATGTGTCAGAAAGAGGCCTATAACAACTTTTATGTTTTTGTGTATGGATTTTAAATATATATTATTTTGTATAATGCATACTTGCTCTACAACATTTGCTTGTAGACTAAAAAAATTGTTTTCTATATTTTTAAAAGAGAAAATATTAAGTCTAGAATATAACATGGACATATGTATTGACTATATATAGAAGTTGGGTGTTATTTTAAAATGACATATGTATAGAGATTTTTCAACCATTACTTCACTGGCACAAAACATTTATAACTGTAAATACCTTTTTTAAAAAGCAAAACTAATAAAAGCGTATACAACAAATGTATTTTGATATATATTATATGCATCAAGTTATAAAGGTTGGAAACAGTGCAAAACTGTTTAGAGCAAAGTTTTTAACTTCACGATCTTCATCTTGACGTCAGTTCAGTGTCGGCCCTGGCCACAAGCAGAAGAATCATGGACTTCCAGCTGACACGATAATAAGTATTTTCGCGACCACATATTTATAAAAAGTGACTTTAGCCTAGTAGTTCTAAGAGAAATTACCAGTGCTAGAGGTGCTGGGTTCAATTACCTTTAACTGCATTCATTTATTTTGGCCCTAAATATAAAATGGGACACGTGTCACTCCCAGAACGCACGAATTGATGACTTGACTTCACGGGAGAGAGGCGAACATTTCTTTATATATATAGATATTTAAAATTATCCAAACTATTCAAATTCTTATGCGTAAACCTTTGATATTCAATCCAAAAATTCTAAAATTTTGACTTTTTAATCTTAATTAATCAAAAAACTGAAACAAAAAAAATTCAAAATTAGTTAGGATACTAGCCGGTTCCCAACTTTGTTACGTGAACCAAACCGAAAACTAAATTAACTAAACCAAAACCAAAACGAATAAACGGATCCTAAATCTGAAGAACCGAAGAACCAAAATGGAACCGAAAGAACCAAACCGGAAGCAAGCAAGAACTGAATGCCAGGGGCTACTAGGAGTTGAAATGAAGCCAAGGCTCTCACCTGGTGATCACAATCAACAAGCTGTTGTTCACTGAGGCTGACGAGTTTACCCGTGGCGAGGAAGTGAGCACCTTCAAGCGCACCTGTAGTGCTGAAACTCCAGGAAGATCCACATGCTCCCTATGATCAAATCCGACATAAAAAAAAAAAAAAATCAATCATCATACATTTGTCCACTTTCATCATCATTTTCAAAAACCAAAACCTGATTCTTCACTGGTGTAACTGCGCCGCGATCTCTCCAATCAAAATCACCAGGAAGATTCTTTGTATCGAGAATCGGGGCTTGATCAGCGTGCTGTGAAAACGTATACGCGCCTTTAACCCCCAAGTGCTTTCTCCGAAACTCGGAATGCGTCAGATCAGAAAACTGAGTAACGCCATGTCGAGCGAAAGGATCCATCCTCTGGTGACGCGTCGCTCTCATGAAGTTACTTCTGAAAATCCAGAATCTGTGTTGATGCTCCTCGTGAGAATTGTAAACCTTGCCGTATTTCCTCTTGAACAGAGCGAAGTGATCCTCCCACGACATCACTGTTGGCTCGGATTCAGATCCGTTAACCACTTGCCGGATCAATATATCGTTTCTTCCGTGGTGCTTCTCACAAACCGAAACAGAGACGAATAATACAAAGAGAAGACAAACCCTGAAATGATCCATCATGAATACCAAAAGCAGAGACGACGAGAGAGGGGTTTATATAGAATCTAATAAAAAGATATTTAAAATCGGAATGCTGAAATTCAAGCCATTGATAATCTGACACGTGGTACTTTTAGTTTGTAATATAAGTTTTCCCGCGAGAATGTTAGTTGGCACACACGCATATTGAGAGTCTCTGCCTCTTTGGTGGTTACCAAACTGTTATGGGTTAGATTTAAACATGCTACCTTTGCTGCTTATCCGGTTCGATTTTTAGTAGCATCGTTTCAAATCAAAATCCCCATTCTGTATGGTTCGGTTCTGTGTAGTTTAGGGATCGGGATACAAAACAAAAACATGTTTGCAACAGAAAATAAACATTATGGAGAATTTTCAGACAGAATCAAAAAAAACAAACGTTAATCATGCAACATTTCAAAGACATCTCGAGGTCAAAACTGACATTACAAGTCTCAGGACTGGAACCATCTCCTGACTTGACCGGAACTCTGTTTCTGTGGACCGGTTTTGGTTGAGCTCTGGGTGAACTTAGACCTGTACTGCTCGATCAGCATATCCAGCTTGTCCACAACCTCGGGGGGTCCACCTTGCTTCTTCTTCCTCTCGTTCTGATTCTTTCTCTTCCTTTGCCCGTTTACATTATCTCCGCCTCTAACCTCCTCAAACTTTCTCTTTCTTGGCGCATCGCTCACATCTTTGGATATCTTCTTCTCATCTGGTTTCTCAGAAGCATCTTGCTGTCTCTTCTTCCACTGGCCTTTCTGGTTTGAAGCCGGTTCTTTTGTATTTTCTTGTGCACGTGTAGGCCTCTTGTTCCTTGCATCTTCTTTCACAGAGAGACTGCTCTTCTCCTCTGGTTTTGATTCTTCTCTCCTCTGTTCACGTGGGCGCATAGGTTTCCTCTTCTTATACCCGTTTGCATTCTCTTCCACTGAACCAGTGTTATCTCCATCCCTCGTTCTTCGTTTTAGATCATTGCCAGGATGATTGTCCTCTCCCTGCGCTTCGCCGTTCTCTCGCTGCTCCCTAGATTCATTGTATCTATTGCGTTGCTGCTGCTGGTTAGCTTTGTGTACCTTCAGCTTCTGGACGTTATCAACAGCAAATTCTATAACGGGACGATGTTGAGGGCCAAACGTCTCTGCAAATAAGCGAAACCGTTGATAGTAATATGAGATTGTGATTCTCGAAAATTTACTGAATACTATATTAGAGTTCAGTAACAAATATACCAGGATTGTTGTTAAGTACTCTCAGGGCCACAAGAGCATGGTCAGGCTCGGTGAACTCAACAAAAGCAACTCCACGTGAGTAGTTCTTCGTGTCAACTTTACCCTTCTTCTCGTTTTGTAAGAACTTGATCTGCATCGAAAAGGAACAAACCAGGTTCATATAATAGAACTATGTTTGAACTGTTAGCACAAAGGTGGCGGATATGTGACCTGTCGGATGGTTGGCTTCTGCTTTGTAGCTCGGGAGGTAACAGCATCGACTAAGAGCTTCTGTAGTTGCTTTTCATCCATGGACTTTGGTAAATTATAAATTACAATCCTCGTTTTAGATACATGGAAGTTAGGAGACTGAAGCTTTTTCATCTTGTTTTCATGCAATCTGCAAAGGGCAACCCACACATGCTCAGTTATCTCTTATACCTAGACAGTAACACGAATGTATGAGAAAGTACAAAAAGGTTTACCTTCGTCGCCTGTCCATATCTTCTGCAGACACACCCTCAGCAGCAGGTGTACCTTCAAGGATCTGACCTTCCTGTGAAAGCCAAAACGGGATCGATATTAGTAAATGCTAATTTTGTTTTTTTCCAGAGATTTGTGAGGATTGAGAGAAGTGCGTACCTTAGCAAGATAAAGATTCCGATGGTCAATGTTCTTCTCCTTTGTCTTTTCGAGTCCTATGTCCTTTGCGGACTTCTTATCCACAGCCCTCATAACGCTCAGTTGCCTTCCTTTAAGAAGGACACCAACACCTGAGGCACTACTGGCAGCTGATATGGCTGCATCTGATGCATCTGCTGTTTTGAACTTGAGAAAAGCGGTCCCTTTTGGTCGTCTGCAATAAAGAAAACAGATAAGAGAGACTAAATGCGAAGCTTTGAGCTCAGGGAGATGCCAGAGCCTAAATTTGCTTTTATGATTGAATGAATTTTCAAAGCATAGAACGGTGCTTACTTTGTGACTGGGTGGAGAACTAGGAATAAAGATTCAACTTGCCCAAATGCGGTAAACCTCTGTGTGACTTCCTCCTTGCTAACATCAAACGGGATGTTGCTTATAAATACAGTTCTCTTGAAATCATCATTTTCCTGCGTTTCTTTGGGAGCCGCCTCTTTGGTTTTACTGGATTTCAAAGGTTCAGAGACACCAGAAGATTCAACGACAGGCTTAGTTGATGAATCCTCGAGTATGTTTATATCTGATTCCTCTGTCTCTCCACCCTGAGATGCAATTGTTACTTTTGAAGACCCAAGCAAGTTCTTAAGCACCTTTCTCGCAACATCGGCCTCCTCTTCAAAATTCACATCGGTCTCAGCATCTTTCACCAGTGCATCTGATTCACTCGGTTTGTTACTGCCGTCCTCCTCATCATTGTCAGTATCATCTCCTGAAGATTGGTGGCTCTCAACAGCATCATCAACCTCCTCCAAATCAACACTACTATTATCACTGTCCCCATCACTTCCATCTTTTTCACCTGCCAAAAAAATATGAATATTCTGTTAGGAAGAGGTAAAACGAAACTTCGGCCACCGCCTACGACTGCATTCACTTTTATCGTGTCAATAACAGATTACCATATCTTATATACAAAATAACTACAAAAAGTTTTAAATCATCAAGTATGTTATTAAGATTCCCAACGATAGAAAACAATACGGTAAACTTACCATCTTCTGGAGCAGTGGCGGCATCAGCGGCACCATTATAGAGATTCTTAGGTACAGCCCAGTCTACAGCTATAGGTCTTTTACTGAACATGTGCCCGTTGAACTTTTGTATTGCCTGAAGATGGAAAAGATATAAGACAAGTGGTCTGAATGGAAAATGACAAAATTAAGATGCCCATGTTTCTAGATCTTACATTTTCTGCATCTCTCTTACACGTGAATTTGACAAATGCAAACCCCTTAGGTAGCCTGCAAAAAATCCACTAAATGAGAATAGTGTACATTCAATTATTCATAATCAAGAAAACTACGAAGACGTGTTAGAACATACCCAGTTTCAATATTTTTAGGAACAAAAACATCCCAGACAAACCCTACTGCTGAAAAGACCTCTTTAATTTCACTAGGTTTAGCCTGTATATTCCACAAAGAAAATCCATGAGAAAAAAAATACAGATTACTGTATGAAACTGTAGAAATAACAAAGAACCCAGGTTATCACAACCTTGAAAGGAAGATTTCGGATAATAAGCTTCCACTTCTGAGCCTTTGATCCCTGCGTCCAACAAAATACCAAGAGATCGTGAACTGTTCTGAATGCTTATCAGTTAACTTTATACATCAGTAAAAAGAAAATAATGCTCACCTCCCCACCGAGCTGACGCGCCCAAATGAGATTTCCCTTTATCTCTGTCTGATGTAGTGTTGCAACAGCAGCACAAGCAGATTTGACACTCGTAAAGAGAACAGCTGATGCTTCTGCCCTGCATCCGTCCTGGGTAAGACCTGACAAAGATAATAGTCCTAACGCTTAATGAAAGCATAATGAGCACAAAAACTACATGCTCTTATAAGAGAATCAAATAAGCTTATTACTATATGCTCACAGTAGTAGTTAACAAGTGGATGGGATGACTCTCAAACTTTCAGATACCAGAAAAGGCATGTGCACAGAAGCTTTAAGAATTAATGACGTGATACATATACTATTTATGTAGATTAACATGTGCGTACTATAATATATTTAAAATAATAGATATGAAGTAATAAAATATAATGCAGCCACAAGATATTGAAACGGGAGACAACAGGCACCAAAAGATAACTTATTAAAGGAAACCATGAGCAAGAGATGCATTTCAACAGCAATATTCCAAAAGCTAACCTCGTAAACCTCGACTAGTGAAAAAATGTCTATTTTTACATACTTTCACTGCCCAGGAATATTGATATGGCTAACATAATCTAGTAATTAATGGAGATTCATGTCCCAGTAGTGTTACTTAAGACTCTCTAGTCACTTTGTGTGGTGCGTGAATAACAATATCGTTCTCTGCTACACAGAACCCTGATGGATAACTTGACATCTAAATCATATGTTAATATCATTAACTTAATAAAAAAAACCTTGTACTAATAGACATAACTAAGAACCTTGGCCAGGGTCATGCAAACAAGCATTTGCTTCTTACAAGATTCTTACCATTTTGTTGAAGCTCCTCTTTGGGGAGGGGATATCTGACGGAGCACACAGTGCCAATCTTTTTGACACGGCTATGCACTGCCTCTGCCATCTCAGCATTAACAAGGCCACCAAAGATTACAGTTCTTGCAACTCTTCACCCAATGAAAAAAACACCATAAATATAAGAAAGAAAAACGAGGACGCAACGTACATAATTACAAGGTGTTCCCTAAAACGCTAGATATAATATATATCTCTACACAAAAACCAGCTCTTTGTTATAAACTCATACCTTTGCTTGTCTGAACATGTCTCTTTATCAGCTAAATCAACAAGAAGCTTTGCTGGCTTTGTAGGTTTTTTGCGCTCAAGTGGCTTCTCTATTTTCTTCTCCGGTGGAGGAACTGAAGCAGCAAATACAAATGTATTGATAAAGGAGACCAAACTAAACCAACTAAAGACTCTGAGACCAAATCTAGGCAGACTGATACCTTGCTTGTCTGTCTCAGTCTCAGTCACAGTCTCAGGGACCAAACTGTCCTTGTTATCGTCACTCTCTGCCTGGGAACTATCAGGTAATGAGACTCCTAATTCGAAAAAGAAACCAATGTCAACGAATAGATAAAAACAAATACTAAATAAAATCATTAGATTCCAAAAAAGTTAACTACACCACCAACCAACCTTGGGCTGCTTTAGTACGACGCTCTTTAAGAGAAGGCCTGTGCGTGGCTTGTTTAACTGTAATCCTACGGCCGCCAACAGTAGAACCGTTCTTCAGCTCAATGGCACGGTTAGCATCTTCTGGCAAAGCACTAAAAAAACAAAAAGACCCAGTAAGTAAGTAAGAAGCAATTATCTATCACGTAAGAGAATTGAGTTTAATTAGGTTATTATTAGCTTACAATTTAACAAAAGCAAAGCCACGATGTTCGTTTGATCCTGTAACCAACAAATACGATTAGCTCAGCTCCCGAAGAAGGCGGCGAGATAGCTTTGATTTCAATCGTGAAGTAAAATCAACTAACCTTTGTTTGTGACCATGAAGCAAAGCCTGACGGGACCAACGTCGCTAAAGGCTTCTTCGAGCTGAAACAATTTGGAGAAAATCAATACTAGGGATTTGAAGGAACACATGTATCTGAGCTCATTCATATGGATTCTCGGGAAGTTACCTGAGCGTTGGTGAAGGAATAAGGCAAGCCAGAGACGCACACAGTGGCAGCAGAGTGTTGAGATTTTTCTTCTCCATCTTTCCTCTCTTTCTTCGTGTTCTTCCCCATTGACTTTGATTGATGATACCTTTCGGAGAAAACTGGCGAGAGGTTATTAGGGGTTTGAGTTGCAGAGAGAGAGAGGCGGTGGAGGAGAAGATTATCTAGGGTTTTACTTTACGAAACTACTAAACCCAAGTTAACCGGCTAATTCGGATGTTTGCTACGTCGAACCGGATCACACGATTTCGGTTTGTTCGGTTCGGTTTTTTTTTGTCGGTTCCTTTTTATTTGTTTGTAGCACAACTCAAATCCTCTGGTTTGATCCCCACCGTGTGTCAGCTTTACTGAATTCAATCGACGACCCCACGGCCACGATAAACATAACTATAACGTTTATTTCGCTATCAATCCTCATAAACTATCCAAATTATTCGTTTTCACTATTAGTTTCGCACCCATTTACAAACGCATCACAGTACCGATTAAATGCATCTATAGTTAGGAAAAAATAGTGAATTATTGAGGCTAACATACTTGTTTTTTTTTATAAAAAAAAAAACAAAACCCAAATGAGTTGAAAGTTATGATATTATGGTTTATTAAAACAATTCTATAATTTTATATACAGAGCATATTATTTTCTGCGGCGAAAGTGTTTATGACAGAATTGTGATATAACAGATGAATCACATTTAATATTTTTTTAGAAAAAAAATACATTTACTTATAAAAATCCGAGAACCACAAAAAAAAATTTGACCAAAAATGAAATGGAAAAAAATTAGCAAATCAAGATATGTATATCTTAAGAATGCTTTAAAAAACATCGTGTTAGTGATGTCTTTTTCGAAAAAATTCTTAACAACAGTTTTGGTATAATTTTTATTTCATATGACAACATTAATTTGATGTTAATAAAATTCAGATGTTATAATAATAAATTAAATTTATTAAGAGTATCAACATAATAAATCATCATAAGATTTATAGTAAATATAAGATTTAACGTAAGTACGTTATGTAGAAAAATGACTTATTAAATAATATTGTAGAGATAGATTATTATATATTTATATTACTATTTTGTGTACGGATATTTAATAATAAGCTCTACGGTTCATTGAATTGGGTCGAAACAAGTAATTTGTCGTAGAAGATGTAAAGATTAAATGAAAACTTAACGAGGAGGAAGAGGTAACGACAAATATATGAAGAATAAACTTATCCAACTTGTTTTAGCCTCAGAATCTCATTGGGTTAATTGATGACAAAAAGATGAAAAAAATAACCATTGGCTAATTGATACGGTAATATAAAGTCAACTAAATAATATTCGGAATAAGAAATTTACAGAAAAGCCCCCACGCGAGGGGAGTCTTCTTTGTTACTTTTATTATTTTCCCCGACTCTTCCACATTTCAACATAAACCCTAATTTCTAAAATTCGATACTCTCCGTCTTCTACTCTGAACCGTCGCTTTAGCGTATTGCTACGTCTTCTCATTTCTCCTTCCATGGATACTCAGCAGCAGCAGCAGCAACAATCCTTCATTCAAGTAAGCTCTGGAAAGCTACTCTCTTTTTTTTTTTTAATTCAATCGAAACATTTTGAAATTTCTCGTTTTTCTAGGGGGCGAAAGTGCTAATGGTTGGAGCAGGTGGGATTGGATGCGAGTTACTCAAGACTCTTGCTCTCTCTGGATTCCAAGACATTCATATCGTAACTTCCTCTCTTTCGTTTTTTTTTTCCTCTCGTTAATTTATATGTAATTTACAGCTGGCGAACGGTCAAGCATTTTGAATCTCCAATTGATTTTAGGTTTAGGGGTTTTATTATGTTATTGACAAATTCTACATCTTTTTGAGAGCGTTGCTTCACATTAGAATTTTGTAGATTCATGATTAGCTTAATTATCATCGGTTCTTTTTCTGAAATTTTCAGTTACAATCATTAGTAGAGAAGTTACTTACAAGTTTAGATTTTTATTTGTGCTGATTACTCGCGTGTGTTGCAGATTGATATGGACACTATCGAAGTCAGTAACCTCAATAGGCAGTTTTTATTCCGTCGTTCTCATGTTGGGCAGTCCAAGTCTAAGGTATTGTTTTATCCCTTCTTTAGCGAACTCCAATGGATGCTACCAGTTCATAAGAGTTGATATATTTTCTATGCCAGGTTGCCAGAGATGCAGTCTTGAGATTTAGGCCTCACATTAACATAAGATCATACCATGCTAATGTGAAGAATCCTGAGTTCGATGTCGATTTCTTCAAGCAATTTGATGTTGTTCTGAATGGACTGGATAACTTGGACGCAAGGCGTCATGTCAATCGCCTCTGTCTTGCAGCTGATGTTCCTCTTGTAGAAAGCGGGACAACTGGCTTCTTAGGACAGGTTCTTTTTCCTCTTAAGCAAAATCTATGAGTTAGATGCACTCTAATGCTAAGGCTTAAATGGTCTAACTGATAGTTTATCTCTTATTTGACTTTGTAATACTTGTTTTTGTGTTCGGATCAGGTAACTGTGCACGTGAAGGGAAAGACAGAATGCTATGAGTGCCAGACCAAACCTGCTCCAAAGACATATCCTGTCTGTACAATAACCAGCACTCCAACTAAGGTACTACCACTGTTTTGATTTTTGTGAACCTTGGAGAAATAATTTTATATCTTGAATAGTTATTCCTAAGACGCAGTTCTTGATTTTGATGTGCAAATGAATTTTGGATTAATTCTACAGTTTGTGCACTGTATCGTGTGGGCAAAAGACCTGCTCTTTGCGAAGTTGTTTGGCGACAAGAATCAAGATAATGATCTTAATGTGCGTGCCAACAACGCTGCTAGCTCATCCAAAGAGACAGAAGATGTATTCGAGCGTGCAGAAGATGAAGATATTGATCAGTATGGTAGAAAGATATATGATCATGTGTTCGGTTACAACATTGAAGCGGCGTTGTCCAATGAGGAGACATGGAAAAACCGTACACGGCCTAGGCCTATATACAGTAAGGAAGTCTTGCCTGAAAGTCTGTCTCAACAAAATGGGACAACTCAGAATTGTTCTGCTACTGATGATGATTCAACGGTCTCTGCCATGCCGTTACTTGGCCTGAAGAATCCACAGGAATTGTGGGGTCTAACACAGAATTCTCTAGTGTTCATAGAAGCATTGAAGTTGTTCTTCGCCAAGAGAAAGAAGGTCTGTGTAGTCGTTTCTGTGAACTCTCTCCGTATATATATAAAAGTTTCCAGTTTGCTGATTAATTTATGGTTCTGCCTATATGCTGCCACAGGAAATAGGACACCTTACTTTTGACAAAGATGATCAGTTAGCTGTAGAATTTGTCACTGCTGCTGCAAATATCCGCGCTGAGTCTTTTGGAATTCCTTTGCACAGTCTTTTTGAAGCCAAAGGCATCGCTGGGAACATTGTTCATGCCGTTGCTACAACTAACGCCATTGTTGCTGGTTTGATTGTTATCGAAGCTATCAAAGTGCTGAAAAAGGATGCGGACAAGTACAGGTTTGTTACTTTGAAATCTTATTTCTTAAGCTTCGGAGTCCTTGATATCTTTTTTTATATATCATTTTTATGTTTAACATCTCTCTCTGTAGAATGACATATTGCTTAGAGCACCCAAGCAGAAAGATGCTTCTTATGCCAGTGGAGCCATTTGAACCTAATCCTGCTTGCTATGTCTGTTCCAAGGTATAAACATTTTTGTTTTGTTTTCTGCATTCTACCTTTATATTTTTCTTGCATAATCAATGATCAGGTTTTTTTCCTTTTTTATATTGACAGACCCCATTAGTACTTGAGATCAATACTCAGAAATCAAAACTACGGGATCTAGTTGATAAAATTGTCACAGCCAAGCTTGGAATGAACCTACCGTTGATTATGCATGGGGCTTCACTTCTTTACGAAGTTGGTGATGATCTTGATGATATTATGGTTGCAAACTACAATGCTAATCTTGAAAAGGTTGGATCTAGAATTTACTCTTCAAATACAGGGATGGGATTTTGCAATTTCTTACATGTTTTGTGTTTCTATTTCAGTCTTTGTCGGAACTTCCTTCTCCTGTTATCAATGGAAGCATTCTCACTGTGGAAGATCTTCAGCAAGAGCTATCTTGCAAGATTAATGTCAAGCACAGGTTCTTTCTTATACCTTTCGAATACTTGTTTCAGTATCAGTTTGGTTTCTGAGATTTTACCAAATCACGAAAGCTTTAGTTATCTGAGATGGGTTTTCATCAGACATCATCCTATTGTTCTCAAAAATGTAGTATTGAAAGCTTTATAGTAGTCCTTACATCGTTCCATGTCAGACGATTTATGCATCACCTGCTGCTTATTCTGTACTGTCACAGGGAAGAATTTGACGAGGAAAAAGAACCTGAAGGAATGGTTCTCTCTGGATGGACACAATCTCCAGCTACCAACGGCGAGAGCGCATCAACATCAAACAATGAGAATGAGAAGGCTGTTGATGTCACAGAGAGTTCCTCAGGACCGGAGATGGCTTCTAAGAAGAGAAGACTCTCTGAGACTCAGCCCGAGAATGATAAGAAAGAAACAGAGAACGTCGAGAGTGATGATGATGAGATCATGGAGATTGAAAATCCCGTGATGGTCAGCAAGAAGAAGAAAAGAGTTGAATAGGCTTTTCCTAAAAGCTCTGATGTCTGAATCATTGCTCTTTGTTCTTTCTAACTTTGTACTTTCTGAGCTTGTGTCACGAGAATTACATGTACGGATTAGGGGATTCTTTGATGGGGGGAAAGAATTACTCAGATGGTTAAAAGTATTTATTTAGGATCCTTTGAAGGAGGGAGCTCAGCAAACTCAAGCGAAAGCAACTTTGCTTTCATAGTTTCTGTAATATTTTCAGTTTTCACTAACTGTAAGAGCGCCCTTGTATTTTAATTCTCAACTACTTTTTCAATTCATCTCTTATAAGTGGTCATCATACATCTCCTCTAATACAAGGCATTAGAGGAGGGATTGCTTCACTTACGCTTTGACAAAAACTTGGAAATGTGTAACCTATCAACAACCTACAACATGGGAAGGTGAGTAGTAAATGCATAGCGAAGTATTTAGTTACACATGCATTTGTTTATCCACAACCAGTTACTTTTAAAGACTCTTCAAGGTCTCTTTGGCTGACAACTTGGCCCCACAATCAATGGGAATGTCATCGGCTCATTTGCATTCAGCGGTTGGTACTTGGAACACCACCAATGGCAAACCTCTGAAACAAAGGAGAGGGGCGGGCCAAGAGAAGAAGTGAAGAACCATGAAAGGTTTTGAAAAAGAATCTAATAGTAGAGAATAGAGATAGAAGTATAATTATTAGTATATTTATCATAATGAGCGAATGTTTTATTTTTGCGTAAATTGTCAAATTAACTTTATTAAAAAAAAAATTGAGACCAAAGTACTATGTTTCCCCTATGTCAAGACAAGGAGGGGAAGAAGCAGGACTAGAAATCTAACGAGATCCCATTAACTAGCTTAATATCTCTAAGAGCACGAACCAAGTCGAGAAAAGTAGGTGCATAACGGCATGATTAACGTTTTTTGCTTAACCAAGTTGTTGAATATTATTTCTGGTCGCTGGACAAAAATGCTAACAAAACATACAATCTTTTTCTTATAAATGAAAGCAGCAACATGATACAAGTTCACAAACTGGAAACCACTAATGAACCAGAAATCAAGCAGACTTTTACTAGACGACATTCATAATTGATTTAAAAAAACTATCTACATTGGTAGCAAGCGATTTATTCATGAAATCGAAAAACAACTTCAGTCTTCACGGGTGGTGGTTGTGGTGGCCGGGGAGTTTCTCCTTGATCTTCTCGAGAATGCCCTTCTTCTCATGGTGTTGGTCGGCGGCGGCGGCTCCAGTGGTAGTGGTGGGTCCAGTAGTTGTGGCAGTGCTGGGGGTTTGTTCATCCTTGTGCTTACCACCACTTAACTTCTCTTTGATTTTGTCTTTCATGCCCTTCTTTCTCCTTCCTCCTTGTCCATCGTCCTCCTTTACATACATTTTAACATCAAACACACGTTAACCAATAAAAGAACGATCCATATCCCAAAATACAAATTCTTTTAAAAAATATCAACAATAGGTAGCACAAATATCTTACATGAATAATTAGAAGATAAACTCAACAACCGTATAATTCTATATTACTGCTGTATTTAAGTATATAAAAACTGCAGAAATATATCCACTGAAACACTTAAAATCAATTTCTTTATTTCGAAAAATATATATTCAAATTCTATGCAAGAACCCTATCAACTCTCCTTAACCTAAAGAAGCTATAAAAGAATTATTGACGCATGAGAATCTCACCGAGCTAGAGCTTGATGAACTTCCTGAGCGACGAAGGTGCTCTCCAAGCGATTCATGGTGTTGCTGCTCCCCCGTGGTAGTTTCACCAGTAGCGACTCCTGCGGCCGTGGTGGCAGCTGCACCGGTGCCTACAGCGACTCCTGCTGGTGTTGCTGCGGTTCGATACTCTTGAATGTTACCAGTAACACTCTCCTTGTACTGAGGGGCAGAGCTGGCGACACCGGTTATGTGCATGGGGTTACCGAACTCATCAGTGAGCTGGACCGGGTTTCCGTGTTCGTCGGTTAGATGGATTGGGTTTCCTCTTTCGTCTTTCAAATCCGCCATTGTTCCCAATTCGTTTCTCAGGAAAGACTATACGTTTGCGATCGAACAAAGTGTGTATATATTATAACATGTTAACCTCTGCATGGTTATGATCGACGTGCCGGTTTGTGTGAAACGTTTTGCCACGCAATGATTGGGGAGGAGTACCACGTGTCATATGTTTGTTTTGATACCAATACGTCACGAATCCAGACATAATAACGATTTTGTTTTTGATAAAGTCGATAGAACAACGTTTATCACCTACGGAGTTTTGTATGGACAGATGTATTGGCTTTTGATGAAGGACGTGGAACCGCTTAAGATTGGTATAAGCTTGGTCGGTCTTTGGATTTTTTTTTATGAACCAAAACATAATAACGAGCTGGTTGGTTAACAACCCCAAAAAACACGTTTAAAATTAATTAAGTCTACATAACATAAAAAACATGTATCAAAATATTTATTCTAATCATTAATTTGTTCACTTAAATTATATATAATTATTATATTTACAAGTGTGAAAATTCTGGAATGTGGAAAAATAAATGGTAGAAAGAGTGCTTATATTTGTGAGAAATTCTATTACACAAACAAGTGTGTATTGTTGATAAGTATCCGCAACGTTGACTTGGGGCAAAGCTTATGGAGAGAAACATCAGCAAAAAAAAATCTGGCACAAAGATTCAACTTATGACTTTACTCACAAGTGAAGATGCCTTTACAGTTTCAAAGTTTGCTAGATTTGGTCCAGAAGAATCCCTTCTTCCTCGCCGAATGATTCTCTTTAGGGGATTTGACACTGTTACTTCTGGACCCGAAAGAGAAGTGTCTCGCAAGGAAAGGCTTTGGTGAATAGCTTCTCAAGCTTGAGCTCGTTAACAGCTTGGAGACTTTGCCTTTGTGTCCACCACTACCGCTTGCTGCTGCTGCTGCTGCATTGGGCATGTGATCAAACATGACAAAGTCATCCCTGTCCACAACATGTTTCCTTAGCATCTTGTTCTGTTTAGCTCTCAAATCCAAATCTGCCCTCAATGCTTTCTCCGACAGCTTGAATGTTCTTTTCTCGCCCAACGTGCAGACGGGACACTGAGGGTCGAATTTGTCGGCCTCAGGTGTCATCTGCTCCAAACACTCGGAATGATAGACGTGCCCACAAGCTAGAATCGCAGCTACAGAGAGCTCGTTGGTGGCGAAGATCTTCTGGCTGCTCAGCAACGATTTCTGAGACAAGGGTCTAGAGCAAGCACCGCAGGTTTGCTGATCACTGGACTTTCCGTTTCCTTGATGGTCTATCTTGCCGCGTCCAAGACCTGATAAGCACTCGTTGTCATAGGAGCAAGACTCTCTTCGAGAATACGCCATCATTTCGGAAAAGGCTTGCATGGACCAACCATCAGACGGCCCAGAATGAGACTCGCTTCCAAGCCTCTCTTCAGTTGGTGAGTTGAATCCCAAGATCTGACTATCTGAGACTTGTTTCGATAGACGAGTGCGTGGTGTCAGTTTCAGAGTCGATGAACTAGTAGCCGGTGGCAGTGGCAAGTGGCTATGGGAAGAGAGTGGAGATGTGGAGAAGGATGATGGTTGAGAAGCTAATGAAACAGAACGTTTAACATGATTCTGGGTGATCTGCAGAAACCAAAATAGAGGTTGTTTTATTAACAGAGATAAATGGCAGATATTACCGATATTCATTTACCTGTTCAGAGACTGTGTCCATGGATGCATTTCTTGAAAACGATTGATCTGCCACAACAATCACGTGATGTCATAAACAAAGAAAAGTCACAGTTTAGAGATCAATAATAAAGCAATCCCAGAAGCAAACAAGAGAGACAACTTGTGTCAACCAACAGACATATCAATGTCTTCTCATGTCATGAACAGGTTTTGTAAGAAAAGTATTCCTAAGTTCCAAGTGGACCACACAAAACAGGCTACAGTTTTTGACAGATTAAACATGTTTTCCTAGTTAACAAAATATCTAAAAGGTTGTAATTTTTTTTAAATTTACCGGAAGCAGGAGACTTTTGCCATGACTGAGTCTGGAGATGGTTCAAAGGAGAGCCTTGTGATGATACAAAAGCAGATTCGGATTTGAGATCAGACCCATCGTTACGACTAATCCCATCAGATAACCAACTTAAAGAGGTGTCTTCACCAGCCACTCGTCCTCTATTATCCCACCGAAAGCTCCAATTAGGAGAGTACCTAGCATTGTTTCTCTGCAAACCTTCCACTGCCGATGTATTAGGGAGTACCATTTTGTCATGAGCAGCAACACAGCAAGCATTCCCCATAACTGAAGAGTGTGGAAACTACTCTAGCTTAGCTTAGCGTAGATTGTTTGGGGGGCATGAAACCTCAAAACCTTGTCAAAAAAAAAACAAAAATACAGAACTCAAATCAGAATCAAGTATAAAAAAAATCAAACACAATAACATACAATGTTACTAACACCATTGATACGAGCTGTGATCATCCCAAAAAAAAACTTAAACTTGGAATGACTATGACCAGTGAACTTTGATGACTATCTTCACTATATAAAAAAAAACTCTAAATAAACAATAAATAAATAAATCTCATTTAACACCAAAAATAGCTTAAACTGAATCAGAGGTTTATCTCAAAATTGAACAGATCCGAGAATACAGGCCAAGGAACCTACAAGCTTCGTTGAGATTACCCCCTAAAATAGAATTAAATAAACCCTAAAATCGACACCCCTATCACATAAAATCCCCTAAAGAATCTTAACAGGCAATTTGAGCAGACGAAACCTGCTCCCGGAACTTGGAAACGAAGACAGTTTCACATAAGAGCGGTGGATTTGTAGAGTGAGAAACGGATACGTAAACACTGCGAGGCTTTGCTTTGCTTTGCTTTGCTTTGCTTTGCTTCGTTCCTTCCTCCCTTCTCTTTCCTTAAGAGGGAGAGAGAGAGTGTGAAAGAGACGAATACAAAGTCTTTTCTGACGGTTTTACTCAACGCCGTTATAATTCGATTGGTAAAACCGGTTACGGAGCCTAAAACCGTACCAAAATTTTAATTTCGAGTATATGTTTACGTAATTGCATTAAATTTTCCTTCTCTATAAATAATTGAAATATTTCATCACAATTTTCAAGTATTTTTTAATTATTCGGTTTGATCATGTCGGATTAGCATGGGTATCACCGGTTTAACAGAACCGAAGTAACAGTACGGTTTGACTATAGTGCTCTGCCGACGTGATGCCGTTAGTTTTAGCGGAAGGAAGCAAGTGACGTAAGGTGGACGGTGCCACGTCCTGCTTCTGTTCTGAGAAGACAAAAAAGGAAGGCGAAGCGCGAATAATTGACCATCATTTTCACGAAGCGTCGTCGTTACATTGGTGGGTTTATAAGTATAAAAATAAAGTTGGAGGGTGTCTAATAAAAACTATATTTTTCATAAGGACTAAAATTGGGAATCTAAAAGTTCTCTGCATGTTATATGACACGCTTTAGACCTTTTGTACAGCCAACGCGAAAACATCAAAGGGAATAAAACGCCCCTAAAACACGCCCTTTACTTTGTTTTTCTACTTTAAGAAACAAAAAAATTAATTAATCACTTATTATTGTAGTTCCAAAGTCCAAACAATTGGCCGACCAAAAAAGTTCAAACAGTTAGATTATTTATGATTATAAAAATATATTTGCGATTTTGTTTGAGAAAAATTTCTTAAGATATTATTTTTAAAATTTTTACCACAAAAATAATTTTTAGTGAAAAAAATGACCAAAATAAATTTTATTAAATGATAAAAACTCATTTTGTTAGTTTTAATTAATCTATTAGCTTACCTAATAACCACCGTTTTATTCAGCTCAGTTATGAACATATTTCCTCGGTTACATATTATATGACTCTGGTATTTTAGACACAAATGAAAATATATATTTTTACAAATTTACAGTTGTTCTGAAGAAATTATTTTATTTACTAGATCGTTTTTCCGCGCGTATTGTTTTTAAAATTTTACAATAAATTTTGTGATGTGAAAATAAAAAATTGCAGATTTTTTATGTATATAAGCTATGTATTATGTAGGACATAGTATATGAGGGTAGATATGCTCTGCTTTTTTGTTGTTCGAATGTTGCATATATTTTTTTCTTGCATTTTTTTGTAATAATTTTTTCATTAGTTTACTAAAATATCAAAACTGAGTTTAGAATACAAAAACAGCACAGATAATGTCGCGATGTTATTTTTAGCTGTGTTTCCTTGATTATTATTTTCTCAGCTGTAGATAGAAGGTGTAGTTCTAACTCATGTATTGAACTTAACACTTATCTTTCCTTTGAAGTTGTTGATAATTTTAAAGAGTTAATTAAGATTTTGAGTATTATGTTTGAACCTAATAAATATTTTATGATTACATATCCAATTTATATGTGTATGTAAATTTTGTTTCATCAATGGCATTGTTTGATATATATATATATATATATATATATATATATATATATATATATATATATATATTTAACGCTGATTTATTATGATATTACAATTATGAGAAATATTACATAGACGATCCGACAACTGATAATACTACCTACCTTATAAAGATCTACGCCTAACTGCATCACCTGAGCCGTCCTACGAAGACCACGCCTACTTACTTGCACCATGTTGAAGATTCTTTGTAAGCTTTCCTCCGTAGTCTTCTTAATTGTTTAATAAATCGTTTTCTCCGGAAATTGAAACATGGACCTGCTGGTGTAGAAGCATTAATGGACCATTAGTCAAACCATTGGACTAAGGGGCTTCCACAATATTATTCTTCTTATTACACAAATTGTGTCATTTTCTAATTTCAATATAATTTAAAGGTTATACCTATTTTAACCTTAGTATTTATTGTAAAAAATGATTGTGATATTAAAAATACTTTAATATCTCAATGAATATTAGCTAAACAGAAGTAATTATTAGGGATAAACATGAATTTAAATCATATTTTAATTTTTGTGGAATATGTGAATGAAATTTAGTAAGAAAGAAATATAGTATTTTATTTTATTTTAAAAGTTATTTGTTTGACGAATTTTAACTGATTTTCGTTTACTGTTTGTGCTTAAATTATTAATATAAATGGATAATTTTAGACAGTTGAAAAATGGATAATTTTAGTTTTAAATTTTTTTCCATTATATCTTGGAGATAAAGTTTTTGTAAAATAAATTTTAGCTATATGAAACTAAAAATAGAGAAGGTAATTTTGTTGTTATTTTTATTTCGTGATTTTTTTAAGTGTTAATCATGTAATATAATTTTACTTAAAATTTCTATTTTAATTAATCATAATTTTATAAATTAAATGTAAATATAAGATATATAAATTGTTTTTTTGGTTCAAAACTATTGCCTCACCGTAGTTTCAATATTTTAATTTAAATGTATACTAGTGATTTGTCCGCGCTTCGCGCGGAATTTTATATTTATTTTTTATTTTTTTATTTTAATTTTATGATTTAACAATTGTTTATATATTGATGTAGTTTGTTCGAAAAGGGAAAATGTATTTTTTTTCTTTAACTATTTTTTCTTTTGATTAACTGTGTACTCTATTTTTCCTTTTTTCATGTGCTTTTAATGTATATTATATTTACTTTTCACGATTTTAGTAATATATGAGTATTTATTAGAGATGTGGTGTCTCTTAACTTACTGAATAAAGAAGTCTGGTGAGTTATAAATATTTTATTAGATAGCATAACTTTAGAGTTATACTTTATATCAATTATTTTATTTTACATATGTTCTATTTTTTTCCAAATTTGGGCAAAAGTCTTTCTTTTTTTTTTTGGTTTTCCAACTATTTTTGGAATAAAATTTTAGTTAATGGAGTATTAACTCTTGATTATGGATTTGCATGATTTTTTTAATATTTCCTTAATTTGAGTTTGGGACCATAAAAGAGAGAAAAAGATCCAAAGATACACTACTTTAAAAGACAAAAACTGTTTGTATTTATTTATTTATTTTACTTTATTGATAAAATATTAAATTTATTTATCAATATAAAAAAAAATTATATACAACCAAGAAGCTAATAGAATGGCAAAAAAAAGCTAACTTCCCCTCATATGAGCACTAAACCAACACTACAGTAGCCCTCGAAGCTTTGGTTTTTGATGATACTGAGTGGACATGATATGTTGTCTAATAGTTTTTTCAATGATCTGCGATATCTGTTCTCATTTTGTTTTGAATTTTTCTTATCGATTTTCAATTTATACATTTTTAGATAATATTATGATCTTCACAAATTATTATTTGCTGACTAATTTTTCCCCGAACTCAAGTATACTATTTTCCTATTTTATATCTAGTTACTTCTATTTTCCAAACTTTTTAAAATTTTAGTTTTGGTTATGTATTTATCTTCAAATGTGGTTATCTATTATTATTTTTTTTTGGTTTTGTAAATTGAGTTTGGTGAACAGAAAAGATGTGAGATTCACTTTTTATTTTATTTTATTAGGGTGGGTTGATGAAGCATGGATATATAGCCTATGAATTTCTCCTTTTTTGTTTTTATTAATTTTCTCTATTTTCTAATTTATGTACTTTTGAATTATATTATGTTTTCACTAATTATTTTTTTTAATAAATATTGATGTCAAAAGATTTATAGAGCTGAAAATAAAATATTGATTAAAATGAGTTTAAATTGTTAAATGAGTTATTAATATATTTGTTCTAAATAATAAAAGAGGAGAAAACTGGAATAATTAATAATTGAACATATGGTGATATTTCAAGTTTGTAGCAAGTTTCTTGATGAAGTGTCATCATGAGAAAGTAGTGTTTTATTTTATATTAGACCATGATTATTCCCGAAACCCACTTAAGAATTTTTTTAATAAATTTTATTGTCTGATTTAAAAATAATTAAAATTAAAAAATGCATCAATCGCGGGGCGCCACGTGTCGGTGGGTTCGCGAACAGTACAAAAAACCACGACAATCGGTCCTTATCTCACGCCTTTTGAAACTGATTTTTAAATTTTTTGTGGGGCCCAGGAGTCAAGAAACCCTTTAGTATTCTCTGATATTCATGATCTTATTAACCTATGATTTAATTATGTATTCATCATTGATTGTAGTTCCATCATTTCTTTTTATTAATTTTTCAAAACTACAGAAAATTTTATGAGATTTACTCCATTTGGTCTTCATTGCCCTAGGTTTAGTGAACCGTGGAAAAGAAAATAGCATAAACAGAATTTTCTCATTTTATTTCTTCTGAATGTTTTAATCAGTTTATAACATTTATGTATTTTAAATTATATTATGTAATTTCACAAATTATTATTTGTTGACTAAAGTTTTCCCCGAACTCAAGTTAGATTATGTATTTTTACTATTTTTTTTACTGTTTGTGTCTAGTACCTTCATTTTCCACACTATTTTTTTTGGATCGTGTATTAATCTTTGAATGTGGATTTCTATGTTTTTTTGTTGTTTTTCGAATCTGTTTGATGAAGGAAAAAAAGTCAGTGAGATCCACTTTTTTTTTTGATAGATGGGTTCAATAAAAGTGAGAAAAAACAAAATCGTAAATGAATTCCTCTCTTTTTGTTATTCTTAATATTTTCTATCTATTCTTAATTTGATGTATTTTTAGACTACATTATGTATTTTCATTGTTAGAAATATTGATGTCAAAAAATTTGTTGAACTGAAAACAAACTATTAATTGGGTTTTTAGATAGATTTGGTTTAAATAATAGAAGATGAGAAAATGTGGTATAATTAAACAAAAAATTAATATTATGGTGAGGTATTATGGACAATAGTGTTCTATTTGTACGCTGTAACAAAAATTCTGATTTTTTCAGAATTTACAATTTCGATTAATTTTAATATTTTTAGGCCTAAAAGCCCACAATACTTTAAATGTTGTCTAATTCTAAGATAAAGATAGAAATAGACTTATTAGCCATGGATCCATCACAATCGATATCAAGCAATGCCCAATTCAGACAAGATTGAATAGACCCACAGGCTAAAGACCTTGTAGCCACATTTCAATATGACTAACCCGGTTTCATCAAACACATTGCTACAAAAATCTAAACAAAATAAAAAAATTATAATTATTCAAATTTAACACAAATAATGATGGGAAACAAAGAATGAACCAAACGAAAATCAGTTTATATATCAAACCAAAAATAGTGAAGACAAACGAAATCAAACACAACACACAAGTCCACATAACATCATTGCCAAAGGGAAATAATATTTTTATATTTGAAGAAGCAAACGTACATATAAAAGTAAAAGACTTCATAAATTTTGTTGGCTATAATGCTATAAAAAGTTCCCGCTTCTGCTCACCCGGCCCGAAGCACTTCTCTCCAGCTTCACCTTCCATTGTATAACAATGTCCTCATAGTATTCCTGCATTTATTTTCTAAGGCTGTTAGATACTCAAAACAGTAAATCAACAGATACAGCATTGGATGTTGTTAACCATATGACTTTTTGAAACAGAAAGATATTAACTTTGGAGAAGTCGGAGGTGAAATGTTCCTTTTCTTTCTCCATACTCTCTATTTCAAGTCAACAACGTAGAGATTAAGTTTGTGTACTTGGATGTGCAGAATAGTGTCACGGCTGTTGTGAATCAGAATATCGAGTAGTTGTGTCACTTTGCAACTCCCGACCAAGATAAATATTTGACCTTTCACCAAACTGCCTTCTGTCAACGAAAACGTAACCAGACAGCTTATCTGAATACAAATCTTCTACCTTTTGACCATAAACGTTGCTCGAGGGAGACAAATAGCTTCCAGAAGCATACTTTGGTGGCTGGCAGAGTGGGGACATATCCGGATAATCCGACGACTTGTGTGCTCAAAGATGGGAGCTGGTAAGAGAAGTAGCTCCATAGACCGACCCATATTGCGTTCCGTAATGAGTGGCTGTGGATAAATGATATCTGTAGGCACCAATGTCAGTCTTCTGAGGACATTTCTTTTATTTAATGATGGATGGCGAAAGGTCAAAGGAATCTGAGATACCTCTTCTGCCCGACTGACTGTTCTTCCTGGATGAGCTGCATATTAATATAACCCAATCAGCCAATTATTATCAAGAACAATGAGCAATTCATCAATCAGCAACGAATAGAAACAGGCAATGAAATGACGATTAACTTCAATCAAATATAGTAGTAAAAATTGGATTTTGATGGATAAAGTTTGATCTTACATTGTGAGGATAACCCAATTGAGAACCGTACGGCGGTTACCGGTTGTCCGTAGCCACCACTTCCTCTTACTAAATACATATCTTCTCAGCGCATCTGATTGCAATCAATGAGTTATTTGTACAAATTTCTCTATATATAGGATGAAAAGATCGGAATCAGAGAATTTAATGTTAGATAGTGGGAGGTGTGGGTTGAAGCCCATAAATGAGAAGCTTTATTACTTAGCGTGAATGTAGAGTAGGCGTTAAAAAGGCCGTATCGCAGAGGTTAGGAAGAAGACGGAACTTCATATAGTTTTAAGAGATGACATGTGTCATGTTTTCAGATATGCAACGCTGAGGTGGAGGCCTGAGGAGAGTTTCTGAGCAACTTTATTAATATAGATAGTTTAGGATTTTAGGGTAAGGGGCATTTACTTCTTATAAGAACTAAACATAAATATTTGGAGTAAAGTCAATTTTTTTATTATTATATCTACAATCATAATAAACGGGTTTGTAATTATATATTTTTGTCAATAGAAACACAACTTTTAATTCTTTTTTTAAACCAACTTCAGATTCTTATATTTGAAGAAAGTATTCATGACATATGCCATATTTTTCAAATATATAGAGTTTATGGAATATTGGTAGTAGAAATTTTCAATTGATAATTTAATATCATTTGTTGTTAGCGTAGTATCATTTGTTGTTTTAGTAAAACCCAAAGTAATAATAATTTAAAATTACTTTACATTTATAAAACCAAAATTTATTATAGTAACATGACTAAATAATAAAGATAACAAAAGTAGGTTGGAGTTGTTATTTTTTTTTGTTGATTTTGTTTTTATAGGTGTGATATTGTTTTCGTATATTGATTTTTCCCTTAACTTTTATAATATTATATCTAATAATGTCTATAGGTTTAGTTCTAATTATTATATAAGAAATATAATATGAAAATGCTTGAATTTTAATAGATAAAAACTAATTATTTTAACGTAAAAATATTACTACTTTAAATATTGCTCATTTTATTTTATAAATATCAAGGTTATAAAAATCGGTCTAGGAATGTTTTCAACTGGTCGTAGGGGCCTAGGCGCCGCCAACTCAGTCCTATCCGAAACGATTTTTTTAAAATCCGATTTATACCGATTTATATGATTCAAATTGGTTTAAACTGTTCTAAATCGGTTAAAATTGGTTAAAATCGATCTAAAATTGTCTATATATGTTAAATTAAGCAATAATATTATTACATATCTATAAATTTGTCTAATTTCTTCTGTTTTGTGTATCTAGTTTTGATAATTCATCTCAATAATTTTATAATTAAACTTAAAAGCTAAAATATGTCATATAAATGTATAAAATATATAAAATAAATCAATAATTTGCTAACGTCTAGGTCTCACCTAGGCTCCGAATAATCCGCCTAGTCGTTAGTCCTCTATAAAGCGTTTAGTTACCGCTTAACGATTTATAGAACATTGATAAATATTGTCAATTTAAAAAAGTATGCACACCTGCGTATATAATTAAATTCGAGTATATCTTATAACATACATAAGCTTACATAAAACATAAATAAAGCTAAACACAACTCATCTGTAAGATGTGTAAGTTTAACTACAACACGTATATGTATTCTTTGTTAACATTAAGCAAGTTTTCGATAAATAATAATAGGTTTTACAGAAACTATATAGCCTGTGACAGTAATAAACATGAATACAGATAACCATAAACACACAAAAACAAAAGCCCAACTGATCAAAATCTTTTATTCCCATTCAATCATTGAAGTAGCTTTTTGATGCAAGTCTTGATCCACACGGTGCTAGGTGGTGTTGTGATGTATTAGCATTTGGGGATAATCTTTACAAAATATGGAATACCACGCAAAAGAAAGGTTCCTCAAATCAAAAAATTCCTGAAGGTCAAGAAGCATACATAAAACCAATACTTTCCTGAGATACCACACAAGGTACTAACTATGAATGTTAAGGCTAGGAGCGAGAGACTCACAGAGTGTGGAGTGTTATATTTTTGACCAAGTGCATCATAGACGGATACACATCTCCCATTTCCAAGACACAGGATTAACCGAGATGAATCCCATCACAAATCTGAATGAGCCTCTGTGATTTTCCCTACTGCTGCAGTGTAGTCTCATGTAGCAAGGTTACCAGCAGACCGTTGCAAGTCTGTTCGCTCCTTCCTGCCGAAGAAAATCAAAACCAAGAGAAGTCGTTCAAATTCAGTAAACTATCCCGAAGATACTCAAAATTATCTGCAGAAAACAAATAAGATCATCACTCTGTGTATGGTTTATTAAGACAGTTTGTGATTGTTTCTAAAGTTTTATACCTATTAGACCATTCTTCAAGACACTCGTTGTCCTTGTGGTGATCAAACTCGTGAGTCATTCTGCCTAAAAGACCTCTTTTAGTACACGGAAATTCGATTGTCTCTAGTGTCTACACAAAACAAAGTAAGCATACATGTGGCCTGGGAAACATAAGTGGTGTTGAGTGATCATTTCTGCAGTCATAGTCAAAGAAAGAATCAGAAAATATCAGCATAGTGTTTGAAACATAAAAAATTCCCATTTATAATGCATAAGGATGATCTGTCTTAACCTTAAATGATGTATCCAAGTTAAGCAGATCTAGTTGTCCACCACCAGATTTTGATATAACTGTATGCTCCAAAGACAATAGCGTCTGAGATATCTTCTTTGAGAGTAAAAGAAAAACAACACCCACTAAGCAATCTGTTACACTTACTGTACTCGGTGCAGAGAGGAAAACGTGAAACATCGAATATATAAGCCACTCTTGATTTTTCTCCAAAAAGGAAACCAAGACGGGCATAGTCATCTCCATGCATCACCGACGGCATAACTAATGATGGAGATTCCACATAGATGCAGCAGGGAGACATGAAAGACGCTTTGATTAACTTCCTGTAAGTGGCCTGAATGATAAGTTTGCAGCTAAAAATGGCTTCTCATAATCTTCTTTGATTACTCTCCAACCCAGCTGTTCTACTCGCCTAGCTTGTTGGCCTTTTTAAGTTTCACTTGAACTAAATACGGAAACTTCACAGCACGGCTGTTTTCAGAAAAGCATGAGATTAAATGTCTAAAATGTCAGACATAAATTTCCAATGGCCATAAAGATGTCATTATTACCTATCCATAGCACATTGGCTTACGAAAATTGGAGTAAGATCTATATCATTGGTAGGACTGAATGGTTGCACGGTACATATATCATCTAAGCAAAGGACACTGTCATTTTATTGTCTCTAGCGTCTACAAAAAAAAGTAAGCATATATAAACAATAGAAGGAGAAAAAACTCATAATCTTTCAAAATAAAGCTAACCGGGGTGTTGTGGGATCTTGTTGCAGTCACAATGAAAGAAAGAATTTGAAAACATCAGCATACATTAACACAAGAAATTCAAACGTATAATGAATAAGGATGATCTGTGCTACCTTCTATAATGTATCCAAGATAAGCATATCCAATTGTCAACCACTTCCACCAGATTTTGATATTGCTGTGTGATCCAAAGGCAATAGAATCTGAGATATCATCTTTGAGAATATCAAACACACACGCACTAAGAAATTAGTAACATTTACCATACTCGGTACTTGGAGGAAAGGAAACAAAGACAGACATAGTCTTCTCCATTCATCACCTACATCATAAATAAAGATTGAATCTCTACATAGATCAACCAGGGATCACTATTTCTGAAGAGGCTTAGAGTAACATACTGGAAGTGGTGTGAGTGAGAAGTCTGAAGCTACATATGGATTCTCACAATCTTCTTTGATTGGTAATTGCTTTCCAGTAATGAAAAGGAATCGCATCTCAGACTATTTAATCCAGAGGTGTCATCGAAGAACATAGCCGCCGGTGCCTTCCCCGTTGATCTGGACGTTTCCTTGCCATGTACTGAAGGGATTAATGAATTAAAATCTAAGGGAAGCTATCAATATCGTTAGAGTAATATTTCATACCTGTATTTCTCGTATGAGAACGATGAAGGTGAAGAGGAGTCGATTTTAGAGTGCTTGCTGCTGCTAAATTGATTAGGTTGGCGTTTCTAAGAAGTGTTTTAGATAAAAGGGATTATATAGGAGAAAAACAAAAGGGAGGTGGAAAGATACATCTCGTATAAATGAAGGTGTAAAGAGCAGGAATCAATGATTTACAGTGTCGAAGACTAAGAAAGAGTAAGAAAGGTTTCAAATGGGCCACAGCCAAATTTTATAAACCCAAAATATTAGGCCTATTTGCAATTCAATGTCGACAAAGAAGGATGTGAAGTGGCATAAAGAAAGCTTATGATTGGTTGATTTTTTTAGCTGAGGTGGACACCCTCTCTATTGAGGATATGCAACTTTTAGTATAGTATAGATTCTACTTGTTATACAACGAATGTTGTTTTAGAATTTAATTTACTTATTCAATAAGTCATTTATTATAAATTTTATAGTTAATCATAAATTTTATAGTTAACTATAAATTTTATAGTTAATCATAAATTTTAAATGACATTCAATTTAATTTAGAATAGTAAAAACATCTATTATGTAAATTACTAAATTCTAAAAACATCTATTATCTAAAATCTCCAAAAAAAAACAATCAAAAAGTCATTTCCTCAGTTTTTTTTGTTCAATAATCAAATTGTTTTGTTAACCCTACAAAACTTGATTTTTGTTTATAGCTTAAATGTTTATAATTTTCAAAATCTAAAGCCAAAATCAATACTAAGCAGTGGCCTTAATAGGTTAGGTTTGATCTATTGATGAATCATTTTCTCAGAAACACAACCTCAGAATAAAAGACAAATCCAAACTTGAGCCAATAGCAAAAAAGAAAAAGTAAAAAAAAAAACAGCATTTTAAATTCCGGTTTCCCTCTGTTTTAAAAGAAAGATGATGGAAGTTTCAGGACGTCGCCGTTGAAGAACCTCCGGTGTCCAGTTTCACGGCTTCGTGACGTAAGCTGCTTCCTCTGGTGTATGGCTTCTTAGCACCCTAACAGTAACACAGAGATGCATGCACGGTCTAAGTTTATACATTGGTTTCTTCATGAATCAAAACAACAACAACAATCTTATATCAATAAAAACTCAGTGCGCTCCTCTGTCATGTTTTAAGCCACGAACCCTTTTGCTTTTGCTCACCTGGAGGATCGTTCCAAGTTTCCTTAGCCCCACGGCTCGTGCTCGAAGTACATCTTTGGAAACACTTGGATCTCTAAGCACCTATACGAGACAAAACAATATTTAATTAGTAATAAGTACTTAGAAAGATGGTTGTTATGTAATAATTAATGTAAGGTGTGACTCTCTTACAGATTGGCAGACATGAGAGAGAGTGGATTCGATGTCTAGAACATTGATTTGCCAGAGAGACTGAAGCAAAGCATCCATTTTAGCTTCAATGGCTTTCTGAATATGCTCCTCTTTGTTATCTCCTTGGTGCTCATGCAGCCTGTTCACCTCATCCTGCAGCTGAAGCAACGAAACCGCACCGGAAGCAGCCATCACTTGAGATTTCATGTGGTGGCCTTTGTCACGCACCCATTCAGCTAAGAAGGGCACTTTCAAAAACCGTTTGCCTTTCCCTATCTCTTTAGCCGCTTTTCTTGTGTATATGTAACCAATTGTATGCATCATCGCCTCCCCAAAACCTTAAACACAGTCACAAGCAACATTGCAATGAAACCAAAAAAAACTTAATTCTTTTATTTTTTGGGCTAAAATTTTGAATTTATTAAAAAAAGCACAAGAAAACTTATTCGGTAGATAAAAAGAAAACAATAAAGGGTTTTCTTTTACCGGCAGAAGAAAGGCTCTTTGCTTCTTGGTTTGCCCATTCGGTAAACTCGTCGGTACGTCCTTCCACAAATGGTTCGAGTTTGTTTTTCAACGTAGCAGCTAGCTTGTCTTCCCTCTCCTTCTGAAGAGCCTGCACGTATAGTTCCAATACATTACATAAAGAAACAGTAAACATCGTTTAATAAAGAAGAAAAATAAAGTGAAAAAATGTACTTTGATTTTGTCTTGAAGCATTTGCTTTCTGATCTCAGGCTCGTATGATTCTAAGTCAGCTTCGATGGATGCTAAGTAAGCAAGTGCAAGCTGCCCAACGTATTCTTCAAAGACTTCGCTTCCGAAAAGCATACCAAACACAGATGCAGGATCAACCATTGCATCCCTGAAAGAAAAAAAAGAGTGTCACACAACATTTTCAAAGGTAGATACCGAGTCTTGTAACAAAAAAAAACTTACTGTTGAACACCTTCTTTGCCGTATTTGTCATAAGCTGCTCTCTTTTCAGGATTGCTCAAAACCTGATACGCCTCGCCTAGTACCTTTCATATACATAAAGGACATGAAATGTGAGAGAGAGACTCCGCATGGCATTACATCCATCAGGGTTTCCAGTAAACAACAATGCCAAAACCGAAAGAAACAGTAGCAATGAACAAAAACACCATATGCATCTCTTGCATTTGATTTTACCTGAAAGTTTTTAGCAGCTTGAGGATCTCCAGGGTTCTTGTCTGGATGAACTTTCCTTGCCTTGAGACAGAATCAAAACCATTAATTAAAACTTTGTTTACTCATATTCCATAAGGATTTTTGATGATACAAAAGAAAGAAAAAGAGATTTACTTTTAAGTAGTAAGCCTTTTTAATATCAGCTTCGGAAGCATCAGTTTTGACGGCTAAGATGTCATAATACTCATTCTCCTTCACCATACCTCCTTTGTGAAAAAAAACCAAAAACAAAAAGACACAGATTATTCAAGACTGAAACTTGTTAAACATCTGATCCCACAAATCATATTCATATAGATATATCAATGTTTTCCCATTTCTCTTGTGACGGAGAAAACAAGGATCATCGAAAGACCAGATCTTATCAAGAAACCCAGAATCACGGATCATCAATCAGAAAAAAAGAAACGGAATCGTCGTGAGATGATCATGCATGAATCTAGACATAAGAAGAGAGATGGAGGCAGAAGCTTACTGGTCGTGCGTGCGTATGTGTAAATCGATCTCTTTCTTTATCTCTCTCTCTGTCTTTGGTTAGTTGGCGAATGAGAGAAAGATTTGGGTTTTTTTATATTATGACGAGTGATAAGAGAATATACAACGATGCAACCACACAGAAAATTAAGGTAGTGATGTGAAGGCTTTACGCTGTTTCCTTGTCAAGAAGAAGAAAAGAAGAAAGAAAAGGACAAGTTTTTTTCGGTTACCAAATAAAATTCAAAACGTGTGATCGTGTCCGAATCGTACACGTGTCTCAGAATGTTCCACTGAACCGTGTTTTTTGATATTACAAGGAAAGCTCTGCTGGCTTGTGCTTTTTCTTTTCTTTTGGACCTTTGGTATTGTTCTCGCCGGCGCCATCTAACAAACAATAATATTTTTTTTTTGGTAAAAGTAAAACAATCAATCTATTAATAATATCTCATTCGTCTGAATGTCCTTATTATGGCTTTGACTATTAGTAATAGCCCTGTGATTTTTATCCAAACCGAACTAAACTGTCGGTTTTGAGTTCAGTAGAATTTTGAAAAACAATTCGGTTTTTGGTTTTCGGTTTCGTTTTTCGATTTTTCGATTTTTTTTAAAAAAATATAGAATTGAAAAATCAAAAATAACCGAAACTAAACAAAAATAACCGAAAATGACCAACATTAATAGAAGGGCATGAAATATAAGAACGGTACCGTTCAGTTTTCGATTTTTTTTCAAAATTAAATAATTGAAAAAACGAAAATAACTAAAACTAACCGAAAATGACCAACAAATCAAACTGAGTTTAACTAAAAACCCCGAAAATAACCAAATTTAACCAAAAATCTCTGTTTTAAGAAAATTAGACCGTAATTAAATGAAAACCAAAACAATCGGTTATTTTCGAAAATAAAATTGAAAACCGAAATTAACCGATAACCGAAATTTTGGAATTGATTTTCAAAATTTTGGACCGGGCTAATTAGACCATCCGCAACGCTGTTACTCTTGGCTCGATAACCGAAGTAAGTTTTTTAAATTATTTTCTTATTTTTATTATTATTTTTAGCTAAAAAAAGGAGCCAATCGCGGGATCTTACGTGGCGGTTGAACCCGCACACAGTAACAAGTCTGATCCTTAACTAAGGATTAATTTGATACAAACTCTTAAATTTAGTGACTCCACATATTATTATAATATTTTTTGCTAAGGATTCCCATTGGATAATGTTGAAATTCAGCCTAACATCTTGTGGGCTTATTATAAGTTTAATGGGCTTTGTTGGACAAAAATTCTGCATCCATTTGGAGTGTTTTCTAAGGCCCAAAAAGGTGGAGCCTATGGATATATAGATTTTAATGCCCATTCCTCAGATCTTGCTGGTGGGTTTGATTTGACACTCGAAGCAGAATTTTGATTTCTTGTTTTGATTATTTAGTTTATTAAAATCATCAAGTTGTGCCTCGATCTCTTTCTTTGTGATCCCAAATACACAAGATTCAGAAATTCTGCGACCAAAGGCGTGAGCATTAACTTACAGTTTGGGACTTGAAGTGTCTTCTTTGTTGCTGCCAGCTGAAACTAATTTGCAATAAGCCTAGCTTGCTTTTCAGATATAAAAACAGCATTTGGACATGGAGAATTTGATAACCTGTACATGATGGCAGCAGTGCATATTGTACGTGACATCTGCTAATGACTTAGAATTGGATACAGTGTAGTGTCTTGCAACTATGTTCGCTTTCTATATTTTAATTTTGTACGTTCGTTTTTTTCTAGGGCAGCGGGGCCTCCATGGCAGTGTAATTGAACAACAAAATCACTGTGTGAACAACGAACCATGGTCCATGTGAGCCTCATTAATTATTAATTATTTTTACTTAAAAGTCTTAAACGAGTGGGTGGTATTTAGGACTAAGGAAAGAGAGACATCAGTTCTTAACATTCAATCTAAAATGTACCACCTTCTGATTTATTCTTTTGAATTTCTCAATCTCATTAACATTATTTTATTAATTAAAATTAAAAACAGTTCTGTTTTGTTGAAATTGCAATGATTGATTAAAAATTCTCCAGAAGGTACATCGCCAATCATAACTGGACTGATCATTGCATCAACTGAAAGTCAATATTCGTGCTGTTAGATTCAATTAATGAACCTTCTAATAATAAGTCTTTTTTTCTTAAACTCATTCTTTTGCTGATTTCTAGAAAAGAAATACATTTCGTGAAAGTAAGCAATTAAATACTCCCTCTGTATTTCTTTAGATGACGTTTTAGAATTTTTTCTTTTACCTAAATAAATACCGTTTGTAATTATTTAGGTAGCTTTTAGTTTAAAATGACTTATATTGTCCTTATATTAAATAATGATCAACAACAACACTTGACTAACAACAATCATACGTATCATTAAATAAAGGTTATAAAAGGTATTATGCAGAGCTTCTTAAACTGTGTGAAAATTAAAAAACGTCAAGTATAATCGAACGGAGGGAGTAATAAATATTTCAAAACTAAGATGGGAAGGCCTAACGACCGCTGACCATTCCTTTAATTGCTCCGTATTTTACTTGTAATTGTTTCTTTTATGTTTTATCAATCCTCCGTTATCTGCCACGTGTTATGTAGGTCCATTGTCTGAGGTAACGAATGAAATTTCACATTTGACCCCCTTATTAATGAACAATTCACATTTTCCTGCACACCATCTTCCAATTGTCAAAGCTGAACATAAAGAAAGAAAGCAAAGTCTAATGCTCTCACATAAACTGATAAAACTCATGTATAAAATGTTAAAAATCAGTCAAAACAGAGTTTTGTATTGTTTGGATAGAACAGATTGCAAATTTTTATTATAAGAGACTTAGAAATAAGTAAATCACAAATGTCAAATCATAACTTGACTAGATCGAATACAAATTTTAAAAACAAAATTCTCCTCATTCAAATACGTTTTTATAAACTCAGTGTTAGAGCATCAACAACAAGAAAAACTAAATTAATTTCTAAAAATATAAATATTATTGTTTTAAGTTATAAAACTTAGAAATAATTCCAAATTTGTTTTGGTAGTTTACAATTGATCCAAAATTAAGTGGGGTCATAGTGCAAAGAATATATTTTGTCCATCCCCTATATTGTCGTCGTTTTGTCGGCGTATAGTTTAAAATAAAAGTAAAAATGTTTTAATTATTTTAACCTGTGCCACTGAGCAAATAGGTTTGCAGGTCTGTTGACCGTAGATCCGTTAAAGTTGTACCTATGGCCATTAATGACCGTTGAATCAGCCTCGGTTGATGACAAAAGCAATGATCTCTCCACTTTCTCCTTATTGTTTTATATTAGACCAATTACACCCCCAACAATATGCCTACTTTTCTTTTATATTTGAACAAAAACTAATTATTGGCAACAAATGTAACCTCAATTTTATATAATAAGCTTTTAATCAGATGCTAAATATCACATTATTATTAATTAAAAAATTATTATTTGATAAAAAAATTTAAATTAGATTTATGTATATACTGTATTATAAAAAAGATCAGAATATGTCATATGGTTGATCAATGTTACTTTAAAAGTTTAAAGCCAATACGTGATAAAAAAATAGTACAACTTCTGATAAAAAAAAGAATTTTGAATATGTAAATAATTTCCAATATTAAAAATCCTCACGAAATACCACCGTCAATTTAGGGGTTAGATTGAAAGACAAAAAAAGAGTGGGGCACACAATGGGAAACGAATGAAACAGTTGGGGTATTAATTGAATAACTTTGAAAGTATTAAAAAATCAAAGTAGAGGCATTATAGGTAGGAGAAAGTGAGAAAGTCCAGAGTTGGTTCCGAATTTGTCTCCCCCAATTTTATTTATTTTTAGCTATTTTTTTTTGTTCATTCGTGAATGTGTGAGAGAGAAGTAGATAGATCCGCTCGATAACCTCTTTTGCTGCTTGCATATTGATTCGTGGAATCAGCCAATTTTCTCGAGAGATCCAAGGAGGAATCTTACCCATGTCAGGTCCACTTGATCGATTCGCAAGACCATGTAAGAGATCTCTTCTTCTCTATAGCGATGATTGTGTTGTTTCTGGGGGAAAAAGTTCCGTTATTAGGGCTTTTACTTTAGCTTCTTTATATGTTCAATTGGAATCGCATTTCTCGATAAAGTTGGTCTCTTTTGCTTTCTCGTGCGTTCAATTTAGGGTTTCTATCTTCTGCTTAGCTTCTTCAACTGTTTTGAGCTAGTGCGATAGTTCAATAGATAGTTATTTGTGGATTGATTAGAGAAATGGGAATATAAATTGTTGATAAAGTTCATGTCTTTCTCTTTGGAGTTGTTTAAGTAATGTAGTAGCCTACTTGTTAACCAACGGGGTTGAGCTAGTGGTACTTGATGGATAACCCAAATACGGTAAACCTGCAGTTCGATTCCCGTTGGCCACCAGGGGTTTTACAAATTTCGGCAGACACTGTGGTTAATTCAAAAAAGAAATGTAGTAGCTTGTTCAATTGTTCAATAGATCATTAATGGGGTTTCAATCAGCTTTCACTACAGGCTTCGAAGGATTCTTGAGCAGCGACGAGAAGAAGGAACGAAAGTCCGACTTCGAGAACTCGGAGGACGAGAGGAGGACCAGGATCGGTTCTTTAAAGAAGAAAGCCATTAATGCCTCCACCAAGTTCAAGCACTCTCTCAAGAAGAAGAGCGGGAGGAGAAAGAGCGATGGCAGAGTAAGTTCCGTCTCCATCGAGGACGTGAGGGATGTGGAAGAGCTCCAGGCCGTCGACGCGTTTCGCCATGCTTTGCTGATCGACGAGCTGCTTCCTAGCAGACACGACGACTACCACATGATGCTGAGGTTCTTGAAAGCGAGGAAGTTCGATATCGAGAAGGCGAAGCACATGTGGTCTGATATGATTCAGTGGAGGAAAGAGTTTGGGACTGACACTATTCTTCAGGATTTTGATTTCGAAGAGATTAATGAAGTTTTGAAGTATTACCCGCACGGTTACCATGGTGTTGATAAAGAAGGAAGGCCCATTTACATTGAGAGGCTGGGGAAAGTTGATCCTAACAAGCTTATGCAAGTCACGAGCATGGATCGGTATGTGAGGTATCATGTGAAGGAGTTTGAGAGGAGCTTTATGATCAAGTTTCCTTCCTGCACAATTGCTGCGAAGAAGCATATTGACTCCAACACAACTATTCTAGATGTTCAGGGAGTGGTAAGTTTCCTTACAAATCTCTTGAAGGTTCTTTCTAAGATTTTAGTATTGATTCTCATTGCCTTCGTATTAATTTATTATCCAGGGATTGAAAAACTTTACTAAGTCTGCTCGGGAGCTTATCACACGGTTACAGAAGATCGACGGAGACAATTATCCTGAGGTAATTTTTAATTGGAACTTCTAGTAGTACTTTGTCCCCTAATCTTTCATCATATGCTAATCTCAGCTGTGTGTTAATTCATGCAGACTCTCCACCAAATGTTTATCGTCAATGCAGGGGCTGGGTTTAGGCTGCTTTGGAATACTGTGAAGGGCTTTATAGACCCCAAAACATCTTCTAAAATTCATGTATGATCATCTAAGTTATGTGGTTTATGTCTCTATTTTAAATACTTGTTGTCAGCTATATGGAATTCACTTTGGTCCATTGTAATGTAATGTAGGTCCTTGGATACAAGTACCAGACCAAATTGCTTGAAGTGATTGATGCCAAGTATGTTAAACCTTTAACTTTCTGATACTTTTTGTCTCCTCTGGATTTTTACGGAAGCTTATTGTCCAAAACCTCTCTGCACTTTTGTACAGTGAGTTACCTGAGTTCTTGGGAGGTGCATGTACTTGCGCGGATCAAGGTGGTTGCATGCTTTCCGACAAGGGACCTTGGAAAAACCCGGAAATTGTCAAGGTCATTTGATTGACCCGTCTCTTTGTGCCTATTACATAGCACCAGTTCTAAAGCTGACCTAACACAGCTTGTTAATTTCAGATGGTGCTTCATGGGGGAGCACATAGGGCGAAGCAGGTGGTGAAAGTTTTGAACAGTGAGGGGAAAGTCATTGCTTACGCAAAGCCATCGTATCCATGGGTATGTAGCTATTGACTATTAGAACTAGTCCTTCTTTAACTTAGAACTAAAGACCTGAACTCTTGTCTCTGTCAATAAACGCAGATAAAGGGAAGTGACACTTCAACTGCAGAGTCAGGATCTGATGCCGAAGATATCGGATCTCCGAAGGCTATAAAGAGTTTCTCCCATCTCCGCTTGACACCCGTTCGTGAAGAGGTAAAATCTTCTATGTGTCTAGTTGCATTCTCAGAATCTCTATGGCTGTTGTTAGATTCCGTGTATGCTTATATAGTATCTGCTCCTGAGACTTTGCAGGCAAAGATAGCGGGTGAAACGAGCTTGGCCGGTGGTCTTCTGGGATATGATGAGTATGTACCGATGGTTGACAAAGCCGTTGATGCAACCTGGAAGGTGAAACCAGCCATCCAAAGAGTTGCCTCAAAAGGTTAGTTAGCTGAAACTATGTCAGAAACACACATGCTTTGCTTATCTGGTGAACTGAATCTATCAATTTGTCTCTTCTTCAGGGACTTTGATGTCTCCCACCGCTCCAAAGGACACCGAAGGAATCCGAGCTCGAGTCCTAGTAATGATCATAACATACGTGATGGCGGTTTTCACATTCTTCCGCACAGTACCTTTCCTTGTGATCAAGAAACTTCCTGCTTCCCTACCACAAACCGAAGGATACGCAACAGAACTCGGCTCTAACGGTGAAGTAGCAGCAACAACTAAAGAGGAGTCTCGCCCTCCTTCTCCAGTACCAGATCTCACAGAAACCGAGCTCCTAACATCTGTGATGAAGAAACTAACCGAGCTAGAAGGAAAAATCGGGACTCTACAAACAAAGCCGAATGAGATGCCATACGAGAAAGAGGAACTATTAAACGCAGCTGTTTGCAGAGTGGACGCGCTTGAAGCAGAGCTCATCGCTACTAAGAAAGCGCTTTACGAAGCTCTGATGAGGCAAGAAGAGTTGCTTGCTTACATTGATCGTCAAGAAGAAGCTCAGTTCCAGAAGATGAAGAAGAAGAAGCATCTCTTTTGCTTTTAGAGCAAAGCCTATTGACCAGGCAATTCAAACTCTTTACTTTCTCCTTTACAACCACGTTCTTAGATCACCAAGAAAAGAAAAACTCGTTTGTCTGATTTGATGTTTAAAACTAATACAGAGAGCTCTTTCTTCTGTGACGATGATCTTCCACGCGTTATATATATTATGTTCTTATCTTATAACCTTGTGAAATGTGTAAAACTTGTTAATGCAAAATTAATAGACTAAATACCGAAACTCTTTTATTTAAAGTTACGGATTTTATATGGATTTTGTTATCCGTATGCGTTATATGGTGACCACAGATCCATATCGTGTCATTTATCTCTTAAATGTTTTTTCAAAGGTTTTATTCTTCTTCTTTTAACTTGTGTCTTTTTCTTGGAAGATCGATCAATCAAGAACAAGAATCTTGAGTTTATCAAGTAAAAATGGAGATAACAACAACATCCCAGTTGTGCTCACAGGTTAAGTTCTCGATCTCATCATCACTCTTCTGTTTAAATGGTAACAGTAAGAGGACCCAAAACGGAGCTGTTTCAGTCAATTGCTTGAAAGAGATCAAACCGTTCAGTAACATTAGCTTCACTGCCAAGAAGAAACACAGAAACCAAGCGTCGGTGGTGAGGACAACAACACGCGCCTCCGTGGTGGATGAGAATCAACCCTCAGCTTCTTCCAGCAAAGGAGAACGGTGGCTTCTCCAACCAGTTGGTAAAAATCAAAAGCAGCTACAAGTTTCACAATCTTTCTGAGTCTATATCTGTTTGATTCACTGTATTGTAATAACTTAACAGGCGATGGAGACACAAGACACATTGGTTACAAAGTGGAAATGCCTGCTCCTTTCGAGATCTCTTCCGTAAGAAAACAAAAAAAAACTATAGCTGAATTACTAGTGTATATATCATTCATGCATGTTTATAATAAAAGCTCATTCAAAAACTGAGCAGGGTCAAGTAACCATCGGACGGCTACCTGAAAAGGCTGACGTTGTGATTCCTGTGGCCACCGGTATTTTCTTTTATATATCTCTTCTTGAGGAGTGTTTGATTGTTTCTTTGTAGTCTTAGTTTGAGTTCAAGTTGTAACTTTTTCTTTTGGGCTGCAGTTTCGGGAGTACATGCGACAATTGATACACAAGGAGACAACCTTCTTGTAACGGATATGAACAGCACAAATGGTACGTTCATCGAAGACAAACGTCTAATCCCTGGAGTTGCTGCTCCTGCCTTTCCCGGAACCCGAATCACTTTTGGTACGCACCAAATCTCTGTTTCCATCTCTCTATAGTAGTAGAGGATCCTTTTGATAGACTCACTCTTTTTTTGTGTGTGTGTGATTGGCGCAGGAGATACAAATCTAGCAATTTTCCGTGTATTCAAGCTCCAAGATAAGCAAGAAGAAGAACCCACTGAGAAACCAGCCACAGAGTAACCAACCAAACCCCAAACCTGTTCAGTTGTACAACCATTGTTGAGCTATTATACACTCTATATAAACAATATTTTTATATATGTAAGATTATAACATTTATATTTTGTTGTTTTAGTGCGTTACTAATTAGGTGTGAATGGTAATAAACATAAGGTTTCAGGTTTTTCCAAAGACAGTAACAACAAAACATTTACAGAAAGCATATCTTCTCCACATTTTCATCTTTAAACTCTCTTCATTATGTTATATATATATATATATATATATGGATTCTATATATTTTCTAGTTTTCTTCATAGTCTTGATGCATCCTCGTGTCTTTCAGAATCCGAAGCACTGAAAACAAAAGTATATTTTCTTCTTCTTCTTCATCTTTTCAATGTAAGACGATAACTCTTGCTGCCTAGCCATGGCTTCGTCCAGCGTCTGATATTTCAAACAAAGTAAATTAAATTGGGTACATACATCATACGTTACTCTACTTGCAACACGTTATTTAACACACCCAAAAAATGCCAATAATGCCACCAAAATCACTTTACTTAAAATATGTATGTATGCTTCAAAGTAAAAGAGGCTGGTTACCTTCTTGGTCTCAGACAACTGAAGCTCAAGCTCGTCTACACGGCTTAGAGCGGCAGTGAGTATCTGTTCTTTCTCCGGGGAGGACACCGCCGCCTGCTGATTCTGCAACGATCTACATTTCTCCTCCAGCTCGGCCATTCTCCTCTCCATCAACGTATACTCTTGGCTTGACATCATCGCCGTCTCTTCTTTCTCTGCTTTGTCGCCCGTATATAGCTGCCTCAGTGAGCTTCCTAAGCATGTTCTTTGTTACTATACATCCCACGTCCTGAAAGTATTTACAATTGATGGTTTGATATGTTTGAAACTAACTTGTTTTTCACGCTTCCTTAAAAATGCTAGCTTCTTCTTGCAATGATCTGAATATTTATGCAGAACCGAAAAAACTAGAGGATCAGTTGTTATTGTTGAACAATAGTCAAAGATCATTTTATTAGGTTAATAAGGACTATTGTGTTTTACTATGACATGCCTCCCCAAGGTCTCGGATAGCTTCTTGAACAAATAATTCGATTCTGTAGCTCCTCCAGCTCACCAGTTGCTTGTATTCACTCAACACCGGCCTAGATTGTAGAGTTTTTTTTCTCTCTCAACAGATTGTAAGTGTAACTTTTAAGTCAAAGATGTATCTGATAAGTCAAAAGAAAATAAGGGTGTTTCCTTCAGGAAATATAGAAAACAGTATAAATTAGGTAGTTTTGAAAATATACCATTTGAAGTAATATGTATAAGATTTCGTTTAATATAAAAAATTATTTTATATTGAGTGGAAATTATCATATCCACCTCAACAATTTGATAGATTTTGTGATTACTCTTGTTGATAAGATCTGAACGAAGTAAATGAGAAAATTGTATTGTGTAATATTTTCAATTAGCATATATAAGATACTTTTGTCTAAAATCCAGCATATAAATGAATAGCTAGAAACAACAGAACTTCAGATCAAACCCTAAACTAAGAGTGGGCAAAACCCCAAAATTAAAATTTTCAAATGGATACAGTTTCTATAGTTTTTTTATATCTATAATAACCAAACCGAACGAATACCCATCAATATTAGTTAAAAACACGCTTAAATAAAAATGTTATAATTTTATTGATTCTAAAATGCGACATCTTAAAGGGTGACATGTATTGATGATTCAAATGTGACTGAATTCCACATAGGATTGTTCTTAAAACTTGTTGAAATAGCTAATGCGAGAATAACTTAACTAAATAATTATTAATTACCACAATTTCAATCTCGGTTCGTATAAAATCATGTTGTTATCATAATCAAAACTCTAGGTTATAAAGATGTCAGTCATTTGGTTTAATATGATATTATAAGTTTGATGCACATTCTAAGCATATACTTATTATTTGATTTAGTGTTTAAGTTACATATAATAATGTTTATGTGACATATATGGTTTGGATACAAAATTTTGGTTCGATCTAAATCAGTTGGTTTTCCAGTTCATTATTATGATATCCCCTATATATTAAAGGAGAAGCACTTTTAAAACTTACCATAAAAGTTTATTGGCAAGGAATGTGACGTGGTGACGTGGCTTCACGAGAAACTTTTATTTAGTAAAACGCTTAGGTGTCATGTAGAGAACGCTTCTTACCAAAACTGTAAATTTAATGCGTTCACACTAACATTCCTTTAAAAAAAACTTCATACCATCTTTATCATTATTTTTCTCGACGAACACTTTTTAAGTGATAAACCTTCAGCTTCAACTTTGATTAGTTGATTTATCAATCGTCTCAATATAATCATAGCATCAATAAAGCTTCCTTATTTCTCTATATGTTTCTGTTAAAAACGATAACCCATTTGATCTATCGCCATTAAGTCGACTGATTCGTAGAGACGACAAAATGATGAAACTTTAGTATGATGCCAAGTGTTAATGAAATAACCATTTTCTCCATACATGCCTTCGTGCATTTAGTAGAGCACTCGCGTTCTTGGGAACCGTTTCTCATTACTGAAAGAGGACGTTGAAAATATATTTCTAGATAAATGTGTCATACTCGATTTTGTTACTGCTCGATGAGGTGATATCTGTTTCGAGGAGATTGAATCACTGTAAATCGTCTCAGTTTAGTGTATTAGTCTTCTCGAACAAGCAATATAAGCATTCGAGTGTCACCACCTTCACCGCCATGGGAGCTCTGCATTAGACGACTTTGAAAATGAGGAAAAAATTTCAGGAACGAACCACCAGCAAGTCTCACATGCTGGTCACATCCAGAACAACCTTTACAATTTAGAAGATCGAATAACTTTCATTTTTTTTTATTATGCAACTATGTTTTCTGAATTTAAAAAAGCTATACTTTTTTTGTTTCACACAGTTATTGTTTTGTTTATAATATGTTATTGATCCATATTTTTTTCGATTTTATTTATTAAATCCCTAAATCCATAACTATTACAACGTGATAAGCAAAATAAAAAAAAATATTTTCCAAAGCTTCTTCTCAAATGCAAACACCATATATCAAATTTTAATATTAGTGCACCCATTATACCTTTAGTTCTATCTAACTATCGCTTAAAGTATATCTTATGTTATACATAATCATAATATATCATTTCAACATTAATATAGACATCTTATCCCGCGTAAAGCGCGGGTTACTATCTAGTTCTTTATACTATTATTACTATCATAGTACTTATTTTAATTGATTCAATTAACTCTTGTGAATCTTAACCAGTCACCACCTCCTGCACATGAAAATCTCTCATGCTTTGTAGAGCCCAAATCAGACACCGCATCTCCGATGTATCTATCCGTTGAACATGTGAAAGCATCATGAGCATGATGCCCAACTATAGCTCGGTGATCTCTTGTGATCCATACCCCTCCACTGTGTAACTGAGCATTTCTCCAGTTTGTGTGAATGTTACATTTGACCAGCCATCCAAAGACGAAATCCAAATCCTTAATACTCCGAGATCATTATTAGGAACTCCTCTTCTTTGATTTTATTAGTCTTAGCTCAGACATTCGCTTCATCGAAGGTATTATCGACTATCGATTTCTGTACACATGCATACAAAACTGCATTCACGTTTTTCCTAATTATCCACAATGTCAATAACCATGGTATTACTCTTCCCTTCTCTAAGGGGATGACCTCATCTGCATCATTTGAATCCTTGCAGAGATCTTCTATATCAGCGTTAGGTACAAAAACCGAGGATTTGTTAGAAAACTAATTTCATCTATGATCTATTTAAACAACGATTATAAATTTTGAAACAAAAAAAATATATTACCACAGCCGAAAAAAAAACTAAATTGTTAATAGTTTTGGGGATGGACATAAAACGAGCACTTGCTATTTTAGCTATACATAATATTTGACTTGTTTTATATGAGTACCACAAATTCAGATTTTTAGAATATTCGTGTACTTGCTAAAAATGAGTTCGAGTTATTTGTAATTATTTCTGAGTATTTAAGAATTACTTGCTAAACAATACTTTGATAAAAAGAGACATGCAAATTTATTTTGTGTACTCTACAAGGAAAAAATACAAGAATTACTCGAAATAAAATATGTGTACATATTATAAAGAAGAAAAATGAACAAAAACTTCCATAAATAGTAAGTATCTAACGTCTAAACTTGACAATCTTTCATTCGCCGCTCTGGCGCTCTCTGACACCGACGAGCCATGTTAGTTGAGCTCAAGCTCATCAGAGAAGACGCTCAAAATAGAAATATCTTTCTGTTATTTTCATTAATGATTCAACGTTTACATTATATAGTATTGAAATCCGGTTTATACATGTACCGAATACAATCTATATTGAACCAACATTAAACCAAACTGAATCAACGCTCATATATTAATAAGCCACCCGCGAAACCAGTACTCAATAGTAACTATCTAACGAACTTTGTTAATCTTTCTTGCGCTCTCAAACGCCGACGAGCCACCGCAAAACATCAACCACTCAATGTCGTCGCCGCCGTCGTTTTCCTCACTTCCCAACGACATCGTCGTGGAAATCTTAGCTCGCGTCCCGAAACGCTCTCACCCGATCCTCTCTTGCGTCTCCAAGAACTTCAGCCGTCTTGTTCGTTCGCCGGAGATACACAAGATTCGCTCTCTCCTCCGCAAAGACTCACTCTTCATCTGCTTCGTCGGCATAACGGGTGCGCAATGGTTCACTCTCCGAAGAGCTGAAAACAACAACCCGACGACAGAAGAGAAGAACCGCTTCGTCTCCATCGACCTCGCGTTTCCTTCTCAGACCGAGCAAGAACCCTGCGTCGTCGCCATAGGCCCGGAGATATTCTTTATCTGTGGATCATTCAATCCTTCGGCAACCATGTGGATTCTTGATTCAAGAACCGGGACGTTTCGCCAAGGACTTAGCTCGAGAGCTGAAAGGCTATGCAGAAGCGTGGGTGTAGTCGGAAGCAAGGTGTACGTGATCGGGATCTATAGAGACGCCGACGAGATGCACGTGGAGTCATTTGACGCGAAGACGCAGACGTGGGAGCTAGCGCCGGTTCCTGAGGATCAAGGCTGGTGGTGGAGCTCGGCCCCAACTGTGTCGTTGAACAGGAAAGTTTGTGCGTTACGTGTTTCTGGCAATGCTAGGTGCTACGATCCTAGAGATGGGTCTTGTGAGAGTTTAGGTTTGGCTACTAAGGATAAATGGTTGTGGAGAACGGGTGCTTGTGTGATGAACAATGTGCTCTACGTTTACTACGCTAGGTTCGGGCTGATGTGGTATGACTACGAGATGAGGCTATGGAGAGTGGTTGGTGGTTTGAGTCATCTCAAAAAGGTTCGGTCTGTTGCGATGGCGGAGTATTACGGGAAGTTGGCGGTCTTGTGGGAAGATGTTGAGGTTGGTGTGAGTGGTGAAACTAAGGAGGTTTGGTGTAGAATGATTGCTTTGGAGAGGAGTGAAAGAGGGGTTCATGGGATTGCTGAAGCGTCTCAACTTCTGGGTAGTGTCCTTCGTGGCTATATGTTGCATCATTGTCTCTCTGTTTCAGATTAAAGAGAATAAAGTGTCCCTCCTTGCTATAGATAGAAATGTCCCACGTTGCTATAGATAGAATCTCATTGATTAAGCAAATGATGTTTCTTTACATTCCTACTTCTTTGTTTAAGTAGTTTGATTGTCATATACATGGACTTGTCCTCTATATTTTCGGCAGTAGTATCATATTCAATTCTTTAACTCTTGCTTTCTACCACTAGACTGTGCCCCGAAAAAAAACACATACATGTGACTAGAATGGCAAACTAATAAAGTGTAATTAAGTAGTAATCCATCCATTTCAGATTATTTGTCGTTTTAGACTGACACACAAATTAAGAAAACATTTAATTTTGTATATTTACTAGATAAAAACATTATTATCAATACACCTAACCACATTTCAATCAATTGAAAAAAATATCAAAATATAAAATCAATAAATTTTGCATTGAAATTATAAAACGACACTTATTTTGAAACAAAAAATTCACCCTACAACAACAAGTAATTTGAAACGGAGTGAGTACTAAGTTTGACTAGAATAACAAAGTGGAATAACAGAATAACCTAATCACATTTTAAATATCGTGTGATCTAGCCATTAAAATAGTTGAATAATAGAATAATTCACAGCAAGTGAATCACATTTGTTCGAGTTCACTAGATGTCAATCCAAGTCCCGCTTCAGGAGTTTAGACAAATAAAGTCTGATATAAAAAGAGTGTTACATGCCGTTGAAGATGTTTAGGTAGTTCGAAGATGTCAGGGTTGTTCCAGGGACCTTTGTCTGAATGCATACATTCACATTTGTCTGCACAAGTGCAGTTACCACCCAGGAACTCAGGAATTTCACTGAAGAGAAAAAACATTAACAAAGTTGATTAAATAGATGAAGCTTGAATACATCCGATTACATGCTTTGGTTCATTTACTGATGCGGTTCAATCTGCGCAAGACGTTCCCGCTGCTCACAACCAAGGCATACGCAAGACTTATCCGTGCTATTGTTTTAGATTTAACTAAAATCACCTTGTGTTTTCTATTTCAGATCAAGATGAATAATACCTCTGTTGTTTTATTTGATTATAGAGATTACTTTTTATCCCTTGTCTTGCAGAAAGTATTCTGGCTGGGCATTGTAGAGGAGATCTTACAACTCATCAGTGGTTCAATCAAAATCCCAAGATAACACCAAAAGAGACCTTATGTGGAAGAGAATGATCATGCACTCTTAAACTAGTTGTTGGGTGTGAGCTAGACACATTACTATTACGTAGATATGGCATGCTTCATAAAGAGTTATGACATGAATAATGGCTCTTTTAATTCTCTCTTTGTTGATTACTTCTTGCTCATCATGTTTTTCGATATATGTCTACCATAAGACTAAATTTACAGAAAATATATGTTACATAGCTTATAAGATGGAACAAAATTTTACAAAGAAAAAAAAAGAGAAAAGAAAAGCTAAAACAACATTTTATGCTGGGGCTTTGAAATATCTTCACCCGTATATTTACAAACACACATATATGTGAATGTTATTTGCATAAACAAAAAGTTTTTCTTCTTCTTTTTTTTTTCCTTGCTTCTTTTTTTTTCTAAGTACTTATTTAAACAATACAAAACTCTTCATCCTTTTGGTTCCTCCTCTGTCTCGCAATGAAAGACTCGATCTTGTACCTTAGTTCATCATCAGAAACATCAGCATGTCTCTCAGTCTCCGATCTCTTCAATCTTCCACAAGAACTCTTCTTCGAGCCCTCTAGATTCTCTGACCCACTCCTTTGCTTCTCTCTCTTCACAGTTATGTCCTTCTTGTCCGTGCTCTGTTTCTCTCTGTTATCTTCAGTACTCTGTTTCGCCCTGTTCTCCAACATGCTCTGTTTTGCTCTGCTCTGTCTCTTATCTTCGCTGATCTGTTTTGATCTGTCTTCTTCACTGCTCTGTTCTCTTCTTGAGCTCTCCCGAACAAACTGGTCGTAAAAATCATTTCTGTTTCTCCGTGCATCAGGTTCTTGATTCGCAAAGAGACCGCACTTGGCGGCTACAGCGATGACTATTGCGTTCCCCAAGAGGAAAGCAAGGTGACGGTTGATGAGAAAACGTGAGAGACCAGAGTCCTCGAACATGATGACTAGTTGGTAACAGAGCTTGGCCACTGTAACCATAACCACAGTTATCTCGACCACTCGGTAAAACAAATCCAAGAGTTTTTGAACTCGAGACTTCTTCACAGCAGCCTTCATCTTTCTCGGTTTAGCCTTTTGAGTACTAGGCGAATCCATTTGAAGAGAGAATGATTAGATATTCAGTTTATGGTGGAGGAAAAAACAGAGAAGAGACTGACTCTGTTTCTCTCTTTGCTTCTTCTTTGTTTTTATTTTTTAGCTTGAGAGAATGTACCTTTGCAATGTAAGTGTTTATATAGGGGTCACTGAGTGCATTTGCTTTTTTTCTTTCTTTCCGAGCACTAATCTTCTTTTTAGAGTGAATTATTGGTTTATTGTTCTTATATGCAAAAAGAGTTAACTTAGCAAAACTCTAGTCTTGTTAATTTTTTCTTTAACTAGTCTTGTATCCTAATCTTTTTCATTTGACACACCATCGCCTTGTTGTTGTTCTTGATTGTATTCACGGTTACATTTTAAAAAGTACGAGTTTTGTGAGTTTATATTCATAAAATTTGACTAATGAACTTAAATGTTTTTGACGAAGATCTAGATTGTCTTAGTGGTCTGATGAACATCAAACTTCAAACAAGATTAGATTTTTTCACTAATTATAAGTAAGTTATCTGCATGCATAAATGTTTCGGTTTTGTACCGAAAAGTATTAGAAAAAATGTATAGTTAATATAACTTTAATAGGTCATTTAAAATTGTGGCTCACTGTTTTGTAGTATGTCAATCAAACAAGTAACATATTAGCTTTGTTGTAAAATACTATTTGATCATGGAAGGTGTGAGTACCTAAAGGGTTGTTAGCTTAAAAGCCATGTCTCACTTGTCAAACAATGTAATATATTCTGTTTTTATACTTCTAATATCCCAATTTATTTGTTGCTTTACATTTTTGCAGTCAAGATAACAAAATCAATTTAAACTAATCAAAGGCAAGGCAACACTATGAAATGAAGAATACTAATTGATTACCAAAAAAAAAGAGAATACTAGTCTCAGAGAATGGTTGCGATATGACACTTATATCGACATATATATAACATAAAATTATATATCGATAGATTTAACTTATTTTATTAAAAATATTAATAGACAAATATCTATATAAATAAATGAAGATTCAATAATCACTTGCACATGTCTGTAGGATATTTTTCATTTTATTATAGTTTATAATCAATCATATCGCACTGGTAAAACAGTTTCATGCACTATCTTCATCATTTGTAATCTTTTACTCGACTCATAGCAGCCCACCATTATTTTTTATATCCATTCACTAGCTTCTTTGTGGCAATAAACTAATCTGTAAAATTAATGCGTACCACCATATTTAAATAAACTTTGCGCAAAATTTTTTAGAACTTGTTTAATGAAAAGATTTTAGGGTGAAATTCTTAACAGAATATCCGATAAGAACTCATCTCTTAATTTTTAACTAAAAAAACTAAAAACCGATTCTTAAATAGATATTTAAGAATCGATTCTTAACTTTTTAATTAAAAGTTAAGAGACGAGTTCTTATATTTCGCTAAGAACCTCACTCTAAGAACCTCCCGTTAAACATGTTATTAGCAGTACAAAAGCATACCTATTAAAAAAGTTAAGAAACAAATTCTTATATTTCGCTAAGAACTTCACTCTAAGAACCTCCCGTTAAACATGTTCTTAGCAGTACAAAAGCATACCTATCGTGCCAAATTTAAAAAGTACTCCAGGATATAGAATATGTAGTAGTGTAATCCGCCAGGCAGTTAATGAGACTTATAAAACCTGTTTTCATTCTTTGTACTAGAATCTCATTTCTCAGGTTTTTTGTTTGTTTGGAAAAAGCCTTTAAAACCTCATTTCTTAGGTTTGGTAACACAAATCAACCTCGTAAATCAAAGTTTCCTGATAAAATTATTATTATGTTTTTTATATGAGTCGTATATCATCACTGTGTATATTGATGTACAGTATACGGAACCTCACAATGAAAAATGACAAAAACACAAAATATACACGAATACTTTAACTCCTATTTAAAAATATATAATAAACCATTTCTTCTTCACTAAGAGATTGAGAGATGGCTTATACTTCTACAACTTCTCTTTGTTAATGTGTTTCTTAACTTTCTTTATGTCTTGTCTCTTTCGAAACAAAAAAGCACATATATGTGGTTTATTTCAGTTTAATTTTTGTTATTGGATACACTTTGAAGAAAAGGTAAAAGCCCCACATCTTTTTCTAAAAGACATCTTCAATTGTTCATAGTAGTCCATGAACGTAACGTGTCACGCGATGCTTCATTCAATCAACATGGTGCAAATTATGAAGTATATATATGTTTTGTTTACTTGTTTTAGGACCAATCAGACTTATCCATAAATTTACGTCTTACATTATGTATCAGCTAGGGGTGGGCGTTCGGGTACCCGTTCGGGTTCGGGTCGGGTATTTCGGATTTTCGGGTATTTCGGTATAGAGGTCTAGAACCCGTTCGGGTATTTCTGTACTTCGGGTCGGGTTCGGGTATTTTTAATTCGGATTCGGTTAATTCGGATCGGGTTCGGATATTTAGATTTTGAAAAAAAAAATTAAAATTTTCATTTCTCAAGTTTGTTGTATTTAAAAATATAACTTTTAGTTAACTAATTTTCTATTTTTAATAGATTGAATAATTAATAGATTTGGACATAACATTTTAAAACTAAAAAGGCATTAATTTAGTTTTTTTTTATGTAAGTTTTTGTTAATTTTTGAAATAAAAAACTTGACATGCATTTTAAGTGATTAACAAATCATTTTTTCCGTAATTGTATGTATATCATATGAACTTAAAGTATGTGTAGTATCAATATAAATATTTTATATAAAATGAGAGATATAAACTAGAAATATATGGTTAATTATACATATGTTCGGTTATCTTCGGATATCCATTTGGGTTCGGGTATTATCCGTTCGGGTTCGGGTATCCAATCTCTCCTTATTCAATACCCGTTCGGGTATTTTGCTACTTCGGTTCGGATTTCGGTTCGGGTTTTTCGGATCGGGTTCGGGTGCCACTTCGGATATCGGGTAAAGTGCCCACCCCTAGTATCAGCTGGTATATATCTTAATTAATTTGAAGTGTAACTGTGTAATCAAAATAAAACTTTGAGCCTTATTACTTACAATGGCTCTGTTAGTGTTTTCTCTGTCAAGTTCTTATGTATGGGTTTTTGTATTTCAGTCCACAGTTGATAAAAAATGTTTTAATCTTTTCTAGAAATGTAGATATTAATCAATTTCAAAATTTCTGTGTACTTCTGGTCCAGTTCTAGTTATCTGGATGTGTATAAAATAAACTATTTCAAGCGAATTAAAACATCCTTACATATATAATTTTGATTTATCTTGATTTTTTGTTTGATCACACTTAGAAAATAGCGGGAGCTCAGCCACAAATGTAAAACACTTGTTGTTTTTCTTTTGCTACAATCCCACCCAATATCAAAAACACTTTAAATATTATAGTCACTTTGTAGATATCGTTTTGAGTTATTTGATTCAATAAATTTGATAAAACTATCTTTTTTATAAAGAGAAATGATTGGACCTAAACACACAATTAGAATATTTTCTTTTACATAAAATTGTATGTGGGCCTTTAAAATCTATGAATTACCTTTGGTATCTATAATTTGAGCATAGATTTAGAGATTATGGAGCTCACGCATAAATCTAGTTGATGAAACTCTTGTTATTATTCAAACAAGAAAATTGCATCCTTAGCGAAGAACAATACAATATATAAGTGGTACCCCTTTTATGGTGGCCAATCTATAAAGAACCAAAATCTGAATTTCATAACTTAAATATGGCTTGTACGTCTACCGGGACATATTATAAATTCCCTCAAGTTGATCACAGAATTAATCTAATTGTAATTGCTTTTACGTGAATTTTATAACATTTATTCCCCCGCATGTGAGTGTATGCTGATTCAGTGTCACTTACTCAATTATATTTATTTTAAACATGTAATTGCCTGGGTATACACCAAAAACAACAAACAGTCTCGAAAAAGAAACAAAAAGAGATATGAGACGCCACATATTCATTTGGTTTATTTATCCACAAAGCGACTGTTCGTGCAAAATAAAATTTGTTCCCGTTATTCTTCATTTAATGTGGGAAATCTGATATTCTTCAAAAAGAAATCCGACCTGCCGGAATCGAACCAGCGACCTAAAGATTACAGCAACAACTACAGTCTTCCGCTCTACCAACTGAGCTAAGGTCGGTTTGCCAATTATGTGATCAAACACTTTATATATTTACAATAATATTTGGGCGTGAGGCCCATCGCGGCCCTACTGAAATTCTTCGTTATTTTTATTTTTTGCTACGAGTTTCATCTTTGTTGATATCCATGATCCATAAAAAGTTTTTGTTTAAAATAATGTAAATTTTTTTCTACGATAATTATGTTTAAGGATACACATAAACTTTCGAATGCTTAACAAACATAGCGCATTCAAAAGTCATTTTGACTAAGCAAAGGGTCAATAAAAACATGAACAATTTAGTTAAAAATCGAACAAAGTAATAAACATGAAATGTCTCCAACGAGGTAAAACCTTAAAACAAAAAGAAAAAAAAAATAAAACAAAATAGTAAAAAGTAAAACAACGCAAAAGCAAATATTATTCTAAAAAAAATAACAGTCCAATCGACAATCTACCATCTATGAAAACAAATAAAGAATGTATATCATAATAACTGCACTATCACTCCAATGGTGATTGCACGAGGGATATATAGAGATGTGAAGAATACAATCATGGCAAGGAGGGATAGGAAAAAAATACATTCTCTGTTGTCAAGTTGAATTATCTAATCTATTAGGTTCATAAACATTGTTCTATCTTGTTTTTTCCAAAGTATAGTAGCTCTTAGATTAACTTATTGTAGATCTGAACATCATTAATATGTTATTAGTATTCTTAGCAAAAAAAAAACATGAAATGTCATTCACTTACACATATAAGACACAAAGGATATAGAATAAAATCACCTTAGCTAGTAAGCTTGGACCTGTTCCAGTGTTCCTTCAACTGCTGAAGCTTAGCGTAGAAATTTAATTGGGCTGTATAAGATTAATGGACTCATTATTAAAACTTTAATGGGCTTTATCAGCCTGCTAAGAACTCGGAAACCCTAATATACAAGGGACAACAAAACCACTTCACTTTCTCACTGTCGTCTCCGTCAAGCTCTATCTTTCGTCTCTAGCCTACCCGCCGATCATTACCCGTCTCCGTCGATAACAACATGGTTACTCTCTCTCTCTCCGTCTCTCTTGATATAGCTTTGTATCCCTTTGTGTGGGTGTTTAATTTGGAAATTTATGTTTATTTCTCAGGCGCCAAAGAAGGATAAGGTTCCACCGCCGTCGTCGAAGCCGGCTAAATCCGGAGGTGGAAAACAGAAGAAGAAGGTTCGTTTCCTCCATTGTTTCATCTTTAAATGTAATCTATACTTTGTGTTCATTAGATTTTCAAAGTGCTCCATTTCTCTGTTCTATCTGTGTAGAGTTTTTGCAGAATTTGATTTAGGTTTACTAGATTGATCTAGTCTTGTTTGGATGAGTTATTGTTTATTATGAGTTTGATTAAATGTAAGTAGATTACGACACTTTAATCTATGTAATGTAGCTTTGTGTGTTTGTGTTCTTAATTGTTGTCTTCTTTCTCCTTAAATAAAAAAACAGAAATGGAGCAAGGGAAAGCAAAAGGAGAAGGTGAACAACATGGTGCTGTTTGATCAGGCTACTTACGACAAGCTTCTCACTGAGGCTCCCAAGTTCAAGCTCATCACTCCTTCCATTCTCTCCGACCGTATGAGGGTATGTTTACTACATACTCGTCTTTTTAATTTTACTAATTCATGTCCTTGTAACTCAATTAGTAGTATGATCCTAGGAGATAATTAAGTTATCAATCTCGATCTTGTCTAGAACTTCAAATAGTATATTATTGTAACACTGTGATCCGTATTGAATAATGTTTATAAAATGTAGATTAACGGATCTCTAGCAAGGAGGGCGATTAGGGAGCTGATGGCGAAAGGTGTGATCAGGATGGTTGCTGCTCACTCTAGCCAGCAGATCTACACTCGTGCCACCAACACCTAAACAGATTTACTCTTGTTAATGGTTTGGTTCTCCGAACCTCAACTCTTTTGATGTAGACATTAATCATCAGAGCTCTTATAGTTCTTTATGTTTCTTTTCGTAAACTCCTTTGTATCTCAAGAAACTCTTTAGTAAGCTGTTTTGAGATATTATGTCTACTTAATTCGGAATTGTTTTTTTATATTTGCTCCCTAAATGGTTTCTTTGGTGCACCACTCCTATCACTGTAACTTATGAGTCTTGACTTGGCTTGAAATTGGAGATTATGCATGACCTCAACTGTTGCATATTATTTGACCTTCGCAAACTTTAGGTAGAGAGACTAAGATACCAAATAATTTAATACGTGAGCCGCTGGCGTAGTAGATAAATTAACAGTAGTGTCTTAATCTATTTCAAGTACTAATCACAAATATGTTATGTGCGAATATACAAATATGATATTTGGTACTTTAATTTATTATTTACGTATTTATTATTAAATATATCAACTGTATTACGTATTTAATATTCTCTATGTTTCATAATGAAAGTAGTTTAGACTAAAAACACTAATATTAAGAAAGTTGGCATATTTAATTAATTAGTTCAAAAAGTTGATATTATTTGATTATTTACATTTTATCCGATAAATGTAAAAATTATTTAGATATTTGGAAACAACTTACATTTTGAAACAAAAGAATTTTTTTTAAACTACTTACAGTAAGTAACGGAGGGAGTTGTAAACTTGTTTAATTAAGTCAGTTAAATGAACTGAACTTCAAATTTGGGTTAATAAGTGACGAACACAAAGTAGTTGGTAAATTTAGAGTATAAAAGAACATTCGGGGGCTAGACTGAAACAAACAAATATATTAGTGGCTTATGCGTAATTATGCAAAACCCACAAGCAAAACTAAAAATAAAAGAAAAGAAAAAGGAGAGCTTGTGATATATTCTTCATCTTCTTCGCATTGGTGTCCCCTTTAGCTCAGAATCAGATCCGCTTCCTTCGTCGAGGTCTCTTCCGGATCACCAGAGAAAGAAAGCTCTCTTTCATTCTTACTATTCAGCTTCCGTAAGTTCTTTTGAATCTCTCCCTTCTCCAATTACTCGCTGTTCCTTTCGGAACGATTCAGTTCCGATTTCAGATCTGACTTTCGCGATTCGATTGATTTCATTTGGCCTGAGTCTTTATCGAATCGATCTCTAGGGTTTTCAAGAAATCACCCAAATGGACGGAGGAGGTGACGTGGCAACGCCTGTACAAAAGCGAGCACACGAGGCGTGGAGGCTTTACAAATACTATCTCGACAAGACGACACCTCACTCAACCTACAGGTGGATCGGCACGCTCGTCGTCTTCCTCATCTACTGCTTGAGGGTTTTCTCAATTCACGGATTCTACATCATCTCATACGGCCTCGGCATCTACCTCCTCAACCTCCTCATCGGCTTCTTGTCCCCTCTCGTTGACCCTGAGCTCGATGCCTCTGATGGTGGTGCTTCTCTCCCCACTCGTGGCTCTGATGAGTTCAAGCCCTTTATCCGCCGACTCCCTGAGTTCAAATTCTGGTACTATACTACCCCTCTTTGCCTTTCTTGAAGAAAGAACAACACTGTGGCGTAATCTTACGTTCTGTAGGTACTCCATGACTAAGGCCTTCTGCATTGCCTTTCTGATGACGTTCTTCTCGGTCTTTGATGTTCCTGTCTTCTGGCCGATACTGCTTTGCTACTGGGTCGTTCTCTTTGTCCTCACCATGAGACGCCAGATCTCTCACATGATCAAGCACAAGTACATTCCTTTCAGCATCGGCAAACAGGTTTCTCTCTTTTCCACAGCCTTTGATTGTAATCCTTGAACTGTTTGTGGGGTCTATGGACTACAAAGGTCATCTTTCAGATTCATAGTAATGGCTTTAAGGGTAAAGTTGCTAACTTTATATCAAACGTTTGATCTCTGTGGCAGAAATATAGCGGGAGGAGATCTGGTGCTGGTAGTGGCGGCTCTCGTGCTGATTGATTGATCCAGAAGAAGGGGAAAATGGGAGATGGGGTTTAAACCATTTTGGAGTGTTTTGTAGTGATGAATTTTTTAAAATCAAATTCTTATTAGCTACCTATTGGGCAACAAGAAAGAAGGAAACAAAAGGGTGTGATTAGTTTAATCTGTTATATGTTGCAGGAAAAATGTTCTTTGTTAGTTCCCCTTTTAATCCTAAGCACTTTCTGTAAATATGGTTTTTACTTCTGTTTCGAAACAAATTCATTCCTTTGTTTGTCTTCTCAAAAAGTTTCATTTGTTTTAATCAATTTCTTTAATTTATGAATCTACTGTGGTTTACTATATACTATTATACCATACTGAATGGTGATAATCATTGGGTGGTTGTAGTTGTTCATTTACAGAGTATTGTATCACACGTCTTAAATATTATACAAACTATCACACACAGTTAATTACAGTCGATATGTTATATATACAAGGAAGAGTATTAATCATTTGTTTGACCAAAAAAAGAAAAGAAAGAGAGTATTAATTAATCAATTGATGGAACCAATTATTCTTTCGGGTTTGATTTGAGAGAGCAGCCTTGAAGTGAGAAGGCGCAGGTCGAAGCCAGTCTTTGCCGCCGATAAAATCTTTGCTCATGAAGACGGTAGCTTCCTCGTCAGATAATTGTTTCGACCATTTTACCCTCTCTCTCCTATCTGCTCCCGGACCGTAACATTTGTATTCACCATAATATACAGTACTGCACCATTATTAGTATACAGTAGTTAGTCCAAATATTATCATTACCTGCAACAACAAAAATGTAAAAGGTTTCAAATGATTTTTACTTGTTTTTACTCGAGTCTCCCCATTCGTTCCATCCTTGAGGTGCAACCACATCAGAGAAGAAGGAATAAGCAAAGACAACTCTAGAATAAGCTCCCCATGGTCTTCCCAAATACGTGGAGCCCGTACCGGTTAACTTGCATCCCAAGAATGAAAACCCTGATTTATCCGTCGCTGACGATCTCATTTGCGCCGTCATCGACCCATTATTCGGCGACAACGAGTGTAAATGACACTTCTGCGAAAAATGTATTTCATCAAAAAGCAAATTAAACTTGCAAGTTTAGTTAGAGAATAATCTACTATTCTCTTCAGCTAACATCTTTCTGTTATTTAAGTGTTCTATATTTCATGATTTATTTTAAGCTTATAGAGTGGTATACTATATACATATGCTGAAAAAAATACAAAACTTTTCTATATATAAATCTTACATGTTAACAGCTAGATCAGTAGATATCAAACAAAGTAACGGATCGAAAAGATGTGTAGAAAAAGTTTATTAAATATGTTGATATAGATATAACTTGATGTGTATAAATGAAAGTAATAATGTAAATGGTGATAGCTAGTACTTACTTCGTAGAGAGAAGATGCGCTTCCGCAAATGAAATCAGTGGCCCCTTCAATATAGCAGTTCTTGAAGTAATGGTTTCCATTGTCGTCGAGAAGAGTGTCTTGGTACGACATTATCACGCAGCCGTAGAACGCTGCATTATCCGCCGCCACTCGCAACGCAACCGCCTGTCCCGCTGTTCCAAACTTATTCTACTTTCAACAAAACAAAAAAGCACGTAAGATCAGTCTTTTGTAGTTTCCAAATATTTATTTTCATTTTACACTAGGTTTTTTTCATTTGTGTATAATCATTTTAGGAAGAATTTGTATTAATCGTAAACACCAGATACATACATAACAAATAAGTAAAATGTGCATATATAATATATATATGTGATGAGGATTTGACCTGAATAGTGAGAAATCGGCATACGAAGTCGGATGCGAAGACTGTGAGAGTGGATGACTCCAAAATGTCTTCACCATCGCTCCATATGAGAACTGTGGTGGAAGCTTTTGTTCCACTCAATGTTATGTAGGGTTTATCCGCAGGAATCACCACTTTTTCTCTGTTTCATAACATTAAACATTATAGATTTAGTTTGTCACGGAATCTGATTATGCTCATAGAACTAACTAGTCAGCAATAAAATAGTCAAATCTGTTCTAGAAAACACAAATTCACAAAGAAAAATAGAAGGTCGACGTCTAGTAATAAATTGCTAGCTAATTTTTTTCCATCTAAAATGAATAAGTTTTAGATTAAAAACATGTTACATAATCAGATTACAACCCATTTGAAAGCCATATATAGTGGATACATTTCGATGAAAAGAAAACATATATTTTGATATAAATATCTAACTGATAAAAAGATGATTCTACCACACAACATATACAAAAAAAGAATGAAAATAGTCTAAATTTTATATCAAATTAAGCATATCTATGTTTTAAAATATAATCAGTCTAAATCCTTAACTTTGAAAACTAATCACATGGTATAGAATTTTAATTACAAACCAAACTTTATCCATAAAGCTATTTGTATATTCAACAATATATAAACCTAAACAAAATGGTATACTTTCAATATCAATATATGCTATCCATATTTTTCTGATTATCTCTATATAGTTGCCCATATATATATCTATGTAATCATATAGTGTGTTTAATTATATATACAGAAAACAGTTTTTGTACCGGTAAACTCCAGGCTTGACCCAAATGAAATAAAGTTGAGAGTTGTTTAGATTGGGAGGGATAGAGTCAATTGCTTCTTGAATCTTATTGAAATCTCCTTTGCCTGATTGATCAACCCTTATTAGAATTGCAGTTGAAAAATCAACTGAAGACGAAGCAGAAGCCATGGAGGAAGATGTGATTAATGAGAGAATGAAAATATTGATGATTGTGATTTGATAATAAGTATCAATGTAATGTTTAGACTTTGTTTTATAAAGACCCATCTCGGCCATAGCGCATGTGAGGTATATCACGTCTTGGTGATTGTGCAGAGGCCAAGTAAAACAAAAACAAAAATAAAATAGAAATTGATAAACCAATTGGCTATAAGCAAGAGTGTGAGAACTAAGATATATAAAAGTTTCGTTTATACATAAAGAGATCTTTATATATATATCAATGGGTTGACTAAAAGTTGGATGATGTGATTGGAGTTGGCCAGCGGCCGATTTCTTATGATCGAAGTTGTAAGATTGCATTTTCGTCTCCAAAAGATTTTTATTTATCAGATTCAAAGTTAAAACTTTAAGATACAAAGTCTATACACACACTATATAGACGAACTTTTCTTGATACGAATCTATGCAATATACAGCTGACAATATATCTACATGCATCAATATTTGACGTATGCTTCTTTAATTTGCTTATAAGTTATGTGGAATAGAAGAGCATGGCAGAACGTTTTTCATTTATGCATAGCTGCTAAAACGACACTAGCAACTTCACATTTGGTTTAGAAGACCATAAACAATGATTAAGTCTAATGGGTCCACGGTTTCCTATTACGATTAGTTTGGTCAACCGTACGCATTCTTTGCTTCCATTCATTATAGGCTTTTTGTTTCGTTGGTAAAATGATTTTAACTCTTTATGTATAGCAAATTAGATTTTATTATTCGTCTTCCTTATAAAAGACATACCAAAGTAACTTGATAATATACTTACTTTGGATAAACTTTACGTGTTAGGTTGGCGGCTTGCATGCTTCCCGCATTAGTATTAGTAGGCTATTAGCAATGAAAAAGATATCTATAACGCGTAATCATATTTGACCCCGCCATAATCCAAGGTTTCCATGAAGGGAAAGTATATAAAACCGAAAATGTAAATGGGCCAAAATCAAAAGTTAAGGCCCATATAAACGAAAGGGTTCATCAGCTAGCCACAGAAACTGACAAGCCATATAAGCCTATGAGCTTTGTTACTGTCGCTTGAAGTAACCAATCCTCATTATATATATCCAACGTGCAACACGAGACAGTTGACCAAAAATAAAGAATAGTCAAAGGTCAAGGAAAATTTGTTCACAGTTCGGGTTATTACTTTGATTGTATAGGTTTTGAGATTTTTTTCATTACGTGGATGGATGGATTGGATACACATGACTTTGTACACAATATTGTCAATTCAAATTATTAGTACGAATTACACAATACACGAAACAGATAAACTCATAGCTGAATTAATTTTATTTTTAAACTAGTAATTAAAAAGGTCTAATTATAATGATTAGTTCTTCTTCTGGAACGCCGCCGACATAATAAACTGTAGGGGTGGGGACTCACCACGACGCGTCAAAAAGCAACCAAAAAATATCAAAATCAAACATGTAAGAATCGCAACACGCAACTCTCTTCTTTAAATCTCAAAAACCAATCAAACTCCCCCAACCCATTTATCGATGGAGCCTTTGATGGAAGACGAAGAGTTCAGTCTTAGGGAAGTGGTGTTGCCGTCGCTGATCCCGGTCGTGCCGGAGCCGGAGCTAGAGAGGGAGGACGGAGAGAGGAGGAGAGGGAGAGATGTAATCATAGCCGTTGATCATGGTCCCAACAGCAAACACGCTTTCGATTGGGCTCTCGTTCATTTCTGCCGCCTCGCCGATACCATTCACCTCGTCCACGCCGTCTCGAGTTCGTTCTCCCCCATCTTTTGTTGGCTCAAATGTGAATAGTAGATCTGATATGTTGAATTTTTTTATTTAATTCTTACTTTTACATAGGTGTTAAGAACGATGTAGTGTACGAGATGAGCCAAGCTCTCATGGAGAAACTTGCTGTTGAGGCGTTTCAAGTTGCTATGGTATGAGAAGAAACTGTTCCTTGATTGCTAAGTTAGGGTCTGAGAAATAAATCTAATTCAGTTAGGTTTGTAATGTTGTAGGTGAAGAGTGTGGCTCGTGTTGTTGAAGGAGAAGCAGGTAAAGTAATCTGCAAGGAAGCAGAGAGATTGAAGCCTGCGGCTGTCATCATGGGTACACGAGGCCGGAGCTTAGTAAGAAGGTTAGATAAGTTATATATATTTGAGAAGAAAATACTAATTGTGTGATCTTTGTCTTGATTCTGCTTTGGGATTCTATGCAGTGTGCTACAAGGGAGTGTAAGCGAGTATTGTTTCCACAATTGCAAATCCGCTCCTGTCATTATTGTTCCTGGGAAAGGTACGTTCACATATCAATCAATCAATGTAGTGATTTTTTTTCACACAGTTTGTTTGTTTTGTATTAACTAAAACCTTTGTGTGTTGTTGTAAAGCAGAAGCTGGAGACGAATCGATTGTAAGTTGGACAAAATCAGGAGATCCTAAACCCTGAAGAAAAAGAAGCTCTCAAGTCTCTTTGTACCTTGTATCTTTCTCACTGTAGTTGAAGTCATTGTTTCAGAATGTGTTGTAGAACTTTGAAGTAATTTCTTCTTCCTTGTGTGTGTGTGTGTGTGTTTTGTAGTTTCAAGTTTTGTGTATAAAAAACATTTGTTATGTGTATTGCAATGGTGTTACGATGTTTCTCAGAAATCGAATTGTGAGATTAGTCTTGCAAAATTAATCGAAGAAGCTTCTCTCTCTGCCAGCGATGATGAATATTTATATATTTTCCATCTAGCACTCGAGGAAAATCGCTACTCCTTGACTTTCGTTTGCTCTCTTAGGCATTTGATCGAACACTTAGTGTGTGTAAGTCTCCGAGCATGGCAGAGTTCGCAGAGCTCGAAGCTCAAGACGGAGTTAGAATGCCATGGAACATCATCCCCGTCGCAACCACCAAGGACCAACCCATCGACTCCGAGATCCCAGTTTCCGCCATCTACACACCTCTCGCCCCCTCCACCCCTCTCCTCCCTTACGCTCCCCTCCGCTGCCGCACCTGCCGCTCCGTCTTAAACCCTTACTCCGTCGTCGACTTCTCCGCCTCCACATGGGGCTGCCCTTTCTGCTTCAATCGCAACCCCTTCCCGTCGACTTACTCCTCGATCTCCGATACCAATCTCCCCCCGGAGCTTTTCCCTCACTCCACAACCGTCGAGTATCTCTCCGACTCCTTCTCCTCTCCCCCTCCTCCCGTCTTCCTCTTCGTCGTTGACACTTGCCTCTTCTCCGACGAACTCGATTTCCTCAGATCGTCTCTCTCCCAAGCCCTCGATCTCATCCCCGACGCCTCCGTCGTCGGACTCATCGCCTTCGATTCGTTGGTCCGCGTCTACGAGCTCGGGTTCCCTCACTGCACCAAATCTTACTTCTTCCATGGGAACAAAGACTGTTCCAAAGATCAGCTCCTTGATCAGCTCTCTTTCTTCGTCAAGAGCCCTAAACCTTCTTCCGGCGTCATCGCCGGCGTTCGTGACGGTCTCTCCGCCGAAGACATTGCTCGGTTTCTCCCACCAGCTGCCGATTGCCAGTTTACTCTCCACTCCGTTCGTAAAATCGAATCCTTTTCTTAGACTTATCATAATCTGTTCATCTGTTAACTTACTTTGATTTGCTTTTAGGTTCTTGAGGAGCTTGGAAGCAGCCAGTGGCCGGCTGCACCTGATCACCGCCCTGGGAGGTGCACTGGTGTTGCGCTTCGTATAGCTGCTTGTCTCTTAGGAGCTTGCTTTCCTGGCTCCGCTGCTAGAATCATGGCTTTTGTTGGTGGACCTTCCACTCTAGGCCCTGGAGCTGTAAGTCCTTTTCTCCTTACTCTCTGTTTGGAATCTTGGTGGCTAGCTCAAGATCTTCCTCCTATGCCTTTTTTTTGTAGATTGTTTCTCCGGAGCTTTCGGAACCAATCCGTTCTCATAAGGACATTGGTAAAGATTCTGCTCCGTGTTATCAAGAAGCTGTTGAGTTCTATGAGAAGCTCGCGAAACAACTTGTTCATCAAGGCCATGTTCTTGATGTTTTCGCGAGTTCTGTTGATCAGGTGATTTGGACTGAGAGAAATTTGTTTAGTAATGTTTTTTTTTTTTTGCGTGTTTTGGTAGCTGCTTTTTTAATATAAGTTTGTGCATTTTGTAAAGGTTGGCATAGCTGAGATGAAAGTTGCAGTTGAGCAGACAGGTGGATTTGTGGTGCTTGCTGAAAGTTTTGGCCATTCGGTGTTTAGGGATTCTCTCAAGCGAGTGTTTCAGTCAGGTGAAAATGATCTAGGCTTGTCCTCATGGTAATGGCTTACCTATCTTTCTTATCTGCTGTGTTCATCTTCAGTGATTTAGTTTCTGATAGTTGGATTCTTTTCTTTCAGTGGTATATTTGAAATTAACTGCTCAAAGGGTGTCAAAGTTCAGGGAGTTATTGGCCCTTGCGCATCTCTCGAAAAGGTATCATTCAAATGTGTGAAGCTATCTTTGTTTCCTTATGTTCGTTGTGATTAAGAAGTTTATTTTTCGATGATTGTTTACAGAAAGGACCATTATGCTCTGACACTGGCATCGGTCAGGGCCACACAAGCGCATGGAAGATGTGTGGCCTTGATAAAAGTACTTCCGTATGTTTAGTTTTTGAGATTGCTAAAAGGGAGACAGCTGATGTCGTTTTGCAGTCGCAGATCAATCAGTTCTACTTCCAGTTTTTAACATAGTAAGGAATCTGAAGCTTTTCCATCTAAAATTGCAAGTTATGGACGGAGAGGTGGAGACCCTTTGTACTTATGAAATTTTATGTTTCTGTAGTTATCAGCACTCGAATGGTCAAACGAGGCTCCGGGTTACAACTCTTTCAAGAAGATGGGTCATGGGAACTGAAAACTTACAGGCAAGTTTTGAGTAGTATGTTTATGATATATACAATCTTATGAGAACGGTGGATCTATATTGCTTGTTTCATTAGCTTTTTTTTGTGAGAAGAACTAGTTTTGCTCTGAGAATGTGAACTTCAGTAGTTTCTTCTTTATTATATTTCAGATTTGAGAAGTTATGTTTCTATCTTCATATATCTATGATCTCACTGTTCCTCAAAATTTGCTTAGTATAGGAGTTAACAAATGGATTTGACCAAGAAGCAGCTGCTGTAGTTATGGCACGACTTATTTCTTTCAAAATGGAGACTCAGGTACTTGTTGGTAGCTAGATTATTATAATAAGCTGAATATCTGCTAGATCACTTGCTTCTTATTTCACAGCCTGAGTTTAATCCCCAACGGTGGGCGGACAAAGCTTTAGTAAATCTATGCTCCCGGTTTGGAGAGTACCAAAAGGGCAATGCTTCTTCATTTAACCTACCTTCTCAGTTATCAAACTTCCCTCAGTTTGTGTTCCACTTGCGCCGTTCTCAGTTTGTTCAGGTACAGTCTGCTTTCACTGTCCATAAGAGGCTGAGGTTATTGTAACGATCCTTAAGCACAGTTTGGCTTCTCCTTTTGTAGGTCTTCAACAACAGCCCAGACGAGACAGCATATTTTCGAATGATATTGAACCGAGAGAACGTTTCGAATTCAATCGTGATGATTCAACCTTCGCTGGTTTCTTTCACATTCAATTCACAGCCAGAACCAATTCCTCTTGATGTGGCATCCATTGCAGCTGATAGAATCCTACTTCTGGATGCGTACTTCACACTCGTAATATTTCACGGTGCTACAATCGCTCAATGGAGAAAAGCTGGATACCATCATCAACCTGAGCACCAGGTACACATTATCATCCATAATCTTAAAAGATAAAGATGAATAATAAAAAAAAAAGGCTGTCTAGAGTCTGATATTCTCTTTGCCAGGCACTTGTGCATCTGTTGCAGTCCCCACGAGACTATTCAGATACAATAATAAACGAAAGGTTTCCCATTCCGCGTCTTGTCATATGTGATCAATATGGTTCACAGGTACAATCTCCTGAGTAGTAAAATCAACTCATGTTTCTCTGAGATGGATTGCTATATCTAATGGTGTGTTGGTTCTTTTGGCTTGTGGTTGTGCATTTGGGCAGGCTCGTTTTCTACTAGCAAAACTGAATCCTTCATCAGATGGAAATGGTCCTTTTTCCGGAGGGAGTAATGTATTTACAGATGATGTTAGCTTGTCTGTGTTTCTTGATCATCTTCGAAGACTCATTGTTCATTAGAGAGACCCTTTTTTGTCGTACAGATTGTTTTGTATGTTCTTTCTAACAGAATGTTGTAACATTTGTATAAACAAAAATAATAAAAGTTTTTAAAAGTTGAAGGACCAAAATTGAATTTTACAACAGTGTATCTTTTAAATGCTTAAAAAAGTTAAAAAGGGGTCACGGTTTAAACTTATGCGGTTTGATTGGAATGGGCCTCGGCCCACTATAGGGAGATTTTTCCGTTTTTTTTCTATATGCCTTGTTGGCCAAGGTGATTTGCGTGTTGTACCCGCAGAGGAAAAGTGTGTATATATACAGATATCGACTCTCAGCTTGCAGAGAGAAAGGAAAGAGAAGCAGAGAAACTAGGAAAAAGAAGAGACTTCTTTGCAGAGAAACCCTGATTCAGGTAAACTTTTATTTTCGGTTCTCATCATTAAATTTTCTCTTTTATGAAATCAAAGAGAAGTTGAATTACTGATAATAGTTCCTGTTTGAGAATCATCGCTGCGAGTTTTGAGTTTTTTTTTCGGTTTTAGTTAATACTCTTCTGTTAGCAATTGAATCGAACACTTGGTGGGTATTGTCATGCTTACAGTAATCGTTGTGAAATTGCAGCGTTGATCTTTGGAGGTTTTGCTTTTAGCTTCTTGTGTGTTGTTTTTTTGGGGTTTCACCTTGGATTGAATATTGCTTTTCGCTTAACAACAGGAAGAGATGGATAGCCAGAAGGAGAAGGAGCCAAAAGCTGCAGTTTCTACGACATCTTCTTCTTGCAGGAAGTATGTCAATGATGACAACGCCACTTTCCTTGCAAACCTCAAAGACCACTTCAACGAGTTCCTCAATGCCTCTATGGATGAACACAAAACTTGCTTCAAAAACACCATCGACAAGGTTCCTTTCTTTCTCTAACTCTCTTGCTTGGATTTGGCCTTTTTGCTTATTCTTAAAATCATTATTAACTTATCTTATTTATGTCAACCTCTTTTAGATATTCGGGAGGTCAAAGGAGGTTGAGACTAAGGAAGTCGAGAGTCGCCCTCCTCTTTAGGCAGCAGATGTTCTGTTGAAGTTTCATTCTTGTCTGAGCTTCAATGTTCCTTTTGCTTTTTTATTATCTTAGCTGAACTTGTTTCTATCATGTTGCAAAAATTGGGTGTTAATATAATCAAAGAACCCGCTTTCTAACCCTTTTTAAAAGGTTCTCGTTCTTAATTCACTTTGATTTACTATCCATAAGGCTTAATCAAACCTCCTACCATCTTTGCAAATATGAATACAATCTCCTATCTTCTTTAGTCACACTTTGTGCAATATCTCATGCAATAGTGTTAGCTCGCATGACAATCTCTAATTACGAACCTCTTAAGAAGACCATGTATTTGAGTGGAGTCTAACAGACCAGTGAGCAAAATCAGGCTGTTTTCGAATCAAGAATAAATGACACCAGCGTCAAAATTTGACGCATGTACGAAAAGCTTATTATTATCTATCCCTTGTAAGAGAATGACCCTCAAAATGTTTCATACTACAGATCTTTTGCCCTTTGCAATCTCTTGTATTAGAAGTTTAAATTTCCTTTGCAGACCAAGTTTGTATGATGTGCAAAAACACTGTTCAAGTGTGTGTATTAATGTAATTACAGAACCGGCTAGGGGGTAATATAAATTATTGTATGTAATGGTTAGTTTTGTAAGTTTACCTGAATCATTATAGTGATAGATTATAATACAAAGTCCTAGACATGATGATCTATATCACTAAAAAGATGTGTTTAGCTTCTTGATTAGGGGTGTTCAAATTTTTCGGTTTCAGCCTCTTTTTTCGGGCTATTTGGTTTTTCGGTTTTAAAAATTAGCTACCATGTTGAAAACTAAAATTATATATAATTTGATTTGGTTCGCCGTAAATACCATTAGTTTTTGGGTTATTCTATTTTATATATTTAGTGAATTTTAGTTTACAAGATTAAAAATCAAATTTTTTTTACTAGATTTAAAAACCTCTGTTCTTTCTCCAAATTTTTTCAAATTGTCTTCTTCGGATTTCTGACTTGACTGATTCCATAGAGCCGGAGTCGATCTTTGCCTTGTGTTTTTTTTCCTGCATCTCTTCGGTTTAGATCTCGTTCTATTTAACAGTCAGATTTATCTATATCTTCGATCTAGCCTTTGTTTTTTCTAGGGAATGAGATTTTGTTTGATCTTCTTAAGTAATAACCTTTCGTGCTATCAATATTCGGAGGTATAATTTCAGTTGTAAGAGAATAAATTTATTTATTTTCATAAAATTTCGATTTCACTTCTAATTTTTGAAGTGGGAAATGGACATACAACGAATCTTTCGGGCTGCCTGAGATGGAATTTCAGTAGTTCTAAGGATTGTCCTCAACTTCTTCTTGAAGAATTTTAAGTTTACATTTGACATCATGAGGTTTGAAGAAATTGCACACCTATCTTTTGATACGTGAGCTCAAAGCTTCAAATTTCCTTTTTACGTCGGTGGAAATATTTTCAAAGTTATAGCTTCAAATTTCCTTTTACGCCGGTGAAAAATATTTTTACTGAAAAGAGTTACTCCATTTTTGATACTTTTCTTTTTCAATGTTATCTATCTAGAGATAAGACAGACGAAAACAAAGAGCATTAAATAGATGGGGACATTCCATAACTCACATACAATTGAATACCCAATTAAATGAGGAGAGCATTACATGTAGACATACTTTGGGCTGGGTATATAACACTTTAAGGTACTTTATGCTGGTGGTGTACTTTTGGCCTTCTGTGTTGAGTTGAGATTCCCATCATACCCCTGTGAGTATTAATAGTTACGACCAAGTTTATAAAAGGTAAACACTAGTTAGAGTTCTCTTGTTGCAATTAATTGGTAACTTTATTGAGTGGTGGACTTTCGTAATAGCCGTTGGATTAAAGATAATAAAGAGAAATCTGAGGGCTGAGGTTAGTAAGTATTATGCGTTTCTTCTTGCTAGTGTTCGAACACACACACACGTTTTGTTCTGGATAAGGTGTGGTCAAGAGATTAATGGTTGACGACATAATTTTGTATGCAGGTTTGGTGTGGTCAAGAGAGGTAGTGATGTGGGCAGAGTTAGAAGTGTTGAGGTCATGGCTAGAGAGTGTGTGGTCGTGGCCAGAGATCGTGTGGTCATGGTTAGAAACCGTGTGGTTAAAGTTACGTAGAACATTCCTAGGGAGATAGAGGATGTTGGGTCTGAAGTAGATCTTCTATTGTTTCCTTGGATACCTGTTAGTGATGAAGAGCCGTTCAAGTAGATGTGAGATTTAAGAACAGTTAGATTTAGAATTTGAGACATCAAAAGTAGAGAAAAATACAAAAATTGGAGAAGATGTGTAAGGCAACAAATGCTTTTTGGTTTGGAGTAGATGTTCAATCTTCTCCTGGGATATCTGTCAGTAGCAAAGAGTCGTTCGGGTAGATTGGAATCTCGGCGGGAAGTGTCGCTGTTATCTACGGCCACATGAAGGTAGAGTGGAAATTAGATGAGATTTAGGGTTTACAACATAGTAATAGATCTGAAATTGTGACAATTAAAGAAAGTTAAAACCTGTCATTTTTGGGGAAGAAGCCAGATATTGATTCGGTTTGGCAACCGCAAATCTTCGCCGGACTATGACACAATCAAGTAGACGCGACTGGTTTCGTATCGTGATTGATGTCGAAGAGAAACAGTATAATTGATGGTGGATTTGATTGAGGAAGAAGGAGAACATAGACTACTCAATTGGAAATGGAGAATTCAATCGGTTTGATGAGTTCAAGAAATTAGAGTTTTGGAGAAAATTAGCTTTGGCAAAATAATGAAAAAGAAAGTGCTTAATTATGAAAAAAAGGAGAAAAGTAAATAGATAATGACCGGTCCTAGTTTGCTCGATTTAGAATACAAAGGGTATTGGTGACTTTTCATTGCTTAGAAGTACCTCACATGCTGTAAGTATGTCAAAGTGTAATGGGGAGGCTTAGAAGTATGTCTAAGGGTAATATTTTCTTAAATGAGCGAGGGAATGGTCAAATTAGAAGTCCGAAAGAATACGTAACAAGTTGAAACGGAACATAGACTACGTCTTTCAACCCCGGAGAACATTCCTAATGACTAGGGTCAAATGCACAAAAGTATTAGGTTGGGGCTCTGATCCAATTGCCATTTTCTGCATTAGATACAAAATAAAATAGATGCATTCAATATTGTTATTGCATATGGCTTGTCACTTAGTTGCAGAATACTCTTCAAGTCTCCTCTTGTGTCAAAGTCTTGGATGTTAGTTGATTGAAAAGTCTGTATAACAAGAAAAAAAAATTTAACTAACTGTAAGTAATTAATGAACTTAATTATCTGGTGAGAAAATGTTCCTATATATATATTCAGCTCAGTACCTACTTTCAACTATCAGAGCCAACAATAACTAAGGAGAGTCATGCGGATGGAAACACAAGGCAAAGTTATCACTTGCAGAGGTAATTTACAATGATGTTTATATGTATGTATAAGTCTAACGCTAAGCTAAAATTAATATGATGAGTGTTAATGAATGAATGAACAGCGGCTGTGGCATGGGGAGCAGGAGAAGCTCTAGTGATGGAGGATGTAAAAGTGGATCCTCCTCAGAGATTGGAAGTTAGACTACGAATCCTCTTCACTTCCATCTGTCACACTGATCTTAGCGCATGGAAAGGCGAGGTTACTTACTCTCTCTTTTTCTCTTCTTCTTCTTGAAGTCTCCTTTTAATTTTCTTATATCTGTCTGTTGGTCAGAACGAGGCTCAGCAAGCATACCCTCGAATCCTTGGTCATGAGGCTGCAGGGTAATTAGTCCAATACATTTTTTTGGATAAAATACTAATATATCTTGTTGTCTCATTATTATTATTTTGTTTTCCCAATGGATGGAAACAGGATAGTGGAGAGCGTAGGGGAAGGAGTGGAAGATATGAAGGCAGGGGATCATGTGCTCCCTATTTTCACCGGAGAATGTGGTGATTGCAGAGTCTGTAAACGAGACGGAGCCAATCTTTGCGAGAGGTTCCGAGTGGATCCAATGAAGAAAGTGATGGTAGGTGATGGGAAGACCAGATTCTTCACCAGCAAAGACAACAAGCCCATCTACCATTTTCTTAACACATCCACCTTCTCCGAGTACACCGTCATAGACTCGGCCTGTGTGGTGAAGGTGGACCCTCGGTTTCCTCTAGAGAAGATGAGCCTCCTCAGCTGCGGTGTCTCAACTGGTAACCAACATAATTATGTGTGACATGACGTAGTGGTTGTATTTATTTAATAAATGGGACAAGTAATGTTTTGTGTTTAATGAAGGAGTGGGTGCGGCCTGGAACGTGGCTGATATTCAGCCTGGCTCCACCGTCGCTATCTTTGGGCTGGGCGCTGTTGGGCTTGCGGTAGCTGAGGGTGCAAGAGCAAAGGGGGCCTCAAAAATCATTGGGATCGACGTCAACCCTGACAAGTTCTCATTAGGTATAATACATTATCTTTTATGAGATTTAATACATATATTAATCGAATTATATAATAGGTGAACTTGCATTAAACAGGGAGAGAAGTAGGGATAAGTGAGTTCATAAACCCAAAGGAGAGTGACAAGACGGTTCATGAGAGGGTGATGGAGATAACTGAGGGAGGAGTTGAGTACAGCTTCGAGTGTGCGGGAAGAATTGAAGCACTTCGAGAAGCTTTTTTATCTACAAACTCGGGAGTGGGAGTGACAGTGTTGCTTGGCGTTCACGCAAGCCCACAGCTTCTACCTATCCATCCCATGGAGCTCTTCCAAGGCAGATCAATCACTGCCTCTGTTTTTGGAGGTTTCAAACCCAAAACACAGTTGCCTCTTCTATTCACACAGTGCCTCCAAGGCCAGCTCAATCTAGACCTCTTCATCTCTCACCAGCTTCCTTTCAGTGATATTAACGAAGCTATGCAGCTCCTACATCAGGGCAAGGCTCTCCGTTGTCTTCTCCGCCTCTGATCATTTCTTTCATATTCATGTGTTTACAAGTTGTGGTGATGATTTTATTACAAAAGTTAAGTTGTGGTGATGATGATTTGATTATGGTTTCCTGCTGTATTACCTTTGTTGGGTCCACCTCCATTCCTACACTTAATTGTCCTTTTGGTCACAATACTTCATAAATGCGAAACCCACAACTCTTTTAAATGGCCACGAAACTCCATGTGGTCTCTGTTAAATCTAACGGGTCGTTGATGGTTGATCACCACCAACCCTGAATATCACACGTTACATGGCGAACAAACAAAATTGGACTGATGGTTATTCTTTAAATTAGACTATCTAAAGGCTGACTTCGGCCCTGAGATAAATTACGAACCTATATCCAAATCTTATATCAAGATCTTCCATTGTTAAGTAAAAATTTAGGTCAACAAAAGGATTTGAGAAATTTCATATATTAACACCAAAAAGTTTTTACCAAACTATGTTTTTAAAAAAACACTTATAATTGTAAGGTTAACTAATATAAATTAGTGTTTAGATTTGAAGAGTGTGGTTGGAAAGCGTGGGATTTAGAATTTTAGAAAAATATATTTAAAACAATAGTTTTAGAAATAGTTTAAAAAAATAGATTTCAAATAAAAGTTTGAAAAAATAATTTTTCATAAATAATATTGGAAAATAAAAAGTTTGAATTGGAAAAATTGATTTTAAATTTTTATTATTTATTTATATCTATAAAGTAAAGATACAAAGTTTTTCTATCTCTTTAATAAAAATATTTATTTTGGTCTGTTATAAGGGATATGAAGCAATTAGGCATTTTTACAAGGGCCTATATAAGTCAACATATCTGGCCCATAAACCTGACGAAGAGGAGCTGCAATTGAAAATTTGGAATCCCGATGCTTGGTTAGCTCGGCAAAGGTTTTGCTACCCAAAGAAATTAGCCAATCAGCCTATTTCTTTCTGGTTAGCTCAAATAACATTTGATAATTAGAAAATTGATTTTTTTTCAAAAGAGCAAAAGAATTTTTTTTACAACCTATCTATTAGTTCTATTTCTGAACACAAATCTTTTTTTTTGAATGATTTTAAATTCAATGGCAGTCCTGAGATTTTAGAGTTTGTATACAAAACTAAACAATTTTTTAAAAAAAAATATTTTAAATAACTATATAAAGTTTTATTTAATACGATATTTATAATTGTAAGAAAATTACCAATTGAAATATATATTTTATACATCTATATGTTACATTAATTAATATGTTTGTTTTTCTTACATAAAAAACTTTTAACCATATGTATTAATATTTTTAAATAAAAATGTAAAAAAGTAACTAAAAACAGAAAAAAATGGTTTTATAAAGTTGTGGGCTCCATACTAGTTTTTCACATGTACCCACTCAGCACTGGTTAAATTATATTCAGACAAAAAAACCATTTTTACAATACATGCAATGCAACCAAGGAAATACATTTTTTGTTATATAATAAATAAGTGAAACCTTAATGGTGGGGTCCCGGGGGGGGGGGGGGGGTGGGGGGGTTTAGTTTTTGGATTTTGATTTTTTTTTGCTTTTAGATTTTAGTTTTAGTTTTTTTTTTGCAATACATTTCAGTTTTTTGAAAAACATGAATGGTTATTTTAGATTTAAATTTTTAATTTTTGATTTTCAAATTAATAAAATGAAAATATTATTAATACTAAATATTTAATTCTGAAAAATAAAAATATAAAAAACTATTATCAAAACACACATAAAATTATTTGATAAAATTATTTTTTAAAATTGCTAATGAAAAAATAAAACTTTCGTGAATCTCATATAGAAAATTTTGAAAATCTGTACTTAGTAAAGTTTATAAAATGGGAAATATTCCTAATCTCAGTCAATACTAAGTAAAAATTAAAGAAATAGGAAATATAATAAGTATGAAATAGTAAATGAAAAATATAGTTTTAGTTGTAGTTAATATTAAGTAAATCCAAAAGATTACAAAATTTAATTTATAGGTATCAAATTGTAAGAGAAAAACTCTAATTTCTCTAAATAGAATAAAATTTATTAACAATATATATATATATATATATATATATATATATATATATTAAAAAATTGTAATGAGTAACCTCAAATAAATAAAATTATATTATTGATAATTTTAAATTTTATCTTAGTTAGTTTTTTTTTATTTTACACAGTTTATTGTTAGATGTGTGCTCCAAAAAAGTATCATAGAAAACGCCTTAACTATATGTGCTTAGGGTTGAATTGTAAGCATTACTAGATCTTGATCCGCACAACCATGCGGGTGATTATTTTATTTTACACACATAATTATTTGTTTTACATGATTAATTATAATATTTACCATATTACTAATTGTTTAATATCTAATCTATTAAAAGTGAAGTACAAATAGGAAATACCCCTAACTTTTCCTAAAAAATTACAATCTCATGCCACTGAAATAATAAATATTAATTAACTATAAATCAATTAATACATTTATAACAAAATAATTGGATTATTCGCTTACCAAAAAAACTTCACGTGTACATATACACAATCCTTAACAATAATAATAAACCAATTGGTTTATAGATATGTATCTAAAATTATACAAACCTTCACGATTGGTTGGTTTATACCTATATGGCTATATCTAACATTTATTTCATGATCGAATGAAACCTGTGCGTTGAGAGACAGTATAAACAAACTTATACGAACAATAACATCAACAAGTTTACAAAAAAAAAAAAACAATAACATCAAAACCTTTGTTTGGTCACAATAAATATATAACTTATAAGTTAGTATCATGTTTTGTGTATGACAATAAAATACAATAAAAACGAACCGTTTCTGAAATGTTGTATAGTGTTACACACTCTTATACAAACAAAAATGTTTACTGCAATTTTTTTATAGTTAGTATTAAAATTTATGACACGTTTGATTTTCTTTTACTATATTTAAATTGTAAGATAAAAAAATCAGTTATTGAGATTCCTTAAAATAAGGTGACTACATTTAAACTAATTTGAAGATTAAAATTGTTTTCAACTATAGATTTTCACGAGATATTAATATAGACCATATCTTTTTTATATATGTACCTGACAAAACAAAAGAGTCACGGCTGAACCATTCTAACAAACCGATCCAACTAATGAAACAATGCATATCATTTTGTTTGCCTAAATATCTAAAAGCAATTTACTAACATGTAAACATAGTTAAAATAACATGATCGATCTTAATTTTTTTTAAAAAAAATTAAAAAGTTATCCGTGCGGATGCACGGGTCAAAATCTAGTAATATTTTAAAACACAACAATTTTATAGTTCACATGCAATAATTTAATTTATTTGTTTTAAATTTTTCATATTTTAAATCATGTAATATAAAATTCTAAATTGAAAACTTTTACTGGTGAAAGACCAAAAATTTATTGAAAACTATTATATTAAATTAATATAGCAGGTTAATACAAAATTGTACATGTGTTTACTTATGATTAGAAAATTAGTTAGATATTTTAAATGGTCGTTTTAGTTAAAATGAAATATAAATTTAATTTTAAAATAAACACGACATTAACTAAATATTTTTTTAAAAAATAAGTGAAAAATGAATATAAATTTATGTTAAACAAACACGAGATTACTTAAATATTTAAAAGGTTTGTTTTAATAAAAAATGATATATATATATATATATTGTAAATAAAAAGATATAAAAAGATTTTATTCAGATATAATTTTAGAGTAAATATAGGAATATCTATTTGATTTGGTTGTCTTAGAATGATTCAAATAATTTAAATATTTATACAAAAATTAATTTTAACAACTTTCTAAGGGTTGGTCCAAATTAAAAAAAAAATCACACATTAATTAAGTCATGACTTCTCTTTTAATAGAATACTAGATTTTGACCCGCGCTTTCAAAGCGCGGGATTATTTTCAAAACATTCTAAATTTATTTGATATAAATTTGTATTTTAATTGTATCTACATTTAGATATTACAAATGAAAAATTATATTCATGTTTTGAAATCCGACTCGACCCGCAGTTAAATTGCCAAATTCGATGGTTCATATGTAATCCATTTTAGTTTAAAAAAAATTGTTATTTAAAAATTCTATAAAACCCATAACAACCGCTAAAACCCGAGATCTGGTTATCGGTTGAACTGATAGATGACCCAATATGTAATCCGGTTTGATTTATTATTATATTTAGAGTATTGTAATATATATTCATGAACGTTCAGATGAATAGTAAATATATTATGAAATTGATATTCCAATTTTAATACAATTTTAGTCCAACTAAAATTCCATCTTGTTAATGGATTAATATTTGAGTGGATGCATACTAAAAAAAATAAAAGATTTGAGCATCAATAATGTGTATACGTCTATTACAAATTAATGATTTACGTTTGCAAAAAAAATATAATTGTTTATTTAGTTAGTTTACTTTTGTTATTCACATATTATTAGATACTTTTTGATGTTTTGTCTATGGCTTATTTTAAATTTAAAAGTTAATTTCATTATTCGCATTAGAAATGTAAATATTTATTATTTTAATTTTGATATATATTTTTATTATATTTAGTTCTTAATTTTTTATAATTTATAGATATAATTATATTTTTAAACAATTAAAATATTAACTCTTACTCTCTGGCTTCGATTTATGTTAATGTAATGTTTTATGATATATTTGTGTTAATATATTTGTTCAATTGGTTTATATTTGATGTATATATTACATGTCTGTTTGAGTAACCCGTAAAAAATATATTCATTAAACTATCAATAGTAACATGTTTCATCATATAATTATTATCAATATTTATTTTATAATATATATCTATATATATATATATATAATACTCTAACTATAAGAATTATATTTTTATGTATTTGGTGAGGGTTTTGAACAATTTGTTTTTTTTTTGCATTTGGATTATTATATAGTTGTATATATACGAATGAATAGATATATATAATTATTTATTACATTAATAACTAAAATATAATTGATTAGTTATTTGAATTTCGAATTAATATAAATTAAATTCATTAGTTTAAAAAATAAGAGATTAGTTAGTTAGTTCCTTAATTTTAGGTATTATGTATATTTAACAATTAAATTAGATATGAGTAGAAATAATAGGAAATATAATTAAATATTTTAATTTTGATATATATTTTTATTATATTTAGTTCTTAATTTTTATAATTTATAGATATAATTATATTTTTAAACAATTAAAATATTAACTCTTACTCTCTGGCTTCGATTTATGTTAATGTAATGTTTTATGATATATTTGTGTTAATATATTTGTTAAATTGGTTTATATTTGATGTATATATTACATGTCTGTTTGAGTAACCCGTAAAAAATATATTCATTAAACTATCAATAGTAACATGTTTAATCATATAATTATTATTAATATTTATTTTATAATATATATATATATATATATATATATATTAATACTCTAACTATAAGAATTATATTTTTATGTATTTTGTGAGGGTTTTGAACAATTTGTTTTTTTTTTGCATTTGGATTAATATATAGTTGTATATATACGAATGAATAGATATATATAATTATTTATTACATTAATAACTAAAATATAATTGATTAGTTATTTGAATTTCGAATTAATATAAATTAAATTCATTAGTTTAAAAAATAATAGATTAGTTAGTTAGTTCCTTAATTTTAGGTATTATGTATATTTAACAATTAAATTAGATATGAGTAGAAATAATAGGAAATATAATTAAATATAATGGTCCAACCTAGACTATTTGTAAGTAGATAAAAATTGCTTCTGTTTTAATAGTATTGATATGTATATTTATTTTTTTAATACCTGCAGTAGTTATTTTGGATTAAAGATTTTTTATTTGTAATAACAATATTGTAAAACACGTTTTAAGCAAAAACTAGAAAAATTTAAATTTTGGTTTTTGTTTAGAAATAGACAGTTATTTAAAGCTTGTTTCCTTAAATTGTATGGAAGCTATTTTCAAAAAGCTTGAATGGATAAAAACTGGTTTTTGGAAGAAAAAAACCAAAAATTATATCCTAAAGAATTAGTCGGTTAGATCTCAGCCCGTCGAACACCTCCAAATTATTGAAAATGGTTTGATATTTTATCAGCGCATCATGGAATATTTAATTTCTGAGTTCATAATAATTCAAATTATCAAATTTATAATATCAAAAAAATTAATCAATCAAAATATATATTATTTAACTAAATTTTAACATGTATATATATTTATTCTTTAAGAGAATAGATAATTGATTATATAAATTTATAATTGTATTAATGAAAGTATTAATAATTTCACTAGAGTATGAAATATAAATATTTATTTTTTAGATATAAAAATTAGAAATTAAATGATCAGTTTGTAAATAAAAAATTAATAGTAAAAATGACACTGTGGAGTATATCTTGTCAAAATTAATATGATAATGTTAATATCTTCATTTATCTTTCAAAATGATATATTTTTCTTTTCTTTTTGATGCTTTCCTTCAGAATGAAAGATCATTAAAGCTGTTCTAAGAGATAGATGTTAATTCCACAATACAAAACTAGAAGTGTTGAATTATAATTTAAATTGCAGATGAGGTGCGTTCCTATTGTAGGCTCTCGTGACCACCACCAATTATCAACTATTTTAATTTAATTTCGAATGTTTCCGCATTTCCAAGAACCCTAGATGTAGATTGGTTTGTTTGATTCCGAGAGTTTCTTCTTGTCGGATTCAGAGATCATTTCCATTATTGGAGTCTCCGTCATATTTTAATTTGGCAATGACTTTTGGATATAAATTTCTTGATTAATTTCGAGGATAATTTCTCCATGTGGGGTTATCTCAGTCCTTGCAATTGTTATAATATTAGTAGCATCTATTGTATGCTCAAGAATTTGTTTACTGCTATTGGTTATTTTGTTGATAATTTCTCCATGTGGCTTCTTCTTAAATCAATTCTTCTTAATCCTTGGAGATGTTATAATGTAGTAGCAGTTACTAACATTTTTAGAAAAATATTGACTTAGACAATTGGATATTTTTTTTGTTAAGAAGAACATTGGTAGCTTAGTTCGAGTGCACTTTTTGTTTCCACGAAATACTAGTAGATTACTAGATTCTAAGCATGGGGAAAATAGCAAATACAATTTAAAAATACAAATGAAACACAATGATATTTGTGATTCTCTTTTTATTTGTTTGACCATCGATCATACGATAGTTAGGTTCTGCTGCTTCTTCCTTCACTGTAGCTTCATGTTTCTCATCCTGTCAAAAACAAAAAAATATATATATACATGTTAAAGCGATTTTTTTTGGTAAAAATGTTAAAAGAGATTTATCTATTTTGTTAATTTTCATGGAAAATGTATAGCTTACACTATAGATATAAACATAATTTTGGTAGGAAGTTCTGAGGTTCTAAATCTAGTTTTAGTTTTCATTAATATCTTAGAAACCTCTGGTTTTAAATCCAAAACATTTCAGCATTATAAATTGTTTTTTTAATGAAATATTATAAATTGTTTCTGGGTTTTAAAATTTTCTTTCTTGGGCAGGATGTGGAAATCACTTAATACTAGACACCAAACTAACAAGGAATGATTCTAGGCATATTTGTTTGTGTGGGCTTTAAATTTGGTTGTCACAAAGCTTGAGTAACACTGAGAATGAAACACTTGGCAGAATTAGAGACTTCCATTGCTTAACTTGACAAGTCACACAGAATCTTTGTAAAGTAAAAGAAAGCTTTATGCAGAAACAGACATGCATGCCCCTTATTTCATGTTTGATTTGGTCTAAATATTGTCATGGCATAGGAATCTAACTTCTCAATGGAAGTATCTTAAATGGAACATAAGTGGGCTATTATGGATATAAACAAAGTTGATTAGTTGTAATTATCACAAATTAGAATGCAATACCTTTTTTCCTCATCACGCAGCCTGCCTTTGGTGCTGCCTCCAGTAGTCTTGTAGTTAGGGAATGGGACGTGCCCATTCTCAATGCTTTCGATGTCACGCACGAGAATGTCATATTGTCTCTTAGCTTCATCTGGTGTTGTCCCACCAACCGCTCTAGCAACATTGTACCAACGGTCAGGAGTGTCTTCGTCATAGGTTGCTAGAGCACGCTCAAAGGCTTTGTTCTGCTTAACAGTCCATGAGCCAGATCCATAAGCAGACATTGAGTTTGATGCCATTGTGAAAAAAGGTTTTTGTTTTTTTTGTTTATCTGTATTAATGACTTGTATGAAGAAATGATAGGTTGCACAGATGTCGCAGAGTCCTTGCTCTTTATAAAGGAGGGTTTGAAGTGGAGCATAGTGCCAGTTGGCAAAGAAAGATATCTCTGCTTTGCCAAAACAGTGAGAATTTTAAGTCTTTGTCTCCATAGAAAAAGAATATTGAGCAAAAATTGTGGAGATCCAAACTAATCACCTCAAAGATTGTGTTTTAATTGCTTTTTGCCGTCTACATTTAGCATATGATGCTCGGTAGCGACTTTTTCTATAAATGTTGTAACTAATATGTTTACTTTTCTTTCCCAATTTGTGTTGATGTCATTCTCTAGATGATTAAGCTTGTAGTCAAATAAACAGTTTAGGTGATGAAAAGTTTGGAAAAGTCTCTTTACATTTTTTTTTATATTTAGTCATCTACTTCCTGGGAATAGTGTCTCTACTAGTCACAGCACAAAGCTAATCGTGCCCTAAGACAAAGAAAATTATAAGTCCTGGATTAGAGTTAGGGAGAAGTTTCTGTATGATTTTTATTGACTATTAAGATTTCTTTTTTTTTTTCTTATCGAAAAAACTTCTGTGATTTGTATCCACCAAATAAAAGGTGGAGTTTTTCATGTGTTCTCCATAAGTCATATATTCTTCTTGAAGGAAAGTGGGGGCAGAGAGCTTTACTTCGGGAGAACACACCATATCTAGCTGTAAACATTTGTCCGTACAATCAATAAACATTTTTGTGTGTGTTTTTGTTGTTGATCCTGTTAAAAACAAGGTCGACATTGTTTACCTACCTATTGTTTCTCTTGGCCTGTTGGGTCCATCTCCATGAAGTTAGGTAATTGTGTATTTTCTTGGTCATATATTTTATAATTAATGTGGATTCTGCGTCGTTAATTTGTTAAGTAATCACTTTTCTTGGTGGATATTCAAATTGTTTTATGTTCTTTGGTGTATGCATTATTGAGTATTAGAAGGAACCAAAGATTTTACAGATGCTATTTTATAACCTTCTTTAAGCTGTAACTTTTTGCTGTTGTTGGTTGTGGAATTGGATCCACTCTTTATGAGAGCCCATGATTAAAAAAGTCACCTATTACAATGTTTTGTTGTCGTATTATCAGCACTTCTTTCGAATGAACACTTTTATCTTGTATGGTAAGAAGCCAGACCTGGGATGGGCAAATGAACTATGTCCTGAAACTAAATTAGGATGCTATCATAGACAGAACTGTTTCATTGCTTGTTTACAGTGTTCATGTACAACCTACTTGGCAAAGAAAACAACATCCACAAAGTGTCCACTTGTTGTTTGATTGTAACTAAGAAATTGAGAATAGTTTATTTCATTCTGTAAAGATTTGAAGATTTTTCATTTTTTGCAACACATGCTCATAAATGATCCATTTGCTTAAAGTCTCAATATTTTCCTCCTCGGAAACAGGTGATATGGGAGATGGACAGCCATACTCATATCTTAATTATCACTACTGAATCGGATTAGTTATCAGAAGACTCCAAGTATGTCAAGTTTTAGTTAACACATTTTGTAAAGTAATTAAAGCTACTAAGAACCCATGCATACTTCTTGGATCGGATCTTTCTTGTTTACTGTGTTTATTTATCCACTGAAGTTTAGTCCATAATCACACTAAGTGCCGGCACTGGCTTTGAAAAGGTAGTTGATATTCCCTTACGTGAACAGTACTTATGAAACTTTATTCTCCTTCTGGATATATGGCAATATAAGCCCTTATAAGATATTTTATTTTTGTGAACCAAACTATCCCACGTTTATATTATGATTCTAGGTATGATATGGATGTTTATAAGTTTCTAAGATGGCTTGGTTTCGTTATCAGGTAGGGGCGAAAGTTCTTATAAGAAGTAAAACACAATAATGAGGCCTTTGTCACACAATATATTCCAGAGGTAATTGTTTGCAAGTTGCCAAGAAATTCTGCAAGTAGGCACTGCACTACTGATATTCTCATCGTCATTATTCTTTAATCCGACCTTCTTGCCTAGGTATTAATTAAAATGGTAAAAGAAACATTTTCCCCCAGATGTAGGTTCTCGTGTTTTAGCTGTAAAAATGATTTATCTTGATGTCAACAAGGTCCATGGTTTGTTTTGAGCAAGATGCTTGCATATTCTTACTTTCTCACTATGAATAGTTACTATCAGTAAAGATTTGATCAGGGTTTTATTCCAATAACTTGATTTTCACATCTTTTGATGTAGAGATGCTAGCCCCAGTGATCATTGCTGAGAATTTACCCGGAATACCTTACAAGGAATCTGTATGAAAAGGAAGGTAAACCTTTATCCCCTACTTAGCACCCAAAAAAAACAAGAAGTATTCTTATTCCTCTCCTAGTGGAAGTATATGCTCCTTTTGCAACTTGGAGAACCCGAACATGAAGTAATCACTTGGTTCCTCTATAATGGAAGTTTCTGTAGCTCAGTTTAAGATGTGTGCTCAAGTATCATTACACAAACTTGAGGAATATATTTTCCAGCCTAGTGGTGAGATATTACTATCACCAAAAGAATGATCCCTTTACAAATTGGGATTCGGACAAACTTTACACAAAAGAAGGAGATGCCATATTTTATCACCAATAGAGATTTTTGCTTTATATGTGTTGTTTATTTGGGAATCTTTTTTTTTTTGAACTTACGAAAATGGAGAATCTCCATGGTCAGGGGTTTTCCATTGGTTAACGAGAGAATATACAGACCCTACAATTGTGTTAAGCTTTGCTTTTTATCAACTGATGCTGTAAATCATCTTCACATCTGAGACAGAGTAAGTGGAAGTATGCAATATTAACAGCAGAGAACTGTTTTCTCGTGTGTTGGTTTATCAGTTAACTGCTATTATTCTTGTTTATTTTCTGCATGAAATTAGTAGCAATCCACTGCATAAAACTGTTCATGTAAGTTTCTAGTAAATAATTTGTCTCTGTTGCTGAGCTATATTCATACTTTTGCCTCTGTTGATTTTTGTGTTTGCAGCGAAGAATCAATTATAACTAACCTGGTAAAGATTTGAAAGTTAGTTTATTGTGTTGTTTACTAATAAAGGTACTTTAGAGATTTTTCTAACATTATAAAACATTTTCTGCTAAGAAACACCTTTTAGAGGTGAAAAATCAATTAAGGTTCTGAATCAGAAAAATGGATCAATTATTTCAGATCAAATAAATCAAGTGGAACAATAATGAATCAAACGATCTAACCGTATAAGTCTAACTCAGATGAATATAGTGGTTCAATATATATGTTTAAATAGTGAAAGTGGATAAAAACAATCTAAAATACTATACACATTTTTATATTATTATTAGTCATATAACCATAACTGAAATATTTATTTTTATAAAAATCAAGTAATAAATCTAATAAAACTATATTACTATTTTCAAAACATAAAAACATAAAGACAACTTTGATGACTAAGAAACTTAATATAAAACATTTTAATATCTAATTTCAAGTATTTTATAATATATATATATATATATATATATATTTAAAATAAAATTAGTAATCAACCACAACTAAAAATCTTAAATCAGATATTATGTGGTTAGAAATCAATGAAGAAGAAAGAGATTTCAAGTCGTTTGTCAAAATCTCTTTAGTTTAAGATGACGACACAAATGTACAATCATGTAGCTAAGTGTGTCACATATAAACTAGTGCATGATAGTGTAATTAAATTTAGAAATAATATGTATAAATGTAAGTTATCTATTCTATTAAAAGAGAACTAGTCTTGAAAAATCTACTTATTTAAGGTTGTTGCACCCTATCATTAACTAACAATATTTTGGTCTTACCCTATATTTCTCTAACTGTTCTATAGTCTATCTAATTTAAATAATCTCATTTAAACTCAACATCATTTGATACAGCCCGGATAATTCTAATTAGTTCAAATATATTAAAACACTTCTTACCATCACCGGATAATTCTTAGTTCAAATATATTAAAACACTTCTTACCATGTCCTTTATTAATCCCAATACAAGAATGTAAATGATAAATTATAAAACCAAAACATGACTATTGAAAATCATTCCAGCAATCACGAATTTAATTTTATTAGTAAACCTAGACTCACTGTACACATTTAAACAAAAAAAAAAATTATCTACAATAAGACTGTAATAGTATTGATATTAAAATACATAACATAAATACAATACATTTACTTATATAAAGTATATAAGAAGTTTAATTAATTTTCTTTTAAAAACATATCAAATTTCTGGGTTTTTAGTGAGATAACCAGTGTATGTTCATGAGCTAGTGGTGGATTTTTAGGGTTTATCTGATTTTAATTAATAAGTTTTCATTAAAGAGTTATTCTTGGGTTCACTCCCTATGGTGAACCTATAGGTTCACCAACCAATAAGATTTAGTTATTTCAAATCTGATATCTTTTAAAAAAGTAAACAAAATATTGTCAAATTATATTACGTTTTTAAAATTAAAAAATGTATAAATAAATAAAAATAATAGTAGTTGCAAAAAAAAAGTTTTCAAAAAAAATTAATATGATAAACAAAACACTAAACTCTAAATCTAAACCCTAAATCCTTTGGTAAACCCTAAACCCTTTGATAAATTTTAAATTCTTGAATTTAAAAAAAAAAAAAATTTAACACAATCAACAAAACACTAAACCCTAAATCTTTGGGTAAATCTTAAACCCTTGGGTAAACCCTAAACCCTTAGATAAATCCGAAAGTCTTGAATCAAATCTTAAACTTTAAGATTTATGATTTATTCAAGAGTTTAGGGTTTACCTAAAGGTTTAGGGTTTAGGGTTTAATATTTGTTGGCAGCGTTAAAAATACTTTTGAAAAACAATTTTTTTTTTTTTGCGATTAAAAAATCTTCTTTTGTGATTAATACAATTTTTATTTTAAAAATATAATATAATTCGATAATATTTTGTTTCCTTTTTTAAAAGATACTGAATCTAAAATGACACAATTCTATTGGTTGGTGAACCTACAGGGGTGAACCCAAGAATAAGTCTTCATTAAATCCAATTTTTATAGAAACATATCAGTTGGTAGAACATCTGGCAGAATGCTACATGAATGAAATAAGTCATTCTATAATTTATATATAGCTAACGGGTTTTCCGGTTCGTGACCATAGATCTGGATTGTATATGAAACATTGATTATATTTTAATTCGTATATAAACTACATATGTAATCCTACTAAAAAGAGATAAATAATTTGAAAAAAAAAAGCTTTCTTCGCACCGTTTAAATGTAGATGTATTATTAGTCCTCAATATTCAATTTTGGTTAGGGTATTTTGGTTTTTTGTTTCTAGAAATTTTGAAACCGTTCATGTATTTACAAAGATTAGTTTGGTTTCAGTTAGGTTATTTCGGATTTTGGTTTTGTTTAGTAGCAAAGTAAATGTAATTAGAAATTAAATTAATTATTTTTTTTGGGTATATATCTGTATTTCAAAAATTCAGGTACCCATTTGGTTTTAGGTTCGGTTTCAATTTTTGGTTATAAAGAAAAATGATCTTTTCGGTTATTTATGAAATATAGTTAAATTTTGGTGTCGTATCAGACATGTACACTCTTTATATAGAAATTTATTTTAAAATAATTTATTTAATTTCAAAAAAATAAATATTTGATTTCAAAAAATAAAAATTTGATTTCAAAAATAAACCCGCGCTTTCCAAGCGCGGATCAAAATCTAGTTTTCTTTTAAAAGTGCATATATTATAGCGACAATGTCTAAATGTGCTAAGACATGAAAAAGTGCATTTATACGTAAATTTCTCTTGTTTATTTTACTATGTTTTATAATCCTTAAATCTTGTGACTAATACTGAATTTGTTACCACAATTCTTTATACAACCAAATTTACTAAAAAACCAACTGTGATTTGGATTAATCAAAAAGATATTAATATTAATACACCAGAAAATCTGAATTTTAAATATAATAAAATGTTCATTTATTATAATTTAACTGATGAAATAAGCTGAAATATAACATGATGCAAATAAAATTATTTGCCCTGTTTGTAGTTTCTATTGCTTTCTAAAAGCTCAACAGGAAGAATCAACAAAATGTTTTTTTTTAATATTTAATTAAAAAATAATATACGCTAGGATTTCATTTCAAAGTGGAGTTTTTTAGTACATGTTTTGACACTCAAAATTTCAAGTCAGACCTTTCGGTAGTTTCTAATTTGTATCAATGGACTAGACGGATTTCTAGGGAGATTATTTTGTTTTATCTATCTAGCAAACAAAATTAGTTCAAAAGGTAAACATTTTTCTCTTGAGAACTAAAAAGAACAAAAATTTTCTTTATAAAGAGCTCTCGAGACCGCCTTCTCCCAGTTTTAAAAAAAACTGAGTTTTCGGTCAAAAAAAAAAAAACTTAGTTTACAAAAAAAAAAAAACTGAAAAGAACTTGAACATTTTCTTCGTATTTGGACGTTTTCTACCATGCATTCTTGTAGGCCTAATGCAGATACATAGTAAAGGGCCCAAAATAAGCGGGTCGCGATTGCTCGAACAAGAATAAACACCAGAGAGACAGACATATTAACGCTTAGATTAACTAGCTTGAATTGAACTTTGATGACCTCTTTTCAGATATATAGTGTTGATGATCTCTTTAATTTGTGTTGAAAATTTTACAGGGAGGAGTAAATTTATGAATCTAGCCTAACGTTTTTACGTGTAGATTTCAAATTTATTATTAATGTAAGAGAGATTTGAATGCATTATGGAACAGAGAAACCTCTAAAAGCGAATGCTTTATGGAACAGAGGAGACCTTTCTTGGAAATAGAAAACGATTGGAAAGTTTCAACGAACGATTCAATGATCCCAACACTATAAATTTTCTCAATGCATTTTCATACGATTAATAAGATCTAATTTCTAATTAATTTGTTAAACTTAAAAAATTAAAACTCGGCAAGATAAATGAAAAGTGATTTAACATTGCGTTTCCAGATATCAGATACCTAACCACGAACTGTTACAACCAAAACAGCAGAACCAAACATAACACATAGAGAGAAACATAAACCCGAACCCAGAAACGGACCAGACACAACAACAACCTCAAACACTAAAATCTAATTACCAACCACCACCACCGCTTCCTCCGTAACCTCCACCTTCACCACCATCACGCCTGCCACCGTAGCCTCCACCGCCACCACCACCTCTCGACGAGTAACCACCACCACCGCCACCACTGTATCCACCCTCGCGTCTTCCACCACCTCCACCGTACCCTCCACCACCTCCTCCGTAACCACCACCGCCTCCGCTGCGGTATCCACCACCGCCTCCGCCGCGGCCTCCTCCGCCACCACCGCTACCACGAGACTGAGCCTCGTTCACAGTGATGCTGCGACCGTCGAGATCCTGCCCGTTCATCCCCTCGATGGCGTCCTTCATCGACTTCTCATCCTTGAAGGTGACGAATCCGAATCCCCTTGATCGTCCCGTCTCACGGTCGTTAATGATCTGTTCACAAATAATAAATAAAATAATCAGCATACAAAAACAAACACACAATAACAAAAAAAAAATAATGAACATAAAAAAATTTCGAAAACACCGATCGATCTCCAGGCTCATGATAGCAGGAAGATGAACGTACCGATTTGAGAATAAGAAAGTAACAGTAACAAAGCATAGTAACAGTAAGTAACAGAGAAACACAGATCGGATGAGGATCAGATCATCGGAAACCTCCGGGAGTCTGATCTCTGCGTGTAACCGACCTTGGAATCGAGAACGTCGCCGAATTGAGAGAAGGCGGTCTCGAGAGCTCTGTCATCGGTGGCCCAAGCTAGACCTCCAACGAAGCACCGGTACTCAACATCAGGGGACGCCATTGAAATGAGAGAGAGGGGGAGATGTAGTAGGTTTACAGTGAAGAGAGGGAAGGTGTGATGAAGTTAGGTAGAGGATGAATGTATTTATAATGGGGATGAGATATTAACCTAAGGTTTAGATATTTTCTAGGGTTGGGTTCGGTTTACGTGGAACATGGTTTAACTATGGTTAAGGAGCGTGGTTTGAAAATTTGAGTGGGAGTTGTTGGGGACAGTACATCACGTGACGCTTTATGGTTTGATGCGAGAAAAGATATTTTTCGTTCCCCTTGTTCCAGAAAATATCTTCTAAGGAAATGACATATTTACCCCCTTTGTGGTTTTCGGCTGACACAACTCAAAATGGCCGGAGTTTATGCATATTTTAGTTACAAGATTATAGAAATGGGCCAAAACAGCGCAGAATGAAAAAATAAGAGAAAACAAACGCAAAAAAATGTTGTTGACAGTGGGATTTGAACCCACGCCCTTTCGGACCAGAACCTTAATCTGGCGCCTTAGACCAACTCGGCCATATCAACTTTGGTTTCTACTGTTTCACATCGTTTTAGTAGACCATTAGCCCTGTTCACGCAAGTGAAGCAAAAGTAGATTTAATTAAAGATGAAAGTGTAACAAACAGAAGTATAGAACTTGCAGGTTTTGGTTTAAGAAGATGGCTCGAATACAACTCTGACGTTGAGTGTAGAATTGTGTCATCAATCTTCTAAGCTTCTAAGTCAAACAGAAGGTTTGAATATGCTGAGAGAAGGAAAAACTCTTGGTCCAGCAGAAGGTTTTACTAAAGCTAATGATATGCACATGAGGAGCACGTGAGTTGTCATTATCTTCAGCTGGATATTTTTTCTGGGTTTCAAGTCATCGTTATCTTCTCCAACAGAGAGTTAGTTACAGAGAGCGACAGCTCGAGATGGAAGGTGACAGAGCTCGAGAGATGAGATGAGAGAGAGATTGGGCTGGTGAGAGTGAGCTAGAGAGAGATGTGATTCTTGGTGTATCTAGTCTCATAGTCTTTTTCTTCTTCCTCAATCTTGTAACTCGGATTAGGTGTAATCGAGAGAGGAAGAAGACGACTGAACCTCCGGTGACGTACTCTGTAATCACATTGATTATAGTGGATTGGCTGAGAGACCGTTTCTCTCCCTGGTGATGTATAGCGGCTTCTCCACATCGGAGAAGTGCGGTGAACACCGGGTAAACAAAGTCTCGTGTGTTATTTCTTTATGCTTGATTCATGATTGATTAGATTCGTTTAGGCTTGTGATGAGTATTGATTAAAGCCAAGATTATAGGATGAATCCTTAACAAGTGGTATCAGAGCCTTGGTTTAGGCGATTCAAGGATTCATCAGAAACGGATCAAGATCGGTTCTGAAGGAGAATCGAAGAAGGATCGGAGGAGTTGAAGTTTCGATCGCATCGTTGTTGCGAGAGTGAAGAATCAGTAGATGTTGCAAGATATGCAATGTCCAGTGTAAAGAAAGAAGAAGATGACGTCTGTTTGTGGAAGACGACGACGTCCGAGACGGAGGAAAGAAAACTCGCGAGGAAGATGCAATCAGAGCGAATGGTTTCTGATTTTGTGAAATCATATGGTTCAGTAAGTTAAGCTCTCTCATCTCTAGAGTTATAAGCTGGTGTGAGTTTTGGAATTAGAGACTCACAAGAGACGTTGCTGTGTTCACAACCGTAAGAAGAACCATAGACTGAAGTGTAAAGAATCAGATATGTGATGTTGTTCTGCAGTTCTGGAATTGGTTTGATGCTGGCTGTTTGAGGTGGAGGATCTCAGGTTAAAATGTTAAGTCAAGATCAGACTTAAGGATACAGAATCAAAGTCAGTTCATAGTTTCCTCAAGTTTAAGTCTTGGAGACAAATGGTCTCAGTCTGCAACAGTCACAAAGTTTTGTTGTGCTGGCTGGATACTCATCTACTGCAGTGTATAAAGAATGGAAGCTCTCTAAATCACAAGGGCGGTATGTTATCTTTGCAAAGAGTGATCAAGGCTCAGGTTTGGTGTCAAACTGTTTGTTGGTCAGCTTGTTTGTGGAAGGAAGATGCAGCTGTGGTTTCAGGATGTTTGGAAGAATGGCAGTTGGTGGCATCTATGAATCTCAGGTTTAAAGGACGCTTTAGAAGTGAGTTTGTATGTGTGTCAAAGGCTGTTCAGATACTGTTAAAGCTTTCAAGATTCAAGTTTGAAGTTAAGTTGCAGAGAAGAATGGTTTCTACAGGTTTTGGAACAAGACAGATTTGGTATTTTGAGGAGCTGGTTCAGGTTTTCAGAAAGTTTGAGTTGCAGGTTCAGTCACAGAGATTAAGGGTCAGGTTCTGGTGAATGTAAGAAGCTCAGGTGGTAATGATCAAGGTCAGCAAAAGGATCATAATGGAGCTTGTAGCAGCAAGGATTATTTCTACAAAAATGAATCAAGGTTGTTATGTTTGATGTTATTCTTCAGTGGTAGTAAAGTGATAAAACAGATGGGATTCTGTGGTATGTCACATGACGTTTTTCACATAAACAAACGTCACGGCTTATTAGAAGAATGCGTGAAGTCATCAAGAAAGAAGCAGAAGCAGGAACATGTTATGCTTCCAGAAGTATGCGTCAAGAGAAAAGACAAGAGTTCTAGGAGCAATGTGAGTATATGCTGGAATAGAGTTTCTTGTGGGATCAAAGTTGATAACTTTGGAGGAGTATGAGTGGAAGAGGCAGCTCGTGGTAGAGGTTTAACTGTCTCACTCAAGGCGTTTCTGCAGAGGGTTAAAAGTGGTGATTTCTTAAGAGAAAGAAGGCTGATAGAATATCAGTGGCAAGGAGCCAAAGAGATGAAACAAGTTTCTGGTTTTATGGCTCAAGGAAAGGAAAGCAAGGAGTTTGTTTTGCTGGTTGTAGTTCTTTTGAACATGGAGTCTACAAGTTCAAGTCTGTGCAGGATGTCTCAGGTCAATTGGTGCTTGTGTTCTGTATTTTAAAGACACACGAGAAGTTTCAGGAGATGGAGAAATCTGAGAGAAACTTCAAAGAATGATTGTGAGGACATGTTAGTGTGTATGGGACAGCAGGACGAAAGCACAGCAGGTGGCAGTCACTCAAGGATGTAGCATTCAGAGGCTATGAGAAGAAGCTGTATGCTAAGATATAAAGGTTGATGGGTTAAATTCAGAAGGGTCTCACAGGGTTTAAAGTGTTATGTGAAGATGTGTTGTTGGTAGAGACTATAACAGGTTGGAGCACAGTCAGTTTGGTGGTAGTGAAATCAGATTAGAGAGCTCGGAAGAAGCTGCGACACTTGGTGGTTATAGTATTAGTGACTATGGTTGAATGGCTGCAAAATTAATATAATTTTGATAAGTCTGAAATAAAATTCAGAAGCAAGAAGCCATGTTTACAGTCAGCTACACAAAGGGGTTAAGTGAATCAAAGAAGAAAGTGCAGGATGGTTATAAGTCTGAGAAGTGAACCTTCATGTGAAGAGGAACACATTGGGGGGTTTTGAAAGGTTATTGTTTCAGGTGGAGTCTTGCCTCTACAAGTGTTGTAGTGCACATCTCTAGATGTTTTTTTGACTTCAGGTGGAGCAGTGTTATGTTTCAGACAGTGTTCTCAGGTCTACTTCAGTGTGAAAAGGTTTCAGAGGTTCTGCGGATGAGCTTACAAGAGCTACAGAGATTCATGTTGGTTTTGTGAAGCAAGAAGAGTAAAAGAGAGCCAAGCCAATGTCAGCAGGTTCAAGCTCAACATGTTATAATCAGATGGAGTAAAAAGGGTTCAGCTTGTGGTCAGAGATGTGAAGAGGATATCAGCAGTGTTAGTATGGGTTCTCAACAGGAAGCACAGAGTAAAACGACATCGAGGCAGAGTCACTGCAGGTATTCACAGGGACCAGGGAGAACAATTCAAGGTGGAGCTGTTTGAGTCAATAACCAAGCTGAACAAGTTCAGAGAGTTCTCTAAGAGTAGCTACAAGGAGACAAAGAGCAAGTGTTGTTGGTACTGTCACAAGAGAGCACAAGAAGGATTGAGCTACAGAGAACTGAAGTTCTCGGTAAAGTCTGGAACAGACGTGGGCGTTTGTATACCAGTCTGTGGTGGAGTTATGCAGGTCAGAGAATTGCAGGTTTCTACTACATAAAGTGTCTCAGGGATTGTCACAGGTTCTGTGAGTTTGAGGCAGGGATAAAGAAGTCAGCAGGTGGTCAGATTTGTTGTCTGAAGTTCTGTTGAGGCAGATTTGTTTGAGCAGAGATCTCTACATCGAAAGTCTTCTTAACCGGGTTGAGTTAGGCGGCGTGTTCTGCTGGTCACAACAGCGGTGAAGAGTGATGTTCAGGTTGAAAGTTCATACAGATTGGTGTAGAGGAAAACTTCAGGATTAGCAGTGAGTTTTCTACTAGCTATTAAGGTTGTCTACAAGGTTTCTTGAGTCAAAGGGCTTCTGGTGTGAGGCAGTGGTGATTCAGTTTCTACAAGAGTTTCAAGAAAGCATCATTTCAGGTTTTGGCAGATTATTTGAAGACCTTAGTTGCAGTAACAAGTCAAGCATCATAGGCTGATCTATACTAGTCAAAGGAGAAGCTTATGGAGTGTATGTTGAGTTACTGGTGAGTGGTTTTCTCAAGTTTCCAGGTTATGGAAAGTCCAAAGGAAGATCAATGGAGAAGTTTGGCGTGACACAAGTTTTTGGAGTGCTGGGAAAAGAAACTTAAGAAGGCATGTGTGTGTTATTGGCACAGGAATGGGATTGTGATTCACATCACAACAAGTTACATGTCTGTTCATTGATGATGATTAAGTGGTTGAAGACTGGGAGTTGTCAAGGCTGTAACTGGGTTTACAAAGTTCAAGGGAGCAGTGGCGAAGGTGTCTTCAGGTGTATCAAGATAGGTACTGAATAAGATGCGTGGAGGAAACAAGTTTCAGGAAACGTTGAAGCTGAGCGGTGAAGCTCATAATAAGATGAAGCTGAATGGGTTTTATTCAGAGAAGTATGAAGCTGAGGAGTATATTTTTCTCAGGAGACTGCAAGGAGATGCAGGGAGATACAGAAGATGAGCAAGTCTGCTCAATCACTGGAGGAAAGCTCAAGAAAAGATAAGACATCAAGAAGATCGATGCCAAGGTGGAGATTGTAGAATTGTGTCATCAATCTTCTAAGCTTCTAAGTCAAACAGAAGGTTTGAATATGCTGAGAGAAGGAAAGACTCTTGGTCCAGCAGAAGGTTTTACTAAAGCTAATGATATGCACATGAGGAGTACGTGAGTTGTCATTATCTTCAGCTGGATATTTTTTCTGGGTTTCAAGTCATCGTTATCTTCTCCAACAGAGAGTTAGTTACAGAGAGCGACAGCTCGAGATGGAAGGTGACAGAGCTCGAGAGATGAGATGAGAGAGAGATTGGGCTGGTGAGAGTGAGCTAGAGAGAGATGTGATTCTTGGTGTATCTAGTCTCATAGTCTTGTTCTTCTTCCTCAATCTTGTAACTCGGATTAGGTGTAATCGAGAGAGGAAGAAGACGACTGAACCTCCGGTGACGTACTCTGTAATCACATTGATTATAGTGGATTGGCTGAGAGACCGTTTCTCTCCCCGGTGATGTATAGCGGCTTCTCCACATCGGAGAAGTGCGGTGAACACCGGGTAAACAAAGTCTCCTGTGTTATTTCTTTATGCTTGATTCATGATTGATTAGATTCGTTTAGGCTTGTGATGAGTATTGATTAAAGCCAAGATTATAGGATGAATCCTCAACATTGAGGCATGAGCTTGCAGGATTATGACATGTACATTGTTACATTTCATTACTGATCAGACCAAATTATAGTCACATCACATCCAGGGGCGAAGCCAAAGCTATTATTCATTGGGTGAACAAATAGCATAATTAGTATAAAGTTTCAAATTATATAAAGAGCCTTATATAAATACATATATAAAATTAGTGAACCGCCGTCAAAAAGTAAAAAATTAGTGAAGTACCTTTTTGAAAATATCATGGGTGCATGCTCACTCTATAACCTTACTATTTTTTTCCCTTTGTCACATGCATCTAGCAAATAAGAGAAAAAATATTTTCTTATAAAAAGAGAAACTAGTGATCATATGTACGAGAACAGAACAAGCATTCCATGCAAGAAAATCCACTTTTATTTCATTTTCTAGACTATACGATGGCTTCTATCGACGTAGAAAAAAAGCAATATACACTTCTATAATATGTTACAATAAAATTTTAAAATAAGAAAAATGTTTTTTTTTTTTGCTTAAATTTACCAATTAGAGAGCCAGGGCAAAAAACGATTTGCTAATTATACTTCTTTTTAAAATGATGAACAAATTTTTACAAAAATGATTTTATTTTAAAAGGTTTTTGCGTGTCACAAAAGAAAAGGCTTATGAATAAACAGAGTTAATCAAGTAACACTCGAGTCTTTAAAAAGATCAAGTTACTCTCGCTTACCGTTCATTCGCAGCTAACTGATTCTCCGACTTCACACGGCGACGATGGCTGTGATCTCTGACATTCCCGACGGCGATCACGGCGGAGCTCCAAACAAGAAACCGCAAGAACAACCCGGAGAAGTGAATACAGCCACTTCTTTGGAATCATTACCCGACGTTCTCATCGAGCACATCGTCGCAAGAGTCCCGAGAACTAACCACCCGGAGATATCACTCGTCTCCAAACTCTTCCGTCGCATCATCGCTTCGCCGGAACTCCGCCTCACGCGATCCCACCTCGCCATCTCCGAACACGTTCTTTACGCCTTGCTCGCGTTCCCTCCTCACCCCCCGAGCTGGTACATCCTCAACGCTTCTTTACGGCTGCGCAGAGTCAACACGCTCCCTCCCATGCCTTCTGGCTCCGCCGTCGTCACCATCGGACACGAGATATACGTCATCGGCGGAAGCAACGGCAGCGAATACTTAACGAGCGTAACTGTCGTCGACTGCAGAACACACACGTGCCGGTCTCTCCCGAGCATGAGAAGCGCTCGATACCGCGCAGCCGCGGGGGTCATTGACGGGAAGATCTACGTAATGGGAGGTTGCGTGAATCGATCTGGTCGATTTCGTGTTGAAACGTTTGATCTTGAGAGACAGATTTGGCTTGGATCGCAAATTAATTCTCTTTGGAGAGATATCGTGACATATGATGTTATGAAAGAGAAGATTTATGTTTTGGGTCGTCAACAGTGTTTAGGCGTTTACAACCCTAAAGAAGGTACACTACAATCATATCTTGGTCGATGTAACTTGGGAGGTTTGTGGCAAGCGTCTTCATGTGTGGTTGATGATTTGTTGTATACCATTGATCCTGGGTGTTCGGTTTGGACTCCAATAATCGTGTTTGATCCAGAGGTCAATGCTTGGAAACCTGTGAAAGGTGTATGTGGTTTGCCTCCTTGTCTCTATTGGTATGCTTACGAGTCTAAAATGGCGAATGTTGGTGGGAAGCTGGTGATCCTGGTCGGTAATCAGAGCCAGTTGTTCAATTATTATGGGGAGAAATATATCTGGTGCGTGGAGATAGCTTTGGAGAGACGTCATGGATATGAGATATGGGGAAAAGTTGAAACAGTTGAGGTTGTGTTTGAAACTACCGAGTCCACCACGCCTATCATTGAGCTTTGTCGAAGTGTTATCGTCTGATGGGTACATAGGTTTGATGGTTTCTTGCAGGTATGTTTCTGTGATATTTGAATTTTGATGTTTAGACATACCCATCAAGGCTAATTAGTTAGACTTTTGCATGAACTTGCAGGTGAAGGAAGGATTTTATATTACATGTACTTGTTGATGCAAAGTGGCTAAGAAGCTCTTATCTGACGCCTCAAGAGTAACTTGTCGATCTATACTTACCTTTGCGGAACAGCTTTCATTTTGTGAAGTAGATTTCTTAGTCTTGTCGAAACTTGTTGAGATAATGCATCATCTCTTTGGGGTTTTGTGTAGTTTGGACTGAAAGAGTACAGTTCTTTTCTGTTTGCTTTTGGAATTTATGTTCAGATGTACAACAAAACCTAGCTTCTACCAGAAATATGAAATTTTGGTTGATTTGTAAACCGGGGGTTTTGAGCTATAGGTAAACTACAAGTCTACGAATATCAACTTAGGTGAACAAATAGTATTAATTAGTATAAAGTTTCAAATTGTATAAATACATATATAAAATTAGTGAAGTGCCGCCAAAAAGAAAAAAAATTAGTGAAGTATTTTCTTGAAAATATCATGGGTGCATTGCACCCCCTATAACCGTACTATTTTTTCCACTTTGTCACATGCGTCTAGCAAATAAGAGAACAAATATTTTCGTATAAAAAGAGAAACTAGTGATCTGTGATCATACGTACGAGAACAAAACAAGCACTCCATGCAAGAAAATCCACTTTTATTTCATTTTCTAGATTATATGGTGGCTTCTATCGACGTAGAAAAACGGCAATATACACTTTTATAATATTAACCAATAAATTTTTAAAATAAGATTTTTTTTTTTGCTTAAATTTACCGATTAGAGAGCCAGAGCAAAAAGCGATTTGCTAATTATACTTCTTTTAAAAATGATGAACAAATTTTTACAAAAATGATTTAAAAAAAAAAAAGGTTTTTGCGTGTCACAAAAGAAAAGGCTTATATATGAATAAACAGAGTTAATCAAGTAACACACGAGTCTTTCAAAAAGATCTAGTTAGTCTCGCTTACCGTTCATTCGCAGCTAACTGATTCTCCGACTTCACACGGCAACGATGGCTGTGATCTCTGACATTCCCGACGGCGATAACGGCGGAGCTCCAAACAAGAAACCGCAAGAACAACCCGAAGAAGTGACTTCTTTGGAATCATTACCCGACGTTCTCATCGAGCACATCATCGCAAGAGTCCCGAGAAGTAACCACCCGGAGATATCACTCACCTCCAAACTCTTCCGTCGCATCATCGCTTCGCGGGGCCTCCGCCTCACGCGATCCCTCCTCGCCATCTCCGAACACGTTCTTTACGCCTTGATCGCGTTCCCTCCTCATCCCTTGAGCTGGCACATTCTCTATCGAAGCAACACCGCTTCTTTACGCTTGCGCAGAGTCACTACACTCCCTCCCATGCCTTATGGCCCCGCCGTCGTCACCGTCGGACATGACATATACGTCATCGGTGGATACGGCGGCACCAGATACTTATCGAGCGTGACTGTCGTCGACTGCAGAACTCACACGTGTCGGTCTCTCCCGAGCATGAGAGTCCCTCGATACCGCGCAGCCGCGGGGGTCATTGACGGGAAGATCTACGTAATGGGAGGTTGCGAGAATCGAATATCTAAAGATTGGGTTGAGGCGTTCGATCTCGAGAGACAGATATGGCTTGGAACGGGAGGGGAAGTATCTGATGAGAGTGGAGGGTTCGTGACGTATGATGTCGTGAAAGACAAGATCTATGCATTGGGTCTTCGTCAATCTTTACACGTTTGCGAGCCTAAAGAAGGTGGAGTAATAATAATATGGGAGGGTGATGCAAGTGAGTTAAGGGGTTTGTGGCAAGGGTCTTCTTGTGTGGTTGATGATTTGTTGTATACCATTGATCCTATGTGTTGGCGTGGGCATCCAATAATCGTTTTTGATCCAGAGGAGGGTGTAGAGGGTGTTTGGAAGCCTGTGAAAGGTGTATATGGTTTGCCTCCTTGTTTCCCTTGGTTTGCTTACGAGTCTAAAATGGCGAATGTTGGTGGGAAGTTGGTGATCTTGATCGGTAATCAGAGCTGGTTGTGGAATTATTACGGGTATAAATATATATGGTGCGTGGAGATTGCTTTGGAGAGGCGTCAAGGAGGTGAGATTTGGGGGAGAGTTGAATCAGTAGATGTTGTGTTTAAGACCGCCGAGTCCTCGCCTATCATTGAGCTTTGTCGGACTGTTATCGTCTGATGAGTAAATGGGATCTTGCAGGTATATATGTTTCTGTGATATTTGAATAATGATGTTTAGACAGACCATCAAGGCTTAGTTAGACTTTTTCATGAACTTGCAGGTGAAGGTAGGATCTTATATTACATGTGCTTGTTGATGCAGAGTGGCTAAGAAGCTCTTATCTGACGCCTCAAGAGTAGCTTGTCGATCTATACTTACCTTTGTGGAGCAGCTTTCATTTTGTGAAGTGGATTTCTCTGTCTTGTAGAAACTTGTTGAGATAATGCATATTTTGGCAAACATCTCTTTGGGGGTTTTGTGTAGTTTGGACTGAAAGAGTACAGTTCTTTTCTGTTTGCTTTTGGAATTCATGTTCAGATGTACAACAAAACCTAGCTTTTACTATAAATATGAAAATTTGGTTGATTTGTAAACCGGGGGTTTTGATCTATAGGTAAACTACAAGTCTACAAAGGTCAACTTGGGAAATATAATGGCTAGTCAAAGAACAACCGTCCAAAGACTTGAATTCAACATTTGTTGACACCATTTGAAAGAGAGATAAAAGTTTTACATTAGGGATTGTAAAAAAAGACAGATACTTGACACTTGAAACTTGAGAGTAGCGCTATGCTTGGTTACTCACTTACCCAGTATATATACCATATAGATTTTTTGGTGGTTCTGAATTTTGAGATCAGATTCAGACTTACAAGACCCGTTGACCATTGTGCTTCTATCTAGTAAATGAGATATGAAGATCTAGATGCAAAACGAGCCGCTTTTACTTTTGAAGAGTTGAACCCAATTACTCTCCCATAAAGGCTCCGGGAAAAGAAAAAAAAGAAGAAGGTTCCACCGAGAAGTGAACTCGGGTTACTAGATTCAGAGTCTAATGTCCTAACCGCTAGACCATGGAACCATTTGTTACACAATCAATAACCATAAAAACTCATTCCTAGCTTTCGTTGCTTTATCTCTCTCCCATTTCTTCTCCGTTTAATCTTTTTTTCAATTCAATCCTCCGAGCTGCTCTATCTCTCTCCTCTCCTCTCCTCTCCTCCATGCTTCTCCACTGCAACGCAAGCTGCTGCACCTCAACCTTCTCCCTCGTCTCCTCCTCTCTCCGCCGTCAAGACCACTCCGAAGACTCGCAAAACACAGTAATCCGCCGCCGGCACAATGCTAGATCACTCTCTCTCTTCACCCGCCACAACCAAAACCTGAAGCAGAACAAAAACCTTAACGAATCCCCAGAATCCTTCGTTCCACCGCGTCATGACGATGATGACCGATCGAAGCTGCTCGAGCTCTCTCTCGTGACAAGAAGAACTCCGCAGTTCCCTGGCTCAATCTACGCCCAATCAGCTTCTGATCCCGACATCGCCTCCTCTCTTCCTTCCCTCCGTAACTTTCTCGACGAGGGAGAGAGCGAGAGGGAGATGATAGCCAAGGCGCTGGAGATAAGGAGGAGAGTGACGAAGGAGATTATCAAAGAGTCTTTGGTGAGGAAAGGGAGGTTCGGGATCACGTACGCTACTAATGTGACTGATCGTTTGGGTGAGTTCGTTGATCATGTGATGATCGAAGCTGCGGCGTTGAAGCGGCTGCCGGAGTTTTCTGAGACGAGGTTCAACCTCCGCGCCAGGACGGTGATAGAGGATTCTAACTTCGTGCCTCTTGTAAGGTCAAGCTCCTTCTTCATTAGCTCCTCTTTATTTAGTGCACATAAAGTGTTCGACGTTTGGTCTCAGAGAAAAAAAAGACTTCGATTTTCTCAATGATTAATGCTTCGGCATACACACATGCATACAGGTCCGGTTGATTTGCGTGGGGTAGTTCGGTTTATTCCGAAACTGAAAAAGCTGCTGAACTGAACCGGAAAGTTACGGTTCGGTTGGTTTCCGTTAGTTCTGTTTTTGAATTTTGCCTCCGTATTGAACTTAAGTTCTAAATTTGCGGTTAAATTCAGTTATATTCCGGTAATTTCAATGAATTTTGGTTAATCCGGTTCAAAATGTTGGTTTGAATTGGTTTAGTGTGAAACTAAAAAAATTTAAAAAACAATTGTCCAACTGCGAAACCGAATTTTAATTTGGAAATGCGCCGATCGGTTCAGAACCGATTACGAAAATCTCTGTTCGGTTTGGTTAGCCATGTTTAGTTTGTTCGAAACCGGCATGCCTAATTTCTTATGAAAACTAAACTTCAGAGTAAACTCGGAAACTGAAACTGTATGAACCGAACCCTTATGCCAGGATTGTTTCTCATTTGTGCAGCATAGTGGATCAAGTTAGTGTTACAACATCGCTGACTTGATTTGAAGGGTTTGGAAAGTAGCAGTTTTTCATAATGATTCTTTAACTGTGCAGGTGGTTGAAGTACCATGAGTTTTAGCAGTTTTTCATAATGATTCTTTAACTGTGCAGGTGGTTGAAGTACCATGAGTTTTCATACAATAGAATTGGGAAGATCATATGCATGTCGAAAGGAAATCTAGACTCCATAAGAATCATGATCGAGTGGCTTAAAACCATTCATGTGAAAGGCGAATTCATCGGCGTTGCCTTCTTGAGATCCGGGGACAACATCTTGCAACGTAGCCGTGAAGAGCTAGACGAGATTGTTGAGTATCTAGAGAGCAATGGTGTGAGGAGGTATTGGATGGGATATGTGGTTGGCCGATGTCCCGAGTTGCTTTCTTTCAGCGTGGAAGAAGTCAAAACCCGTGTTGATTTCTTCTTGCAAATGGGTATGAATCAGAAGGACTTTGGCACTATGGTGTTTGATTATCCAAAGATACTTGGGTTCTTTTCGTTCGAGGAGATGGAGAAAAAGGTATTCAAAGCTATATATGTTTGTGTGTTGTCTTTTGAGTTCATTAATGTGTTGCTTGCCTTGATATCAGATAAGTTACCTGAAAGAGTTTGGGCTTAGCACAGAAGATGTTGGGAGACTTTTAGCCTTCAAGCCACACCTCATGGGGTGCAGTATCGAAGAAAGATGGAAGCCTCTGGTCAAATATTTCTACTACCTAGGAATCTCCAAAGAAGGAATGAAAAGAATCCTTGTCGTGAAACCAATTCTTTACTGCATTGATTTGGAGAAGACAATTGCACCAAAGGTATTTTATATGAACTTTTTGTTAGATACTATGAACTACAAGCAGCAGATTACATTAACTCAGCTTCTCTTGTGCTTTTTAAAGGTTAGATTTTTCCAGGACATGGGTATTCCTAACGAGGCAATTGGAAACATGTTAGTGAAGTTTCCTTCTTTACTAACCAATAGCCTCTACAAGAAAATCAGACCAGTGGTTAGTATTATTATAACATTCTTTTTATAAAAACCAAAGATGGTCTATAGAATGTGATTCTGATATCTTTTAAGTTGGTCGTGCAGGTGATTTTTCTGTTGACCAGAGCTGGAGTGAGCCAGAAGGATATTGGTAAAGTTATAGCAATGGATCCAGCTCTACTTGGATGCAGCATAGGGGCGAAGCTAGAACCGAACATGAGATACTATGTATCGTTAGGGATCAGAATCCATCAACTAGGTGAAATGATTGCTGACTTCCCTATGCTGCTCAGATATAACGTTGATATACTACGTCCTAAATACAGCTACTTGCGAAGAACAATGATCCGTCCGCTTCAAGATCTCATTGAGTTTCCCAGGTAATAAACTTTACAGTGAAATAATATAATACAGCTTTGAAGTAATGATATGAAGTTCTGTAATACTTGAACAGATTCTTTAGCTACTCACTGGAGCGTCGGATAATCCCAAGGCACACCACTATGGTTGAGAACAGAGTTAACTTCAAGCTCAGGTTCATGTTGGCATGTACTGATGAAGAATTTAAGAGGAGAGTGAGAGACAAAGTGGAGAGAAGAGAAAGATTCGAAGCTGGTCTCGACTCTGAGGACTCTCAGCTGCTGGATGATACTATCTCCGATGAGGAGGAAGCCTCCTCAGACTCTCCGGAGGTAGATGAAGAATGAGCATAATTAGAACATGAGAGCTGTACATAATTTTTACACAATTTTTATAACAGAAAGATCGTCTGTATTAGTCTTTGATTAAATCTATTAAAACGAAAATATCTTTCATTCTTCAATGTCTTATAAAAAGAAGTTGATATATAATCTTTAAACTGTAAGTTGATATATAATCTTTAAACTGTTGATGATAAACGAGTCTAAAAAGTAAAATTGGCAGGATCAAAGATTGTGCATAGCACTTGGCATAACTGGATCAAAGAAACTGTAGCAACTGCGTAATCCAAGAGCTCACTCGATTCCAACGCGACAGATGGGATTCCGTTTGATGAGATCAAGATCCACCTGTAGTAAACCAATAACAATAAATAAACACAATGAGAACTACTATACTTCTTCGGTATGTTGTAGTATCAACACAGAGTAAGAACTTGTACCTTGTGTCCAAACAGATCACGGATGTTGTCAATGCCGTACAAGATCATTGTTGGCCTGTTTATGAAGCAAAATAACAAAGAGTCAGGCCAATGTTTCTGTGATGAAAAACGATGACACAGAACTCTATCATTCATTACCTTTCAAGAGAAAGACCCCACGCAATGACTCGAACATCCTCTGGGAGACCCATTGGCTGTAGCATTTCGGGTCTGAACATGCCAGAGTTTCCAATCTCTACCCATTTCTCTAGTCCTTCATGGTAGCTGATAAAAAGCAACAGACACAATATCTTTAGTGTCTTCTGTTTGCATATTTAGAGATGATGATTTGTTCGAATTTTACCTGAAAATCTCCATGCTTGGTTCAGTGTATGGGTTGTATGCCGGCTTGAAACGCAGCTTGGGCATCCCTGTAAACAAAACATAATCGTATCGTAAGTGACCCTGAAGTATCAAAAATAAAGAGCAAGCGGGAGAAGTAATAAGATAAATTCACCTAATCGAGAGAAGAACGCTTGTAATACACCAATGAGATCACCCAATGTCAGACCACGGTCACAGATCAAACCTGAGGAAAAGAGACGCAACCTTTTTTAGGAAATTTCGGTACAATTTTCATGATTCTGGAATTTCTCCAAATGTTACAAATCATTAGTTACCTTCAATCTGATGGAACTCTGCCAGATGGGTTCGGTCAACAGCCTCGTTTCTGAAGACACGGTCTATTGAAAAGTACTTCTTCGGAGTGAAAGGTCCCTACAAAAAGCGATCAAATGAGTATAGTGCACAGAAACAATATTTCACAGTTTGTAAACGCCTAGCCAAGTGTTACACAAAAAAAAAACACGAAATTTCAAAAACGTTTATATGCGTTCATGATTCTTTGAAATATATGCATATCGAGGATACACACATCTACAGACATGAAAATGCATTGGTCGGGAAACAAACAAAGCCTTGATTCCCAAAATCAACATTCTAGCCCATAGGTATTCACCAGTCAAAATAAACCAAGAATGGATTGAGAATTGGGAGGGAAAAGTGAAATTTAGCCAGACCTTTGCCAGTGCATAAAGCATCCTAGACGAGACTGCAGTTGTGTGTGTACGCAGAAGATTCTTGTTTGCTTCCTCTCTCTTCCAATCATAGTTATACCTTTACAATGGAAAAGTCCATGATGAGAAATTGAAAATTAGTTGAGCACTATCAGAGGTAGTAAGCATCAAAACAAGTTGTTACCCTCGTGATCCATAGCCACCAGACTCGTGGACTTGCTTCACCCTTTCAACATAATCTTCTGGTAATTCCCTTGTCGTAGAAGGAGCTACAATCAAATCATTCACATATTAAAACTAAAAGTTAGAATGCCGTCGAGCTGTCATAAACCTTAGCTGAAAGAGAATCTAAGCACTGAACCTTTCAGAAAGAACGTATCATGGGAGTCGCGAGCAGGATGCTGCTGAGGCTGGAACAGTGCATCGAAATTCCAGAAGCTACATTGCAGAGGAAGAAGTTTGTGATCAACCAATGAACATAAAAGATATCCAAACATCATTTCTGAATAACTAGATCGATCGTGAAAAAGGTTGATAGGTTTGCATTAGGTGCTTTAGTAGATAGTACCAAAAGAGTTATGATTATACCTGCTCTCCACAAAGTTGTTTGTTGGCATCTCTTCAAATCTGTGACCACAATGTTAAAAATCACTATCCCACGGTGGTAGAGAAAAAATTTAAGAAATAGTAGTAAAATGGTAAAAGACGGACTCACCCCATCTGACAAAATATGTCTTTGAACTGCTTCCGCACCTGAAACGCACAAGAATAAGAAAATTAATTAATAGGCTAATGAAAAGCAATGGTTACTCCAAATTTTTGCAACAGAAAAGTAAACTACATTTCAGTATGAGTTATACAAAACACACATTGCGCTTGAAGTAAATGATTTCAACAACTCGTGTTACGTTTGAGTACCTTAAGAAGGGGATGGAGATGCCCTGCATCAAGAGGTTGTCCCTTAGCATTGAAGTTATACTCCTTGAATTCCATCTCTTTCCAGCTGCATGTGAGGATAATTGGGTCAACAACATAATTAACAGGTCGAAAAAGAAACATTAGGATTAGTACTCACTTCTGCAGATTTTCACGAGTCAAGTCAGTAGCGAAAATCTTCCTTTTGGGAGCATAACTGGGACCTTTCTTCACATCAGAATATCCCGTCCATCCCCTAAGCAAAAAGGGGGTAAGCGTTAAAATAATGTCCCCCCAAAAGAAAACAAATTTACAAAAGAAAAGCGCAGGTAGTTACTGTGTTACTATGAGTTTCCTGGTTTTGAGAGAGTTGAGGCTTTCTTGGTCAAGCTCCTGAAAGCGAGAAAGGCCAACTTAGTTTCATAAACTATAAAGCTTAGCTTAGAATTCCACATAATAGTGTTCTGAAATAAGATGATAAACAAACCAGTCCTTGCTGTATTAGTAAAAGAGACTCCTTCACTTTATCTTCAACATGTTGAACCTACAACAAACGAAGAGTAACAAACTCAACTCATTGGATGAATCAACACAACAGAAACCAAGCCAATTCACAATTCAATACCTTCCTGGAAACTTGTTTTCCCATTGCAACCCACTTCTTTTTAGCAGCTTGCGTGCTTCCAATTTTGAATACAGAAGCATCCAGCTTTTTCTGAAACAAAACGAGAATCTTATAGACACCAGATAAAATAATATTAAAAAGAATCATACAAGCATTAGTAATCAATCACACCTCGAGATCATCCTTGGATATGCTACCTTCCTCAGGAACAGCCGAGAAAAAGTGAAACTCCGGCGACCCCTCCGCCGCGTACTTCTTCCCTTCATCAGTCAAAACCAACGTTTCCCGTTTCAGCTCCTGCACATCAGTACATTGCAGCAATGATTATACATTAATCAGCAAACCCCCACAACGCATAGATCGGTGTGTACCTTAGCTTCGATGTAGCGAAAACCTTGTAAGCTCTTGATGACGTTTTTGACCTCTTCGTGGTCGAGGTTGAGCTCCGCGGCGAATTTACCGGAATCTGGGATTGATTCGTTGTTCTGCAGGAACCCTAGAATCGCCGCCTCCGCCATCTTAGCCGCGTATTGTTAGTTGTTACACAGAGCTCCGAGTGAAGTTTCAGACTTTTCCTTAGAAGAAACGATTTTCATTGCTGCTCGTTTAAATGGGCCGATATAACAGGCCCGGCCCATCTTTGAAGTATGAAATCAATTTTTCTGCACTTTCACTCGAAAACGACGGCGTTTGTGTACGGTTCTCGGTCTACGCCTATTTGCATGGGTAATGCCACATGGCACATGCAGAAGTTCGGCACTTAACGAGTTTCTTTTCTTTACATCACCAAAACAGAATACGAAAAGAAGAAAAAAAACAGCAAACAAAGAAACAGAGAAAAGGAAACAGATCGGTAGAGGAAGAAGATGGAGCACTTGTCCTCCATTGCCAACGACGTCGTTCTTAGATGTTCACAGTATATTTTTCTTCTCTCTCTGTCTATTTATATAGATATTTGTCGATCTATGTTTTGATTAATAGAAGGTTAAGGATTGTTGACGCTGAAATTAAAGTGTAGAACGCAAAATAGTTTTAATTTTCGTTTCCTTGGTGGTTACGGCAAAATCATTACAAACTTAGCTTAAACTGATGATTCCTAACCGGTTTATTTCGGAATAGTGATTGCGGTTTGTGATTGGTGCTGTAGGGAACTAGGTTCAACCATAGATGAAATCGTGGAAGAGTTTGATCATGTCAATGGAAGCCTGCCGAAGGTACTTACTCGAGGAAGTTTGTGAGGTTCTGCAACTCAAAGGCGATGAATAGGGTTTGTCAAAACATACCAGAGAGGATCAAAGATGGTTCTTTTACCCGTCTCACGTTCGATATGATGCTTGCGTGGCAACAACCTGATGTTAATGACAATGAGTCTGATTTGGTGCCTAAGTCTTCAAACATTGAGACTTGATGATCACTTAGAGCAGCATTATCGCATGGTTTTAGGGGGGTTTTTACCCAAAAAGTAGAGCGTGGGCCACCACAAAAAGAAAGAAACGAGTTGCAAAAATCGCAGGATAAGAAACGTTTGTTCATGGTTTTTTTACTGTTTGGACACGTGGCGACCATTATGATAGATTTACTTTTCTTTTTTAATCAGATAAAATAAATAAAATAAATAAGAAACCCAATTAGAGTTTGTGGGATAAAGATGCTCTTAGTTTCTTAGATTTTGGAGTTTTGTTAAATGCATGTTGACTTTATTACTTGTGTTTAAAGGAAGCAATAGGTAAGTAGAGTGAAGATAAGAGGATTCAAGCTACCTTGTCCCCAGAGCAAGATGACATCTCTCTGTTTTATTCAGATATAATGCCGCTTTTAGTAAGCAAATTTATTGTGTTGTTAAAGCTGTGAAACTAATCAAATCCTATTTAAATAATAATAACACCTCAACTTTATTTCATGTGCATTGGTTATAGGCTGATCATGAACCAAGTGTGGGTGAAGATGCATTTGTCTATTTGGCCTCACTCATTCCTCTCCCTGCTGATATCATCAACGGAAGATACACTTTTGAGACTCTAACCGCTCCTACCGGCCACTAACTTCATTTCCCAGCTTATGAAATGTTTGTCAAAGAAATTCACAAGTAACTATTCTTAATTATATGTATTTTAGTTGGTTTTTAGGCTCAATATAAATCATGTATTATTTGCTTTATTGTATCAACTCTATTTATGTATATCTTCAAGGTGTATGAAGTATTTGCAAAAACAAACGAAGCCTAAAGGGGTCGATTTAGCGGATGATGAAATTATATTGCACGTAGAAGGAACAATGGCTTCACAGAGAGTGGTTCGCCACATTAAAAAAAAACAAGCTGGCCAGGTTTGGTTTTCATGCGCTATTTCATTTAGAGGCATGGGTACTAATTTCTTAACAGAATGTCTTGACTTTTGTAGGTAGACTTACTTTGACAAACTATGGGTTATACTTCGAAGCCGCAGGAATTATAAACTATGAAGATGCTCTTAAGGTAGATCTTACCAAAGACGGTGGCAGTTCTGCAAAGCCTATTTCCACTGGTCCATGGGGTGCCCCACTTCTTGACAAGGCCATTGTCTATGACTCTCCCGATTTGTATGTATTCCTGCATATGGATTATATTCCTTGCTTAACATTGTTATTGCAAACTAGTTATATTGATTCACTCTGAATGTTCCCTTCTGATTTACTTTAGAACACTCAACGTGAACCGTTTTACAAGATTATGATAGTTGATATTTGACTACATCACGTCAAGGCATAATTACTCTCAACTCTTTTTTTGTTTCAGAAAATATTTATTTGTGGGAATTAGTAGGCTTTTAAATTTTTGCCTCATTTGTGTAATGTTTATGGCTTGTAACATGTTTACCTTTGTGATACATTTTAGTAAGGATGGAATTGTCTTAGAGTTTCCGGAGATGACAAGCTCAACGAGACGAGATCATTGGCTTATGCTTGTAAAGGAGATAACATTAATGCACCAGTTCTTGAAGAAATACAATGTTGAATCTCCCTTGCAAGCATGGGAAATTCTTTCGAGAACAATCTTGGGAGTCATACGGTTGCATGCAGCTCGTGAAATGCTGAGAATTTCTCCACCGGATCCGAAAAAGTTTTTAATATTCAGTTTATTTGAGGAAGTTCCTAAGGGAGACTTTGTACTAGAAGAGCTCGCAGAGATTAGTCAAAAGGTGGGTACTGCTAAAACCCCGTGTAGTTCTAGCTCCATATTGAGGAATATGAACATGGAACAGCTTGGTAACATATTAAAAGAAGCGGAAGAAGATAAGTGTAAGGAGAAGGGGAAAGTGATTGATAAAGAAGAAATGCTTGTATCCCTTGAAAGTGCAGTGAATCAGACTAGAGAAGAGGGAAAGGAGATTGAAAAGGCTAAAGCTACCACAACGGAACTCGAAGAAGAAGGGATTACTGAAAGTGTAGCAGTTCTTATGGTAAAAACATTCTTCTGATGGGTTTAAAAATCAATAGTCTCGAGTGCAATATTATGCATGGATGAAAAAGATCATCTAGACAATATTAACGAGAATCTTGCAGGAGCTGATGAGGCCAATGCAAGACGCATTGCCATGGTTCCAAGAAGTGCTTAATTGGGAAAGGCCTTCTCGTACGCTTTTTGTTCTTTCTATTACCATTTTAATCGTCTACAAGTGAGTTTAAAGTATCACATGATCAAGAAGAGTAATTTGATACTAGTAATCAAGAAATTAAATGCATGGTTCAGGGAGTGGGTCGGCAAGGCTATAGCTGCTTGCTTAGTATGGATGGTGGTTAGAATGGCTCAGGCTAGACAAATGAAGCTACACACAAAAAGTGAGGATGCGGTAAAAGTGAGCACCGAATCCGACCAAACAATGACTGAAAGCATTGTGTCGGCTCAATATGGCTTAATAAGACTTCACCAGTTAATACAGCATGTCAACATCACCATCATGAAGTTGCGATCCATATATGCTAGCAAGGTAACTACTAAATATGTAAATTTGATATATTTTGTTGTTGTTTCGAAAATGTGTTCTTACACTCAGATCATAGCATGCAAGCATGGTGATGGCGTCGATTTTAGCCTTGGCAATCTTTTTTGCGGTGGTGCCGTTCAAGTTGGTCATCATGTTTGGTACAATATATTGCTTTGTAATGACATCGAGTGTCGGGAGATACATGAGCAACGATCAGAGTAACCGGAGAATGAAAGAGTGGTGGGATTCCATACCCATTGTTCCCGTTCGTGTCCTTAACTCTGCTTCCAAGTAGTTCACTATTAATGTGTTATTATTAACTTATTAGTTACTAGTATTAGCCCATGTGCTAACGCATGGGTTACTTTCATTATTTTCCAAATTATCTGATCATAAGTTATAATGATCCAAAGCTTAAAAATAAATTTTTATTTTAGTCATATTTTCTAAACCTAGATAACACAAAACTATAATTTAATATATTAAAAACATACTACAATACGTCATAGAATACAAAACATTATATAAATTTCGAACAAGGTTCATATTGTTTACACAATATCTAACAACACATATACAAATTACTAGCTCATGCGTATTTGAAATAAAATTATAGACCCATCTATCCATCTAAACGTAGATTATGAAGGATGCAATCATACCAACGCTAATGCACCAATCCCATCAGAGTTGTGCAGTTAATCGTGTTTGAGCAAAAATACTAATAAGATATATGAGTGACTTTCCAAAAAATCTTTGTATTGCACTCCTTTTAAAAAATGTTTTAAAAAAAGATTATTAATTATTTTGACAATCTTACGTGTCATTATATTAAGAATGCGTCCAATTTTGGTATGAGAAGATAAGTTTTTTTTTTTTTTTTCCGTCAAATTGAAGTTTTCATTAAAAGGCCTGAAAGCCCAACAAACACATCACAAAGGCCAAGAAAACGGCCCAAAACAAACGCAAATAACAAACCGGGCCCAAGGCCCACCTACGACCCGTTCAACCCGAAGAGACCCCGCCGCCGCGCGGACACACGCTACGGCTCAGACGTCGACTCCCTTCGGGACATCACCAGGTAAACCAACCGTCGATTCACCGGGGAGAATCGGAAACCACTCAATCCACCCATCACCACCGCAAACGCCTTCCACTCCGGTGAAAACTAAACTCGAAGAGCGTCAATCGAGGGATCGAGATCTCATCCGACGCCGTTTAAACCCATCACCGAGATAGAAGCTTCGCGCGACCCAACACAGTTAACCGAGGTCGAGCTTCGATCACCCTCCTACGAGATCTCCACCCACCCAAACAAACCAGAACCTTAAAACTAAGAAAAAGAGAGAACAAACCCTAAAAAAGAAACCTAGGGATCAAAGGCGGCGAGGCAAAGCAGCGAAACGCTTTCACCCCCCGAGATCTAGACCGACGACGACAGAGCTACGGTAGCCTCTACCTCGCGGGGACAGGAACCGGCGTCGACGGAGCTGAAGGAGCCTCCGCCTCCCGGAGACAAAACCAAATAACCGAACGAGAAACCTCACCGCGCCTTCCTCACCCTGACCGCGCCCTTGCACCAGAGACCGATCCGCCATGGACGGCCATTTCCAGAGCTCAAGCAAGGCGGCTAGAAGAGGAGACGAAACCGAGGCTGAAAACGACAGCTTTACTGGTGGCTGGAGGGCTCCGGTGACGGCACGCGCGCTAACGCGCCGCCAGTCACCGGACCCGATAACAGATCTGCTTTCTCTCTCTTAAACTCTCTCTCTCTCTCAGATTCTTCCTTCGAGAAGATAAGTTACCTAAATAAAATATATGGAATCCCTAGTTTCTTTATAAAATGGTTGTCCAAACAAAAAGATTTTTTTATATTTTTTAAAAGATTTTCTTCCTTAAATTACTGATGGAAGCGTTGAAAAAAAAAAGTTACTGATGGAAGCAAAAATGTATTAAGTGTCCACCATATATCCCCCAAGCAGCTTCTTTATTCAGACAAAAAAAACAAACAGAAAACCAATCGCTCACAGTGACAGTCTGACAGAGAGACGAAAAATAATATGGCGAAATCTTCCGATCAAAACAAAGCATTTGGATGGGCGGCTAACGACAAATCTGGTGTTCTTTCTCCATTTCATTTCTCTAGAAGGTTTATTGCTCTTCTTTTCTCCCATTTGTAGAGAGAGAGAAAGACATATTCAAGTTTTGCTCGTTGTGATTGATGATGATGTATAACATGTCTTTGTTTTGGTGTTGCATATTTGTAGAGAGAATGGTGACAACGATGTAACAGTGAAGATATTGTTTTGTGGTGTTTGCCACTCTGATCTTCATACCATCAAGAACGATTGGGGATTCTCTCATTACCCTATCATTCCCGGGTATCCACACAAATACTCTCTCGACCAGTTACTTGTTACCATTTCTTATAATCATTGCAAAATATATAATTCATTATGGTAGTTGCAGCGATTACTAGGGTTAAGAATATCCGAATTTATATGTTATCAACGGCGTTTTAAGAAAATGTTCGTATATTGTGGTGAATTTGCTTCTTCTTTTTTTATAATAAGATAAGATTGAATCATGGATAGCCATACACCATATAGAGATATTTTACGGTTTATTCATGGCCAGAATATTCTTAATCTTATGCCTTTCTAGGAGATCTTTATTCCCATTGTGGGATATCTTGGTGAATAGGGAATACAAATTAAAAACCTGGAGATTTTTTTAGAGCATTTGCGGTGGGAGATACTCCTACAGTTTTTCATCTATAAAGAAATAATAAAAAGATGAAAAAGATGAAAAGTAAGAGAAGTATCACTTGAGAATTCATGAGATACTCCTCAAATATGTATCATTTCTCTCTTTTCTTTTACCATTAAAATTGATGTAGATAATTAAGTTGTATTAATACTTGAGAGTTCGTTTTTTAGATTCCTTCTTTAAAAAACTATAGGATGAAATTTAAGTTATTTTTTTATGCGTACTTAAAAAACTGAAGTTCGAATGTATTTTCTATTTTTGCTAGGCATGAAATCGTTGGAATAGCAACAACAGTTGGTAAGAACGTAACAAAGTTCAAAGAAGGAGACCGAGTAGGAGTAGGAGTAATAATCGGGTCATGCCAATCATGTGAATCATGTAACCAAGACTTAGAAAACTACTGTCCTCAACTCGTATACACATACAACTCTCGTTCCTTTGACGGAACAAGAAACCAAGGTGGCTATTCCGACAAAATCGTTGTCGACCAACGCTTTGTCCTAAGCTTCCCCGATGGTTTACCGAGTGATTCCGGCGCGCCGCTGCTCTGTGCTGGGATCACTGTGTATAGTCCAATGAAATATTATGGTATGACTGAAGAAAAAGGGAAACATTTAGGTGTAAGTGGACTTGGTGGGCTTGGTCATATCGCTGTGAAGATTGGCAAAGCCTTTGGTTTAAAAGTTACCGTGATTAGTAGGTCACCTGATAAAGAGAGTGAAGCAATTGATCGACTCGGTGCTGACTCGTTTCTCGTCACAACGGATGCTCAAAAGATGAAGGATGCAATTGGGACTATGGATTTCGTGTTGGACACGGTATCAGCAGAACATTCTCTGTTACCCTTGTTCAGTTTGCTTAAAGTGAATGGAAAGCTTGTGGCTTTAGGGTTACCAGAGAAACCACTTGAGTTACCAATCTTCCCTCTTGTTCTCGGTAAAGAAACAGATGATGACTCTTCCTTATAAGTTGTGGTTTTATGTTTAGCGTTTTGTGCAAGTAACTGTTAGGGTTTTGGTTTTACAGGAAGGAAAATGGTGGGAGGGAGTCAGATTGGAGGGATGAAGGAGACACAAGAGATGCTTGACTTCTGTGCCAAGCATAATATCGTTGCGGATATTGAGCTCATAAAGATGAGCAATATCAACTCTGCAATGGACCGCTTGGCTAAATCTGATGTCAGGTACCGGTTCGTGATCGACGTGGCCAATTCCATCAATTCTGCTTGAGTCATTAGCTGAGACTAAAGAACGTGATTCTTTTTTTTTTGATAAAGAAAAGAATGGACGTGATTCTTTTGGTGCTTTAATTTCTTTTCTTTTCTTTTCTTACATCTATGGCGATGTAATGAATAAAGCAAAAGATTCCGAGATTCTTATATCACAGGATCTAACTTCTGATATTTTAATCTAACTTTTACCTTATCATTTAACATTTTTTTTCGAAATATTAAAAAGATTCATGAAAAGACAGCATCTATATGGATTTGTATTTCTTTTTTTTTTTTTTTGACAATTTGGATTTGCAGTTTTAATGGAGACGTGGTTTTAGTAAAAACAACGCAATCGAAAAGGAGAATCCATTATTCCATTAAAATCTTAAGGAGACTCCCTTAGTCCTCATTACATGATATTATTTTGCATACATCAAAGTTTTACAGGGGAAGGAGCCGGAGTTGAACCACCGTGGTTTGGAGACTGACAGAAGCCACGGAGGACGTTGGTTTCCTCAGACGTAAAGCCGAGAGAAGTTAGCATCGACGGCCAACAATTTATGGTGATGACGTCGACGGCGTGACAGCAACCGTCGCCGAGTTTGGTCTCGCCGTTGAGAAAGAAGAGAACTATTTCGTTGGTGCATGATTTCAGCTCGTAGAGAGCATCCCAACACTCCATTAGTCCTCCTCCGTTGAGCCTTGCCGCTATGTTGGTGGGATCTGCCGTCGCCGGGAGTGTCCTGCCGGAGATGTTGACGAGGAGGAGGAGAGCTATGGTGGCGAAGAGGGAGAAACAAGTGTTAGAAGCCATTTTTCTCTTTTTTTTGGGATTTGTGTTTGAGGTGATGATTGGGTTATGAGAGTTCTAAGTTTTATAGTGTGGTTTTGGATGGACTTGAAGGTCAGTGGTGATTTAAGAGTACTTAAGAGTTGGATTAATGGGAGGGATGTGAAAGGATTAGCGGTAAATGATTTTTTACGTACTTAATATCAGTTATGAGTTTACTTGAGAGCATTGATAGTGAAAACGTATAAAACATTGGCTTAGTGACTATGCGTAACGGTCCTAGTGGAGACGACGAAGGGTTGACGTCATGTTATAAAACAGGTGAGCAAAGAGAAGTACATTCGAACTTAGGTTTTGTTCCGTATAGGTAAAGATAACATCTATGGAAAATAAGACTTAGGGCATCTCCAACCCTACTCCATTTTTGACTCTAATTAAACTCAATTATGGAGTAAAATCTTTTTCAACCCAACTCTATATTCAACTCCAAAATAGAGTAATAGATAGGGTTACTAACTTTTAATATTTATGAAATGGTCATTTTAATCTTTAATGTTTTTATTTCATACTTAAAACAATATAATAACATGAAAATACTCCGCAAAAGATTACTTTATAGTTTACATAAAATATGCATAAACTCATAAAAGTCAAAACTAAGAATAAATAATATAAAATAAATATAATATAATATAAATAAATAATTTAATAATTAATTCGGTAAATTGTTTTCGAAACTACCAAAATCGGTGAAGTATTATTCAAACGGAAAAGATGAGGTTTTTAATCTTGTCGGTCAAAATTTTGATTTATAACATTTGTACTTGTTGAACTTGGTATATACACAAACAATAAGACCCAATACATAATTCAAATTACAAAACAAAACTTTGTTTTTTCTTATCTTCTTTTAATGCATATAAATATTTTTGAATTGGAAAAATTCCAGATGATAAAATCTGCACGAATTGAAATTGGAAGATAATCTCTAGTTGTATTTTAATGATAAATATTTAATTTAAATAAAATATATTATTATGGAAATTTTGTAAACATAAAATAGTTGGGTTAATTGCTAAATTTTTATAAGTTGAATGTACTAGTAACAATTATTAACTAAATAAAAAAAGAAATATTTTGTTTGGAGTAAAAAAATGGAGTAATACATTGGAGTAAAACCCAACTCCATTTTGGAGTTACACCATTTTGGAGTTACACCAATTTGGAGTAAAATTTGGAGTAATACATTGGAGATGCTCTTAGCATGAGTAAAATCACTGACTTAGTTTCAATATCAATAATTTCCTTTGGAATGTGTAACTTTTCTGTTTCTGAAAAAATAAAATACATATTTTATTTTCGAGTTTTCCATTTTATAACTATATTTAAAAAAGTTCTATTTAATTGTTCAATTCTACTGATTAATTTGCGCCTTCTAGTGGATTGTTTCTAATAAATAAATACAATTCACAGTATTTATAAAAGAAAAAAAATACAATTCGCAGTATGTTGATGAAAAAACTCTTATTCCTCTCCCACTCGCCCCACAAGAAATCATATTTACTCACAAGCAAACCTGATATTTTCATAACCACAGTATCATCACACCTATAAATTCATTCAATTAATAGGTCTTATTGAAATTCAGTAACGGTCTTAATGGGAACGGAAGAAACAAGTACAGGGTCAGTTTCTAATAATAAGTAGTTATATCAAAACCTATACCACCAAAGTGGCTGTAGTTTAGTGGTAAGAATTCCACGTTGTGGCCGTGGAGACCTGGGCTCGAATCCCAGCAGCCACACATATTTTGTTTAAAAAACTTTTGGTCTTTTTTGTTTCTCGGAGTGTGACTCAACGTAAGCCTTTATAGCCCAGAGCCAATTATCAGTGGTCCGTAGTCCGTACACTTACGTCTCTTTTTTTTGAACTTTAATTATTTGTAATAGTTACTGCCATAAAATATGAAAACTGGGATGATATTTTAAATTATGAAAATTGGAGATGATAATTTAAACGAAAAAATACATTTCCATGTTTTTCCAAACGAGTTTAAATTAAATAGTATGTATAGTAGTTATATATAATAGTCATGACTCACGAGACAGAAAAATATAATAATATACTGGTATTTTTTTCCTAACCAGAAATTTAATGGCTACGAAAGCTTTTGTAAATTTCACATAGACTTATACTTGAACATACAGAATTGCAACACGTGGACAAGGGCAATTGGGACCCACTTAGGTGACGACATCATATTTAGAATCGGAATGGCTTACGTGGAAACGCACCAGAATCGTGTAGTAGAAGTCAAACGCATCTATTGCTCTAAGATCAAAAGTAAACCTCATCGAAGAAGTAACATAGGAAGCGCACAACCGTTGGATCAACAAGACAAAAAAACTTAACGAGGAGAATAAACTTTCGACGGATCAGATTACAAGAGATATGATCCACACGGTTGCAGCCTTGCAGGTGATCACCTCACTCTTTAGCTTAAAATTAAATAACTCGAGAAGACACGTTCTTCTTCTTACGAAACCGACTTTGTAGTTTCTTCTTTTTTTCCATTGCACAAAACGAAAAAACGACAATATAACCAAAAAAAAGAAATTAAAAATAAATATAAATCGACTCGCGATTTATTTCTTTCTCATTAGGTTTCTTGTTTCAGATTTATTAATATTGGAACATGAACGATCCAATGAGAGAAACTGGATTTTCTGGAGAATCTGGCGAGATCGTCTTCTCGGAGACGGAGATGGCGGCGGCTGAACTGCTTATGCAGCTGAGCGAAGAAGAAACGGGGAGCTGTAGCAGCAGCACCGGCGCAGGAGGAATAGGAGAAGGAAGAGGACGCAAGAGAAGGCATGAAGATATTAGCTCGAGAATCGGAAACGAGCAAAATGACGGCGTAAAAGGGAATTTTGATCTTGCCATGAAGATGAAGAAGATGAAGGAAAAGAAGTTTCGATCTCTCGAGAGTATTTACAGAGCAACGAAGGAGATTAGGGGTTAATGGAAGAAAGATGATGGTTAATTACGTTTGTTAATCGTTTTTAGTAACCTGTTCAATGGGTTTTTTCGTGTGAATATGTATAGTGTGCTTTTTAATCTAACGTTGGAGCTTGAGAATTCGTGATGATAGTTTTTTGAAGCTTTTAAGATGTAAATTGTAAAAAGTAATGAGATGTTGTGAGATTGAGATACTTTTTTTTTCTTTACATATTGCAAACAATATACAAATTTACTTTGGAGTTTGGACGAACATGTTGTATATATTTGTAGTATACGGGGGTTTTCATGTATAGTTGTTGAAAGCTGTGTGTTGGATCTGATGGTACATTCAAAGTTTCCTATTTTGAAATTTCTACAACGTACGAATGATTTCGTTTTGAAGTTTGAGTTCCTTTGATGCGATATCTGAAAGTACTATTTTGAAATTAAAACATTGACGTAAACTTTAAAAACAAATATTTTATGACCGGTTATATAAGACTTGAATATACTTAGATTCACCATTCACCAGTATTATTTAACCGGGAATCTCACTGATAAAGTTTATAAAGTTTTTCAATCAAAACTTTCTTATATATTATGGTTTTGTAACTCTAGTCTCCAGAGTAACTAGAATACAATTCCAATCACTGATAACAAAATATATCTTGTTTGTACATGTAGCCATTGAAGCAAAGAAAAAAAACATGGTTTGATTCATAAAATGTGTACAAGTGAAACTAGCACAAACATTTTCTAAATACTTGTACGAGATTTGGTCTGAGGTTGAAAACCCTGTCGTTCATTAGACTTTGAAAACTCTATTCAACATGGAAATCAATTATCTTTGCTCGAATGTTAAATTTATATATATTTTGTAACAATTTAATAATCATGTTTATTTCGACAAATCAAATTTATTAATTCAGTAGAGCGTAATCTTGATACAAGAATGGAATTTACCAATGGTGTTTTGATAATCATGTTTAAACAAGAAAAAATACCTTTAGAAGTTTCAATTTTAAAATCGAGTTGGACCCCATTCGAAGTCACATAAACATATAAACTTGATGGGCCGGGTCCACGTTCAACTATAAATATATTTAAAATATTGTACGCGCCATTGAATAACAAAGCCCAATGATTTTTCTCAAAAGCTAGCGGGAAAAATCTCAAACATTTTCCCGGGAAATAAATAAAAGAGCGGACAAAAATAGACGAGGAAAAGGAAATCACAATATACCCTAATAGAAAAAGTTGGTACGGACATGGAAAACTGATCATAAGTTGGAGCTTTCTTTAGTTTCGTAATCACAATATACATCTGTAACAGAGCTTTGTTTAGTTTCGCATGCTATTCTTTATGACGTGAAACCAACCCAGAATATAACCAAAAAAATTTGGTCACATAAGTGAGGTTGAGGTCTAATTCATAACATTTTAAAGTTGGGTCTAACATAAACTTTTTTATTTAAATGTACCTCGAAATTCATTTATCACCATTATCAAAAACATGGGAGACCACGTTTCTGTCTAAACAAATCTCAAGTGTAATAAGCACAGAGAAAGTTAAACATCATTTGGTATTTCAAATCCATGGTGAGAGAGAGACCCCTTATTACTCGCCAAACCAAAAAACAGCAAAAGGGAACAAAGATCTTCCCTTCCACATGAGAGAGAGAGAGAGAGAGATCTTTCTTCTGCCTTCCTTGCAACAAATCTCAAATGATCATCAAATCTTACATAAAGTTACGGATGTCCAACGATTTCACGTCAGGCATTTCCTCATCCTTGAATTCCTCCCTGAACAAATCACAAGTTCCACAGTCGTGTGTTATAATAACAACATGATGAAGATCAAAGACACTTATAATGAGAACACAAGAAAGAAAGACTTACTTCTTTTTCTGAGACTCCATTGCTTCAAGAGCATCACTCTTCAGCTCATCCAGCTGTGCTTTGGCAATGCTTAGCTCCAAATTCTCCTCGTACTTGGGAAGATCTTCTTTCCTAATCCCAAGCCTGTTGTTCACAATTAACGAGATGGCAATTTCATTAGCTGATTTTATGTAAACCGAATATTTGTTCTAAGTTTTGCATTATGGGTGGTCGAAGAAGAGTGTGATGACGTGACGCACTTTTTGTTGCCTTTTTCGAATTCTGCAACCAAAAGATCCATTCCTTTCTTGTCGCTTCTCAAGAGAGGCTTCTTGATATCCTTTTCAACTTTCTCCAAAGCCTCGAACATCATGGCCTCAGCACCAAGTTCATCAGTAAGACCCCTCCTGCAACATATACATCACAGGCACAAGAATAACTCAAGACTGCTTTCAACACTTTTCAAATATTTTAAACAATAACATGAACAAGAGTGCCAAACTAAAAAAAATGGATAGGATAATGCAGTTCTGAAGACAAAAATTTGAACAATCACATTCAAGATACTACAGTGTGCTTTTCCTAATCAAAAGGGAAATGAGTTTACTGTCAGGCATTGAATTTATTGAAAGTAAGAAAAGCAACTTGACTGGTGAGGAAAACCATCCAAAAGGGGGGAATGCTTACCTGGTGCGGATGTCCTTCAACTTCAAGAGGTAAGCACGAGCATCTGGGATCTCTTTAGTCTCGTTCTCAATATCATATTTAATACGTTGAGATTCGGAGAACATGTCTGCCCTGCATACAAAGAAAACGCAAAACAAATTAGCAACAATACAACCGAGCAGAATAAGAAAACATCCAAGGAACGGTGACACGAGGCCTACTTTTGCCTGATGGTCTTCATGACATTTGCATACTGTTTAACAGCAGCTGGGTCCTCAGGAGCAAGGGTGATCTTTTCCTTACGGAGAATATCAACAGCAGCCTGAAACTTGTTTTTGATCTCCGTAAAGACGCCCTTCAACATCTCTATCAAAAGAAAGTGTAAAACTTTAAAGACAATAATTCGCAGATTTAAACAACACAACTAAATAGAAGAAGAAGTAAAGAGCTAATTCAACTTCTTGACAATATAACCCGCAGAACAACAACACTCCTAGCAATCATGGCCTCGGGGTTTCTTAAGATTATATCCCATTGACCAAAAAAAGTAGTCTTTTTCCAAGAACAATGCTCAGTTCTCTATCATCGAGTTAAAAAGAAATTGAGATTTTCTCAACTAAACAGTAACAGATAAACAAAAGAAAGCAACCAGAGATCCAGAAGCAACGAATTCAACCATGCGTGTCAAGGAAAAAGGAATCATAACGTTCTACACGAAACTACAAATCAAAATTAGATCACACTAACCGTCTCCCTTTAAATGAAAGAACAAGCAACGAATTCAACTACGCGTGTTAGAGAAAAGAAATCATAATATTTCTATTCATAAAATGAAATCAAAAATTAGATAACACGAACCATCTCCTTTAAAAGTAGGACGAGCAGCTTCCTTAGCAAAAGCGCGGACGGGAATAATAGCATTGTGCTGCTGCTGCAAAACGCCCAGACTCCCTTGTAGCTGCTGCCAATAACGATTAGTTAATATAAGTTTGCAGCTAATCAATCATATCTATCAGAAACGTATCGCTTCCGATGAGAAATCAAAACACACTACGAGCAGCAAAATAACATAGAAGAACCTCTCGATTCAAATCGAAACTATCCGATCGAGATTTTTCCAGATTATAACATCAAAATTGACGACAACACTAATCATCGGAGGAATCAATCAAACGGAAGAAGAAGATGATGATGATTAATACAATCGATGATTTAGAAGAGAGAGTGTGTAAACCTGCTTAGATCTGGAGAGGAAGCGAGAAGCGTAGGCCATTTTCTTCAAATCGAATCTAGGGTTTGTGCTGCTGCTGCTGTTGTTGTTGAGATCCCTATCTATCTATCTATCTGAGCGAAAGTAACACCAGGCGCTTGAGCTAGTTTTTTATTTTACGGAGACTCCTTGCTTCATTGTACACCGTTGATTACCTACTGATCAACGGTTCAGATTTACCCCAGTGTATGTGAGACGTTTTGAATTTATTTTTTACTATTTACTTTTGAGATTAACATTTTCTGAACAATTAATTTTGATATGAGATCAGACTGGGCTATTATCACACATCCTGGATCAAGGCCCATATGACTTTGGCCCAGTAAGGAGGGTTTAGGTTTCCATCAAACTTTGGATCTTTTGGCCAATAATAGGCGTTGACCAGCTGAATAAGCGTGGAGGCTTGTCATGGACCTCATGGTTTATATTTAATTTTATATGATTATTATTGAGCATATTTATGTTCAGTTTGTGCGATGCATGATCTCTCTTCTTTTTTTTGGGTTAGATATCTCACTAAATGAGTTATTAGATTGTATTTTGTATGATCAACATGTAATTCTCTATTCAAGTTTTTTCTTCCTTTCAATATAAGTATAGTTAAAGCTAATGGGCGATTTTTAAAGTTGTATTTAAGCAACTTGACATTTCGGTCAAGTTAGCTAGGTCCAGGCGTCACTCCATAGCTCACGAGAGAGAGAGAGAGAGAGAGAGAACGAGATTGATTGACTATATATAATTAAACCACCAACAACCAAACTACCAAAGTGTGTTTTACTTTTAAATGCCAAACATGAACGTAGGCTTAAGAAAAAGGAAAAAGAAAAAATCAATGGAACACATATACATATAGGTCGAAAAATACCAAATGATTTGTACTGTATGAACGTAATTATAAACACAAACTTGAAACATAAATTTTAAAAAACTTCTACACTAATCACAACACTCAGGTCGTTGCACGTATTAGTTCTTCGTTAATAAACCATGATGTAAACCGACATACAATTAAATAAAAATATTGAACACATAAGAGTTAATTTGGAGTAGATATTATTGATCAGACATGTTAATAAGCATGAATCAGCAAGAACAACGTCTTGACTGCCCCTCATGGATGTCTGCAAAAGATTCAGAAATAACTGGGATATATCTGCAAAATTCAAGGACAAAATAATCAAACATGAAACCTTATTAGAAAACTAAAAGAAAAACTAAAAGAGTCTATGAATCAAAGTTGATATAGAAACTCACATGTTTTGTTTAAGTTCACTGGAAAGAGTTTTCTGTGCAACACCCCAAAAAGCTTCATCCACATTAACATCTTCCTTTGCAGAGGTTTCATAGTACGGTATGTTTCCCTTTGCACCACACCATTCCATGGCTCTCATATCTGCAACCTGCATAAGTGAAATTAGGGTTTCTGATGGTGTCTAAAGAAGAGATTCATCAAGAATATATCGTCTTACAACTCGGTTGTTTCCGCCATCTACATCGGTTTTGTTCCCAATCAAAACAAAAGGAAACGTCTCAGGTTCCATAGGATTTGCCTGGGAAGCATCAGTAAACGGAATCAAATTGATCAAACTTTGGAAAACAAATACATAATAACTGTAACTTATCGGGCAAGAAATGAATGATTAGGGCAAAACCTGTTTGAGGAACTCAGAGTGCCAAGTATTGAGAGTTTCGAAAGATTTGAGATCGTTCACATCGTAGACAAGAACGCAACAATCAGCACCTCTATAGAAAGCGGCTCCTAGACTGTGAAATCTCTCTTGTCCGGCCGTATCCCATATCTAAAAAAAAATTAGAGTTTCATAAGATTTTTCTGCAGCTAAAAATGTTTAACTTGTGAAACACGTATGATTTTATAATTTTTACTTGTAAAGTGACAGATTTATCTTCAATATGAAGCTCCTTGGTTACAAAATCTGCTCCAATCGTGGCCTTATATTGCCGGTTAAACTTCTTGTACACGTATCTTAAGTCATAAATTAAGGTTTCTTACAAACACCGTATAAACATAGATCTAACTTAGGGCTTGAGCATAAAACAAACCAGTATTTAACGGAACTCAGACCAGTTTAGAAGTTTGAACGGTAAGATTTAAAGAGGATACTGGTATATTTAGACCTGTGGTAACCTCGACCTCTGCACCACCACCTGCGCAGCCACCTCCACGACATTCGATGACGACACGATCCAGAAACAACATCACCAAGCCGACAACTCGCTACAACCTGACAACAAATCTCCAAGAGGATCCTCACTGGATTCCAACAACATGGCAACAAGCAATGAGACATCCAAAATGGCGTGCTGCCATGCTTGCGGAATTCAACTCTCAGGTGAAGAATCATACATGGGACTTGGAAGCAGCTTGTGAAGGTATGAATATCGTTGGCTGCCACTGGATATTCACAATAAAATATCACCCGAATGGAGAGATAGATCGATACAAAGCCCGTCTTGTCGCAAAGGGCTATCATCAACAGCCTGGGGTTGACTATACAGACACATTCAGTCCGGTCATCAAGCCAACAACGATCCGGATAGTACTTGGGCTAGCGGTCAATAACTCCTGGCCTATACGACAGATTGATGTCAACACGGCTTTCTTACAAGGCCATCTTAAAGAAGAAGTCTTCATCTCTCAACCTCCAGGCTTTGTAGACAGAGACAACCCCACGAAAGTATGTCGACTACGGAAAGCGCTCTATGGGCTCAAACAGGCGCCTAGGGCGTGGTACTCTGAGTTACACAAGTTCCTTGTCGCAACAGGGTTCTACAACTCTCTCTCGGATACCTCGTTATTTATACTCAAACAGGGGAAGGAATTTGTCTATCTACTTGTCTATGTAGATGATATCTTGATCACGGGAACATCACCACAGCTGGTTCAACGGGTGATCGATACACTTGCAAGGAAATTCTCTATCAAGGATATGGGGAACTTGAGTTATTTTCTTGGCATTGAAGCGGTACGGACTAAGGATGGGTTACATCTGATGCAGCGCAAGTATGTGACTGATCTACTTACAAAGACCAACATGCTTCACTCAAAACCGGTTTCAACTCCTATGGCCTCTTCCCCGAAGCTTACACTGAAATCTGGCTCTCCACTCTCTGACCCTCGTGAATACAGACAGGTCGTTGGAAGCCTTCAGTACTTGTCTCTCACACGCCCGGACATTTCTTATGCGGTCAACAGATTATCCCAGTTCATGCACAGTCCCACAACATGTCATTGGCTTGCAGTCAAACGTCTTCTCCGTTATCTTTCGGGGACACTAAGTCATGGAATCTATCTCCGCAAACAAAGTCAAGCGCCGTTACATGCATTCTCGGACGCCGATTGGGCAGGAGACTCAGATGACTATGTCTCGACAAATGGATATATCGTCTACCTAGGCTCTCATCCTATTTCTTGGACGTCAAGGAAGCAGAAAGGCGTGGCGCGCTCGTCCACTGAAGCTGAATACAGAGCGGTCGCACACACATCTGCGGAACTACGCTGGATATGCTCCCTTCTCACGGAGCTTGGAGTAACACTCACGTCTCCGCCTACTGTGTATTGTGACAACATCGGAGCCACATATCTCTGTCAAAACCCAGTTTTTCACTCAAGAATGAAGCACATAGCCATTGACTATCACTTCGTACGCGGACAGATTCAAAATGGTATGCTGCGTGTTACTCATGTGTCTACACATGATCAACTAGCAGATGGTCTGACGAAGCCCCTAGCCAGGACTCCATTCCAACATCTCTGCAACAAGATTGGTGTCTCAAGAGTTCCACCATCTTGAGGGGGCGTATAAGGCAATATAGTATCATAGAAGGACTATTATGTAAATACATTAGAGTACATTATATACCCTAGCTTGTACTTGTATAAATACTCTGTATTAGTCTTAATAAAGTATTCATTCAGACCTAATACATTATAACTGGTTCATCAATGAAGTTTTGCCTACCCTGCATAAATAAAGATTCAGAAAAAGAGAGAAGTCTCGAGAATCTTGAAGAAAAGTCTGAGAAAATTATTACCCGCTATCTCCGAGGACAATGACTTTAAGCAATGTTCTGTTCTTCAAAGACTCCATTGTCGAGAAGCTCAAGGTTCTATGAGATACTTCTTTCTTTTGGTCTGCTGGAAAAGTTTCTTTTATGGTTTCTGGAAAGAGACAAAAACAAAGTCTACGAGATAGGTCTTTAATTTATGATCTTTCTTCTTCTGTCTTCTGAAAAAATAAAGAAAATTAGAAAAAGGGTTCTTTATCACGTGTTATGATATTGGTTGATGTGAAGAGAAACCATGTGAATCCTTTACCAACTAAAAGAAAATAGTTAGGCCAAGCCAGCGAATCCGAATCCGAATCTGAAAACCAAGTCCAACTCAATTATTACGAAAGTTATATAGATATGTTTAGTCTTTTAAATAATTTAATTTACAGGTAATAGACGACAAAAGTAAATCATGTAATTTACAGGAGAACTGAGTTGTCTTCTTCTGAACAATTTACATTAAATTTCCTATAGTTAGTCGCCAATTATTTTGATAAGCTCATGATCGGCAAAGTATAATTATTTTGAAGACACTAGCAGGAAGATATTTCAAACACGGCTTAGGCAGTGTAGTACGTTTTCAGGATAATCTACTCTATAGCGTTAATTGTGTTCTTTCTGAGTTGGAGTTGACTGGATACGTGATACGAAGTTGTGAACATTTTGCTATTTTAACAATATTTTAAAGGGGCAGCCTTTGATAAAAAAAAATAAAATAAAGGGGAAGTACCCCCCGTATCTTGTCTTAAACCCGAAATGAAACATATAGCTACATGAATTTAAAAACATAATTTGTAACCATTTGAAATGTGATCTATCAAAGTTTATTTTATGTATGCCCGTTGTTTTAAACATAAGTGGAAATATATGTATAAAAAAGTGGAAATATATGATAACATATTGCAGCTTTAAACCATAAATTTTAAATACTTTCATGTAGGGGTGGGCACTTTACCCGATATCCGAAGTGGCACCCGAACCCGATCCGAAAAATCCGAACCGAAATCCGAACCGAAGTAGCAAAATACCCGAACGGGTATTGAATTAGGAGAGATTGGATACCCGAACCCGAATGGATAATATCCGAACCCGAATGGATAATATCCGAACCCGAATGGATATCCGAAGATAACCGAACATATGTATAATTAACCTTATATTTCTAGTTTACATCTCTTATTTTATATAAAATATTTATATTAATACTACACATACTTTAAGTTCATATGATATACATGCAATTACGGAAAAAATGATTTGGTACTCACTTAAAAAGCATGTCAAGTTTTTTTTATTTCAAAAATTAACAAAAAGTTACATCCAAAATTTTAAAACAATAACTAAATTAATGCATTTTTAGTTTTAAAATGTTATGTTCAAATCTATTAACCATTTAATCTATTAAAAATAAAAAAAAGTTAAGTAAAATTTATATTCTTAAATACAAGAAATTTAAGAAATGAAAAATTTAATTTTTTTTCAAAATCTAAATATCCAAACCCGATCCGAAATAACCGAAACCGAACTAAAAATACCCGAACCCGACCCGAAGTATAGAAATACCCGAACGGGTCCTACACCTCTATACCGAAATACCCGAAAATCCGAAATATCCGACCCGAACCCGAACGGATACCCGAACGCCCACCCCTACTTTCATGTTAAGATATAGAAATATTATTTAAGGAAATGTCTGCATTAGTATTGACAAAAACGAAATTGTGAATGGCTTCTCTCCGTTTGTTCACAATTTCTATGGTTGGTTGTTCATAACTCTGTGACAAAAAAAAGTTGTTCATAACTCACTGAGTCATTGTGCACAGTTTTATATTAGTATCAGTTTTGAAAAGGTTGTTTGCTATGTGTAACAAACAGTCACTGCCTAGGTGTTACATCCAAAATCCTAACTGACTCAGGTGAGACAACTGGATGGTTATTTGCTAGGGGTCGTGAGTTGTGACAGTGGTTTCATGCTTAGTAATAATTCAGGTAGGTGCATATTGGGTGTTAAACGGGTCTTCAGATTCATGTAGTTTTCGGCTAAGATCCATCCTTACGAGTTTCACATTAGTAAACTATTAACTAAAATAGTCTGTCTATATACAAAAACAACTATCATACAAAATGATTTCCATCACACCATCCCAATTAAGTACATTACAAAATCAACACAACAATGTATATGCGGATACATGTGATGCGTGATTACGATGATGATATATACTATATATACACACATCTATATTCACAAACTTGTAAGTATGGTCATGGTCCTCATGGAGCGGAATGTGAATAACTATAATTATGTGTCTGGAAACACAAAGTGTTGAGAGAGGTAAGATCAAAGTCGTCTGAATCGCAATATACCACAGAAGGGCTTGGGTGGTTATGTCTCCCTTCATAGGTTGTCAATACATATTCCGGATTGCTCGTATCTCTCTCGATCTTCTTCTTCACGATGCAATTGGGGTTCGAACACTTGTGATAATGCCTGTTTGAAATAATAATTAACAGCAATCATTTAGTATAACTCTGTAAGATTCTATATGATTTGTAATGTAGTGTTTTGATTATAATCAGTTATACAAAACACATAGTGTGTTAATAAAAAATGTTAGCACAACGATAACAATATCGTGGTTTATATGTCCACTTGAAATCAAAGATAACATACAACAAAGAACTTAAGTTTGATATTCTCAAGTGTTAATTGTTATAAGCTTAGATCACAACTTGTGAGGAGTGGACATCAGATCAGAGCATATAAACATTTTTCAGTTAACAGAATTGATACTTGAAAAACTAATTAGTTTTAAGTAAAGGTCAATTAATTATTATAGTATATATATGCCTTACATATTGTATATATAGGACACATGTCCACATGAAAATATAACACCAACACACACCGATATATATATATATATATATATAACACATAGTGATCAAGTTGTCGACTAAACTTTAAATATAAAGCATGTACGAGCTAGTCAATAATCAGAAATAGTTATGAATCATTATGCATTCTAAACGAAGTTAGAACCAATGATTTACCTCGGAAATGGATTACCCCTTATTGGTTTCTTGCCGTACTTCCTCCATTTGTATCCGTCATCTAAAGCAATTTCTTTAACTGATTTCGTTTTAAACACGTGAATAACCTGATCATCTTTGTGTCTTTTCCTCTTCTTTTTCTCATCTTTGTCCCCTCTGCATAAAATTATCATAGTTTGAAACATATCACTGTTATTATAACATTCATCAACAACAAACCATATGCTAATGTATGAATATAAAAGTTGACTTACATTTCAAAGCTAATAGGTGAGGTAGCTAGGCTTGTTTGAAGCGGGCTTGTGACTTCTGTAGCCAGTAATTTCTCTGATGAAGTCCAACTCAAAGTGGGCGAGTGATCCCCGAGGCTGATTCCTTCCATGATCATCTGAAAAGCGTCATCATCATAATCATCGAATTTGAAAGTTTCACCGAAATCTGTGAAATTAGGGTTAATGTTTGAAGGGTAGATCATTTTCTTTGTTCAAAAGAATGGTGTATAGTGTTGTTGGCCCTGCTGAAGTTAAGAGGAGAGGGATCTTGTTAAGCAGATGTACTATTTATATATACATCAAGATAAAGGAAAAAAATATCACTAAAAGTCTATTTGCATTTGAATAAGCGATAAAATAACTTTCATAGCTACTTTAATACGTAGATTCGACGAACCTTCTTGGATGGAATAAGCTATAACGACAAGTAACTTTTTTTATTATTTTACCTCGGTGGGTCAGTACATTCGGTTGTTAAAAAAGTAACTTTTTTCATTATTTCACTTTTACACAAAAATCGTAATATTTGATTAATAACTAACAGAGCTTCTTTTTTTTTTTTTAAAGGGCTTACTTATTAAAGAGCTTTACATGCATCATGAAAGCCAAACTACATGTAGCAAATTGTAGTGAAGTTTATTTAACTTCGTAGTTGACAATTTCTTATAATTTTGTTTGGTGGACTGCGTCAAAACTAGTACGTATATATGGATTCTATGATGCAAACTGAAGATAACTTTGGGAATACATCTCGTGAGTCTTTCAAACTTTGGCCTACTCAAAATAGTGGCAACCGTTGTGTTATTATAACCATCGAAAATGATAGTATTTAATAAGATATCTTTTAGAGATTTTAACTTTTACAGATCTTATGCTTATAGGGCAAGTAGTTCCATTATTATCTTATTGTATTTTATTTATTTATTGTAAACATAGCCTTATAGGGCAAGTAGTCGTTTAAATCTGTTTTTTAATTATGGTCAAGCAGCAACCTTTGCATGCGTCGCCAAAGTAATATATAATCAAACACCAATCACATTTTAAAGAATATTAATAACTAAAATTGTTACCATCATTGATAATTTTGCTCTTTTTAGCCATTGGTTAACTATACAACTATCCTTTAACTAAAACTTTAAATGATAATAATTTATTTAAAAGCTTGTGAATGTGTAAAGTGCGACTTTCAACATTTTGAATTTATAATACAAATTTTGGATTTATATATTCCAGCAAACCAATGTCGAGCCGTAATAGTTGCAATATATCTTATTGCATGTTGAGATTTTAAGTGTAGGTTACTCACTAGTTACTTCGTCGCCTCTTTTTTAATATGGTATGAGGCAAATGACGTCAGTGAGATGACGTTCATCGGCTTACGTCGCCTCATTTTCCGTTTGCCGGAGCAAAATTAATAAATTTTAAGTAAAACGGAACCTGTCGTTGATAGGCGGAGTTGTGAAGGCACATGATCGATCAACGATGCTCGTGATCGCCACGTAGAAAGCCTGCTTTCTGGGACCCATATAATAGCATATTCCTCTTTTGTGATCTTTGTCCGAGAAACTTACAAGCGAAAGAGATTTGGATGCCTTTTAAATAAAATTAACGAACTTAAAAAAACCTCTGCCTCAAGTCTAATTACCTCACCATCAACTATGGTTGATTAAATTAATCACTCCTATTTTTTCTTAAGCTTTGGTTGAATTATTAAATATCTCAAAGGGTTGAGCCAATTCTTTGTGTTTTAGAAATATCCATGTTGGTACTCGGCAAAAAAAAAATCCATGTTGGACGTAGTCACGTTGACTCATTCGCTTTAAGTGTGAAATCCACATCCCCGAGTACTGATTGATTATGAAGAATGTTCTGAACTTATCATTAATATTTGATTATACCAGTGTAATTTTAGCAGAAAAGGTCTTGTACTTGAATAATACGGCCGGTTGGACGGACTATTCTTAGTTAAATGGCAATGTTGGGAGAATGGGTTTGATCTGCAGGTTTAAGCGAGCATGGAGTGGTGTTTTTGAGCTCTTCGAGATCAGGGTAAGCACCTTGCGGCTGGAGGAGGGAGTAAATCCCAGGAAGTGGTGATGCTGCCCCTTTCCATTAACCGGCTTAGAGGACGAGCGGTTAGGTTAGTTGAGCGCTATTAAGCTCCTGTGGTCTTGAGTTGTCCTGTCTGTACCAGATTTTGGGGTCAGTGTTTGCCCAGCCCGAACTTAGAGGGAGGTCCTTGAGCGGGCTTGTCTCTGTGTCTCAGAGGAAGGTATTGGTTCAGGCAATCAGATGAAACAACTTCCAGCCAGCATTGTGTCCCTTGATCTCTGGTTCTCGGTCTCCCCATCTGCCTACTTTTTTTATGTCCTTTTCACCCGTCTCTTAAGTTTGTATCGATCTTTGTTATCCTGTTCGCTCCAAGGCAGAACGGTTTCAAGCTCGATTGTCTTCTTGATTACATGTTTTTAACTTTTTTGCCGTGTAATCAAGCATAGAGGTCTACAGTTTGTTCTAACATCTTGTAAACTTCAAAGTTCATTTCGTAATGATATTTACCTTTTAGCAAAAAAAAAAAAAATGGCAATGTTGACCTATGAAAATGCTTCAAGAACACATGTGCGTGAAAATTGAAGGAATCATACAGGTTAGAAGAAGTCTTGGACCATTCAATACAATGATCAATATTAATTATAGACAAAATATTTAGTGAGAAAGCATATAACTTATAAGAGTCGTAAACGGACTTTATTGTGGATCACTTTGGGATGAATAGAAGTTTTGCCTCTATTTTTATCTTAATAATATGATAGGATTGGAAATAGAAATAGCTTAATTTAAGGATGTACTTTGGTGGAGCCACAGTGCAAAATTGTTGACTATGCAACTTCCACTAGTTGATAGAAAGAATCAGAACTCACATTAGTACTTGGTCAGCTAGGCAACTTTCACTTGCAATCCAACTGCAATAAGCAGCTCAATAATCTATAGCCTTATTAATTTTTGGATGTCAACCTTCCCAAACAGTGCATCACATCAATTGATAAGCTATGTTTCACTTTCTTGTGGTCTAGCCCATCTTTGAATCCCCACAATGCTAAGATTGTCTGGAAGATGTCTGCAAACGAAGAAGAGAGGTTTAGAACTAAGAAGTATTTTTATGTCTTAGGCCGTGTTTGGCCGAAAAAGGCTGAAATGGGCTGTCCATGTTTTCAATCGGTCGCATGAGGGTATTGTAGACTGGTTGCTGTGAGTTGTTGAAAATCTACGAACCTTCAACCACATCAACGAAGTGGTGTCTATGATCGATTGATTGGTTTACGAACTTGTTTCTTTTTTTTCATTTTTGCTTCAATTTCAATTAGTTTTGCCTATTTCCTAAAGATGTACCTAGAAAACTCCTAGAACATTACAAACACCAAAAGGACTCAAAAACCCAATAAAACTCAGTCTAAGATTTTAAAAATGGTTAAAAATCCCAATATAAGATATATCAACACTAAAAAAATCACTTGGATTTAAGCATGCATAAATAATCACCCATAAGGAAAAAAAAATTAGAAAAATATTAAAGTATCAAACTCAGTTCATTATTATAGATCAATCTCACCATGGAATAATAAAACTCTATACTTAGATATATGAAGATTAGCTTATATTGCCTTCAATAGCCAACATGTATGAAAATCGGGTTTGATAAATTCAAAAAATATAATTAACACTCGTTGGATAAAAGTCATTATTCTTCATCTTAGTCTTTTCAAGAATTTTAACAAATGATTTTTGGCGTGAAAATAAAACTAAAATCAGAAAATGTCGTTAATTAGGTTTCAATATAACTGAAGTCAATCCCTAAAATAACATCTAAATCAACCAAATTTTAGAATCCTTTTTACAACTTAAAAAGCTAGTTTGAAAACTATTCAAACATAAAAAATAATCAAAGTATAAAATGAAATACATAGATCCATTGTAAAATTATCAAAACGAATAAGCCGATTCATAATGTTCTTTAAACCTCACGAGAGGTTTAGAGATATTCTCCAAAATATAAAATCTAAAAATATGAATTTTATCTAAGAATAAGAATGCATGTCTAAAAAATAGTTGAAAATAATTATAATTTGGTTCATGGTCATGTTAAGTTGGGATGATTCTACGCTATCAAATGGAACTTCATACATGGTTTTTTTTGTTTGGGAAAATAGATCGGTCTATCTAGATGGGACTGGTTAATCCTTTTTCGCTCGGCCAGATTTCACCTTTTTAGGTTTGTGCCAGTCGATCCATATCTCGATTGGTAGATCATTTTTGGCTTCTAAATTTTCTAGACATGTTTTTTAAACTCGCTAGATGTACCAATTTTTAGTGAAATATGCATAATTTTTACCGCGCAACATTGGATTGACCTCATATCACTTTGACATGATCGTAAAATATTTGTTCGACACAAAACTTTTGATGCTTATGTGCAATCATGCATTTTTTATATTTTCTGCATCCAAATTGGTTAATATTCCTCCAAAACTTTTTAAAACTTCGATACACATATTTTGAATAGATAAAATACAAAAGTCCAAAAGTAGAACTCAATAAAACCCCAGTTTACCATCAGACGTGGTAGACCAGTTGGTTTGAACAAATGTGGCGATCGATGTTGCTCCTGGTCTAAAACCTGGTGGAAAAGTAGATTAAACATGTCTCAGTTTAAGGCCAAAAGATGGTTTTGGGCAGAGAGGGAGATTAAGACCATAAGGACCAACTCCTCCTGGAATAAGCGAAAAAAAAAAAGTTTATCAGGTCATGGATTTCACCATACGACTTTGCGTATTGCGTTTTCCTCATAGGTGTTATCTCTCATTCCTCTGATAGAGAGAATCATGTTGTATATTTGCTTATTAATTAAACAGGTTGTCGATGTAACAGGTGAAGTAGGATGGAATAGTGGGGACTTTACTATACCGCGTTGTGTTTCACTCTTTTCCCAATGCCGTGAAACTGTAGAAGATATATCTGATAATAAACATTGAATTCGATCATAATTTATATCCGAGATGTCGGTGACCATTGTATGCCAATCAATGGATAAAGTTGACCTGAGGATTAATATGACATTTAAACTAGATCATGTGACCCATTATCTAAACCTTACCATGGGTCCTCCAGCCCGTGTGTCCATATGCCATGAACCACACCATTGCTGGAGTTATATTCCCATTTCCCAACTACAAAAGTGGTCACTGGTACTAATTCTCACTCTTGTAGCCCTTATGCGTGAGGTGTATATGGATAATATATATTGGGTCTTTAAATGGCTTTACTTAAAAAAATAATAGGTCTACAAATTCCGCTTTTTCAAGAACGTATATATGATTTTATTGAAAAATAACAAATAGAAAATTATAGCAATTAAGGAGGAACTACGTTAAGCTGTTTTTTTAATTCTAATTATTATTGGAAACAATTTTTTATATCATTATATTTTGTGGGAACCAAAAATTTATATGATATCACTATAATATTATTTTTAATTTAATTTTAAAGCTTTATCAAATAACTTAATAAAACTTAATTTGTGCAAAATCCTTGTTTGCAAGATATGCAGTGCACCAATCCCATGTCGCCTAAAAGAAATTATTATTTGTCTCTCTCACCCATGTTTTAAAGTTTATATTGCATGTACAGAAACTTTGTTAACGTCTACCCTTCCTAAAAACTATAAATATACCAAAGAATCAAATCAAATGTCATGTCTCTCTATCTCTTGTAATCTTAGTAAGAAAAACAAAACTTTTGTTATACCAATGGCTTACATAGGCTTACTTGATGTCTTCATAGTTTTCCTTATCTTTATCCTTTTCCATTTCTTGATTCACAAGAAAACCCATAAACTCTTTCCTAGAAACTGGCCCGTTCTTGGGATGCTTCCTGGTGTGCTCGTCATGCTTCACAAGATCAATGGCTATCTTGTAGAAGTTCTCGAAGTCTCCAACTTAACCTTTGTATTCAAAGGCCCTTGGTTCTCTGGAATGAACATGTTGATCACTGCAGATCCTGAGAACGTTCAACACGTCTTCAGTTCCAACTTCTCTAATTACGACAAAGGATCAGAGTTCAAAGAGATGTTTGATTTTCTTGGAGAAGGAATCTTCACTGCTGACTCCAAACTCTGGGAGGAGATGAGGAGATCATCAATGGTCATGCTTAGCCATCAAGGGTTTCAAAGCTTCTCACTAAAGACCATTGCTAGTAAAATCAAGAACGGGCTTGTGCCAGTTCTTGATCATTTCGCAAAGGAGAATATGGTTTTCGATTTACAAGACGTGTTCCAGAGGTTAGCGTTCGATGTAACCCTAACTCTTGTAACGGGTTACGATTCTAACTCTCTTTCCATTGAAATGCCGAAGAACGAGTATGCAAAAGCTATGGATGATGCTGAAGAAGTGGTTGTGGTTAGGCATGTTAAGCCTATGTTCTTGTGGAAGCTTCAAAACTGGCTTGGACTCGGAGAAGAGAAGAAGATGACACAAGCTAATGCTGCTTTTGATAGATCTTGTGCAAAGTATATATCTGCAAAGAGAGAGGAGATTCATCAACACTCCATTATTGGAGAAAAAGCTCATGATGTGGATTTATTAAAATTCTATATGAATCTTGATACCACCAAGTATGAGCTCTTAAACCCTAAAGACGATAGCTTCCTCAAAGACATCATCAAGAGTTTCATGCTTGCTGGAAGAGACGCCATCGCAACAACTCTCACTTGGTTCTTCTGGCTTCTCTCCAAGAACCCTCAAGCTTTGACCAAGATTCGTCAAGAGATCAACACATATCTACCAAGATCCTCCGACAAGGGTTTTGATCAAGACAAGATAAGCAAGATGGTGTATCTACATGGTGCATTGTGTGAAGCATTAAGGCTATACGCTCCTATCCCGTTTGAGAGAAAGTCTCCCATTAAGCAAGATGTGCTTCCAAGTGGACACAAGGTGGATGCAAAGTGGAAGATCTTGTTCTCTGTATATGCCTTGGGGAGAATGAAAGCTGTATGGGGAGAGGACGCGTCTGAGTTTAAACCAGAGAGATGGATCTCTGAGAGAAATGGAGGCTTGAAACATGAACCATCTTTCAAGTTCTTTGTGTTTAACTCTGGTCCAAGAAATTGCTTGGGGAAAAAATTGTCTTTCTTGCAGATGAAGATAGTAGCTGCTGAGATCATACAAAACTATGATATCAAGGTCCTTGAAGGGCACAAGATCGAGCCAGCTTCTTCCATAGTTCTACACATGAAACATGGTCTCAAAGTCACAGTTACTAAGAGATGTTTGGTTTCATAAACTGAAATTACAATACGTGACCTGCTTGAGATCAATCATCCTCTATAGATTATTATATTATTTGAGAAGTAAATTCTCAAAGTATATAATTGATGTATGAATCTCTCATGCCTCCCACAAAAAATATTCACATATTATATATTGTAAACCGTGTATTAATTCATATCAAAATTCCATTTGTGTAATTCGAGAGTGAAGAGAAGTTCAAATTGTTTGCTTTTGATTCAAATTGAGTTAGTCATTCTTTACATGTCATGGAGAAGGATGGATATGGAGAAGTTTTATGGAGATAGTTTCTCACTATTAAAGACCCGATGGGCATTACCCATCATTTTCAATATATTTATAATCCATTGCTCCCACCGTATGACTTGTTGAAACTACACCGTCTTCATAGCGTTGTCCCCCATATAGGGGCATAAACATGTTCATACGTTAATAGGTGTCCATGAATCCTTGTAATATAGATGATCCCCTCGTTTTCGAGTCAACCGTTTCATATACACATAGTTACATACACAACCGATTCTCCCGTTTAACAAATGAATCTCTTTGGACCAAAATCAAAAACAGGTCTTGATAATCATTAGGGGATGTAGCTCATATGGTAGAGCGCTCGCTTTGCATGCGAGAGGCACAGGGTTCGATTCCCTGCATCTCCACTTCACTATTTTTATTACCAAAAAAACTCATTTGATAAACAATTTTTTTTTTCCGAATGTAATGTTTGTTTATCCATCCTGTCTCAGAAAAGATGTTACTGTTGAAAGAAGTTTGACTTTCACAATTTGGTTGATGACCACATGGTGCACCGGATGACCATATATATAATTTGGCTCATGGTCACATATATGAGTTACACTATTCCATAGGGCGCGGCGCATAGCATAGAGGAAACTGGATAGGAGCTGTATACTATACAAAGTTCTATCTTCTGTTGAAAGAAAGCAAAACCATAGATCTATACGTCCTCTGTCTCCTATTCTGTCAATGATTCTTTCATAGGAATTCTTTAAAAACAATGACCAATCTCTAATTTTCTTCTGATAAATCCAATTCTAAGAACACTAACTCCAGTCACAGATTATTTCTTATATTTTGATATAGAAGAACAAGTTACACAGACTTTCAATATCATCTTCATCAACCACCATGAAGAAATTATAATTGAAGATCAACAACAACTATAGTACGTATAGTATACTATTATAGACGACGTTTATACACTAATTATACATTTGTAGTGGTACTCAAGACGAAATCTATAAACAGATTTAGATTTCGTCGGACCAATCACTAGGCTTGGTGTCGTAGAACAACCCATCAACGATCTGATCGACCAACGAGTCAATAAACGAGTTGCAACTCACTGTAAAGATCCGCCCAACTCTCTTCCTCGAAATCGTTAGCCACGCGAACACCGCTGCGCATCCCATAGCTCCAAGTCCCGCTCCAATAGCTTCACTCAACCCTTCCACGTCAAGTTTCTTGAACAACGAGTTCCCCGTAACAACCTCCTCCGCCACAGTCGCCGCGAAAACGATCTGTCAAAAAAGGATACAAAAATTAGAGAGCTAAAACAGAGATGGACGCTTAGCCAAGTCTAATGAAACATTCGCTTTAGCCTTTCAAATTTTCTCAAGAAAATTACACATTTAGACCTCCAAAATATTTTTTAAATCTCCAAATTTTTTAAAAATTAATTAAAATATTTACTAAATCGTCTATAGGTTTGTTTTTTTTTACCATGGCGAGACGGCCGGAGATGGTTTCGAAGTCCTGACTCTTCTTCGAGCTCTCGATGTAATCAGTGAGCGTCTCAAAAAACGGCGACGCTAACTCGACCTCAGATCCTTCATCTCCGCCTCCGCCGCCGTCTTTTTTAGCGACAATCATCTCAGATCCGTAAGATCTCAGCGTGCAGAGCCTCGGCTGAAGCACGATCTTCCCGTTCTCGGCTAGATCGCCTCCTCTCGGTCGCTGCTGGATCTGGATCTGCTTAATAGGTTCCGAGGATTCGCATCTGGTAACAAGAGACGGTAGCTGGCAGCGGATCGCGCGCGTAGCCATAGCCATTGTTGATGATGATGATCCGAGGAATCTTTTGAGGAGGTGAAGTGAGAAGTGATGGGAAACAAAAAAAAGAAAGGAATCTGCATGGTGACTAAAGAGTACACGTCGTGTCGTTTATTGTGAGGTGTCTAGATATCGTTCGACGTGGTTCCCTTTTGCCTCAGTAACGTGCTTTTCAATCAAAAGTATTTAACGCATATAAATTCGATATTACTTGAGGGGATTTTTGAACTACGTGTCGTTTTGCTTTTATCCAGTTGCAGCTGAGTGAACCATATTCAATTCAATTTTCCCCTCTAGTTGTCTAGTTCAGTGGTCTTTTATTCCAAGGTCTAAAATACTTTTGTTTTTGTTCCTGAAATCACACTCTCACTAATATCTAAGAGCTAATTTATGTGTCAACAAAAAAAAGTTCTGGAAGCATTTTCATAAAATTTTCATAAGTATTTATCTGTATCTCTATCCTTTCATTTTATAGCGTTCAGTATCTTTATTTTATTCACTCTTTTTATCCATTCCTTTTTTAAAAAATATATTTTATATATTCTTTTCATATTTACAAGTGCATTAATTTAGCTTACCAAAAAGTACATAGACTTATATATAGATGAATATAGTGTACAATTTTGTGTTTCTTTATTATATTAACTAGGGGCGGTCCCGGGCTACGCCCGGGTTATGGTGTATGAAAATATTTGCAACACATTTTTTTTTAAATAAACAGTGTATGTTATATTGTAGACAAAAATTAATTAACACATCAGTTTGTTTGAGTAATATAATGTTTTGAAAGTTGTGCAAAATGAAAAATAACCTTAATATCTTTATAATTTAATTTTGTTATAAATTTCGTGTAGAAGCAAAATTGTCCTTATCATTATAAAGAGCAGATTTTAATGTCTTAGAACATAGAAGAAAAAACATAAATAAGACGGTGGACTTTTGATGAAGGGGATGGTGGTAGGGACGGAGTTTCCATGATGGGGAGCCTGAAATTTATTTTTAAATATATCAGTGCACATAGATTAGTATTAGTTATCAATTAATTAGAGAGTAGAGTAGGAAGACGTACTTGTAAGTAGTGAGGTAACCTTCATCACGAAAAGAGTTTTAGTTCTGATTCATTTTTGGTGGTACCTCGAGTGCTGCATAGTAGATAGATATGAATTATTAGATAAATAACCACTTCGATATCTTCCATTAGATTCTGAGTTTTGAGTTTGACTTACTCTCATGTGGGTGAAGGCGGTTGAAGATTTCTTTGTAGACTATGTTCTTCACTTTTTGTTTGTGTGAGTCTTCGCCTTTGATGATTTGTAGTCCTGCTTTGCTTGTTACACGTGATAGGGCCACGTACAGTTGACCATGTGAGAAGACAGGTCTAGGAAGGTATAGGATAACCTCTTTTAAGCTTTGGCCCTGGCTTTTGTTGATTGTCATTGCATAACACAATCTGATAGGGAACTGGCGTCGACGTAAAGTGAACGGTAGCTGTGTTTCCCCATGCAAGAGGACTACTCTTGGGATCAGAACTTCATTTCCAATGTGGGAACCAGTAATTATATCTGCCTTAAGCACCCTTTCGCCTATGTGGGTTAGGATCATACGGGTACCATTACATAATCCTTTTGTTTGGTTTATGTTTCGCAGAAGCATAATCGGGGCCCCAACTTTGAGAGTGAGTTTATGGGAAGGCAATCCTGGAAACTCCATCGAGTTGAGATACTCAATGGCGTATAGTGTATCATTTTGGTTAGATTGAGTTTCCGAAACCTCAAAGCTATCATAACTGTAGTAGTCTTTTGACTCTCCCTCGGTTTTCGAGATTGTATACGCATTGATCTCATCGACTGTATCATTTCGGGGTGTTAGGATAGCTTTGTCGGTGTAGGTACTTTGGGAGGCCTCTATTTGGTTGGTATCACCATACGCTGCATCGACAACCTGCTTTAGTGACTCATCTTTAGTCTCTTGGAGGAATGTTGGATCGATATTTACCATTTGGTCATGGTAGCCATCGTTCTCATCTTCTTGTTCTGATTGCAGACGACCCTCGCCTACTTTGAGAAGCCAATCAGAGAACTCTTTTTCGTCCTGGTTGACTCGCATATTTGTCTTCAAAGGGAACTTGTGGCAGACATTCCATAGATATGAATGACTTATCGAAGCTAAGACAGTATCAGCTCTACTCCCTTGTGGAACAACCGGAAGGGTTTGTCTAAAATCACCACCTAACAAAACTGTTTTTCCGCCAAAAGTTTGATCCTTTGCGTGTGGGTTTTTCATAGACATTATGTCCTTCAATGTTTTGTCAAGTGCTTCGAAGGCATGTTTGTGCGTCATAGGTGCCTCATCCCAGATGATAAGGTCCGTTTTCTCGATGAGTTCAGCGAGCATAGTACCTGGTTTGATGTTGCAGAGCTTATCTTCGTCGAGCTTCAAAGGAATATTAAAGCGTGAATGAGCTGTTCTTCCGTTTGGTAGTAGCAATGCGGCTATTCCTGAAGAAGCAACCGGGAGAACGATTTGTTTCCTCGAGCGAAGTCTGGATATGATGGTTTGATAGAGGAATGTTTTTCCTGTGCCTCCTGCGCCATGTACAAAGAATAGTTTTCCATCCTTTTTATCAACAGAGTCTAAGACTGATTCGTAAATCGCACGCTGCTCGGCGTTAAGCAAGTTGTACTGATTGTCATGCTTGAGCGTTTCTTCGGCAACATCGTAATCCATTTCTTGGTTCCACAAACTGTTCCCCAATTCTTTTAGCAAAACAGGTTTGATCTTAGGCATCTCTTTAATATCGTTTAAAGAACGATCTTGCATGCGCATCAACTTTTCCACTTCGATTAACGTGTACTGCTCAAGTGTCTCATCGTCCAGCTCCAGATTTGTGTGGCCTAAGATCCTTTGCCTCTTGTGAAGTATGTCCTCGCTCATTGATTTCCATGAGTGCTCCCATAGTCCTTTGGGGCTTGCAATGAAGCAAGTGGTTAGAAAGGTGACAAACATATCGCGGAGTTGGTATGGGGTGGCTGTTCTAGCACCTTCTGACATACTCTCGAGCCATTCAACATCATCGTCCAAATAGCCTCGTGCGTGGCAAACCGATTTGAAGTCAGGGTATTTCACGTCGTTGAAAGTTTTCAGCTCGTCATAACTTCTAGGACCTTTAATCTTATTGATGAGGATCCTCAGATAGTATCGATCACCTGCTGATGGATGGACAGCCACAATTCGCCCAATGGTTTTTCCTTTCTTACGCTCAGACCAGACTTTGGAAGTGTTGTTCCAGACGAAATATTCTGGAATTTGCACATAAGTTAATGTCCGTGCAAATGCTGACCTTCTGCATAATACCATCCATTCAGTAAACATTGTCTTCTCAATACCTGGTTTGCGGATTACGCGGCCGAGGTTATCAGTTTCTTTAATGGTGATGTTATGCTCGCCTTCTAAGTGAATGATAAGTTTCTCAACGGAAGGCTTTCTTTTATGTATGTGAAATGCGAAAGTTCGCCACATGGATTCACAAGCTGACAAATACCGGGCTTCGATGTATTCTTGGATCTCATTCCGCTGCTTAATCACTTTTTCCTTTGGTTCTGCAGAAGCAACTGTGTCAGATGTAGTTGCCGTATTTCCTTTTTCAATAACTGCGGATGCTCTGTCAACACCCTTGGTTATGTACTTGAATAAGTACTTCACTGCGCTTGTACGGTTACACCATTCCACATTTATATGAGCCTCGTACTTCTTTAAGAGATTAACGTTATGAGGTACAACAAACGTGTTGTTCAGGGTTGCCCCACTTTTAACCACAGACTCATTTTCATTTCGGCGGCGACGATATAACACGTACCCTGATTTGTCAATCGAAGTACTATCATTATAAGGCCGAGGATACTTCTTTGTGCACACATTGTTTTCCATACACGGTGACTTCGGATTAATGACACCACATGGACCATGGATCATGTGTTTTGTCACTAAATTATAAGCTTCGGGGTCTTCTTCTTTGTTTGGGAGCTCGGCTGAAATAATCTCATCTACCTCTTCCGAACTTGGTGTTCTGGATGAGTTTCCAAACCACAATAATATATGTGCATGAGGGAGGCCTCTTTTTTGAAACTCTATTCTGTGGAGAGCTGCAGTGTATGGCTTGAAGAAAGTTCCTTTTTTGAAATCCTTCAGCAGCTGATCTAACTTCATCTTAAAGACCCGACATTCAATGTCTGGTCTATCATTGGGGGAGTCTCCACCGTATATTTCAAGATGTTCTTTAATCTCTCTCCAGTTAGGATTGGCCGTCATTGTGATAAACAAATCCGGGTTCCCATATTCTCTGCAGATAGCCATCGCATCATGACATTTTTCAACTAAGTATCGAGGCCCGCCGGTGAAACTGGGCGGCAATATGAACCTTTGTCCAATAATTTTAGCATCAGTGTCACCCTTGCTAACAGCATCGAGTACATTACTGTAGAGCTCGGCTCGCAAAACATCTTGATTATTTCTGGCCCACCTTAGCCGATCTTCTTCGATTGCCGTATAAACGTCCACAACATATTGATGGAGGAGACGACCCCCTTTAACCAATGTCATCCCCTGGTTAAGACGTGTCTGTATCTGAGCAGCGTAGTACTGGCGTATTGTCAAGAATTGCCTTGTTCTCGAGGTGCCTGTCTCAAGATGCAATGAGATTTCGGGGTGATATCCATACTCACCATGTGGAAAGAGAAGAGGATATTGGAGGCTCATGTACAGAGGGTGGTCGTCACGTATCTGCTGCAAAGTGTCAGATTGGAATTGAACCACTATATCTCGTACTCCAATTGTTGATGACATATCCCCTACGATAAGGCCTGCGACCTCACTCGTACTCGGGAGATCGTATTCTTTACCTTTCCCTTTATCTGAGAGCAACCTTATATTAAACTCTTGCCCGCTGTCTTCGTAGTAGTCACGTGCCCGTCGGAAAAGCTTGGCTAAACAATTATTCTCATCAAGCATCTCGATGAGGCGCGCCAAGGTTGTCTCATCAAGATTACCTTCTATTGAGGTTTGGCCCATCGCGTTTAGACGGTTTCTGACTTCGTTGCCCGTATCAAATATATAAAGCTGGAGATATTCGGGGGGGCGGCCTTGTCTCGGTAGTAGCGAGCCTATTCTATGGTGGGTTTGACCTTGGATCCGTATAGTGTAGGGTCCGGGAGCATTCACCACTGTATAATCCATCTTCATTCCAATCGAGGTGAAAGCCAGTACCGAATTATAGACTCGAATGGTATCTCGAAACCACCTTTGCTGAAGAAGTTCTTCTAACATGGGTGGGGGTTGATTGATCGGTGGAAGCTTTATTTGGCCATGGTTACAGCAAATAGTGAAGGTTAGTTCACCTGTTATGAAGTCTTTACCAGTGCTCTCTGAAGTCCACATTAATGCACCACATTTTGTGCATTCTACGATGGGGTTATCTTCGGCTTTAGATGTGGAGCCTTTATCTGTGGATAAAGGTGTTTTAAATTGTTAAAACATTGCGGTTAGTATTTTTATAGTTAAGAGCGTTTAATTTATTATAAAGAGATATAATATTTTATGTACCTAACATTTACCGATATTAGCTTTTAATTTATCGTGCTCATTCTCGACATTTATTTAAAATATGAGTTGAAAATATGCACCTTTCTTCGCAGTTCTTGTTGGACGTAAGTCATGAGATCCTTGTGGAGCATGTAGACCTATACGTATAACATATGCAGATGAGACGTATAAGTTTCTGTTATAGTTTCTACATTGTTTTAAAGTTGACAGGGATTGTTACCTTGTGGCAGGGATGACGTTCGTTTGGATAGCAAGATGGCTTTTCTCATCCCTCGTGCGTTTTTCTGTCTCACTGGATAAATTAAAAGTGATCCATTTAAGACAATATAAGCATTAGATATTGTGGGATAATAATGTTTTTAGACTGGATTGGTTTTATACCATAAGTGTCACATTTATCACAGCCACCTGTACGATTAAATTAGATAAATAATTTAGTTTATCAATAGATACTGGTGTAAAATATATTATAGTTATCTATTTAAACTTACAATCATAGTATTTTGGTTTGAAAGTCGGTGGATTGCATATCTGATTGACTACAAAATACATTCATAATTTAAATTATTATTCTCGTAGAGTATAAAGTAATATATCTTCAGAGTAATGACACACCTTTGGGCTTGTTGCGTGATCCGGGTGGGCGTCCTCTTTTTCTTTTATGTGTGATCCCGGTTGAAGTTCCTGGATGGGAAAAAAATTAGAAAGATGTTTATAACATATCTATATACTATTTTTTAAAAAGTTATGGGAGAACACTTATCGTTCATACAAATAAGGAGAAGTCCATATTATGTTACAGTTAAAATACCTACAAAATTTCTGATTGTATCGATGTTCAAGTTTTTTAAGTATAAACTTTATAAAATTGGACCTTTTTAAACAGTTAGAAATTATACAATACGCAAAAGAAGTAGTGTATTAAATGTAGTTATTAAACTAAATTGAGTTTATTTTATTTGTATTTAAATATTATATAAATAGATAAACCCAAAAAGAGATGTTTAAATTAGATAAAGGGACTTTTAGGATAAATAATAGATAAGTCCATAGCGTTAGAAATTGGCTATATGAGCCCAAATAAGATACAACCTAATATTAATTCGAAGTTCTAACCAGGTTTATTCGCCAAGCGTAAGATTCTCTTTTCTATTGTAACTTTGTTTTAAATTGTGTATTTGACAGGATCTTTTTGAAAATAGTCATTAACCCCAAGCTTAAATAAACTTTTAACTTTTTTTAGTCTTCATATTAAATAGATAGAAAATTTGAGACATAAAACTAAATTCATAACCGTGATAGAGTTATGTGCGTTCCCGACAGAAGATATCCGATGGCCAGTTATGTGCACTCGCCTGGCTGGGGAAATCGTGGTCACGTGAGGGTGAGTGAATTCTATTTGTGAACTAAGAAAAGTTTTTAGTATAATATCTTTACCAAATAATTATATAATGCTTTTGTAACTGCTTAATATGGGACGAAGGTGATTTTTGTAAAAAGTAGAGTCTGGAATCAAAAATAGTATAGTTATATTTTCTCTCTTTGAATCTTTCAATCCTCTTATAAATTTTTTAGAACATAAAGTTATCAAAAAAAATCTCTTCCAGTTGCATTATCCGAGTATAAGTTTAATCTAATATAGACTTTTAATCCAATATCCCAATTAAAATAAACACTGTTAAGTTTATAGTATTTACCTAATTTGATATTTTAATGGTCATATCATACACGTCTTTTTTTATTCATATTAATAAGGAAAGTAGAGATTGGAAACAAAAAATAATATAGTTATCTCTTCTCTCTTTAAAGCTTTCCTACCAGAAAAAAAAAAAGCTTGCCCATATTCGTATATGTTATGAAATTCGATTTTTTTTAAATTTGTAATTAAAGTAGCTTCAATTTGTAAATATAATGAATTGTAGTAATTTTTTCAATTCATAAATCTATACAATTTTATCTCCAAACAACCATATATTTATAGTGGACTTCTTATCCACTCTGATCATGCCTTACTGCTCACTAATGTTTTTTCATATTTTAAAAATTAATTTTAATATTTTCTATCACGAATATAGAAACAATTTATTTTAATGATTTTCGAATTGACTATGTATGTGTATAATATTGTTTTGTAAAATGATAATGTCCATGAATGCTAGCAAAACAATACCATTCATTTAATAGTATATTTATTCAACTTTTCTAATATGAATTTTAATACAATGAATATACAGATAAACGTTACTACTTTTTTTTACCATTTTCTTATTAAAAGAGTTTTTCCCAAAAATATTAGCCTAACTTTAAAAATAGAAATTTAGATGTTTGCTCGGTAATAGAAAAAGTTTGTCATATAACCGAGAATAAAGTTATAAATATTAGTATATTTAGCTTAGTATATTGATAGCCATGTGAGGTTCCTGCGATGTTACAGAGTTACTACCCTACCTTTTATAAATGAAGATTGAAATGTTTATTATATGATCGTGATGGTGAATTTAAATTATTGATTTTCTCGACTTCTTGTAATATTTTGTTAAATTATCTATAATAATTTATATTTACTGTGGATTTGTAAGAGAGTATATTATGTTCTTCATCTAAAACTATTTTTTGAAAATTTTGTTCAGGATTCTTATGTTTTTAGGTTCAGTCATCCTTAAACGAACTATTAGCTTGGATTTATGGCTTTGCTAAAATTTTGGAAAACATAATAATGAGATGTTATTCTTTTTTTATATACTATAATCAGGGTTAATGCACTGATCTCGCCAAAACAAAATAGTAACAGAACTAAAAATCATGAATCTTGGAAATACATGTGACTTCTCCTTGCCTAGTACTATGCTTTGTATAAGTTTAACTGTGTTTTGGCTTTATAGTAAAACATCGGATTCATCTTTATTATAAAACGTTGATTAATATATCTACCTTAGTATATTGGGAGACATACTAAACCAAGAGTTGTATTTTGTCTAATACGTGTTGTGTTCTAAAGCTATATGAACTATTCTCAATTCTGTTTGATAAAAACAATACTGTATGCAAAAGTATGTATTTTTGTACCTGCAGTTTCCAAAGGGGATGATCGAGGTGTGTCCTCCATTCCTGTGTAATTTTACCTAGAGAAGCAAACAGTTTTTTGGCTATAGGGGTGGATGAATATTCATATATCGTTTGTTTGTTAAAAATTCGTTACACTTACAGTGTCGTTTGGCGACCTTTGTAGACAATTGTAAAAGGACCAAAGGAGGAACCAGGAAGGAGAATAAAAATGTTACAGAGTGTTTTGATAATCGAATATTGAGATGGGAGTAGAAAGCGTTTTGTTTAACTTTGTAGGAGTAAGTTTTAGGAAAGTATTAAACTGATTGAGATACGGGAATATTTTTTACGTTAGTGAAGGAAAACACATTTAATAAATGTGTTTGAAATTTACGTTTTTTTTTTATTTTAGTAAGTGAATCCTAATATATTTATGGACCAGTTGGTCTGTCATAAGCCTTATAAAATCGCAATATGGGAATATATTCATAATATTCGTTGACTTTTATGTTATCTACATGCAAATAAGTAGAAATTAACTTGTTGACCCAATTTAGTAAAATACTCTGATATTTGATAACAAATGATTCTTAAAAAAAACTCTGATAATTCAACATGAGAGAAAACCATAGTCAAGGTAAAAAACTCTCATAATTCAAAGACAAAATGAAAAAAACCATGCATGCAATTGTAAATAAGCAAACACGTAAACTGCAAACTTTGAGAAGTCAAAATGAAAAACCATGCATGCAACTGTAAATAAGACAAACACGTAAACTGCAAACTTTGAGAAGTGACATGAGAACTCTAGTTCCCACACTTAGGGCGTTTAGCTCTCTCCACCTCAGAACTGTAACAGGTTCTCTTACTCCCATCTGCTGAATCCACACGGTTTTCAGATGTCTCCTCAGAAGTCGCAGTAGTTTGGTTACCTTCCGAAGACACTGTGGCTGGTGGAGTGTCTAGAGGGAGGATCTTGGTCACGGTGAGAGATCGGGTCTTGCCTGAAAAGTTATGATCTGTTACTTTGACACAAAACTTATGCTTCTGACCGATAGTGCTGATTAGAGCTTCAGGAACAGGCGCCTCATGGCCAACTTCTACGTTCCCATTAGCCTGTCATTCAATCAAAACTGGGTCAGGCTTATATGTTTCAGAGCTTAACCTCATGAAAACCAAACAGCATCTACTCAAAACGTTACAAAACTTATATACTTATTTAAATTTACCTCAAAATAACTTCTGACTAACTCTGATGCTGGCTTCCCAGTCAGCTCACGACCGGCATCACCAAGTAACACAAAAACAGCTTGGTCACTGTTGTCATAAACAGATATCTTTGACAGGTACCTGTTATGAAAGAATGAGAACCTAATCACAATAAAAACGTAATTGAAGATCAGGTTAGAGTTCTTACTGTGGAACACCAGATACGTTAACCTTTCCACACTTCTTGTTTGAACAGAGCAACGAAGTTGGACCTTTGTTAACCTTACTATGGCACCCACTGCAGGCAATGTAGTACCACGAAGAACCATGCACGACGTCATCGATCGTGGCCGTGCACTCAAAGAAGGCGTCCTGCGAATTTGCATAAGATTATAAATTTCTCTTAGTGATTTAAGTTATATAGATTGACTTTACCTTTGGAAATTCCTGCCCGATGTATGAGAATATTTCCCCTATAGTCATTGCCTCACGCTTGGTTACAACCTCTGCATTAACCTGCTCAGCAATATCTGGATTAGAGCCCAACCTGAGACAGAGTAAAAATCATTGATTTAGTTAGTCAACACAGTGAGTTAACCGCAAGCACTTCATTGAGTAAAAGAGTAAAAACAAAACACATAAATGCTTACCAACTGAAGTAATCTATGGTAGGTTGGACATCGTAGTCCATAAACACACGCGAAGAGGACATTGAGGTCAAAGCAAGAGTACCTGTGGTCACATGGAAAACCTATTAAAGAACACGGAATGCTGATATATAAGTGTAAGATACCTATAGTATAGATAGAAATCAAAACCTCCGAGAGTCTTCGTGTTAACGGTCGTGACCAGTAACACAGTGGGTGTGCCCTCGCACGACTTGAACTTTCTGCAGAAATCTCTTGCAGCCTGATCCCAAAGATATAACTTCATGACCGGTCCACTGCAAAAAAACGATACTAAGAGATTAATAGGAGTAAAGAGAAGTAGTGTCTAAAAAATAGTGTAAACCTACTCATGTGATTGGACATGAATCAGAACACGCCTCGCCTTTGTTATCTCCACTTCGTCAAGAACTGGGCCCTCAACGATACTCTGACCATTAACCAACTTCATGTGGCCAACAACATCTAGTACATTGTTCATCAATTGTGTTAGCAATCAGTGTTGGTAATAATGCTCAAGTACTCAATAATTATTTTTAGTAACATTGTTCATCAATAATATCTAGTGAAAACCTCAAATCGCAAACAGACGCAGTTTTAACGTACACGATAATTAACTCAACCAATTCCAAATCTATGTTTCCAAGTTCAGGCAGAGAATATTGAACAAACCCAAAACATTAACTCAGCTAATTTCAATTCTATGTATCTAACCAATAAAGAATTGGAAAATCATACTTCTAATTATCAAGCAACTCAATTGAGAAATAAAATGGGGAATCACAGAGCTTACCGTAGAGGTCTCCTTTGAGGTCGCAGTTAGCTTGAAACTCTTCACATGAATGGAACCGAAAACGGTCCTCATCAAAATGAGTGGGACAGTCTAGAAGAACCGCTAACTCCGAGTTCCATGAGAACGACACTGTAACGGCATGATCAGCAACCCGAAACACAGATTTGTTCCTCGATCCGTAGAAGTTGTTGAGTTTGTAAACAGATCCTCGTCTCATATCAGGCAGATATTTTTGGATACGCCCCGGGGAAACGAATCCTTGAATAACAGTGCCCTGCGAATCACAACATAAAAGGAAAAAATAAATAAGTGAAGAACGATAACGATATTATGACAAACGATTGATTACTTAACCTTCTCGTCGATGAGTAGCATCTCCATGCCGATGAGCGTCTTCTTCAGTGGGTTCCAAGCCTCCCAGAAATGGATGAGCCGAAACCGCAACTCCGCTTCGTGGTGACCCAGGGAGAGATCTTTGAAGAACACAACTTTCTCATCGCAGTCGGAGACAATGGACTTCCCATGTGGTTTCATCGCCATCGATCGAGTTTCTAAAGTTTTGATCCGCAATCGGGAGAAAAACCATTATATAAAGAAAGAGGAGAGGGGGTAGATGGGACGAAACCATAAAGTTTGAATTGAAAGCGAAATTGATTGATGAAACGGATTGTGAAGAAAATACACAGTCGCTACAGATTCAGAAGAGAAGAGAAGAGGAAGAGAAATGGGGAAGAGAAGAGAGTATCGCGACTTGGCTTCGTAGAGCTAGGGTTAGGTAGATGATACGGCTTAAGGCGACTCGCGACGAAGCCACTCTCGAACTGAAACCCAATTTCAAGCCCGTAGCCAAAAACAGAATGAAGCCCATACGAAGCCCATTCACGAAATGAAATGTTTCTATTGGTCGAATATTTAATCTGACGTGGCAGCCTAGATTTTGAGGGAATGTCCCTTTTAGTATTGTGATTAAACTATAAATCAACGTTGATTTTGTTATTTTTCTTAAATATATTATTAGTAGCATTCTATAAAAAAATTACACAAAATATATTTTGTCTTAATGGCACTAAAGTCCTTAGTACGGTTGTGGAAGGAAGCAATTTAACTATTATAATTAAAAAAAAATCCTCCATAAATATGACTTTCTAAACTAAAATACTAATAAATAGTAATACCAATAACCTTTTGTGATTTATATATTAATTTTGGTCATTTGCATCGATCTTTTTTTGAGACATAAAAAATTCATTCTATTGCTTAAAAATAATAAAAATAATTTTTAAACATCAAAAATTCTAAAACTAATATTAAAAATTCTAAGACTAACATCTATATCCCTAATTTAACATTTAAATCCCTAAAACTAATCTAACCACTTAGTGCATATCTAATCAAGCAATTAAGAGAACTTACATGATTTGAGTGTAAAATGATGAGAAATCATAAAAATGTATTCATATAGAAAGAAAGAGAGAAGAGTTTGTGAGTTTTAGAAAAATACTTAGGAATGGGGAGAAGAAGAATCGTTTAATATATACAAAATTTTCGATAATTTTTTTCGCTCGGATAATTTTTTATAGGTGGTTTGCAAAAATATTGGTGGTAAAATCTTTCGGGTAAATCTTATTTTCTGACCAATTTTCGAAAAAGGAAAATGTAAGGATATGCCTTTTTGTTAGAAATTTCTCAAAAATTCTTGATGAATTTCTGATGGGAAGACATATTGTTGCATATCATTTTATTGATCAATTAACAAACTCGTAAACACTATCAAACATGAAACAACTCGAGGGTTATATGACGCTGAGGAGATAGGATTTGTGGATACTTGCTATGTTCAGAATGTCCTGCTTTTACTTCATATATTTGGATAGATTTCAGCGATGTAAAGAGTTCTTTCCAACTTTATAATCTGACATATTTCAAGGACAATAACACTAGGCAGCAGCGCACATGCTCAAGTGATCACAGTCTTCTTTCATCTATAATTTATGTTGTTATATTTCATCGATTTGGATTTCTGACTCGGTATCTAGTTCGAAATATTATTGTTATTTTGAAAAACTCAAAAGAGCTTTTTTTTATGAAATAGAGTTACTCTAAGTTTTAGACTTTTTTTCATTCAGAGAATTTGAACTTTGACATATAAATACATTATATTATATTTGCAATGATGCATAAATTATTCTCATAATTCCATCATTCTATCTAAAGATTTTACTGGAATATTGCACAAAAATGTTTCTACGTCAAATATTTTAAAGATTCATTTCCAATGGAAGTAATCAAATCTGAGAGGATGCGTAAAGTTCTTCCAAATATTTTCTTCCCGAGGTGGTGGGACCGACGTTGAGATCGGCGCCGGTAGGGAGAATTAGGTGGCTTCTTAGAGCATCTCCAACCCATTGCTATTTTCACCTCTATAATAGCATTTAGAGGTGAAATTACTCCAACCCACCTCTATTTCTTCCTCTATAATAGAGATCTCTATTTTTTCCTCTATTTATAGAGGAAGAAATAGCATTCCTCTATTTTTTACTCTATATTTTAGAGATTGCTATTTTAGGGGAATACATTGGAGCATATCTCATCTCTATTATAGAGTTCCCCTATTTTAGAGGTGAAAATAGTAAAATACATTGGAGATGGTCTTAGTTCTTACACCGCTTGGTATAAGTATATATTTTTGGTATCAAAAATTTTAGAAAGTCAAACATTACTGCTGGAAATCGCTTATAAATGTTCAGAAGCCAACTGAAAGTGGACACAAGAAGCATTTACCAAAACATACAAAAAATGCCGAACGGTTCTTCAAAGAGTTATTGCTTGTTAGGGTTTCCCTTAGGGGTTCTTCTTCTTTTCCTCGTCTTTTCCTCTTTCCCTATGAATAAATCTCCACATCAACAGTTCTTTTCTTCACTTACTCTGCCCTCTCTTGTTGACCACACGAACGCATTACAATCCTCATCTTCTACTTCTTCTTTATCAAACTCTCCTCCCGTTTCGATAAAGGTAACTAAATATATCTCGGATTCATATTTATAGTATGTTTCCTCTTCTTTAATTCGTATTGATTGATATCTACGAGCTACGGTGAAATCATCTTAAATGATTCTCAAAACAATACGTGAATTACGAGAATTACACAAGTTATGATGATCAATGCATGTGTAGATGTGCTATGTTACTCGAGTTAGACATATGTTACATTAGCACTCGATGTATATAAATCTTGTAATAGATATTCAACTTTTGAAACGTATTTTTTTTTGGTCAACTTGATAGAAAAGTGGTCGCAGGGTTATCGTAGAAATGAAGTACGAGTTATTTCTCTAATTTGATAAGATAATATCATAATACTAGTATACTACCAACAACAAAAAAAATTAATTAAATGTTGGCAGAAAAGGAGCAATCTTGAGAGAAGAGAAGAAGAGTTGAGGAAAGCAAGAGTTGCAATCAGAAGAGCCGTCAAGTTTAAGAATTACACGTCCAACGAAGACATGACTTACATCCCCACAGGCCAAATTTACAGAAACTCATTTGCCTTTCATCAGTTAAGTTAATAGCAAAGACGCTAAGTGAAAAATATTTATTTAGAAAGGTACACTAGTCATTTATTAAACAAATAAATGATGAATTCTCAACAATATCAAACATGTTAAATTTCGTCTAAAGTATCAGCAAAATACAAAAATTCTAAAATATACAATTTTTAGGAGGGATTTATCAAAAGTTTATAACAGTCCTAAATGATTTTGTAACTCATCTATTGTTTTAAACACCTTCTTAAAACCTAATTTTCTAGTACATTTTAATTTTCCCAAAATACTTTCCATTTAAAAGAAAAATTTGTGGAATTTTCTAATTATCTTATTTAAATACTAAGGTTTCTTTTAAAACAGATTCGAGAGGCTGTGTCACATAACGTTTTTAATTAATATAGTTTCTTAAATACTCATTTATTTACTTTTATGCATGAGTTCTCATTCATAAATCTATTTTAAAAATATATGTTTTGCATCGGCCAAATATCTTTCAAAGCTAAATCATAAGTTACCAAATCTGAAACAGTTATTTTCTTTAATAAGATAGATGTAAAAATAACCAATTCTAAAAGAAATCATATCTAAATTTTAGTTAAATATTGTACTATATATTTCACTATCTAAGTTAAAAATCACATAACGTATGGACAATTTCTAGTTTTATTATTAACTGGTTCCAAACCATATATATTTTTCACATAAAAATATTCCTGATTGTCGTAATTTTCCTCTCTTATTTTTCATTCCCGATTCATTAATTTATTAAGATCCTCTGTGCATAAACTAAAATTAACATAGCATAAGAGATTACTTTGTCAAAAAAACATATCATAAGAGATTTCTTTGTCAAAAAAAAATATCATAAAAAATTTGCCTAACTTTGAAGTTGAAGATGCACGATACTCTCCACTGAATTATAAAACTGGGTGCATGTCAGTCTCATGCGGTGTTACAGAACTTCACGGAGTAATTACTGCCAGTGTGCCAAATTAAGTTTGACTCAACTCTTCTAGTTTTTATATTAATTTAAAAGTCAATTCCTTAATAATTTTTTTTTAGTTTTGTAATTAACTGAAAAATAATATGAATTTTGATTTCTATTTTCAGTCAACTGAGATAAATTAATTGACATTTTTACTCATATTAACCGGATTGAATGTGTATACTTTTAATCTGATTAATTTAATTTTACACGCATATATTTAAGTTTTAAATTAATTCTAAATTTTAAAAGATTTGTCACGAATAGTTTATCTTTCGTAAGTCAATTACATTTTTCTGATTTACTGTTTGAAAACTGAAACTAACTCTTGAACTAGTTATACAGGAGTCACATAGAAATGATGAAAAGGTTCAAAGTATGGTCGTACAAAGAAGGAGACCAGCCACTGGTTCATGATGGACCGGTGAACGATATCTATGGAATCGAGGGACAATTCATCGACGAGCTCGAAAATGTGATGGGCGGCCCAAGCGCCCGGTTTAGGGCTTCCCAACCTGAGGAAGCGCATGCCTTCTTCTTGCCCTTCTCCGTTGCCAACATTGTCCACTACGTTTACAAACCTATCACGTCATCTGCCGATTTTAATAGGGCTCGTCTCCACCGAATTTTTAATGACTATGTAGACGTTGTGGCTCGCAAGTACCCTTTGTGGAACCAAAGCAATGGTGCTGATCATTTTATGGTTTCCTGCCATGATTGGGTACTTGTTTTTCTTGCACACAATTTCTTTATATCATTTAAGATATCATGAAGGGGAAACATAACATACCATTCAATTAGTTTATTTAAGAAATATTTTGAAGGAAGTTTCTAAGAAACTTAGGTTATTATCTGTTTTTTTTTTGTTTCAGTTACAATTTGTTTGAATATAGGAAGCAAATGAAACTAAAACAGTTTATTATCTCAATTTGATTGAGTTTAATGAGTATAATTCGACTTGATTTTGATTTGCTAGACCAAAACACTGACCAATTATTTTGTACTTCTGGTTTTAGGCTCCTGACGTGCCAGGTAGTAAACCAGAGTTTTTCAAGGACTTTATAAGAGGACTTTGCAACGCCAACACATCGGAAGGTTTCAAACCGAACATCGATTTCTCTATACCTGAGATTAACATTCCTAAAGGGAAGCTAAAACCACCGTTCATGGGCCAAAACCCTGAGAATAGGACGATCTTGGCTTTCTTCGCAGGAAGAGCTCATGGATATATAAGGGAAATCTTGTTCAGTTACTGGAAAGGTAAGGATAACGACATTCAAGTGTACGACAACCTCACAAAGGGACAAAACTATCACGAACTGATTGGTCATAGCAAGTTTTGTCTTTGTCCTAGTGGCTACGAAGTGGCTAGCCCAAGAGAAGTGGAAGCTATCTACTCAGGATGTGTCCCTGTTGTGATATCTGATAACTACTCGCTTCCTTTCAACGATGTGCTTGATTGGAGCAAGTTTTCGGTTGAGATTCCAGTCAAACAAATTTCTGAAATCAAGAAAATATTGCAGGAGATTCCACATGACAAGTATTTACAGATGCATAAAAATGTTATGAAGGTTAGAAGACATTTTATGGTGAATCGTCCGGCTCAACCGTTTGATGTCTTCCACATGATACTTCACTCTGTTTGGTTAAGGAGGCTTAACATTAAGTTGCCTTCTTGATTTAAATCCTTTTCACTATTTAAAAGCTTTAGCTGCAACAACAAAAAAAACTGTTGTAGAATTACATTTCCTTTAATCCTCTAACCTATCAGTTAATTACAATCTGAACACTATTTATACCATAATCTACATATTTACTAGGTTCTTCTAACTTATCAGTAGTATGAGATTCTCCAAAATATACCAAATCTTGTAACCCCACGTAAACTCATACATAAATGTTGGAAAAGACGACTTTTTCATACCTCAACACTTCTAAAAGTTCAGTTTATACCTAAACTGATAAGTCGGTCTACACATACCGAAACTTCTTATTTTGTTATTACATACTCAAACTTCAATTTTTTTTATTAATTCCTACAATGACCAAAACCTCTAGCTTTGTACATTCTAGTTTGTGAGAAATATATATTGTACTTTGATATACTATTTTGTGAGAAAAATATATTTTGTCTTTGAAATGTAATATATTAATATTAATAAGCATAGTATTAGCTCGTATATGTATGACTTGACATGTTTGCATGTGATTGTGAACAAGTTCCATGAATAAATACAATCGAACATAAAAGTTACAAACAAACAATTTATCGCCTCACGGCCCATTACGTTGAGACGATTTTGTATCTTCTAATCAGTTTACGCCAAGATATTATAGACATCAACTTATTCACCATAACATGTAGATCAATGAACGCAAGTACAAATCAATATTGGTGAAAATCATCATACAGGGAACGCTATGAATATGGCCGGTACGAATTATTTCATAACATTATTTAACCACCAGTGTGCTTTTTAATGATGAGTTGATGGGACGGAACAAAGAAAAGAAAACCCAAAACATGGAAAAGCTCATAAAGAATATTCTTGTATAAATTATAACATTCAGAACAGACATAAAAGAGAGGAGATACACGAGAAAGGAACGAAATGCATGGAACATACACTAAATCCGATAAGAATTTAACACAGTTACTATAGTTTATGTAAAACAACTACTCTTCATACTTTATCGTTCAACGGTTCAAGAAACCCGAAATTACAAACAGTTTGGTATTATTAGTTTGACTCCTACCATACTTACGTAATTATACTATTTTAAAAGAATCATAACTACTCCTAAACGTCCTTCTTCCATGATCAAGTTAAAGTATAGATTTTGTTAGCTTTTGTTTTAGAATGTGGTAGAACTTGTCAACATTCTTAGCATTGCATCATCCTTTGAATTAAACTAGTTAATATCAGTGTATTTGGTTCGAGAAAGGATAAAAGACAAGTGAAAAGAGACGAGAAGGACAATAGTTTTCAAGACCAAGTAACAAAAATATTATAATAGTCGTCACGCTAAATTTCTAACCTCAAATAACATAGAATATAGCAGGACGTCTTCAATGCAAGAATAATTATTATTTTTAGGCTGTAACAAAAGAAGACAAAACAAAATGGCTGAGAGAATAATAAATACGAACATTTATTTGTGTTTTCGTAAGAGAGTACTCATCATATATTGCCAATGGAACCTTTGGTTCAAAGAGGTAAAGAGGACGACAACAATAAAGATCCATAAGCAAAATTATGAACAATAAGAGACAAAGCGCTCTGAGTTCGCTACACCTCTATTTTAGATTAACCCAACTATGTGAATATTTCATATATAATCTAATTAATATTTTTATTGTTATCTTTAGAATGCACTATAATCCAATTTTCTATTTCATGTTCGTTTGGATTTGTTTGGATTTGGCTTCCTTTCTTAATATCCCTGTATATTAATTCGGAAACATTATAAAATGTTTTTGTAACGAAATGTCATTACTAGAATGATTTTCTGATATTTTAGAAAAATTAGTTGGTTTATATAAATATATCTTATGCTTTTTATTAAATTAACTATCAAATTAATTAGTAATGTACAAAAGAATATTCTCAACTCTTTTCATGAATAAAAACTATAGAATTACCTAATATGATTAACATATATATGACAATTAATGATTATGAATAATACATACTTGATAACAAGTTTTTTATCATTTCTCTTTTTTTGTTTAATTTTATATTATTAAAAGAAATTAAACAATCACATTAACCATATAATAAAAAAATTAGATTTTTTTCTTATTGTTATATTTGAATTTTTAAAAACGACTATAAATTACTAAAAATGGTAAAAATGCCACATTGAAAATTTTGCAATCAATGGTTTAAATAAATAATCATAAATCATATGAATATGAATATGAAATTTTTGTTACAGTAAATATACAAAAATAAAATCATGTCAGTAGAAAGTATCAATAATAAATATATATATCTATATAAATATCACTAAAGTTTAATTATATACCATAAAAGTAAATAAAATGATCAATTTGTTTTATTTACCAAAAACATGATTGTAAATAAACAAAAAGTATTGGTTTTGATTTATGTACTTACTCTAATATATATACTTTTAGGTATACAAATTCCTTATTAAATAGGCGGTTTTGAATATGTTATTTGATTCTGACAATCCCAGAAATACATTTCTTCATTGAAGTGTTTTTTAATATTAGAAGTAATATATATTATTATTGCATTCAAATTAAATATTTTAGTTTTGACTTTTATTACTAAAAATATTTTAATGAATTGTCATGACAAGATTTCAATCACCTCCTTTTGAGTTTTTTTTAAGAATGAGAGATTTGATCATTCATGTAATATTTGTTTTCCCTAATATCTTATCTAGCTATTATAATTGTAAGAATGAGAGCTTTGAATTATTTATTATAAGTTTTCTGATTTATCATTTAATAATAAAACAATTCTTAGTTTATACATAGTTTACATATATATACTAGAATGGTAAAATATTATATATATATTTTTATCGGTATACTCTTAAGTAACTAAACCTCAAAAGCGTAGGTTAATAAAAATAAATAATTTATTTTGTTGTTCTAGAATTAGATGGTTTTCAGATCAAACTGGTGAATATATACTAACAAACATTTATATTTTAGATCTGCACTTATATTCTATAACAGCTTGATATATAAGATTTGATCACTAACATGTGAACAGAGTTCGTCGGTGATTTTTGTTCAAAATTTTTATTTTTAGATATGTATCTGAGTGAAACTAATTTTTACATATGTCTATCTTTTTAAACTGACACTTATGTAGTTCACCGAATTCACAGAATAAATTAAAAAAGAAATAAAACCCATATTAGTGAAACAGAAACGAGAACGAAAACACAATTTTACAGAGGTAGAAAATAAAATCACTTATGAAGAGTCAATAGTAAACAAATCGAGAGCAGAAAACCTAATCATCTTTCGTCATTTTACAATTGATGTTACCCATCTGATTTTTGTGATTTGTGTAAGCCACAAAACTTAATTTTCTTTTTGTGCATACGAAGTCTTAAAATAATTAAAATAAGTTCTAATACGTTAACTCTTTAACACCGATAATACATTTAAGAGACCATCATTTGTATTCGTTATTTTACAATCGATAAAAATTATAGTGTTGGAAAATGTTAAAACCATTTAATGAACAAACATTAGTATAAAAAACTTATTCCGCGCATGCGTTCGGATTATATATAATAAGATCTGGCTTTTTTTATATTCTTTGCTGCTTTGTTTTTATAGTATTTCAGTTTATAAGCCTGACTAGTCATTAATGTAACTATTATTTAAGTAAATTACGCTTTATTTTCTAAATGGTCTTGCTTCTTTCTAATATATAAAAATTTTAACCTAATCAAAATTCTATCCGTTAAATTGTTTACGGTTTAATTGAACTTCAGCCTAGTTTCCAAATGTTAATATTCAAGTGAAAAAATACTATTTGTAAAACTTAGAAATTACAAGTGATGTTTGGGATGAAATCCCCTATATATTATTTGAGAAGCATTGCAACATTTTTTTGTAGCCACGTGTCATCACTACAATGATTCTTAGAATCCTTAGAGAAATAGGTTGGTCCATCTAAATATATAATAAGTTTTTTATTAAACCACAATAAATATATTATTAATTACATTATTAATGTGCTTCATTATTTCCTTAAATAAGATTACGGAATTGCCTAATGTGGCTAAAGTATATATGACAATTAATAATTTTGGATAATAAAAATTTGAGAAAAATAAGTGTGTATTATAATTATATTTGTTTAATTTTAAGCTATTAAAATAAATTAAATAATCATAGTAACCATATAATAAAAATTAAAAAATTATATATATATATATATATTATATTTTGAATTTTTAAAAACAAGTATAAATTACTAAAATTGTTAAAAGTTTCACATTCAAATTTTGTGATCTATGATTTAAAACTTTTGTTATGACATGATACAAATAATTTAAAAATAATTTACGTTGAAAGTCTCATTTAATAAGTATCAAAAATAAAAGATATATAAATATATGTATCATTTTAAATTAAACTATATGCCATATAAAAATACATAAATATCTTAATTTTGAAATATACTTTGAATATTTTTTTGATAAAAAATTTGAAAAAATATTGACAACTTAATTTTTTAAAATATTATAAATTACTTAAACCATTAATCCCACAGTCACTAATTTAGACTTTTTACTATAACAGATACAAATGATAAGAAAAAATATGAGCAAAAAACATCATCTAATAAATATTAATATTAAAATATACCATATATATGTTACTATCATTTAAATTTAATTATATATCATATCAAATAGAAATTATTTTTTTCGATTTATAAAATTTATTTATATGTTCGCACCAATTTAATTATATAAGTAGTAGATAATGAATTTTTAATTATTTAATATATATTTATTATTTCACAATATGTTATAAACATATAAAATATAAATAATTTATATATATAATGTTTATCCCGCGCAAGGCGCGGATCTTAACCTAGTTAATATTAAATATTGTGATTTTGAGTCGGAGAATATTATGGGTTTTGCAACCTCAGTGTAGTTAAAAAGAAAGAATTTTCATCATAATTGGATCTTAATCATTAAATTAAAAAAAATATATAAATAAGAAGGTAAAAAAAAACAGGAGGTATTAAATGAAGGTAGGGTGTGTGTGTAAAAACACAGAGAAGCAGGTGAGGTCAAATGAGACACAATACTTAATGCACTGAGCAGAAGAAGAAGACGAAGAAAAATTAATAGAGAAGAGAGATAACAAAAAAATGGAAGTTAATGGAGAAGAAAAGAGAAGCTATAGGAAAGAAGATGAAGAAAAAGAAGTTTACTACCCTCTTCTCAACTCTCCATGTTCTGCCTTTCACAAAACTGTTCAAGCCATATTGAAGTGCCTTGGTCTTGAATCATCATCCATATCACCATCTTCCTCATCATCAGAAGACCCTGGAACTGAAACTGTAAGCTCTTTTTATTCTCAATATGGTCTGCTCATTTTGTTTCCTATGGATTATGTTAATCAGTTATATAAATAATACAATCAAGTGAGATTAGTAAGGGAATCCAAAGCAAAACTGTTTAGGAAGCTAAATACACAAATTAAGAATACGAGCTGAACTAACGAGTTCATCACTTTGAGAATTTATATAATTTAGGAATTAAACCCTAATTGAATTTGATGTTAGGAGTCATAATCATGTATATAGGTTCAAGAAACGGGATTTATGGCGATGGTTGCAAGATTGACAAGAAGGAGACCAAGACCGCCTTACAGCTCAGGGCAACCTGGTCAGAACAACTGATTCTGACACTCTTAAAGACTTATGTCCTTGTGTTTAAAACTCACTTATGTTTGCTTTCCATCTTGTTTGCTTCTTGTGAGCGGTTGGGTTTCTTTATTTGAAATCAAACAAAACTTGGTAGACTCTTTTGTGAGCGATTTACTAATCGTAGGTTTTGTTTTATGTATAGGATAGGATCCTTCTGTTGTTATCATCTGTGTTATTCTTTCGTCTTTCCTTAGGAGTTTGATACTCTGATTGTACTATGTTTTCCTTTTTCAAAGTATGTGTGTTTTTCTATATTAATGAACTTTCAGCCGATAAAAATACGTTCAAGTTTGTAACTGATTTAATTAAACAACAAATCATCTCAAAATGATAACTTGGAAACTGGACTGTCATAGTGAACCGCAAATTCTTTTGCACCAATTGTTTAAATTGCAATAAATTTGATATTATTTTCCAAAAAATACACTTAATCGAAAATACTTTAATATTTAGGTTTATGGTTCAGTGATTATTGTTTAGGTAGTGTCAACAATTATTTTGTTATATTTATTATTTTATTTTAAATATGAAAGTAAACATTTTGACAAAAAAAAATCTAGTCCATATAAAGCTAAAACCAAATGACCAAGTTCTTATGTTTTAGTATAAATTCAGATTTTACAATAAGACCAAAATGAATGAAAATAATGAAAACATAATTTGAAGTTATTAAGAATTTTACATGTAATTTTAAAAAGTCATCAGGGGCACATGCCCCACACTGTGGCTTCGCCACTGCATATATATGTTGTAAAATACTAGTCTTTATTCAAAAATCATAGCATTCAACACAAAAGTTTATGTTGTATTTAAAAGTTCTTTTAACTGATTATAATTGAATCTGTTTTTAATGTATGAGGTCGAGTTTCCAGTTTGGATCAAAATCTATTTTCACAAATTTATATAAATATGTAAATGATTAGTTCAATACAAAAATCTACCGAAAAAAACAACAACTGTAGTTTGCAATATTTTTTTATTGTCCGTGCATGTCACCAGCATGTTAATTTTAGTTGCTATAGCTAATTATATGCTTAAGATGTTTATTCGTGCATTACTCAATTCTTTGTAAGTGATAATCATTATATAAAAAAGCCGGAATAAGATAACTGTTTAATCTGACACCAAGAACCGGCCAAAATGTGCGTAGTTGCTGGTTCTTTCGAGCTTGAGCAGAATTTTCCAATAAGGTTACCGACTGGATAGGCACTTTCAAATCACTGCTCAACAAGAAACGAATCAAAACATTGAGTCTTAAAAAAAATTCCATTTTCATTCTCATATATACAAGAAAAAAAGGAAGAAAGAAGCCTAGCAGTAAACATCAGACCCAAGGTAATACAAAATTATCACAGACATTTGTTTTTATCTGGTCTTATTCATAATCCTATACTATAATCTTTCTTTCTTTCTTTCCTCCCCCACCTAAAATCCTTTTATTCTGTGTTGTCTGCTGGCTGCAACTACTTTGAGCTTCATCTTTGATCATCTTCTTCGTTATCTCTTACAACATCAATAACCGTAGCATTGCAGAAGAAACATCTCTGACAATTGAGGAGATGTCTAGTTATGCAACCATAACATGACCGATGTGAGCACGGAACAAGCACCGCATTAGCATCGCCCGCGTAGCAGATACAGCACGTGTTGTCATCCAAATCTGTCGCGTCTTTGTTGAACAGCTCTTCGACTCTAGCGGGTTCCTGTGATGAAGCTCGGTTCACGAGGTGGTTCAAGAAACTCGCGAGCTGTCCGAGTTTCTTCACATACGCGTCATCCCCGCTTACACAACCGTCCTTGAAAAACACATTTTGATTGGTAAAGAAAAGCAAACATGGTAAGAGACTAAGATTTAAGAGAGGTTAACGTACCCAATTATACTCCAAGAGGTATTGAAACCCGCAATAGACTGTATCAGGACAGTCCATGCTTGCAAAAAGGCCAACTACGTCATGCTGTTGCTTCTGTTTCGAATCTTCGCTAGCCTCCAAGAGATTCAGGATTATACCAACCAAAGGAGCTAATAAGATCCCTCGGCTGAGTTTCTCTGAAGGTTGTCCTTGCCGTCTAAGTGACCTGGCCAAGGAAAAAAAATATGCTTAACTGAGTGACACTTCAAGCGTTTAGAACATTTGTTTAATGAACTTACAGATCAAAGAACTCGTCATCTACTGCAGAGGTCATGTGATTCAAGATGAAAAGAATCAACTCAGTGAGCCTACGGAGATTTGTGTCAGTCCCAGAAAGAAAGGCTTGTGGTATTGCGCAAGTGCAGAACTCTAGAACCCTTGCGAGATTGCTTGAAAGCTCGAATATCACACAGCATTTCCTTTGCTGAAACTCCATCACCTGCACATAAAGACAAAAGAGGAATTTAAAAAAAAAACTGGTAAACTTGATCGATACAAAGGATGATCCAGCCAACAAGCTTTATTATTATCTGACCTGATACTTCTCTTGCATGTCTCGCACCGAGACGGAGAACTCAGTGATGGTCCAGCTCAGCGTGTTGAATAACCGGTTAAGAAAAGTAGAGAGTAACTCACCATCATTGATACAAGCATCTCGTAGAAGAGCCTAGACCATAACAAGAGAATCAAAAATCTAATATGCAAACTTAGGATCAAGTAGGAACAATATAAATCAAATCAAACAAACCTGGAAGACGGTAGATGAAAAGGAAGACTCTCCGTTCTTCAATGAGCTAAACCCGGAGCCTTTGCAAAGACGAAGAAATATATTTGTGACAGGGATCCAAGATCTGTTGTCAAACGCTGAGAGTAGAGCTGCAGGCATGTGCCGAGTAGCTGCCTCGTTGTTCTCAAAAGCTTCCATATACTCTTTGTACTGTACCAAGACGGATATCGATTGGAGAAGTAGATCTCTAAGATCTGTGTTCGATATCCTTGAATCGTTGAAGTGCGTTACTACAAAAGTTATCTGAAAAAACCCCAAGAATTCATATTATGACCATTGTTAGAGCTAATTAACTATACTCAGCCATGAATACGAGAAAGACAAACAAAAAGAGATTAAAGCATACAAATGATGATAGTCCTTGCTTGATAAACGTTGTTGATGGAACAAACGGAGGATCACTCTTGCGAAGCACATGGAAACAATCTACCTGAAGAAAAATATATATCAAAGAGACTGTAAGTTTTAAGGATTACGCTTAAAGGAACATCTCCTAAAGTGGAGGCATTAAACTATTTACCAAAGATTCAAGGTAGAACTCTGGAATGTACACAAACACAGAATCCATTTTGCTGAGAATCAGAAGTAACTGAACAACCCACATGCACAACGCATACATTCCTCTTTGCTTCCACCGAGAGAACAATGAGATGCGAAACCTATTCATAGAGTTTGATTAAAACCTCTTCATCACTACACTTTGCTGTACAATGATCCAAGAATTAAAGGTGAAACTTACCAAGCAGAATGTCTAACACACTCCATCACTTCTTCCTTGTAACTCTTGCGAGCCTCCTTCAAGCGCTTTAACTGGTCACCAGAAGCTCGTTCTCTTATTTGTTTATCCGTTTCTTCAAGAAGCGATATCGATTGCGATTGCTGAGACATGTAGTATGATGCCTAAGCACAAAAAGACATTCAATCAACCTTTCAAGCACATGCATGTATCATACAACATAATCTAAAACAAATAAACTCACCTGCTTAAAATTTGGAGCGACAGCAATATGGTATAATAGCAATAGAGAATCTAACAGTTCCTCTTCGCTTAGTATAGCCGATGATACTCTGCTCTCTTGTAGTGAAGTCCTCATAAACCTTACTGGACGATAACCAAAGTCAGGGAGGTCAGACTGACTACTCGTGCTAGGCTTGTCCTCTATTTCTTCGTTGAAACTTCCACCGCTACATTCCGCAGCAACATGAGAGGATCTCTCGGGAATGGAGCTGCACTGACCACGAGAACTTTTCGCAGTATTCTTTCCTCGGTCCTTTGAGGATTTAGTAAGATCAGTATCATAGGCTATGCAACAGCATGGCTTCTGCTCGGTTGTGTGAGTTACTCTATTGTGTTCATCATCCATACAACCTTCTTCCCACCGCATTATCTCTTCCTCTTGGTCATCATCTGTAGGGTAGGACTTAGATATATGACTAAACAGCCCGCCAAGCCTAGTGATATCAGCTCGGTGTGGATCGTTTTTAAGAAACAAGCTCAACGGAAACTTCTGCTGACCACCTCTGTGAAGGAAACCAACGTTGTGACGGACAGCTTCTTCGCTACTCTTCAGCATCTCGAAACCTTCTGACAGAAAATGGAGTATAACCGAGAAGAGAGAGACGAGAACTGAGTTTCGTGTGACTCCTGAAGGGGCTAGATTCCTGTCTGCGCCTCTGTTCTTTAATAAGAGGTTCTGAAGGAATCCCCTGAATGCTGAACCAGGAAGCTGGGGAGGCGATATGGGTGGTATGAATTGTATGACCAAGAGACAGAGGTTTCTCTGCTTCTCCTCAACCTTGTTAATGGCTTCGGAGAGAGCAGAGATGGTAAAGCCCATGCTACTCTCATGGGAAATATCTTCAGAGGATCCAGGCCACCAAACAACAGGCATTAGTTGCTGCAAGTCATGCTTATTGGAGCTCCTACACGACAAGAAACCTTCGAACAGAAACTCGAAATGCAGAGATCTCCACCACAGCACCATCAGTTCTTCCCGTCTCAACAAATGACAAGCCAGCGCAAGATAAGGATAAGGCCCCGAGTACGGACACTCGATCAGAGTAAGCGTCGCTGTTTTGCAGCTAAAGGCAAGAGCGTTTATTACATGCCCAAAGATCAGATGAGACAACGGGGACGCAAGAAGCACATCAAGAACTCTGTCTAAACTTGAACAGTCGTGCGGCGCTTGAGTTCTGAAAATCTCCAAGAGGAATGAGAGAAATGCACCCCGTCCTAAGTACTCAGCCAACAAACGGTCTTGCTCGAGTATGTAGTAGAACTCATCGCATATGGCGCGGGAAACTGGGGAGAAGAGTTCTTCAACGGAGGCAAACCTCCTAAGTCTGCTTAACGTATCAGCCAACGAGCGGTCCGGCCTATCCAGCAGTCTTGAGAAGCATCGTAGTAGCTCTGTTGCAAAAGAGCTTCGAGATGGAGCTTCTTGAAGAGGTTGGTAACCTTCCACAGGGTACTTAAACGGGTAAGCACCAAAATTTAACTCGCATCGCTCGCCTTGAGAGAGAGAAACAGCAGGGTAATATCCAAATCCAGGTCCAAGTTTTCTGATACCGGAAAACGCAACCCCAAGGGAGACACCATTCCTGTAGAAAGATATCTCATCACAGTCCAAATCAATGCAGCAACCGATGACGTCACCAGCCACCCACGACTGCCCATAAGGCTCAGATTCATTGTTCCATTTGCTCACCCTTCGTCCATCAAAAGCATATGAATCGTCAGCATCTCCCACACCTTTCTGATCAGTGAAAGGACAAGCAATGGTAGCCCAACCAAGCTGTTGAATCCCCGAGGTCTCTAAAGCAACTTCGTACATCCATTTGCCTTTCCAGATACAAGCGTTGGCCCTGGCGCTGCTGAAGAGCGCTAAGCTCTCTAAGACAAGAGGCGGCTTCACGATCCTGATCTCGCCACATATGCTGTAATCTTCGAGGGCGACAACACCATGACTCACAACAGAGATTCCTTCTCTATGACTAGTTTTAGCATCTAGCTCGCAATGAAGCTTGGAGAATTGATTCTTGATCACGGCTCGGACCAAACTACTGTCTACTTTCCCACCGTCCAGTGGACTAACTGACTTTTCCGGTAAACCGAATATGTACTCGATGGTCCGTTCTAGAGGGCGGTGAAGGGAATAATCAAAATGTGGAACAATACGAGATTTAGACGAACTCTCCTTGGCGTCTTCACCGTTCAGCAAAACGGCTAAACCAGAAGACATCATACCACCAACACCAACCCGTAGGCTGTCTTCAGCCATATGGCATTGACAGGTTGCAAATGACTCCCAATAACCTTAACTCAAACGCTGTTCTTCAACACAACCAAGCTGTGGATGAGAACAGAACAAAAGTAGCATCAGTTTCCAAATCGAACAAGAGTTACGAAGAAGTGAGATACTTTCGAGACCATAAAGCTTACAACTTTACCAGATATGGTGGACAACAAACCCATAAAGCTAATCAATTTTCTAACGTTTGCTTCCAAACAGATATTCAAACTCACCGGAGAAATTGAAAGCCGATTCGAAACGGTTAACCCACCAAATCTGCGGCGAGATGAATCCTGAGACGGCGGAGACGTGCTAGGGTTTTCTTTCTCAATTGCTATTTCATAAAAAAGGAGAAGACTTTTTTTTATTTTTTCAATTTTCTTCTTTCTGGAAGAGAGAGAGAGAGAGAGAGGGATTCTTCTGTGCCCAAATGTTTGGGGGAATAGAGAGAGAGGAGAGGGGAGATGGAAGAAGAAACAGCGCCACGGAAACAGAGAGAGACCGGAGGCTACCACCGAACGAGCCAATGAATCGTGTGGCATGCGGGTCTTCCACTGACACGTGTCGGTGTTAATGACGTGGATGATGACGTCTTTAAATCGACGGTCACGGCGTCTTGTGTTTGTGATTTTGATCGCTGTAACTTTTTTTTAACGACCGGAGGAGGAAAAGTCTACGGATGCGGACATTTTCTTACGTTTCTTCGGTACACGTGCCTTGTTTACGTGTTCATAATCAAATTAACAAATTGCAAACAAGTAAATACACTAATCATATTCTTTTGCGCTGACGTTACTTCTTGCTTCTAAATTTATTTTTTTGTCAACCTTCTTACTTTTAATTAAAAATGGCATAGAATAATTATTTTTCTATTTGTTTCAAGCCTAACAGTTTCTTAGATTTGTTATTCATTTTAATTTGTAAGAATATATCGTAATTTAACAAAGATATATGTTTCACAAAAATAGTTGTTTTACGTTTTTAGTGTAATTTATAATTTTTTCTATTTTGTCCATATTAATTTAGAAAATTATAATATATATATATATTTGTCTTTTAAAATCTATACTATAAAAATATAGTTATTCTTGGTATAATTAAAAATTTATTTTTAAAATATGTGAAAACGCCAAAACTACCACATTGTGAAACAAAGCTACTAGTTTATATCACCTAAAATGTTTACCCGACTTTCAGTTTTATAAAATAATATTGCTTCAACGATTTAAATAAACGAGATAGTAATACGCCGCTAACGTCACACATACCTCTCAGAATGGTATTTCCTTCTCCTCTTCCAATATTTTTTTCTTGTAGTTGAGTCGTATGTTACTTTTTCGTGAAAAATGAGTCATATGCTCCTCCAATAATATGTTAAACAATGAGAAAAATAAGTGAAACATATCGTGAATTGATTCATGATACTGTCAAAACACGTTCTGAATGGATACAAAACATGTTCAGAAGGGTTCAACTCTCAATGATCAATATTCATACTGGTTCTAATATGGTCAAACGAATACTACTGACATACTTACTTACCATATTAGCATATAAAAGAGCTTGAGACATACTAACTGAGGATATTAACATATAAATATGGCCGGACAAATACTGACATATTTACTTCAGAGTTCAGACGAATACTGACATATTTACTTCATCAACCATTAAAGTAATTTTTTTAAAAAAAATTGAATACTGACATACTGACTGGCCATATTGATATGGTCATGCGAAAATGTATTTTTTCCTTAAAGTCTCTTAACTCTCAGTGATCAATATTCTTACTGATTCTTATTGACCATATTAACATGTAAATGCTAACATACTTATTTACCATATTAACATATAAAAGTCTGAGACATACTGACTAACCATAGTAATATATTAATATGGTCAGACGAACTGAGACATACTAACTCACGATATAAACATATAATATGGTCAGTCAGTATGACCTTAAAGTCCCTCAACTCTACAAATTTCATAACTCCATTCCGAAAGGTGACATCACTCGACGAACTCCGTGTATATGTTAATATGGTCAGTAAGTTGTAGAGTACGGACTTGTAGAGTTGTAGAGTTGAGAGACTTTAAGATCTTTGTAGAGTTGAGAGACTTTAAGCTCTTTAAGCTTTGACAATCTCTTCTAATACCGAAGGGTTCAGAACTTCACTCAAGGAACTCCGTTTTTCTCAATTCATCTAACCATATTAATATGATCAGTATGTCAATAATCATTGAGTGAGTTAGTATGTCAGTATTCAAAGAGATTGCAAAGCTTAAATAGCTTAAAGTCTCTCAACTCTATAACTTTACAGGTCAGTAAATATGTCAGTATTCATTTGATTATATTTCTCTGTCTAGATTGTAGATGGTTATACTTTTTATTCTGTAAAATTTCCTCTTCTGAAAGAGTGTAAAACATTTGAATTATTGAAATATGGTTTGTCCAAAAAAAATTCTGGTAATCCAGTGAATATTGGTCAATTATACTCGGAAGATATTATAATGGGTTGTTTTGTTTTGTCTCTCATCTGATTAATCTCTCAAACTGTCAAAAATTGGTTTCCCGGTAGTTGACTTTTAAGGTCATCTATTGTAATCTGAGTTTTCACTCTCATACTGAAGAGTAAGACACCATAATTTTTCTAGGAAATATCATACCTGACCTTTTGTATTTGTGACCTTTTCTATTTAAATTTAATGTTGACTTATATCTGTAAAACATTTGTCAAAGCCATTTGATCGAGTCATATATTAGTGTTTATTATGTTAATCCGACGGAACGGGACGGGGCCATCGTTGACAAGTCACGGAGCTTTTGCCAACTTCCGAGAGACACACGACTATGTCTATATGTCCACCTGAGCTGAGAGTATTACACTAATAATTAAATTCCCTCTCGCCTCTCTAGTGACACCACGTGAAAAGCCGCGAGGCCACTGTCGGCTAGTGGCTTATAAATAATATATTGTCCTGTCCACGAGTTCCACGTTGGTTAACAGCTACTTCACCGGCTACTGTCTATCAGAAAATGACCTGAGGCGCCGTCGTGTCGGTGACGCTTAAACGGTGCGTTTACTTATGTAATGGAGTAAACATACAAGTTTTTTTTTTGAACATTTAAACATACAATTTCAACCGGAAATTTTCTCTATATACCAATCGGTAAACCTTATTAATGCATCACATGTTTTTTTTTTTTAAATGCAAGTTTTAAAATAATAAATTAGAATTCTATGCTAAATCTCAAACTCTAAATTTTAAATTTTAACAAACAATTCTAACGGCTTGAATAAGCTTTATTACAAAGTCATAATTTAAACCGTAAAGGCCTAAACAATAAATTTTACACCCAAATTGGCAATTAAGAGCATCTCTAACCCACTACATTTCTTATTCCAAAATTAAGATTAGAGAGAAAATTGTATAAACATCCGATGTTTATTTTGTTGGGTAGTTAATGCAATAAAAATGATCAGGAAACATCAATGTGTTAATGCAATCGATGCATCTTTAAATGCTACAACTACAAGTAGCAATTTTCTCTCTAACCTTCATTTTGGGTAGTTAATGCATCGAATGTTTACTACTAGTAGTAAGAGAAAATAAATTAAACTAGTTGTAGCATTTAAAAATGATTAGGAAACATAGATGTGTTAGTATATGAGAGAAAATGCTTTTACAAACTAGAAGAGGGTTTAGACCGCATTTCTTAATTATAAGCATTGAGTGCATACGGAACAAACGAGACCACTTAATTTGCCTATCTAGAAATAAGAAAATAATGCAATATTTGTTGCAGCTAATCATTGGCAGATTTTTTTTGTATAACATCTAAACGAGGTTCCATATGTTTCGAGCTTTTAAATGTAGGGAGAAATGTTTAATCACGACGAGATCAGAGAGGAGCAATTAAAATGAATCCGGTTGAAATCTAAAAGAGTTTTCTAAAACACAAACAACACAAGTTTCATAATCATAACTTGTCCATAATTAATTTAGCCTTTTTGATTCTTATTCAAGATTATCCACTGAGCGCACAACACACATTTGCTTTGAGATGACCTTGGTACATTCTCAGTTCTCTTCCCGTTTCCATCGACCACAATCTAGACATCATTGAGTGCACAACACACAATTGCTTTGTTATGACCTCGGTACACTCTCAGTTCGTTTCCCTCTTCCATCGACCACAATCTAGCCGTCATGTCCGATGATGCTGTGCAAATTACAGAATCAAAACCAGTTTAAAGACTCTTCTTATGTCTCGCACAAGTGTTCAAGTGGATAGAGATTAGTACCTGTTAAAATAAATTTTGCATCCACTGAGAAGGCGCAGTCCCAGACCCATCTCTGATGTCCTGTTAAATAAGATTGATGATTTTAAACTTGAGAATAAAATAAGACGTTAAATACATGGAGATCATACCTGTTAACACTTTATCTAGCGTGAAACTGTCGACGTTCCAGATTTTGACAGTTTTATCAGAGGATGCAGTCGCTAGATATCTGATTAACAAATATTTATGTAAAAGTTTCCAAGGTTTGGAGAGAACTAGGAAAAATTTTTAGGAAAAAGATTTAAGAAAGGCATTACTTGTTGTCAGGAGATAGGACACATTTAAGGATCTGTCTATCATGAGCTTGAAGCTTATGAATGGGCTCAAACTCGGTTGTCACCTGCAAAATAAGGAAAATTATTTATCAATTTTTTTTTTGAGATGTTCTATCGACTGATTCAGTCATCCCCTTTAAGAATGCACTTATTGGTACATAGTGGAATTAAATTTTAAATTGCATGCACAATTACAACACAACTACTTCTTAAAACCTTAGGGAATGTAGACTGGTCGTATATAAGGACATGGACAATGCAACTGGCTCTGTCCATGTACGATCACCAATAGAACACAAATAAACACTTGTATCCAACGAATTTAATGAGAAGAATACCTGACTTTCACGCAAGATGTTCCATATAAAACATGTGCCACCGTCGTTAGCAGCAGCCAACATTGTCCCATCCCTCATAACCGATAAAGACCGTATAGCTGTATCAGGTTCTGGTACCTATATATATAGTTACACACCCGAGTGTGATTTATCAAATGATTTTACGTAATTATAATGTAACTACAGTATAAAGAACTGTACCAGTTCAATGGTACATGAATTCATTCTGGTATCCCATACACGTATAATTCCATCTTGGTCTCCAGATATCAGTTCAATCTGTACCATTTTACCAATTAGATAGTGTGATAACACACACAACTCTCGTTACCAAATAAAGAAAGCTGATACATATATATATTGTCAACAACAACAAGCACTAACATATATATACACGAGTTAGCTAGACTTGATGTACCTGATTTGGATGTAAAACAACTGTGTTAATTGGGGTAACACTTCCATCCAAGTGATATGCCTTTAGGCAATTCCGTTCGTACACCTCTGGTCGATTAGGAGCCCTACATTTCGGTTTACGAGTCGACAAAGTGTTGCTAAGAACATGTATGTCTTTAATTAACTAGCATTGATTTCAGCTGAATTGTACCTCAAGTCCCAGATCCTAACTGTGCCATCCTCTGATCCTGAGTACATCGAATTGCCATCAGCATGAAACCCAACGGCCATAACATTGCTGGTGTGTCCAACAAAAGTCCTCACCTAAAGATGCTCACGTAAGACTCCATGTCCAAGAAACCAAAAACCACATTTAAATAAAGATAAAATAAACGATATATATACATGTCCATGATGGGAATTGATATCAAAGAGCCGTATATAAGGGTTGCAAGCTGCTGCTAGGTAACGCTTATCTGGGCTTATCTCGAGCTTGTTCACATGCTGAGGGTTACGGCCTTCATCGAGCTCTCTTTGAGGCTATAATGAAAAATGTTTTAGATAAAGTGAAAATTTTCATCATTATCAAGATATATATATATATAGAGAGAGAGAGACCACAGCAGGACAGTTGATGGCACGGTAACAGCTAGCGGATTGGGCTTCCCAGAATCGGATTGTATAATCGTAGCTAGCAGTTGCGATAATCACGGAAGGCTGACTCATTTTGCTAGATTTATTATCCTTACAAGAATCTTTGTTATTGAAGAAGAAAACTTTGTTAAATATGATTTATGTGCTAAATTTCAGACAGAAGCATCTTATATCTGCTAATTGAAATATTACAAAATGCAATTTCTCATTTACTGCGTTCGAATCTTATCTACAAGTGTATATAATCACAAAATCTATCTAATTGTTGAGTTGGATATGATAATTTCCACTAAAAAAAAATACAAAGAACCTTTTATGGTAAAGAAAATCTTATACAAATTACTTCAAATGATATATTTTATAAACTACCAAATTTATACTGTTTTGTATATTTCCTAAAGGAAAAAACCCTTATTTTCTTTTGACTTACCTATCAGATATCTTTGACTTAAAAAGTCACACTTAGAATCTGTTGAGAAAAAAAAAACAATACAATCTAAGCCGGTATTGATTGAATACAAGCAAATGATGAGCAGGATCAGCTACTATACATAATCAAATTATTTAATTAAAGATAAAAAAATAAAGAGGAAAAAAACTTCAAGAAGTTATCCGAGACCTTCGGAGCCAGATCATAGTAAAACACAATGGTTCATATTAACCTAATAAAACGATTGTTCAACAATAACAACTGATCCTCTAGTTTTTTTCGGTTTTGCATAAATATTCAGATCATTTGCAAGAAGAAGCTAGCATTTTTATGGAAACGTGAAATACAAGTCAGTTCCAAACATACCAAACCATCTCATTGTAAATACTTTCAGGACATGGGATATAAGTCGTCGGCATTTGTTCATCATTAACAAAAAAACAAAGCACATATATAGGGTATGACTGGTTTTCCCGCTACCACCCGCAAACGCAGCTTTTGCGGTTGGTAGCGGTTGTTGGCGTTTCGCAACAATCACTCAAACCGCTCCAAACCACTCTAAATCGCTCTGAACCTCATAAATTCAAAAGCTGGTTCCAGCTAGCGTTTGCGGTTGCGGGCGGTTGCGAGAGGATAAAAAAAATTTCTTTTTTTCCAAAACAATATAAATACAAAAATAAAAATATTCAATAAAAAAAATAAATTGGAATTATAAAAATGCTAAAATATATCTATTATATTTTAATTAATATTATAAAACTCTAAAATAAAAATATTTTCTATATTTAAAAAAAAATTAAATTGTAACTTTCTAAATATAACTTTTATATTTATTATAATATTATTATTTTTGATATTTTTATAATTGTATAAAATGTAAATATTATTAATTTATTATTTAACCGCTGCTGCATTTGGTAGTTAACCAGTCATAAGTATCCCGCAAACGCACCAATTTCTAACCGCAGAACCAGTCGTACAAATCTCTTAAAACCGCTAGAAACCGCAACCACCCGCATCCGCAAACTCCCGCAACCGCAACCGCAACCGCTGCGGTTGAACCAGTCAGGCCCATAGTGGCCAGTTCCAGTGTTTGCAAGTTGCAAACCACCAGGTGAGAGAATCTACAAATCTAATATCATACAAACGACCTAACCGAATAGTTGTAGAAAGCAAGAGTTCAAGAATTGAATATGCTACTACTGCTGAAAATATAGAGGACAAGTCCATGTATATGACAATCAAACTACTTAAACAAAGAAGTAGGAATGTAAAGAAACATCATTTGCTTAATCAATGAGATTCTATCTATAGCAACGTGGGACATTCTATCTATAGCAACGAGGGACACTTTATTCTCTTTAATCTGAAACAGAGAGACAATGATGCAGTATATAGCCACGAAGGACACTCCCCAGAAGTTGAGACGCTTCAGCAATCCCATGAACCCCTCTTTCACTCCTCTCCAAAGCAATCATTCTACACCAAACCTCCTTAGTTTTACCACTCACACCAACCTCAACATCTTCCCACAAGAACGCCAACTTTCCGTAATACTCCGCCATCGCAACAGACCGAACCTTTTTGAGATGACTCAAACCACTAACCACTCTCCACAGCCTCATCTCATAGTCATACCACATGAGCCCGAACCTAGCGTAATAAACGTAGAGCACATTGTTCATCACACAAGCACCCGTTCTGCACAACCATTTATCCTTACTAGGCAAACCTAAACTCTCACAAGACCCGTCTCTAGGATCGTAGCACCTAGCATTGCCAGAAACACGTAACGCACAAACTTTCCTGTTCAACGACACAGTTGGGGCCCAGCTCCACCACCAGCCTTGATCCTCAGGAACCGGCGCTAGCTCCCACGTCTGCGTCTTCGTGTCAAATGACTCCACGTGCATCTCGTCGGCGTCTCTATAGATCCCGATCACGTACACCTTGCTTCCGACTACACCCACGCTTCTGCATAGCCTTTCAGCTCTCGAGCTAAGTCCTTGGCGAAACGTCCCGGTTCTTGAATCAAGAATCCACATGGTTGACGAAGGATTGAATGATCCACAGATAAAGAATATTTCCGGGCCTATGGCGACGACGCAGGGTTCTTGCTCGGTCTGAGAAGGAAACGCGAGGTCGATGGAGACGAAGCGGTTCTTCTCTTCTGTCGTCGGGTTGTTGTTCTCAGCTCTTCGGAGAGTGAACCATTGCGCACCCGTTTTGCCGACGAAGCAGATGAAGAGTGAGTCTTTGCGGAGGAGAGAGCGAATCTTGTATATCTCCGGCGAACGAACAAGACGGCTGAAGTTCTTGGAGACGCAAGAGAGGATCGGGTGAGAGCGTTTCGGGACGCGAGCTAAGATTTCCACGACGATGTCGATGGGAAGTGAGGAAAACGACGGCGGCGACGACATTGAGTGGTTGATGTTTTGCGGTGGCTCGTCGGCGTTAGAGAGCCGCGAATGAATGGATACGAGACTTTAGATATTGACTATTTAGGGAAAGTTTGACACAAATGAATACGACTCTTTTATCTTTTTATACGACGAGACTAGAACTTTGTATAACTAGGGGTAGGGGCCCTAGGGCTGCGGAGAATTACTCAATACACGTTTTACTCTTCCCGTATTTGTTTTAAATTTTCAAGTATTCATTGTTTTCAAGTCGGATACCAAGTACTAGAATTGAGAAATTTGTAAGTATAAAACAATTAAAAAGTATTAAAAATTAGCTACTCGACTTGATATTATCGGTTACTTCTTGCAGAATACACTTTTTGTTATAGTGAAAAGTAGGTAATGTTCCTATATCGAGAGACTCGTGTTTTTGTTCAGTTTTATTCTTATAATATGTACAAATAATTATTTAGAGTAACTCTCGTATCTATACTATTAAAAGAGAAACATTCTGAAAAAATCTACTTATGCAAAGTTGTTGGACCCTTTCATTAGATTTAATTTTTATTTTGATCTTATCTTATATATTTGTAACACTACATTACTCAATAATATTATTATGTATATTTATCCAATTTTTACTGTGAGTTAACCACTATAACAACCACATATGATTTTATCTTTAATTTAAAAGCACTACTGCAACCGCATATATTGCTATGTACATATCCCTTCCCAATTCTAACACATATTATATTCTTCTTAACTCTTTGTTAACAAAATCTATAAACAATATATTTTCAACTTCCGTAACCTCCTCACCAATATATTCCCGCATTGCAAGGTATTTAAATGAGTATATCACACATAATCCTTTTTAAAATATATTGCATGCTATTTATTAATTTAAAAATATGTTTTTATTACATTAATAATATAATGAACTTCTTTGATTAAAAACATATTATTGCATTCTATCAAGAACAATAAATGACTTTTTATTGATATTCAAAATAGCGATTTATTTTATAATTCATGAATAATTGCATATAGAGTTATTAATTATTTAAAATTAAAGAATTATATTGTAACGACACACGCATAATAATATTAAATTCACTTAAACCTATTAATAAAATTAATATTATACATGCAGAATAATGTTATGCATTCCAGATATCCTTTATAAATGACACATGCACAACAATATTAAATTCTCTTAGACCTATTAATAAAATTAATATTATTCTCACGTCTATTTTAGCAATCATAAATTTAATTTTATTAATAATTGTAAGCACATAATTTTATTTTTAAAATTCAGGTGTCCATTTGATTCCCAGTCCGGTTTCAATTTTCTGGTTTTAAAGATATATGATATGTTATGTTATTTATGAAATTCAGTTCACTTTTGCTTTCGGTTTTTTCAGTTTAGTACGGTTCGATTCGCGTCAAACCTATACACTATATTATATAGAAATTCATTTAAAAACATTATTTAATTTCGAAAACAAATCCGCGCTTTTTAAGCGCGGGTCAAAATCTAGTTTTCTCCTTAAAAGAGTAAACAAAATAAACTTTCATGTCTTTTTTTATTTGAGTATTATTTACCAAGTAATTCTTAAATACACAAAAATACCAAAATTATGTATCCCAACCATATATATCACATAAACATTATATGTAACTTAAACAATAAATTAAATGATAAGTATATGTGTGGTTCGAATTAAAAATATATGATAAGTATATATTTAAAATATGCATCAAAATTATAATATCATATTAAACCAAATGATTAACATCTTAATAACTTAGCAAGTTTTGATTAGGATAACATGATTTAACATGAATCGAGATTGAAATTGCGGTAATTAATAATGATTTAGTTAAGTTAATCTTGCATTAGCCATGTCGGCAAGTTTTAAGAGAATAATCCTATGTGGAAATGAGTCACATTTGACATGCACATTGTAGAACCAATTAAATTATAATGTTTTCACTTAAGTATATTTTCAACTAATAGTATGATAATTAATATTTTATATATTCTAGTGTTCGTTCGGTTCGATGTGGTCTGTTCGGTTATTTTAGATATAAAAATATAGAATTATTCGTATATTTAAAAGTTTTGGTTAGATTTTGGTTATTTAGGTTCGGTTTTGATCGTACAACTCAACCACGCTTGTGTGGTTGACTTACAATTTGTTAAGGAAAAAAAAACATTACTACAATCTAAGCCGGTGTTGAGTGAATACAAGCAAATGGTGAGCTCTCACCGGATCAGCTACAAAATCAAATTATTTATGGATTTATTTGTGGAATAATAAAAAAAAAAGGTAATTAGATTTTTAGAAATAGGGGAAGATAAAAGAGGAGGGAAGGTGGTATATAGGTATTTTAGTTAGATAGTGAATTATGTTTTTTTTTTAAATGTTATTGAACCCAATTTCCCATTATTTAATCAAAGATAAAATTAAGAAGAAGAAAAACTCACAGCAGCTATCGGAGACTTTGGGAGCCAGGTCATAGTAAAACACAATGGTCTTTATTAACCTAATAAAATGATCTTTCACTATTGTTCAACAGTAACAACTGATCCTCTAGTATATTCGGTTTTGCATCAATATTAAGATCATTGCAAAACGAAGCTAGCATTTTTAAGGAAACGTGAGACACAAGTTAGTTCCAAAGATATCAAACCATCTTATTGTAACTACTTTCAGGACATGGGATATAATTCGTGGGAATTTTTTAATCACTAACATAAACAGAGCACATAGTCCAGTTCCAGTGTTTGCAAGTAGCAACCACTATATGTGAGAGAATCTACAAATCTAATATCATAAAAAATAGTTGTAGAAAGCAAGAGTTCAAGAATTGAATATGCTACTACTGCTGAAAATATAGAGGACAAGTCCATGTATCTGACAATCAAAACTTAAACATAGAAGTAGGAATGTAAAGAAACATCCTTGGCTTAATCAATGAGATCCTATGACAAAAGCACATGTCTAAAGTTCATATAAGGCTGGTGGATCTATAACAAAGTAGTTCATATAAGGACATTTTATCTATAGCTACGAGGGACACACTACTCTCTCTAATCTGAAACATAGAGACAATGCTGCAGTATATAGCCACGAGGGACGCTCCCCAGAAGTTGAGACGCTTCAGCTATCCCACGAACCCCTCTTTCACTCCTCTCCAAAGCAATCATTCTACACCAAACCTCCTTAGTTTCACCACTCACACCATCTTCCCACAAGAACGCCAACTTTCCATAATACTCCGCCATTGCAACAGACCGGACCTTGTTGAGATGACTCAAACCATTAACCACTCTCCATAGCCTCATCTCAGAGTCATACCACATCAACCCGAACCTAGCGTAATAAACGTAGAGCACATTGTTCATCACATAACCACCCGTTCTACTTCTCCACAACCGTTCACCCTTAGGCAAATCTAAACTCTCACAAGACCCGTCTCTAGTATCGTAGCAATTAGCATCGCTAGAGAAATGTAACGCACAGACTTTCCTGTTTAACGACACGGTCGCATCCGAACTCCACCAATCTTGATCCTCAGGAACCGGCGCTAGCTCCCACGTGTTCGTCTTCGTGTCAAAAGCCTCCACGTGTATCTCGTCGTCTCTATAGCTCCCGATCACGTACACCTTGCTCCCGACCACCCCGACGCTTTTGCATAACCTAGCAGCTCTCGAGCTAGGTCCTCGGCGAAACGTCCCGGTTCTTGAATCAAGAACCCACATGGCCGACGAAGGATAGAACGATCCGCAGATAAAGAAGATCTCCGCCCCTATGGCGACGACGGAGGGCTCTTTCTCGGTCTCACAAGGGAACGCGAGGTCGATGGAGACGAAGTGGTTCTTCTCTTCTGTCGGGTTGTTATTCTCGGCTCTGCGGAGAGTGAACCATTGTTGATCTGTTTTTTCGACGAAGCAGATGAAGAGCGAGTCTCTGCGGAGGAGAGAGCGAGTCTTGTGTATCTCCGGCGAATGAAGAAGACTGCGGAAGGTCTTGGAGACGCAAGAGAGGATCGGGTGAAAGCGTTTCGGGACGCGAGCTAAGATTTCCAAGACGATTTCGACGGGAAGTGAAGAAAACGAGGGCGACGGCGGCGGCATTGAGTGGTTGATGTTTTCGCGGTGGCTCGTCGGCGTTAGAGAGCGCAAGAAAGATTATCAAAGTTCGTTAGATATTTACTATTTATGAGTTTGACCATAATGAATACGACTCTTTGATCTTTTTATACGACGAGACAAGAACTTTATATTAACTAGGGCTAGACAATTACTCGTTCCTAGTGTTTCGTTGCTCGTCCCGAATTTATTTCAAATTTTCAAATACTTATTTTTGATATCAAATAGTAGAATTCAGAAATTTGTAAGTTTAAAACAGTTAAAAAGTATTAAAAAAGTTTAGCTACTCTGTTTGATATTATCGACAGGCAGGCGGACCCTAATAAAAAGTTGTAGAAGCATGAGTTTCAGGCCTTTAAATAATAAAAATAATTTTCGATCTTAATTTTTTAAAAATAATTTAATCTAGTGGTCAATGTTTTTAAACCCGGCCCGGACACTGAACCGGACGACTTACCGGGTCGCTAGATTACTGGGTCGACCACAGATGAACCGCGGATTAATAAATAAATTAATTTTATTATATAATAATCTATCAGCTATGAAAATAAATATATAAAAACTAAAGTTTAATATTTTCTAAATATTTTTTAAAACATAAAATAATAGTTTGGATATGTATATACTTTATGTTTAAAAAGTATTTAACAAATATTTAACTTTAGTTTTTATATTTTTATTTTCATTTGACATGCAAAATATCAAAAAAAATAGTTTAGACTATTTAAAATTTTATTTAACAAAGTAAGAGTTATAACATCTAAAAAAATCAAGATATAAAACTCACAAATATTTAAATATCTAATGTGAATAATAAATTAACTTCAAATTCAAAATAAACTAAAAGTAAAAGATCATTTGTAATAAATTGTCAATAACAGAAATAAACTAACACCAAATCACATCAACTAATTTTGATTTTCTCTATCATCGTTCACTTCATTTTTTTTAGGTGGCATAGTGAAAAATCTTCATTAAAATCTATAAATTACAAATATAAAACTGAAAAGAAAAAACTTAACTTTTTTTTTGTCAGCACCTAACTTTTCAATTGAAAACTTAGAATATAAAACATAAACTAAAAACTAAAAAAAGAGTAAAAGTTATTTATTGGTTCAATCGTGGTTCAACCGGTATCGGGTTCCAGGGTTTTACGGGTTTTTGCGGATTTCTAAATAATGAGTTTTTCATAAAACTCAAACCGGATTTTTTCTGGGTCACTGGGTTTATTGGTTAAACTGCAGATCCATGTCGGGTTTCAAAACACTGCAATTACTCTAATATTAATGTTAGATACCCAAACTGCATGAGTTCAACTCGTGTTCATGCCTACGGTTATTACAACTTACAAAACAATGCTGTAATATTTCTCAATTAATATACAAAGTATAAGCTAACCAACTGAATCAGATTGAACCAAAATTGTATGTCCAAGCAATATATCTCGCATAAACATTATATGTAACTTAAACACTAAATTAAATGATACTAAATCATATGATTTTTTTTTGGATAAAAAAACCATATGATTAGCATATTAATAACCTAGCGAGTTTTGATTAAGATAGCAATATCATTTAACACGAACAAAGATTGAACTTAATGGTTCAACATTTGAAACGCATTGTCGACACCTTTAACAAAAAACTAGATATCGACCCGCACAACCGTGCGGGTGATTATTTTTCATTTTTATATATATAAATATTTGATTTAACATTTACTATATTACTAATAGTTTAATTTAATATTTTTAAAACCAACAATTTTTATAGTTTGCATGCAGTTATTTAATTTAGTGTTTCAAATTATTAGTGATATCTTTTATTAAAACATGAACACTAACTAAAACCTTAAATTATATGATATTTACGACAAATTCTGTTCAATTTTATATTAACTTAAATGCTAATTTCTATATGATTATACTTGTATTTTAGGTTTTGGTCATACATATATGTTGATCGAATTATTTGTATGAATTTAATCTTTGACTGAATAACCTATATTAAGTACCGTACTTTATAACACGTCCGCTTCATTTAAATTATTAAATCGGAAATTGTAATGCATTGTGTTTGTTTTTGATCTTGTAAACATGAATTTTCTCATTATTATCTATGTTTTTGAGGTTTCTTATGTTGTCTATTGGTGTTAGACTTTTTTAATCCCAAAACTCTTGGATTATTTACAATGAAATTTTCAATGTTAAACTTTTATTTGAAATTATTCATCCATCATACATCATGTTATATAATTAACACTTAAACTTACAACTAAATTTGATAATAAACACACTGAAAACAAAATAATCACATGAAAGATATTTTTTTCAATCATTCATCTGTCATTTATGTTAATGACATAAATTGGTACAATATCTATTGCACAAGATAAAAGAAACAAAAAAATATATATTAATGAATAATATATAGATATGGTCTATATAAAAATAAACTTAATTATCTTTTTTTTTTGTAAACAAAGTAGCCATATACTTCTATTATTGAAAATAAAACTAAACCGGCCACTATAATAACAAAAAAGGAATGTACTTTCAAAATAGCATTTCTAGACCGATCATTCATATTGATAGCATATTTTCAGCAGTGTGGTACAAAATTCTAAATTAACAAATCTTAAATATTAGAGATGAGAGACTTAATTGAAAATATTATGTTAAATTAATATCATAAATTAATAAAAATTGTACATGAGTTTAATATAATCAAAAAATTAATTACATACTTAAAAGGTTTATTTTAGTAAAAAATGAAATATAAATTAATATTTTAAATAATTACGAAATTAATATATTATTTAAAAGGTTTGTCAAGTGAAAAACAAAATAAACATTTATATTTTAAATAAATACGAAATACATATTTATATTGTAAAAAAAGATATGAAAAGATTTTATTCAAATGTAATTAAGAGAAAATATAGGAATATCTATTTGATTTTCTTAGAATAGTTAGAATAATTCAAATATGTATAAAAAAATTCATTTAAGTTTTTTTTTAAGGAATGGTCCAACTTAAAAAATCACACATGAAATGATGTTGTGACTTCTATTTTAATAGAGTAGATTTCACTCTTGACTTCAGAAAAAGAATACAAATTTTTTTCACTCTTTTTCCTTTAGCGCCACGTTCAACATTTGAAACGCAAACTTGTCACCTTTATTAGAGATTTTCCTACAGAACACTTCTGAAGTTGTACGTTTATATCTCTGTCAGCGTCCCAATGATGGATGCTCATGTTCCACCTTCGTCACATACTCTATTAGAACTCTGCACCAATCTCCTTCAAACTCCTCTCAAGTCCAATAATGCCCGTTTCACAGCTCAACTGGTCCATTGCCGCGTCATCAAATCAGGCCTCTTCTTCAGCGTCTACCTCATCAACAATCTAATCAACGTCTACTCAAAAACCGGCAACGCTCTCCACGCACGCAAACTGTTCGACGAAATGCCTCTGAGAACCGCTTTCTCATGGAACACGGTTCTCTCCGCCTACGCCAAACGAGGAGACATGAGCTCCGCACGAGAGTTCTTCGATCAAATGCCGAATAAGGATTCTGTCTCGTGGACCACGATGATCGTAGGGTTCAAGAAGATAGGCCTGTACCGAAAGGCTGTAAGAACTATGGGTGAGATGATGATGAAGGAGGAAGGTGGGGTTGCGCCGACGCAGTACACGCTCACGAACGTTCTTGCGTCGGTTGCTGCCACCGGGTGTGTGGAAACAGGTAGAAAGGTTCACACTTTCGTCCTCAAGCTTGGACTTTCGAGTAACGTCTCGGTTTCGAACTCGCTGCTTAGCATGTATACGAAATGCGGTGATTCAATGACGGCTAGAGTTGTTTTCGATCGAATGGTGGTTAGAGATGTATCAAGCTTGAACGCTGTGATTGCTTTGTACATGCAGGTTGGTGAGATTGATCTTGCCACGGCTCAGTTTGAGCGAATGGCTGAGAAGGATATCGTCACTTGGAACTCTATGATCGCTGGTTACAATCAGCGCGGGTACGACCTCAGAGCTTTAGATACGTTTTCAAAGATGCTTAGAGAGTCCTCCTCTCTGTTGTCGCCGGATAGGTTCACTCTCTCTAGTGTGTTATCCGCTTGTGCAAATCTTGAGAAGCTTAGTGTTGGTAAGCAGATTCATTCTCATATCGTTGCAACAGGGTTTGATATCTCTGGGATTGTGTTGAACGCTATGATCTCTATGTACTCGAGGTGTGGAGGGGTTGACACTGCGAGGAGGCTCGTTGAACAGAGAGGCCACGCTGATCTCAAGATCGAAGGCCTTACAGCTTTGCTCGATGGGTACATCAAGCTTGGAGATATGAACCAAGCTAAGGTTATATTCGACTCGTTGAAAGACCGCGACGTAGTTGCGTGGACCGCTATGATCGTTGGATACGAGCAGCACGGTTTGTACGGCGAAGCGATAAGCCTTTTCAGATCAATGGTTGGAGAAGAAGGAGGGCAGAGACCAAACGGTTACACGCTCGCGGCGATGCTAAGCGTAGCGTCGAGCTTAGCATCTTTGAGTCACGGCGAGCAGATCCACGGGAGCGCTGTGAAGTCAGGGGAAGTGTATTCGGTTTCAGTCAGCAACGCGTTGATAACGATGTACGCTAAGGCAGGCAGCATTGCGTCCGCGAGGCGGGCGTTTGAGTTGATACGCTGCGAGAGGGATACAGTGTCGTGGACGTCGATGATAATCGCGCTGGGACAGCACGGCCACGCGGAGGAAGCTCTCGAGCTCTTTGAGACTATGCTGACGGAGAGACTAAGGCCTGATCACATAACGTATGTTGGTGTTTTCTCCGCTTGCACTCACGCTGGTTTGGTGGACGAAGGGCGTCGGTACTTTGACATGATGAAGAGCGTGAATAAGATTGAGCCTACGCTTAGCCACTACGCGTGTATGGTGGACCTGTTCGGACGCGCTGGTTTGCTGCAGGAAGCGTACGAGTTCATCGAGAAGATGCCCGTTGAGGCGGATGTAGTGACGTGGGGGTCACTGCTCTCTGCTTGCAGGGTTCACAAGAACGTCGATCTTGGGAAAGTTGCAGCAGAGAGGCTGCTTCGAATCGAGCCAGAGAACAGCGGAGCGTACTCAGCCTTGGCTAACTTATACTCAGCTTGCGGGAAATGGGACGAATCCGCGAAGATAAGGAAGTCGATGAAAGATGGGAGAGTGAAGAAGGAGCAAGGTTTTAGCTGGATCGAAGTGAAGCGTAAAGTCCACGTCTTTGGAGTGGAAGACGGGGTTCATCCGCAGAAGAAGGAGATCTACGTGACCATGAAGAAGATATGGGACGAGATCAAGAAAATGGGTTATGTTCCCGACACTGCTTCTGTGCTGCACGACCTCGAAGAAGAGGTTAAGGAGCAGATTCTAAGGCACCATAGCGAGAAGCTAGCGATAGCGTTTGGGCTGATTAGCACACCGGATAAAGCCACGTTAAGGATCATGAAGAATCTGAGAGTGTGTAATGATTGTCATACGGCTATAAAGTTTATCTCCAAGCTTGTGGGAAGGGAGATAATAGTGAGAGACGCCACAAGGTTTCACCATTTCAAAAATGGGCTGTGTTCTTGCCGGGATTACTGGTGATGATCTAACTAAAAGACAGTGTACAATAATACTTACCAAACGTAGAGATTTGAGGTAAACCAACAAAAGTTTTACTCTTTACTGCTTTAGTATGTTGTATTGCTATGTAAGTTCCATGAACATCATTAGTGAGAATATGACGACGTGGCATGTGAGAGACTCTTTAGTACTAGGAGAGATGATGGTGGTTAAAGGAGAAGGATAATATGAACGATGGAGATGTTTTTGGGAAAGCATAAATGGAAATAAGAACAATTAAAAAATCAGGAAAAGTCTAGGAGAAGAGGAGAATATGTTCTCTTTGTTACAAAAAAGCTTTTCTTTACTTAACCAATTGACTAAGATTATAATTCATAGATAGATACATTATTACATACAAGAGGAGAAGATCTTGGTCGGCATAATATGAATGACATAACCCACACTTGTTTGGCTTACGTGGCAGGTTCGGGCATGTCAACTTGAAGATGACTCACATAAGAGTTCCTGCCCGTTGTGCCCGGAGGATGCTTAGTAACAACTACGGGCAGCTTCGAACACTCTCTCTCTTCTCTCTATATCTGAGTTTCTGAAAACTCTTCATTGATCACACAAAATCTCAAAACACTCTTTCATTCATGAACAGAGCTTATCTCTTCTAGTCTCTCTTTCCTTTTTCTTCCGGTACGTTCTTCTCTATTTCTTGTTCTAAACTTAATTTTGTTTTTCTTCTGTTAACATGTTCTGTTTTGTTTATTTTTGTAACACAAACATGTTCTGTTTTGTATGTTGTTAAAATTTCAGAACTTTTGTGTTCCTCTCTCATATGTGTTATAGTTGTTCCTGGTGTCCTCTTTCTACATATATGTAATTGCTATTGGCAGATCTAACGATTTCATTGAACAACAGAGCTAGCTAACAAAAGAAGGGACATAATGGAGTGGGAGGAACAAGGATTGTGGTCGTCCTTGGTGCTTGATAGCGCTTCGATGCTAAAGCTCACCGCTTCGACTCTAACGGCTACTGTGCTTTCCTCTTTCGTAGAGCTCCTCGCTCAGGCAAGTCTCTCTCTCTGTCTTTACCGAACTTTTTCTCTTTAACATTTCTGTTACTTATTAATTATTAACAAAAAAAATTTAATAGTATTAGACCCAAAAAGAGTTTAAAAGTACTCTCACATGAACCAATTTTTTTTTATATGTTAAATAAATATTTATAGTTGATTTTAAACCAAATAAATAATTGATTTGATGAAAACGATAATTTCTTGTATATGATGGGTTCATGTATTTATCGTTTTCACATAAATTGGACATTGTATATACTGTACAAAACTATCTTGACCGACTTCAAGCGTTGGAATGGGTGGTTGGAGAAATTAAATAAATCTAATTTAATATTGGAAGGGTGTATAATAATAGCTATTTTAGTTGAGGACGGTTGCTTTTCAATGAGGAGAATAAAGATAAAATTATTTAAAATATATACACGTTGTGGGGCCTAATAAATATCAAAAAGGTATATTCCACATATTATGCTACTTCTAGATTAATAATCTTTTTGTGCTACAAGAGGAAGAGAAGCCCATGACCCCAGCTCAGCATTTCTCGGCCCAGTTTAGAATCGTATTATTTATTACTTGAACAATAGATTGTTTGTTTTGATTAAACTGGGATATGAAACTGCAGGTCGCTGCCTTGGAGGGTGATGTTAAAGAGAACGGAGACGAGGTTGTTGATGCAGAGGAAGGCAATGGAAACAATGAAGACGGTGATAGTGGTGATGATGATGGAGGGGAAGACGAAGAAGAAGGCGGTGATGCAGAAGAAGTAGAGGAGACCAAGAAAGGATCAGCAAGTGGTCCTGGTGAGAATGGTGAAGCTGGAGATGGTGATGATGATGACGATGAACCTGAAGGGGGTGACGACAATGACGATGATGATGATGACGACGAAAATGAGAACAATGATGATGATGATGATGAGGAAGAGGAGGATGACGATGGTGGTGAAGAAGAAGAGGAAGAGGAGGTGGAGGAAGAAGAGGAAGAAGATGAGGAGGAAGAGGCGCTACAGCCACCAAAGAAGAGGAAGAAGTAAACAACCCAACCGCTTTGATCTTCTAACATTTTAGATTCAAAATATCAAAAACTTCTTGTGGGTTTTACCTGAAGAGAGTCTTAAGGCATCATCACCAGCTTCTTTAGCTTCCACTGTAATCTCTGTTGTTCCATGAATCAAAAAGACCTTTGTTTACTGTGTTCTATTGCAGCTCCTTGTTCATCAGCCAATCTTAGATATCTATCATATATGCATATCTATCTAAGGTCATCAAATATATAAAACAATTTCAAGGGTTCAATTTAGCTATCATAAAGTATTAAAAGAATTTTCAACCCCGTGGTGGTGTCCGCTCACTTAGATCGAACAATGCAAGCATAACAGAAAAAAGAAGGCTTGGTCATCTGAGAACTCATATGATCCAAAGTAAACTCCATGGAACTCCTCAGGAACATACACAAAACGGCTTTATAGAAAAATTAGATGAGTAACCGACAGACTGTTTATCAAACTGCATGCGACAAAAGTGAAAGTAAATGGTCAAATAAAACCGAAACATACAAAAAAAAAAAACTAAAACGAGTATACTGACTTGATACAAATATCAATAAAGACAAAGGGAAACAGAAGAAACGGAGATGGGAGAAAGACAACGCAAAATAGAAATCACAGAACCCACATGTTTTATCATTCTCATGCTCAGCTCACATCATCTGCAAAGTTCGAGTTCAAGAAAACAAACCAAACATCAAAAACATAAGACAAAAAAAAACAAACCAACAGATGGAAACCAAAATGAAAACAAAAGAAACCAAAGGGGCAAACAAACATCAAAATTATATTTAAAAAAAAAAAAAAAAACTAGAGAGGCTATAATGAGAAACATCACGAGCAGCTCATGCTTCAGTGTGACTGTTAATATGAAGACATTAATACCAAAACCAGGTGCACGATCAAATCATAAAACTCAATGCAACACTAAAAAACCCCCAAATAAGCCAATAAACAAAACAAAATATGCAACTGAATGAAAACAAAGCTCAAACAACTTTCATCCCCGCCGCCATCACCAATCTTACAAAACCAATAATAAAATGAAATTGAACTCACAAAAATAGCAAAACCAGAAGCTGTAAAAAAGAATAAAGGAAAACCAAAAACCAAATAGAGACTGAAACGGTATGAAAATAAACAAAAACAAAATCTTGGTCGTGTCGCACGACACATCATCTTGTCATCAAAATCTTGAAAAGCAGTCCAAGTAAATATTCATTTAGGCCGTTAATGACAATGCTTAACTACCTCAACAACCTTAACCAATCTTATCTGCTTAATAAGCCTAATAGCTAAGCAACAAGTAAGCGTACCATTAATAGTTCGCGTACCCCTGAAACGAACCACCAGCAGCTTCTGAATCTTTACCACTCCCTTTTCTCCCAGTATCCGAATCCGAATAAGCACTAGGAAGACTCTGACCTCCTCTAAAGTAAGCCCCGAGTGCTCCCGGATCACCAATCCCACCCATCTGACCCAACGCACTAGCCAACATCGGATACATGTACCCTCCTCCACCAGCAGCCACCGCTAAAGCTGGATTCGCCATCATCCCACCTCCATAAACCGGATGGAACTGGTTCCCAATCATAAACGGCGACGCAGCAGCCATTCCACCACCGTTAAACACCTGCTGCTGCTGCTGAGCCTGTCCCAAACTAATCTTCACAGGACCAGTCTGTTCCTGCCCCTTCCCCGACCCAGCAGGGCCCATCGCAGCCAGCTGGCACGTCGCGGTTCTACTGAGAATCCTCTTCTTGGGCTCCTTGAGCGCCTCTCTGGCTCCTCTCCTCGACGTGAACGTGACGAACCCGAAGCCTTTGGCTTTGCCAGTGTTCTTGTCTATGACGACGGTGCACTCCTCGATCTCTCCGAAGCCTTCGAAGACTCCGGAGAGAGTCTCGCGGGTGGTCTCCCAGGGAAGGCCGTAGACGAAGATTTTCCGGTGGGTGACGTCGCGGTCGGCGGCTTCGAGGACGGAGGAGTAGATGGAGGATCCGATCTGGGGAGAGGAGCAGAGTAGGTCGACGAGCTGGTCCTTGGAGTAGGGCTGGAGAAGGTCCCGGAGCTCTTCCGGGTCGAATTCTTGCTCCGATTCGGAGTCGCTGGAGTCGGAGCTTGAGCTGGAAGTGGAGTACGGCGTGGTTGAGGATTCGGGTTGGTTGGTCTTCTGCTTCTTGTTGGTTTTATCGGATTTGACGAATTTGCGCTTCTTGGATTTGTCTAGGGTTTTCGCCATTGCAGAACAGTAGCGAGTTTGTTTTTTTTTTTGTCGGGTAATGAGTTTTGAGAATCCGTTCTCTATATAGTTATGACGGCGTTAGTAACTTCTATCGCGCGTCTGAGCTTAATTTAGCGGTTTAGTATTAAAATTAGCAGCCAATCGCGATTTGTGAACGCTAAATTTTTAGTATCGGGTCGCGAAACACTTCGGATCCGGGTCAGACCCGGTTATCCGTGCGTACGAGGTCCAGATAAAAGAGAAGTTACTCATTTTCCAGCGACTTAACACCACACAAAATCATGTCCAGTTCACTGAGGAACTTCAAGACATGTTTGGCTTAAAGACATAAACCTTTCGGACCACCAAACACATATTGAATCTTAAGCAAGAAAACATGGAGACGTGTATAAAACCTTTGCTAGAGAAACTCAACTTTATTCCCAGAGAAATAATCAGGAAGCTTTCGAAAGAGTCTTGAAAAACTTTTGGTAGTAAAGGAAGAAACAATTTAAAACGGGATACAGACTTTCAGACAGCTGCAGATGAAGATACAGACTTTCAGTAGTTATGACATATAGTAGTTAAAAAAAAAAGAAAAAAAAGACATATAGTAGTTAACAAAACCAGATGCGTCTTTGATATGGTAGAAAGAATACGGAAGAATCATAATGGGGATAACCAAAAGGGAAAACAGAAAAGCTAATATGATCATGGTAAGAGAAGTCTTTTGCATGCAAGAAGAACAAAGCAGAACACTATGAAACTTCCAGAGAATAAGAGAACTAGGAATTTCAGCACATACCTCCCTCTCAGAATGAGTCATATGGGGATAAACACCTTGTTTAAAAGACAGACAGAAAGAACACTATGAAACTAAAACTTAAACAGTATAACCTAGCATTGAAAGTCTGGTAATTCTGAAAAACATCAAGTCCCCCAGCTACCAAATTAGTCATTAGCCTAACCTACCATTCAAAGTCTAATCAAAGAAGACCAGGAACCATCTGATTAGCCAGGAGGCTGAGCGTAAAGGGCATGTTCTATCCTCCTGCATACATTGGCATGCTCCGTTATCGAGACCATGTACATGTCCATAAACCAAAATCTATCCCTTTGTATATATAGCTAACAATAATTCCTTAAACAAAAACGTCTGGGTGGTGTAGTCGGTTATCACGCTAGTCTCACACACTAGAGGTCCCCGGTTCGAACCCGGGCTCAGACATCTCATTATTTTTTGGAAGCTTTAATACTTTTGGTCTTTAATTTAAAAGGTTACCAAATCACTTAGCCAAAAAAAGGTTAACAATTCCTAATACAAGATCAACTCTCAAGTATTCTTTACTTACCTTTTAAGACCCGTTATTAATGGCCCATAGTTCAAAGCCTGGCCCAGACAATTATTCTTACAAAAGAATTATCTAAAAGGTAACTAAAAATAATCCTAGTGGCTAGAATCTTAATTACCACAATCTAACAGTTAATTAATGTGAAATTTGCATGATCTAGAAGGGCAAAAAAGTCATTAAAGTAGCTTCGGCCGGCGAAGAAGCGGTGCAGGGTCACATCACAATTACTGGTTTAACGGCAACACATCACCTAACCAACAACAAAACATACAAACTCCAAAACGAAATCGGATCGAATCTCCATTCAACTCTCTCTCACTATCTCTATCTCTGATGGCGGACGAACTGGAATTGTCGCCGTTGGTTCCGCCGTCGCCGATGGTGGATCCTTCCGAGATCGATCTCGAAGCGGGTCACGGCGTACAGATTCAGTGCCGAATCTGCCTTGAATCTGACGGTAATGCCCCTAGATTCGCATTCTCCTTTGATGGGTTGCGTTGCTTTTTCGCCACTGATCGTTGTTGAATGCTTGATCGTCAATGGTTCTGATTTAAGATTATTGTTTACTGATTCAAAGACTAGTGCTTTAAGTGAGAGAGGTTGTGTTGTGTAAGTTTACTTGTTGATACAAGCTCATTCATTGCTCCATGGTGATTAATTTTGTTTGTATGCCAGGTAGGGATTTCATTGCACCTTGTAAATGCAAAGGAACTTCAAAGTATGTTCATCGTGATTGCTTGGACCATTGGAGAGCTATAAAGGTACATTTTTTAATTTGGGTCCACGCCCGTTTGTGTTACTGAAGGCTGCTAAGCTGAAGAGAGGTGTTGTTTAGTCAGTATCTGAGTCTGAGAGTGGCCTCGTTTGATTTTGTAGGAAGGCTTTGCGTTTGCACACTGCACGACTTGCAAGGCTCCGTATTATCTGAGAGTTCATGGTGCTGGTGATAGGAAATGGAGGACCTTGAAGTTTCGCTTCTTTGTTACTCGTGACATCTTATCCATCTTTCTTGCTGTTCAGCTTGTAATTCTTTTCCTCTTCTCATCTTTGCTTTCTTCAGTTTCATTACTTTTTCTTTCATTTTGTATTATATGCTTTTCTAAATGACTCTCATCTTCTCACAGGTGATTGCTGCGTTGGCATACATGGTCTATTTCATAGATAGTTACCAGCAATCATGGCTTCGTCATATTTGGGGTTTTGACAGCCAAGTCACGTTTTATTACATGTGTGGTATGAATCCCAAACTATTCCTAGATCATATAGTAGTTACAATAAGTTTTATTTTTTTTGTCACTTAACAGTTAGCTCAAGTTAAGGGGTTTGCAAAGTTAGACATGAGCTGTCAAAGATTATAATTATATAGTTCACTTAGCTCATGAAAACTCATTACTAGAGAATTTTGTCATTCTTGAATTACACATGTGTATCATTTATTTTCATGAGGATGTTTGTTTGTTTTGCTCAGGAGCTTTACTATTCTTTGCTCTGCTGGGTCTATCTGGATGCTTCATAACTTGCTACGACCGCAGAGTTCGCAATGACTTAGCTCAGCCTTGCCGTGAACTGTGTCTCTGTTGCTGTCAGCCTGGGTATATAACCTTCAACCATACTTCTATCTGTGTCTTATTTTTTCAGTCTTTTCTTGTTAAATAAATGAAATTATATATATTTTCTTTTTAGAACTGTTCCTCCATTAGTCACATAATAGAGTCGCGTAAGAGATAACTTACCTGAATATGTAGAGTATTATGTGGTTCTTGTCTATATTGTGTGTCATCTTTCTCTTCTTTCGGACTCTACCCATTTATTGAAACGTTTAATATGCAGGATATGCACAGACTGCCATCTACCGGGAACTATTTGTATGTGGGCAGATTGCACCGCATGTACTGAAGGTTGTGCAAGTGCAGTTAGTGAATGTAGTGGTTGCCTTGGAGGTGCAGGGGAAGCCGGATTGCCATTGCTCTTCATAACGGCATTAGTAGTTCTCGGTTTGTTTACGGTTATAGGTATATTCTACAGCGTACTGGTTGCAACTATGGTTGGACAACGTATTTGGCAGCGCCATTACCACATTCTCGCTAAAAGAATGCTAACGAAGGTAAGATTTTTTTTTAGCATGTTTTGTATCATTCTATGTTTTTATTACTTTCGATGTTGGCATTTGTAGGAGTATGTGGTTGAGGATGTAGATGGGGAAATGATGGGATCTGAGTGGTCTCCACCCGCTTTACCGTCTGAGCATATCCAGCAGCTGAAGACGCTTGGCCTTCTTTGAAAATCATATTGGCTTGTGATTGAATGCTATGGAAAGATTTTTCAACTGCTTACAGGGGAATTCATCTGATCAAAAGAGGTGAGAGATAAGACAAAGAGTTTGAAGATTATGAATGTTAGAATCTTAGAGATGCTTCTTATTTGTAAAGAACTTATCCCAACTTTAGAGTCAGAGACCTCCTCCCATTGACAAATTGTGCTTTCATGTTGAATGTTTATTCCTAACGGTTTGTTATATAGGTAAATATCCAACAAGTGTTGTTTTCTTTGGATCACTTTTGATCAAATGGTTTTAAAAATTCCTCTATTCCAGCAAAATTTTAAATATATTTCACTCAGCAAATTTCTTTTCTTAAAAATGTAGAGTAGTATTTTATATTTCTGTTCTTATGTATAAAGAGTACTCTATCCGTTTTTTAATATAAGTCATTTTAGAATTATGCACGTAGATTAAGAAATCATTATTTTTTTTATATTTTCTAAACAAAAATATCATTAGTGGAAAGACCGTGGTCTAGTGGTGAAGGTTTAAATGTTTCTACACCAAGGTATGGGGTTCAAACCCCAGACAACGCAATTTCTACAGAAAGAGGTCTGGATTTCAATTCCCAGAGAATGCTAATTATGCAGAAAATTAGAGAAAATGCTTACAAGAGATTTTCAGCATGGCTCAAGGAGTACCGACTAGAATGGATCTCATAAGGCTACTCAGGGTGATGTAGTCAGGCGTGAATCCTCATAAGACATGTAGAATTGTCGGCTGTAATATCGTCTATGTAATGTTTCTCATAATTTGTAATAACATAATTAACCAGACAAAAAAAAAACAAAAATATCATTAACTATTTACCTAACCACAAATCAACCAATAATAAAATAGAAAATATATTATCATTGGTCATATAATAATAAATGTTAATAAATTTTATATAGAAAACCGAAAACGTCATATAATTTAGAACATAAAAATACCTCTAAAACGATTTATATAAAAAAACGGAGGGAGTAATATTTATGTTGTGTTTATTGAGTAGCCAAAATAACAGTGGTATAAGCATTTTGGAATAAATCCAATTTAATAATATAAACGGTATGACATTATTGTGTTTGATTAGTAAAAAATGTATTTAAATGTTTGATTGACAGAAAACACAGTAATTGATACATAATTAATATTTTAATATTTGTTCACTGTTAATGTCGTAATATCTTTATTATTATTAATTATATTTGAATTTATTTGAACTAATAATTTATATATATTCAATTTGGTTTAAGATAATTTTAGAAACAATTTGTATGAGATAACTGAATACACATTTGGTTTTTGGTTTGATTTCAGTTTGGATAGGGTATACTGGATATGAAAATACATAAATCATTCATGTATTTAATTATTCGATCCATTACTTTTTATTCGATTTTTTAAAACATTTTGTTCAACCAGTTAGTTTTGTAACAAATTTATATAGATTAGTTAAATTTTCTTAGAGATATAGTTGTATTGGATGTTGTTTCTACGTTTGTCAAATTTTAAATAATTTAGATATTTTCAAAAAATAAAGAATTTAGATAGTTGTTAACTTCTTATATCCGAACTTTTGGTTAATTATGATATTTCTGTGTAGATTTTTGGATGATTTTAGATACTGTATTAGATAAAATCTGATCTGAACTAAATTCATAAACCGTCCAAACTTGGTCTAAAATTAAAAAAAAAAACAGAATATTCTAATAAATAAAACTTTTGTTGGAATTAAAGAAAAGATTATACCAAACCTGCAGTAATGTTTTTTGCACATTTTCTTGTTATATTTTTTATACTTCATGCGTTCATAATATATAGTTTGATTATTAATCGAAAACGAAAACGTACAAAATCGACATATGTTGAAATGGTTACAAAAAAATTATGTTTTAGAACCTAACAATATATTATTCAACTCTCATGTAGTATCATTCTTCTTCGTATAATATATTTTTTTTTTTTTGGTAAAATCTTCGTATAATATTTCGTTAAATTGCTTGGTTGATGTATTTCTACAATTATTAAAGGTTGTTGTCTTTCCCACTTTTCCCACTTCTTTGATTTCAATATTCTAAGCGGTTTTCTCAATACAATAGTTAAGAGACTAAGACAGTATGTGTCTGGTTGTTTCATTTTGTGTGGCCTTTACAGTCAACTAGGGACAAGTTGTCCCCTGCTCTCTTTTTATTGGATCCAGACTCTTTGTTCGTATGCTACTGTTCGAGGAACAAACGTTTAAAACTTAATCACAGATTAATTAAAAAACAAATTACTCCTTCTATTTCACAAAAAAATATTTTGACACTTTTTCTTGTTACAAAAAGTGTAATTTTAGAATTCAATACAATTTACTTTCATATAAATATTAATTGTCAATTACACTAATTTTTTTTTGATCAAATGCACTAATCTTATTTATCTAAAACTGTTGATTAAATATATATAATTAATAAGAACATAAATACATTTCTAACATTTTTAATATATGTGAAAATGTCAAAGTGACAATTCTTAATAAAACAGAAAGAATATTATTAAACAATCATAAGGATATGAAACTACCTCAATTAGATAAATCACATATTTGAAGTTCGAGTCTCCAAACGATTATAAAAAATTACAGAGTATTGATGTAGAACCATAAATAGTCTCGAATACTATGAAAAGTTATTTATAGTTAAGTATGGTATGTATATATAACTGTCTGTTATAGAATTGTGGGATCATTATATGTGGACTTCTCCATCATATTGATTATGATGTAGATAATTGGTTTTAGTAATTTGCAATATGATGAGACTAACTATTTCTGATATAAGAGACTGACAAAAATAAAATGAAAGGCAGCAAGTTAATAGATTCAGAGTGCTTTTCTTTTGCTAAGTACAAATTCAGAGTGGTCGCCTTTAATTATTAACAAACTCAACATAAAGAGAGTAATAAAACATACGTATACTACTAATCAGCATAATTAAATTTGAAAGTTGAAACCACACAAACACCAGTAATATAATTTGTCAATCCATCGACATTTTAGTATACAGCACTATTTAGCACTAACACAAACTTAATTAAATCATCATTCGCATCATCATATAGCCATGGTATATACGTGTATAGATAAAATATATTTAGAAAGATTACACATAACATGCATGGAATGCATATATATTAACATATCAATTTTGTTTTTTTTTTTAAAATCATTTGATGTCAAAAAAAAAATCATCTGCTTCTTGTTCTCTCTGTATTTATGTTTCAAATCTGAAAAGTTTGATAATGATATCTTAACATTTTTACCAAAAAAAAAATAGTTCAGATGGCTATGTTTAGAAACGCTTAGTTTGATATATATAGTTTATAATACCAAAAACAGTTCTTAGGAAATTAGTATTTTAAAATGTTTAATTAAGTTATTATTTTTCCTTTAAAATCTTGTGTTACTTATATATATATATATATAATTTGACTATTTATGGCTAAGTGATTTTTAAAATAGCTAAATTCAAATTAAAAAGCTTTTTATGAAATGAATAGTTTAACTTATGTGATTTTTCATATGTTCATGAATGATAAAGTATCAACTCTAACCTCTCTTTCATCTTATATATTTAATTTTTTTATGTATTTATTAAAATATATGCTTAGGTTATAATATTATTAAAGAAAAAGTCAAAATATACAATATTATGATATGGTGGGAGATTAGTGGCCAATAAGTCCTTATCTGACTTCTCATTCCCCTTCTATATTTTTATAGTAACATTTATGAAATGCAGTTTATACTAATAGCTAAAGTTTAAACATTTTGTTTCTGTCATTTCTGCTATCATTGTATATAAGAAATGCATTGTTAATATATATGGTCACATATTAATTAAATAATTAAAGCAAGTACACATTCCTAGTGGTTCGACTACACCAATGGGTTAAGATGAAGACGAATGTGGATAATATTGTATAAAATATACAGTAATACTCTATATGGGATACTTCAATCGGATTTGACAGTGAGATAGTTTTTCTTCTTCTTTTTTGTCAACAAGCATACTTTATTTCCTGATATAGTATTATAGTTTAGTAACAAAAGTCATTAGTATTACATATAAAGCTATAAATTTAAATCAGTTAACCCTAGCATGCTAAAACATGTTATACGTCTTTTAGTATATGTAATAAGGGCTGTTCATGAGAAATGAATTGAAAGACTTCAAACCAAAAACATGTATGGATCATGAAAAACAGAATGTTTGAGAAAATCTTTATTTTTCTACCTTTTTTAGAAATTAGGTTTGTAACTATATATACTGATGAAGATTTTGTAAGGATTACGGGAAAGGTGAATTTGATCAAACCTTAAGGGTTTGGTTTGCAAACCGATGAGAGTAGTTTAGGAATCACTTTTTTTCAAACAGAGACGCATTCTTTGTAAATATGTTTTTTTATCTGAATAAATTTAACATTCATTCAAACAATTTTATTTTGTAAAATAATTGGTCCATTATTGTAGCAAGCTCAAGCTTCTCTTACTTGTACCCAATGCCGATCGTTCTCATTTGGTATTGTTCAAGCCACTATATAGCTTCTCAAAAAAAAAGCCACTATATATAGGATTTTTTTGTTTAAGGGTTTGCCACTATATATATGATATATTAATCGAACAAGCAGATAAGATCTATCAATATATGAACATATATCGTTATAGTGATTGACATGGATTTGGAACACTTTAATCTCATTCTTGGTCGATTCCAAGTCTTCCTAATCTATAACTTGCAGTTTGTTTCATCAACAACGCAACATAAGCTTTTTCAAAAAAAAAAACAACAACGCAACATAAGCTTTAAGAAAAACAAAAACAAAAACAAAAACAACAACGCAACATAAGTTTAACTGTGAGTTTTTGTCTACACGCCTTGATGAAGCCAGATTTATCTTCATACTGCATTCGTATTCTTCGACTTGCCATATATACCGGATAGAAAGTTCTAACATTTCCTGTTACAAAAAAAAAAACAAAAAAGTTCTAACATTTCATGCATCGACCACTAAGTTCTTGACTATCTTGATACCAGAGTTTTAAGCTCCTCTAAAAGTTCATGCAGTAGAACATTTGTCTTAACCGAATTTTGTTTAAGGAAGTAATAAAAATTCTTATTAAATATCTATACTCTTCTTGCAAAGGTGTAATATAAATTTGTAGATTGGTATAGGTTAAAAAGACTAGTAATGTGATTCCAAAGGAAAAATCACAAGTAGTTGTTTCGATATACAACACAACCAGTATAGTTGCTCCAAAAAAAATTACAACACAACTAGTACTGTGATTTCAAACCAAATTATATATGATACATTTGACTCATAGGAATCCAATATATATTGGTCGGTAATTTTTTAAACGAATGATGACTAGTTTAATTAGCATAATAAGTTAATAACTAATACTAATGGAGGGCTCAACATTATTTATATTTTATCACATGGTTGCAATTGCATAATGTCTTAAGAGCCGACCTTAAAGCGAAGGCCACCATTTTAGATAACGCCTCCTTCTAGTTTGATCTTATTAATATTATGTTTTTTGTCACCCACTCGTTTCATTATACTGTAGTTAGATAACTCTGTTAGTCAAGCCAACTAATGTAATTGTTAAGCTCGATGCATTGTTTTTCTCACTCACTAATAAATACATTATCATAAACACCTAAACATGTACTACTATCTTGTTTTCTTTTGAAAAGCGTAAACCATTTTTTTTGAATTGTTGATGAAAGCGTAAACCAACTTGTGGCTTAAATAAGTTTGATTAGTGCTACCATGTTCTTGATTTCTTTTGTAACTGAGGTTTAAGTGCTTAAAACATTATCATAGACGACTATAAATATAATTTTGTTTTAAGGGCAAACCAACTTGTGGCTTAATAACGATACTCTTTTGTTTTTTGTTCTGCCAAAGTATATGAAAGCCATTTTTGATATTAAATTTCTCTTTTTTTTTCCTCAACTCCTTCATTTAAAAAATATAAATATAAATAATAAAAAAGTGTTGATAATTCATGTGCCTAATGTAGGTTTAACACGTAGTGCGAGGTGTGTTTTAAATCATTACTATCATGAAAACACCAAATACTAGACTTGCACTCGACGAAATTAAAGAAATATCTTAAAAATGATAGGAGTATGTTTTTATATACATTTTTTTACGTCGAGAACTTTTATCTAAATAAGGATCCTTTGATCGGGCATAAGGCTTCAATTTACACATAAAAAATTATTAGGCTTTGAATTTTAATTTACTACTTAAATTTTGTAAGAAATATACCTATACAGTTGTATTAATAATGGCACTAAATACTGATAAACTTTCTATTACAAATATAATTGGAATAGTTTTTTTTGTAACAAATTTGGAATAGTTTACTTTCAACTATTCTCTATGTCAGATAAATAATCAATTAAAGAAAGGAAAACAAAGAAAGGAAAAAAGGTGAATGAGCATGGAGAAGCATTATGATGACAATGGAATGATAACAAAACGGTCATAAAGCATGAGTCGTTTCTCTATAAATAACGACATTACTCTTCATCATTAGTTCATAACCAAGTTCATCTTAATTTACTTATTATTTTCAACACACTTAATTAGTTCTTCTTTGGTTTTAGTATAATTAACATAATAAAATGTCGTCTATTGGAGCAAACTACGCACAACTACAAGTTATGCAGAAGAAGCAGAAGGACAAGATGATGAAGAAGAGACTCGAGAAGGAGAAAGATGGCGGCAGCATAGACGGTGGAGAGGGAGACAGAGTTTCTTCCGCTGCCACTGGAAAGAGTGGTAATAGAATATTTCCGGTCAAGTCTTCTCAATCGACGACTTACGAGGAAGAAGTAGAAAGACACCAGTAATTGTGAGATTTGTCTTCTGTTTAGCAAGACTTGTGTCTCATCATCTTTTCTTTTATGTCTTTGTGTGTGTGGTGTGAAGTGTGATATAAGTGGTCGCCTTTGTGTCTAGGTTTTTAAGTTACGTAATTTGTGCAGGTTTGCTTTGTTGGGTGTTGATGTTGGTAAGTTGCATTAAAAATTATCTGTTGAATGTTGATGTTGGTAAATTGTATTTTTTTCGTATATGTATGTTCAACCAACTTGTAGAATAGTTATCTGTCGACAATTTCTTTTTTTTTTCGTTGATGTTCAATCAATCAGATTTCGTTGGCAAAGTTTTGTGGTTAACAATTCTTGTTAATAAAAACACTTGTAAGAAAACCATTGTGATCTTAATCTATATCAATTTGTTACAAATATTTTCGAAAATGATTTCATCAGAAGACCTAGAATATTTAGGTATCGACTAAACCTTGGTGTTGGTAAATGGTCCATTATCGAATCGCATGTATAAATTCAAACGATTCTGATGCACTTAGAGAGTTAAAAACATTCGAGTAGTTATTTATTTTGGTTCTATCGATTGACCTAATTCATTTGGTCTAAGCTGGTTTTTTCAAGGAATGCTTTGATAAATATGTAACCAGAATTCTTTGATGTAACTTGTATGAATATTTATAAAGTTCGTCTAAAATGTGTGTGACATTTTTATGAATTTGATTTATATGTATATTTAGGGAAAAAAATGTTTTAGTTTTTTTTTTATAGTTAGAAAATGTCACCCTTTTTAAGAATTTTTTTATTGGATAATATATAAGAAAATATTTTTTCAAGTATATAACATCTTTTGAAAATTTACGAAGATGCTAGTGGCCAGAGTGGAAAATATTATTCAAATATCACAATCACCGTTCCAGTAAGATGTGGACCTCGATACTCGTTATGGAAAGTTGCATCAGGGTCCAAGTATGCTAGTGGCCAGAAGTACCACAGGAGTAGGACTAGTTGACCAGAAATTTTACGTATTTGGAGGGCAAGAAGCAAACAGATCCAAGCGGAAGTGTTTGACACAAGGACAAGGACTTGGGAAGTCGTGCCAGGTCCCCGTCTGATAATGCCATATACATGAATGTCGGTGACAAACCCGTCGCTAGACAGAAAGGTTCACGTGAGGAAGAAGGAACAAGTCATAGGGTATGAGTATGACCCAAGAGATGGTAAATGTGAAAAGATTTTACACCAAAAGATATAAACTGTAGGACACGCGTGTATGTGATAGACAAGATTCTCTACTTTTATCACCCTTGTGTTGGGTTAATGTGGTATGGCTATAACAAGAAGGAATGATAGTTAAAGGTTTGAAATGGAAGCTCGAAGAGATCTATTTCTACAATGTCAAAATGGCTGAATACAATGGAAAGCTGTTACTGCTTTATGTTCAAGCGTACTTGTGCAAGAAAAAAATAAAGGGAGATAATTTGGTGTGCAATGGTCGCATTGGATAGAAGTGGAGTAGTAGAGGTTATGGGGAAGCTTGAGTGGTTTGGTCGCTTACTTTCCGTTCCTAATAATGTTGAGATTTTGCATTTACTACGTCGTACGCATTAGTTAAAGCTATCTATGGATGGAAAATGGTCGCATTTAGGGATTTGGAGTTAAATAGAGCATAGAGCTTATATTATATTTTTGTTGTAATTAAAGATGATGTTGTTATAATGATATTTAATACTTAAAAGTTCATCAGACGTTTGGTTTGTTTTAAGGTGGATCTTTATCATATTTTCCTCCCGAATGATAGATATGTTTGGCCTTTTTTGTTGTTGTTAGGAATGTGAATTCCATTTCAAAGAAATGTGTAGGTGATACAAGAAACCTGAATCAAAAGATTGCTAAATGTGTAGGTAAAACATAGCAAAATGGTAACTAGGAGCCACAAAAAAAGGTAAAAAAAGATCCTTTGGTACAGAGATAGATCCTCCTATATGAGCCAAAAAAAAAAAGATATTTCTGTTTTGGCCTTCATACACTATATTTTCCTTTATAATTTTTATTCGCCTTTTTCATGAATTTCATCAACTTCCGACGTGAAGAAAAGTATAAAATTGAAATTATGTCAGTTAGAGTCTTTATTGAACGAATCCAGGAGCAAGCTTAGATTACAAATTGATTGTCGACGATCTTGTATTGCATTGGTTGGAGACCTAACTAATGAGACCACTCTATGTCTCTAGCATAATGGTCTCATTGATTAACTAAAATTGAAAACCTTATCAAGTTTCGTAGATTAACTAAACTAACATTTGTTGTGTTCTAGATCTTATAAGTGAACATGAGTCGCCTAAGGCTAGTTATGTCTTGGGACGGTGTTTGAGATGGTGGAAAAGAATGAGTTACCTTTAGAATTTCATCTAGTGCCCGAATGAATTTATGCATCTCACATTTACAAACTCTCAGCTGAGCTACTCACCATTGCATATTCTATAAGCACAGAGATTCTAGAGTAGTGGGCATTACTTACTCGGATCAGAAGTAAAGTGGATAACGCGAGCATTACGCAATATACTCGCTTTTTAGCCAAGCTTTTTTTTTCTTTTTCTGAGCAACACGTTTTAGCTAAAGCTTGAGGAACCAATAGTGTTTGAATGATGGGAATATATAATATTTATTATATCGCTTGGTTAACTAAGCAATTTGAATGATTAAAACTTCAACAAGTTTAGATTTGGGATATACAAACTTCTCAAAGCTGACTCTAAAGATAAAATTCTTACGGTTTTTAAAAGATGCATGACAAACAATCCAAAAGATAACAAACATTGTTCACCGTAACTTCTTCAAAGCACCATTAAAACACGAGAGTCACACTGATATTAACAACTACATTTTCTCCTAATATTTCGAGCCTGCCTGTGAGATCTACAAGAAAGGGAGGGCAGCGAGTCATTTATTAGGACAAAAGAAGATGATTTTGGCCAGTTTATATGCTTTTGGGATTATAATCTTCATGATTATTGTGAATAATATATATGGCATGAAGAATAATTGGCGATGCATGACGAAAGAGCACATGTGCATCACATGGTTATCATTATTTGCATATCGTATGCTTTCATGAGCATAGTTGTCGATAGAAACAAAACATGCGTCGAATTCGAAGAGAGAACTTTGAATGTTTAATTTATTCCCATTAGCTAGGCATGAGGCCATGTGCTTCTTTGTTCTCCCACGTTATATATTTTACCACTTTGGGACAAAAGAACTGCTGTCAGTTTTCGGACAGCGTAGAAAGATCATGTCAAGGAAATAATTTACATGTGAAGGAAGCCACATATAAAAAAATAATATTACATCTTTATCCACGGGAAGCTAATTCTAATTGATTGTGATGTTGACAATTGTTTTTAGTAAATTTTCATAATCGGTTTGGTGGTACATACCTTTACTATCACCATCTTAATGGACTAATCAATTGAGTTTGGTAACTAATCAATATATATAGGTCATATAACAACAACTACAAATCTAATCATTTTTTTCAACATAGGAAGAGAAGAAGCCGGATAGTTTGGCAGAAAAGCAAATAAAGACAATAAAACTTAAAAGATAAAATTTAAAACAATAAATAAACAAAAACGTAAGATGTTTAATTAAATTTGTATATTTCTATTTGTAACTACATAATTAATTATATTATAAATAAATAAACAAAAATAGAAAACTGATTTTTTAATAGTATTTAACAATAATGTGAACAAAAACTTATACATTATAGTTAAGTTTATGATATACTCTCTTTGTTTCAAAAGATTGATATTTTAGAATTTGTATACATATTAAAAAAATATGAAATTTTGATTATCAATACATTATTTTCTGTAACTAACTATTTCTATAAGTTTTAGCAAATAGACTTTCAATAAACACAATTATGTTTTGAAATTTACAATTTACCATTAATTAATATATTGAAAATGTAAAAAATTATAGTTTTGAAACAACATTTTCTTAAACATAGATATTTTTGGAATGGAGGGAGTAATAACTAAAAGTTAGAGTTTAAGGTTAAAGTTTAGGGTAATTTAATTAATATTGTTTAGGGTAATTTATTTTATTTTGTGATTTTTGCATGTACTATTTTTATGATAATTTTAAATGCTATTAATGAAATCTTCCTTGAAAGGTAGGAGTATATCTAAGTTACAGAAAAAAAAGGTAGGAGTTGTATTACATTTGTATCAGTTACGTGTTTTCACTTGTATCATCATCAGTGAAATAAATGGCCGATTAAAATCGTAATTAGTATTAAATGAAGTCAATTTCTCGTAAAAGAAAACAAAATATCGACTCGTTTAGCTAAGCCGATACGAGTGAGCTGGAGCCGTTTAGTAAATCCAGTCTCTGTCGGTGGATAGGCCAGGCCGGCTCCAATCCGATAACACACTCTCACCAGCCCACACACACCTCTCTCTCTCTCTCTCCCCCCTCCGTTTTATACTTAAATAAGTCAAATTTTCACAAGAAAGAGAATCCTCTCCCTCTCTCTCTCTAAGCTTCTTCGTCTTCTTCGCTTCTCTTCTACGAAACAATCGAATGCACAACTGATTCTGCTCTCCCCTCCTCCTCCTTCTCGCCATTTTCTCTCCGAGGTTAGTTCAGTTCCTCCATCTATGGATCTATCTTCATGCTACAGCATCGGATCTCATCTGCGTAGACTGTAGACCAGAATCGTTGATCTCAGTGAGGGATCCGAGTTTTTTGAATTAGATTCCATCGCGATCTGAGTCCTACACTCGAATCGATAAACTTTCCTGATTTAGATTAGCTCATCGAATCTGGAATGTAAAACGAATCGGATCGATAATTAGTTAGTACTTATAATTGCATTTTTAGCTTCTGATCTGATCTCTTCTTCCAGGGGAGTTGATGCTCTAACGGTATCTTCTGGATAGATCTGAGTAGAGAGAAAAGAATGGCAAGTGCACTTGGATGGAGATTCGCTTCTTCCAATGGGAATGGCCTTGCCCCAAACGACACGGTAATTAAGTTTATCCAATCCTAAACTAAAAATAATATAAATGCAAGTTTGTTATATCTGATTAGAGTGTAAGTCTTTCACAGGAGCAAACTATATTATAGTTTATACTCTTTTTTTTTTTAACTTATTCACTGTTGCCTGTTCATGATTACAGGATATGAAGATTCCTGATTCAGAGCCCCAAACTCCACATTCCACCACAAAGATGAGTTTGAGGTAACGCAAATCTCTATTTTGTCACTACGTAGAGGCCAATCAAATAATATATCATTTATGTAGAGATTTACACCTATTTCTTTATCACCTGCAGGGAGCGTACAACCAGCATGGAAGATCCAGACGGGACGTTAGCAAGTGTTGCGCAATGCATTGAGCAGTTGCGCCAAGGTTCATCATCTGCACAAGAAAGAGAGTACTGCCTGAAGCAGCTACTTGACCTTATAGAAATGCGTGAAAATGCTTTCAGCGCTGTCGGATCACACTCCCAAGCTGTGCCGGTACTTGTCTCTCTTCTCCGATCAGGATCGCTTGGAGTGAAGATACAGGCTGCAACTGTCTTGGGTTCGCTCTGCCAGGAGAACGAACTTAGAGTTAAGGTGTTACTTGGGGGATGCATTCCTCCGTTGCTTGGTCTTCTCAAGTCCAGTTCAGTTGAAGGGCAGATCGCTGCAGCAAAGACAATCTATGCTGTTTCTGAAGGTGGGGTGAAAGACCATGTTGGATCGAAAATATTTTCTACTGAGGGAGTTGTACCGGTTCTGTGGGACCAGTTGCGCAGTGGGAATAAGAAGGGAGAGGTTGATGGTTTGTTAACTGGTGCACTTAAGAACCTCTCTAGCACCACAGAAGGATTTTGGCCTGAGACGATTCGAGCTGGGGGAGTGGATGTACTTGTGAAGCTGCTTACCAGCGGGCAGTCGAGTACAGTCTCTAATGTGTGCTTCCTTCTTGCTTGCATGATGATGGAGGATGCATCTGTTTGCTCCAGTGTGTTGACTACGGACATTACAAAACAGCTTCTCAAGTTGTTAGGATCAGGCAATGAGGCCTCAGTTAGGGCAGAGGCTGCTGCTGCTCTCAAGTCGCTTTCTGCTCAATCTAAAGAAGCAAAGCGAGAAATCGCTAATTCTAATGGTATTCCTGTTTTAATAAATGCAACAATAGCTCCGTCAAAAGAATTCATGCAAGGTGAATATGCCCAAGCATTACAAGAAAATGCCATGTGTGCCCTTGCCAATATTTCCGGTGGTTTGTCATATGTCATATCAAGCCTTGGCCAGAGTCTTGAATCATGCTCCTCGCCTGCTCAGACTGCCGACACTCTTGGGGCTTTAGCTTCAGCTTTGATGATATATGATGGCAAAGCAGAAACGACCAGGGCATCAGATCCATTGGTCGTTGAGCAGACTCTTCTGAAACAGTTCAAGCCTCGTCTACCATTTCTTGTTCAAGAACGCACCATTGAAGCACTTGCAAGTTTGTACGGGAATTCAATACTCTCTGTTAAACTTTCCAACTCGGATGCAAAACATTTACTTGTTGGTCTAGTAACAATGGCAGCTAATGAGGTTCAAGATGAGCTTGTAAAGGCTCTTCTGATGATGTGTAACCATGAAGGTAGCCTGTGGCAAGCACTACAGGGACGTGAAGGGATACAATTGTTGATATCTCTTCTGGGTCTTTCATCCGAACAGCAGCAAGAATGCGCTGTTGCACTTCTATGCCTTTTGTCTAACGAAAATGATGAAAGCAAGTGGGCCATCACTGCCGCCGGAGGTATACCTCCACTTGTTCAGATTTTAGAGACAGGGTCTGCCAAAGCCAGGGAAGATTCTGCAACTATCCTTAGGAACTTGTGCAATCACAGCGAAGATATACGTGCTTGTGTTGAAAGTGCTGATGCTGTCCCTGCTCTGCTGTGGCTACTAAAGAATGGCAGTGCCAATGGTAAGGAAATTGCTGCCAAGACGTTAAATCATTTGATTCATAAATCAGATACTGCAACAATCAGTCAGCTTACTGCTTTGCTGACCAGCGAGCTACCTGAGTCTAAAATGTATGTTTTGGATGCATTAAAAAGCATGCTTTCTGTGGTCCCATTCAGTGACATGTTACGTGAAGGAAGTGCTTCAAATGATGCTATTGAGACGATGATCAAGTTGATGAGCTCTGCTAAAGAAGAAACTCAAGCAAATTCAGCCTCAGCTCTTGCAGCTATATTCCACAGCAGAAAGGATTTGCGTGAAAGCGCTCTAGCCCTCAAAACTCTCTTGTCGGCCATAAAACTTTTACATGGGGATTCTGAGAAGATCCTTGTTGAGTCTTCCCGATGTATGGCTGCAATTTTACTCTCAATTAAGGAGAATCGAGATGTGGCCATTGCCGCCAGAGAAGCATTGCCTACTCTGATTTCTCTTTCAAACTCATCCGTTCTAGAAGTCGCTGAGCAAGGAATGTGCGCGTTGGCTAATCTTATATTGGACAGTGAAGTGTCAGAGAAGGTCATTGTCGAAGATATTATTTTGTCGGCGACTAGAATCTTACGTGAGGGAACAGTGTCTGGGAAGACTCTTGCAGCTGCTGCAATTGCTCGCCTGCTTAGTCGTCACCAAATTAATTCCGCGTTGACAGATTCTGTGAACCGTGCTGGAACAGTGCTCGCTTTAGTGTCTCTTCTAGAATCTGCCGACGGAAGATCTGATGCAATTTCTGAGGCCCTAGATGCGCTAGCTATATTCTCAAGGGCAAGAGTTATTGGAAATGTAAAGCCAGCGTGGGTTGTTTTGGCTGAATCCCCTAGCAGTATGGCCCCAATAGTCTCATCTATAGTGAGTGTCGCCAATCCCTCTTTACAGGATAAAGCTATTGAAGTGTTGTCAAGACTTTGCCGAGATCAACCAATAGTTTTGGGAAACATGGTCAACAATGCCAGAGATTGCGTGTCATCTATAGCTAAAAGGGTGATAAATTCCAGGGACCCTAAAATAAAAATTGGTGGAGCTGCTATTATTATATGTGCTGCCAAAGTTGACGACCAGAGGATGATTGAGAATCTGAACGAGACACAATTGTGTGCCAAATTCGTTCAAGCACTTGTGCGGATTCTAGATTCACCTTCTGTGCAAGATCAGGATAAGGATGAGAGAGATAATATCTTCATATGCATTCATCCAAAAGAAAAGGAGGAAGATGAAGAAGAAGAAGAGGCCACAGAAAGTAGGGAGGGTTCCACGGGGGTAACACTTCTTTCCGGTGACAACTTAGCCATCTGGTTGCTCTCGGTTCTTTCTTGTCATGATGAAAAGAGCAGAGCAGTTATATTGGAGTCAGAAGGCATCGAGTTGATTACTGATAGAATAGGCAACCGTTTTCTCCAGGTATTCAAATCTCTTATAGATTGCATTCTTCGAGATCACAGTTTATTCGAAGCAAATTATAAAAAGCCATATTATGAATCTGTGCTAGCATTTTACATTCTGACTCATTTTGGACGCTAGGTTGTCGTCTATATTGTTTTTACTGCTAATACTTTAATACATTGCAGGCTGATGATGGAGAAGACACCAACATTTGGGTATGTGCTTTACTGCTAGCCATACTTTTCCAGGACAGAGAAATCACTCGCGCAAATGCAACAATGAAAGCTGTTCCAGTGCTCTCAAATCTTGTGAAGTCAGAGGAATATGCCGACAGATATTTTGCAGCACAAGCGCTAGCTAGTCTTGTCTGTAATGGTAGTAGGGGAACTCTTTTATCTGTTGCAAACTCTGGTGCTGCGGCTGGGTTCATATCGTTGCTTGGTTGTTCTGATGATGACATAAAAGAACTTCTGCAGTTGTCACAGGAGTTCATGCTAGTGCGTTACCCAGACCAAGTCGCCCTTGAGAGGCTTTTTCGAGTTGAAGATATTAGAGTTGGGGCTACTTCACGAAAGGCGATTCCCTTACTTGTTGAACTTCTTAAGCCAATTCCAGACCGCCCCGGTGCTCCTCTACTTGCACTTAATCTTCTAACTCTGCTGGCTGGAGACTGTACACAAAACATGATTGTCATGGTAGAGTCAGGTGCTCTTGAGGGCCTCTCCAAATATCTTTCTCTTGGACCACAGGATGAACAAGAGGAAGCTGCAACGGTTCTTTTAGGCATCTTATTTAGCAGTGCTGAAATTCGAAGGCACGAGTCAGCATTTGGCGCTGTCAGCCAACTTGTAGCAGTTCTGCGACTAGGTGGAAGAGGAGCAAGGTACAGTGCCGCCAAGGCATTGGATAGTCTCTTTACTGCTGACCATATAAGAAATGCAGAGTCCTCTAAACAAGCTGTTCAGCCATTGGTAGAAATTCTCAGTACTGGTTCAGAGAGAGAGCAACATGCTGCTATTGCTGCACTTGTTAGGCTGCTGAGTGATAATCCATCTCGAGCACTGGCAGTCGCAGATGTGGAGATGAATGCGGTGGATGTTCTCTGCAGGATCCTTTCTTCAAACTGTTCGATGGAACTGAAGGGGGATGCGGCAGAATTGTGTTATGTTCTGTTTGCAAACACAAGGATTAGGTCTACGGTTGCTGCAGCACGCTGTGTTGAGCCTCTCGTCTCTCTCCTTGTGAGTGAATTCAGCCCTGCACAACATTCGGTTGTGCGAGCGCTGGACAAGCTTGTCGATGATGAACAACTGGCTGAACTAGTTGCAGCTCATGGTGCGGTGGTTCCTCTTGTTGGCCTTCTCTATGGTAGAAACTATGTACTCCATGAGGCTATATCAAGGGCTCTAGTAAAGCTAGGTAAGGACAGGCCTGCATGTAAACTAGAAATGGTGAAAGCTGGAGTTATCGATTGCGTACTTGATATTCTCCATGAAGCTCCGGATTTTCTTTGTGCTGCATTTTCAGAACTACTTCGCATCCTTACAAATAACGCTACTATTGCCAAGGGCCAATCTGCTGCGAAAGTGGTTGAGCCTCTTTTCAATTTGCTGACGAGGCTGGAGTTTGGACCTGACGGGCAGCACAGTGCGCTGCAAGTTCTAGTCAATATCTTAGAACATCCACAATGCCGAGCTGATTATACACTCAATCCGCACCAAGTGATTGAGCCGCTCATCCCACTGCTGGATTCTACATCCCCAGCAGTACAGCAATTGGCAGCTGAGCTTCTGTCTCATTTGCTCTTGGAGGAGCATCTGCAGAAGGATCCATTAACACAACTTGCGATTGGTCCCTTAATCCATGTTCTTGGATCTGGTATACACCTATTGCAGCAGAGAGCTGTGAAAGCTCTGGTCAGCATTGCTCTAACATGGCCAAATGAAATAGCTAAAGAAGGTGGTGTGAGTGAGCTGTCCAAGGTGATACTGCAAGCCGATCCATCGCTTTCCAATGTTTTATGGGAGTCCGCAGCATCAATATTGGTAGTCATCTTGCAATTTAGCTCCGAGTTTTACCTGGAAGTTCCTGTTGCTGTTCTCGTAAGACTGCTACGCTCTGCATCTGAAAACACCGTGGTTGGTGCACTCAACACTCTCCTAGTGTTGGAAAGTGACGATGGAACAAGTGCTGAATCCATGGCTGAAAGCGGAGCCATAGAAGCTCTTCTTGATCTTCTAAGGTCCCATCAGTGTGAGGACACAGCTGCGAGACTGCTCGAGGTACTTCTCAACAACGTGAAGATTAGAGATTCAAAAGCCACCAAGACTGCGATATTACCCTTGTCCCAGTACCTCTTGGATCCACAGACTCAAGCTCAGCAGGCGCGATTATTGGCAACTCTGGCTCTAGGTGATCTTTTCCAAAACGAAGCACTCGCTAGAAGCACAGACGCAGCTTCTGCTTGCCGTGCTTTAGTCAATGTCCTTGAAGAGCAACCTACGGAAGAAATGAAAGTAGTGGCTATATGTGCTCTGCAAAACCTTGTTATGTATAGCCGTTCCAACAAAAGAGCGGTTGCCGAAGCAGGTGGTGTGCAGGTCGTCTTAGATCTGATCAGCTCCAGTGACCCGGATACATCTGTTCAGGCTGCAATGTTCGTAAAACTACTCTTCTCTAATCACACCGTGCAAGAATACGCATCTAGCGAGACCGTCAGAGCAATTACTGGTGAGAAAAATCTCCGTTCCTTCTGTATCATTTCGTCTGCTCGTTCCTTATACAGTATCTCTGTTTTGCTTTGTAGCTGCTATTGAGAAGGACTTGTGGGCCACTGGAACGGTGAATGACGAGTATCTAAAAGCTTTAAACTCTTTGTTTAACAACTTCCCTCGGCTAAGAGCCACCGAGCCTGCAACACTTAGTATACCGCATCTAGTTACATCCCTTAAGACAGGGTCAGAGGCAACTCAAGAAGCTGCCTTGGATGCGTTGTTTCTTCTCAGACAAGCTTGGTCAGCATGTCCTGCTGAAGTTTCCAGGGCCCAGTCAGTGGCTGCTGCAGACGCTATCCCTCTACTTCAGTACCTAATTCAATCAGGTCCACCGCGGTTCCAGGAGAAAGCTGAATTCCTCTTGCAATGCTTGCCAGGAACTCTAGTGGTCACAATCAAACGCGGTAATAACATGAAGCAATCCGTTGGTAACCCTAGCGTGTTCTGCAAGATAACACTTGGTAACACACCTCCTAGACAAACCAAGGTAAGAAATGACTCCATCACCCTTTTCTTCAGCTTACTGTGACTAGTAGAAACTAACTAACTGTATCGTTCTGTTTATTAAGGTGATATCGACCGGTCCAAATCCAGAGTGGGACGAGAGTTTCTCATGGTCATTTGAGAGCCCTCCCAAAGGTCAAAAACTCCACATTTCATGCAAGAACAAGAGCAAAATGGGAAAGGTAAAATATCCATCAAACTTCACTCATATTCAACTGATTCAGTTTTGTCGTCTATATCTGAACTAGTGTGTCTCTTCTGCAGAGTTCATTCGGGAAAGTAACGATCCAAATCGACCGGGTGGTAATGCTGGGAGCAGTTGCAGGTGAATACAGTTTGTTACCAGAAAGCAAAAGTGGCCCCAGAAACCTTGAAATCGAATTTCAGTGGTCCAACAAGTAAAAACACCACTTCATTTATGTTATTATTATTTTTGTTGAGGCGAGAGTTCTTCAATCAAAACTTGTTTTTTGGGCAATTTTTTCTATTATCGTTTTGATTATTGTAATGCTACATGTATATAGTTTTGTATTGTAATGTAATGGTTTGGTTTGGTGGTATATTACTGTTTCTTTGATCTTTTTAATTGTTTGCTAGTGATTCGATTCATTTTGTAACAGTTTGTTTGTCCTCATTTGTGATTTGTGTAGCTTAGCTTCATTTATTCATCTTCTGGTGTGTGCCACTCTGTTGAGTACTTTTTTTTTTATATAACTACATATTTGTATTCATACTAATTAAGTTTAACAACCTAAACTACACTTAATTTTTTAGCAATTTTTTTTTAAAAAAAATTATTGAAACATGTATAATTGCATTCATAGCTGCAAGATCAATCGGAAGCCACTTTACCATGCACAAATCTAAGGGGTAAGAAATAACATGAATATGGGACTGGACACAATACCAGACCACTCGATCGTCCCACATATCCTTTCTCCAACCCTATCCAACGCGAATAAAACATCTTAACACTCAACACACAGTTGTTATCAGCTGTGCCAAAGATTCTTAAGGATTTGAAAACAGCTAGATTTCCCTTGTATTCCGCCATTAGGCCCATTACTTCCACACGATCAGAGTACCCATGAAAGACAGTAAAGACTGTCTCATCAGGACAAACCAATCTTCTCCAAACGTTGAGCTTTGAGTCAAACCACATTAACCCACTCAGACCATCACAATACTAAAAAGAACATATAGTGAGCAGGGAGTGTGCCACGTCACTTAAAATAATCAACCAATAACAACATTTCGTTTTTTTGGGCTTAAATTTACGTTTGGACTGTGTGTATGTGTTTGGTCTCTAATATCAATTAACCTAAAAACCTACCACAAAGACCCAAACCTAAAACTAAGACGCCGAGATGCCGAGGCCTTTCTCTTCCGACACTTCGTCTTCTGATAATGGTTTCTCTTGCTGATGCAGGCACTGAAGAAAGAAAAAGTTCCACTGCCATCCTCTATACCTGCCAAATCCGGAGGTGGAACGCAGAAGAAGGTAACCTCCTATCAAATTTTATCTTCTTTTGATTCATATTTTCTTTTGCTTACGTTGCTCTTTTCTTTTCTTGATTCGACATAGATGGAGCTAAGGAAAGCAAAACTAAAAGGTGAACAACAGTTTGTCTTCGATCAGGCAACTACCGACAAACTTCAGTCTGAAGCCCTTATGTTCAAATTGATCTAGCCTATTTTCACTGACCGTGTTCGTGTAAGTTACTATCTCCACTCTTTAAAGGTTCCAACTTTTCAGCTCCTGCATCGTGTGTGTGTGTTATTTTCTAGCTAATTCAATGGGTTTAGGTCTCTTTTATGGATTTGAATATCAATTATCAGTTATTTGTTATATTTTATAAAAACCCAACGTTTTCAACTTTTTCTGGATAAGCTCTTTATGGTGAGCTTAGTTTTTTTCATGCTTTTGATTGGTATAACTGGATGGATTTTGATAACATATTTATGTCTTTCCATCATTTTGTTAAAACCAAAACCTTCTTGATATTCATATTAGTGAGTTTGTTCATTATTGGGTATGCTTATCAAGCTTAAGTAAGAAACGCCGTTCTTGCTTACTTGCTTGTGACTAAATGATCTTACTTTCGTATGGTTTGCACACTGATGTTGTACTAGAAAATTAGCAAGTCTTTGGTCATTCAAAAGAAGACCATGATGAGCTACTCCTAAGTGTTGTGGGCGTGTACTACATGGTCAAACGGCTCAAGTATTTCATGGTAAATACATTGCTACTATCTATATGTTTGGTTGTTTGGATGTGACAGGATATAGGATTGGGTGGAGCATGGAGCTTAAGTGGCAGATTGTTGTTCGATGGCTGAAGCAGAGAGGTATATGGGGAAGAATAGGAAGCGAGAGAACAAAGGGAAATGGGGTCTACACCTCAAGCCTTTTCAAGCTATGTGAATGATATGGACCTGATAGATTTCATGGAGTTGCAGCTGCTGTCTCACAGTTGTAAGTGTTTGAGACACTAAATACGTGGAACAAATGTGAGATGAGTTTTTTGTTGTAACTGAAAGATGAGTTGTTTATTTGTTTTTGCAGGAGAATGTCTGTAGAATGCAGCAAGTGATCTACAATGAGATATTCAAAGGGAATATGATGAAAAAGTTGGATGCATGCATGCTGTTGAAGATTGATCTGACCAAAGTGCACTGAGTTTACAGTATACTTGTGAAGAAGGGTACGTCTCAACATGAAAACATCTAAACGCATGTCTATGGCTCTTTACATTGTATGTTTATGCCTCTTTACATTATCAGTACATATATATTGAATTTGAAGCTACAATATCGTTATCTTACAAGAAGTTTCTGTTACAGGTCAATTACTTCCCATCAAGAAATCTATAAACCTAGATATATGCAAAGTTATAATGAATTATAAACTAAAATGTGGCTGGTGTGTTGGTCTTCATTGAAAAAGTGACCAATACACCCAGCACCCACACATATATTAATCAGTTTTAAAAACAATTTAACTTGCAAATGTTTTCTTTTTGGAACAGAGGCAAGTCAATGTTGTGAAAAATAAAAGAAATTAACTGATTGGATGATATGAAGGCCGTTTCTCAAAAAGAAAGCAAAAACTGATTGGATGACCTGTATACAGCACTAACAATAATGAAATAAGTTTTTTAAAGTTAGGATTAACAAACCAAAAGTAGAAAAACGTATTAGTTTAAAAGAACAATGTTCGATATCTGTTACTTATCTGCACAACAAGATGCATTATAGTTTGTTTCATGCTTACGAACATCTTTAATCCACGTCACAACAAATTTTGTAACCACATAAGGCTAATAGGTTACTAATATGCTGTAAAAAATTATGATATTAAAAAGAAGAGGATACGGAAAAATATTTGTGGCTAACAATGAAAGCTGATAAGTATGAAAAATGAAAAAAAAAAAAAGAGTTCATCTATTTTCAAATGATGATGCAAAATAAGCTAAATAAAGAATAAATGAAGAATGAAGTCCATATTTTAAAATTAATCTTATACGTAATTAAAATTAATTATTTTCAATCAAACAATAAACAAATCGGCTATTACATTTTCAAATTGTCAAGCATATATTTAAACTTAGATTGTCATGCATATATTTAGATTTAAAGTGTCATATGCATATATTTAAACTTAAATTTATTTTAAAATAACTTTAAAATCAACTATGCAGAGATTACAATAAAATATAATAAATTAATAGATTTCTATATCATCAATACATACTTTATTTTCTCAAATAATATTGAAAAATGTTCTGAATTTTAAAACCAAAACAAAACCATAATAATATTAGAAAAACCGGCGCGTAGCGCCGGAAAACCACTAGTAATATTAATAAGCATAGAGAACAACATATAATAAGCATAGAGAAAATATAATCCCACGTTTTAAAAATGCGGTTGCAGAAGCAGTCAGCTACGATCTGGCGAGGCCAACACACTTTCATGGGCAGAGCTTACTACCATCGTAATGCAGGGAGGAAGAGTGGAAGAAGATAATGATACATTCGCCTAATACTGGTTAGAGGTTAGAGCAGCAGACTGAAAATCTTGAACTTTATGTAGATTTAATTAATCGGCAAACCAAATTTAAAAGGATAACCAAAATCTAATAAGATAAATAATTCATATTAGAGATGTATTTTCTAAAAAGAAAAACTTAAAAACTACTTTGATTGAAATTTTATCATATTTGAATGGAATATAGACAGGAATCAAACATATGATTTATATTAGAAATGGGTTTTGCTTTGATCAAAAACTTGACTGCTTACGACCCTACTGTGTGAAAAAAGCTGCACCGTTTTCAACATCATCAGTCTTAATGGTTCCACTTGGAGACATAAGAACTCTGTATATCCGCTTTGAACAAACCGCACCTAACCTTATATCTCCTCCTACTAAACCTTCCACTTTCAAGTCTTTCAGTAGAAACTCCTTCTCATGAATCTGTGTTTCCCATTATACTTGCTTCAGAAAACCATTAAAATGATGAAAACTGAATTAAATAAAAAAATAGGCATGTTGTACTCACCGATATGTTAGGGTCCATATAAACCTTAAGAAGAGACTTCATAGATGGATATTTCTTCCACACTGCTACCGCGTATCTTGGCTGCACCTTTGGGATTGTCACTAACGCTTTTAACCTATACACAAACCTTATTAAAAAAAAAGATTCAGAGAAACTTAAAACTTTAATTGACTTGAGCTTACCATGGACTCTTTTTAATCAAGTGTTTGTCAACTGAATCCTTGGAGACTAATGCACCATTAGCGTTTACTGATAACATAGTTAGTTTCTTCCTGTGCATCAAACAAATTATCTTACTTCAAAACCACGCAGATAAAATACACAATTGGCCACACATAAGATGGTTTTGTAGGTTTAACATAAACTTTTGATGCGAGATCTTGATATCATTAACTCGTTTAACTGCATGGTAATACATCAAGAGATCTTTGGCGCAGTGGAAATTGAAACTACTTTCTAACATACTTTGTACCTGAAATAGTATAGATTTTAATACCTGAACTGACAAGAAGCCAGACTGGTAGTTAAACCAACTACATGCTCAGAGACCTCAGCCTCGTCTACACAGTCTCTGGAATGTATTCTTACATAGTGAGTAGTTAATTTTGCAAGTACCTGTAAACACACATCAAATACCACGGAAGTATGTTTCAGGAAACAATAAAAACGCTATTCTCTCAAGACATGATTATTAGGTACTACTATATTACCTCATCGATGGGAGGCCGTCTCCAACTTCCCGGGTTCTTGTACTCTTCCTTTTCCCTAGAAGATTAGTTTTATTCAGCTTCTTCATAATGATAAATGTAACACCAATTTACCTTCTAGACACACCTTTTCTTTACATAAGACATTAACTTATTGGTGAGACAGCACACCGTATAAGATGGGTATCGGTCCTGAACTCTTGTGATGTTTTCTAGAAATTTTTCATCAGCAACAAGGTTACAAAATTCTTCAGCCTCATACACTAGTACGACATAACAAATCGTTGGCCCTTCTGGGAAAGCCTGCAGTAGAGAAAAGAAGATATAAGACATTTGGTACAGATGATTCATATAGTTTAGTCACGTACTAATCTTCTAAGCCCCTTCAACCCATAGATAAAAGGATATCTTGCTTTGGTTCTATTTATATTTCATAAAATGTTACTCAGTTTAGTGTCAGGTGTTATGAAGGATCGTTATCTTTCTAATAAAAAGTAATCTATTTCTTCATGATGGTTGTTTAAAAGTAAGCATACTTTTGGCGGAAATAAAAGCAAAACAATTTTGATAGACATTGCCCATATGCAAGGAAGACAATTCAGAGATGGAAATCATAGCTTTAACTACCAACACTAAATGTATGATGAAAAGAAATTAGCAACACAGAAGAGTATGTGATCCATAAATCATAGAAAGGCTTTGAAACACAATAAACAAGGATAGGGAGATGATTCTACTTGCAAGTTATGGGCTCTAAGAACTACTTTCAACATGTCAGTTATGAGACTCATGATGAAAGCAAGTTAATGAACATTTAAACAAATTCGAAAATCAAAGTGACTGAGATTTCATTCAAACCAGAGCAATATCCTCTGGAATTGTCATCGTCCAGACAATGGATCTCTCAATAGGATTAGGGGCTACACGGAATGTAATGCCTTTCTCAGAGAACCTTGAAAGTAGAAGTCCTGTGTTAAAATTATACCAGAAAGAAACACTCAGTGTCTATACTTGTCACAGACTACCCATTCATAATACAAACAATAGAGAATTTCCTTACCTCCAATGGATCCTTCAACTAGTTTAGTATCAATCTCAGCAACAATAGATTTCAGAGCTAACTTTCCCTTTTCCCATTTCTGTTTTTCCTTCTCTAACTTTTTACGCTCAGCTTCAATCGCTTTCTGTAACTTCTCTTCCTGGATGATGGAACCCAGTTAACCATTCATCAAAAAATATATATATAGAAAAGCCATGTAAAGAACACTTACCTCTTTTCTTAACTTCTTTTCCTCCATTGCACGGATTTTTTCTTCTCTCGACAGCTGCTTTTTGGGCAATTCTCCACCCGTAATAATCCTACTCTTACAACTTCTGATCTGCTTTTTTCGACCCATATTCTCAATGCTTATATTTTCTTTCTCTTGCTCAGAATCAACCTGATTTTTTAAATAAATCAACATAACAGCAAAAGATCAAACAACTTCAATAAGAGTAACAAATGAAAGAGCACCACCCCCTGAACAATGAAGTCACCAACTAATCATGTTGTAAGAATCAAGAATCGCCAAAAAAAAAACAAACAGTTTCGCTAAAAAAAAACATACAGAAAAACAGAGTCAATGTGAACAACACAGATACTAGTTCCTAGCAGATAAGTACCTCGATAGTATCATTGGTCAGTGAAGAACGAACACTGACTTCATGCATCCAATTAATATTATCCCCTGAAAGAAAAACAGCAACCACTATTTATAAAACTGACAAGCCAAAACGAACTTTGGCTTTTGGCTCTAAGCATACCAAAACTTGGCTGAGTTATTCCAGTACTCGCCTCAGCAATATCTGCAACACTTGATCCAGAATCCAACCCAATATCAGCAAGCACGGGTCCAGGACTATCCTCAAACTCTGAATCCAGAGATATCACTCGTTTCCCTAGTAAGAAGATCCAACTAACACCAGTTCAAGTATCGATTCTACATAGCAAGAAAAAAACGTACTAATTGACTAACCAGAGAATTTGTCTTCTCGGTTTGAAGCAAAGGAGCATTTTACGAGAGAGAATTCATCGGAGAGAGGTGTATCAGGGACGAACAAAGGAGTGGAAGAAGATTCCGGCTGTTGCTTAAACGGCGTCGGATCGGAATCGGATATCAGAATCGCGGAGATCGGATCTTTTCGAGGCCGTTTCGAGAGTGATGGGAGTGGAGTGGTGGGATCTTCCCCGTCGGAGATAAGAATGTGATCCTCCATGGAAGAAGAGAGAGAGATTTGAAAATTTGCAGGAGAGCGCGGGATTAGCGAGGAAGACGAGGAGGAGGGTTCGAATTCGAAATCGCTGATAACGAATTGGAAATTTGAAGAAGTGTTTGGCTACGCAGTAATCTGTATTCGTTAAGTGTTTGAAGTATGTTTGGCTACACGGTTATTATCAATGTATCTTTGTTTCCGATGTGGGGTTTGTGGCCGGCCCATGTTGAGTAAACAAAACTCGCTCAAGTTGGATGAACTTAAAAATCATCGTGGGCTGTTTTACAAGTTCGTCGGCTCACAAATATACATTAGAGACAATTTTTTATAGTTCTCGTTTGTATCCACATGTAGGATGGACAAATATTGGGAATCTGAAAAAAACGAATTGAAACCGATCCAAAAAATAATACAAAATTCGAACTAAAATTGGTTAAATATTTAAACAGATTTAAAATTTTGATATTTAGAGAACCGAAACCAAACTCGAACTGAACCAAAATATTTTGGTTATCATAATATATTCGAATCATATATATATTTTAAATATATTAACTGTTTTTAAATTTAGCATAAAAATATCTAAAATATATAAGATATTTTGAAATTGTCCAAAATACTTGAGATATTTTAAAGTTGTTCAAGTATTTAATCCAAATTAATTTATGTGGTATTTTGGCAAAAATTATATAAAATTATATTTTTATTTTAAGATTTTGAAAAATTTAAGGTTATATAAGTTTAAACTTTTTTTGAATAATTTAAACGGGTTAAGTGAATTCGAACAAAACTCAAAATAGCTGAACCGAATCTGAACCAAAATTTATAAATAAAACTTAATCTCTTAACATAATTTTTTTTATAAAACACTAAATATGTTTGTTTAATAGATTGTATCATTTGTAATTTGAATGCATGTCGTAAATGACTATGTGTTGGAGGTTATAAATGATTATATTGACAATCTATTTTGATTAAAAATAAATGATTACAGATTTTGATTATACAATTATTTACTCATTAAAAATAAATGATTATATGTACTAAGATTCTGTCCTTCACTAAATATGTTTGTTTAATAGATTGTGTGTGTTTCATTGTGTTTTTTTTTTAATAATGATTATAAAATGATCAGGGGCGGCTCTTGGCATGTGCTAGAGGAGCAAGAGCACAAGGTCCATTTTTTTTACAGAAATTTTCTTTATATTTAGGGTCTATTTTTGTGGAAAAAAAAGTTCTCAAATATTATGGCAATGCATAATTTAGTTCATCATGTACAGGGTCCATCAAATATTTGAACCGAACCTAAAAATGATACAATCTATTTTAAACAGACAGTTGATAATTGTGCATATGCTATTACACCAGTGTTTTTTGAATCACATATATATATATATATATATATATATATATGTATTTGGATATATATTTTCAACACGTACCTGCTTCTTATTCTTTTTTAAAAAAATTTTGATTATATGCTTCAATATGATTACGAGTATCCGCTTCCATTTCAATGTAACATATTTATTATCTATTTTTTATTAAAAACATACATAAATAATCTTTTATGACATTCTTTTCTCAAAGTATTTAAACCCGCTTAAAGTCTAGTTTTTAGCTAAAACTCAAACAAAGTCCATACTGAAAATTAAAGAATTTGCGCAATTGCATCAAACATCACCAAACCAAAACAAAATTACAAGGGAATTTACTTTATTTCAGTTTATTTAAAACCAGAAGAACCAAATCAAAACTATGAAAACAATTAAACAAACCTTGTTGACCACTTCTTTAAATATGTAAGAACCATCTGGCTGAAACTTGATGGTGAACACCATATTAATTCAACGAGGAGATAACTCAGTGACTGATGCATCGTCGAGAGACCCTGGAAAAGAGTTGCTTGTCCTTGATTGATCTGAATTTAGCGGGTCATTTTGGGGCCTACTCTGAACAAAAAACCCTGGTTGTCGAGGCACTGGTAAAGTCACTGTATTACTAGTGAGCATCATTAAAATGGTTCGCATGGTCGGACGCACTATATGATCTTCTTGAACGCATAAAAGACCGATATGGATGCATCGAACCACTTCACTCTTTTGGCAATTATCTAAAATAACAGGATCCACAATGTCTAATGTTGTTCCGTTACTCCATAGCCTCCAAACCTAGAATATCAATCAATCAGTTCTTATGACAGTTGCTTATTGCAAGAGAGGTAAATATATAACTTGATTGCCATTAAACTTACATATGTGACCAAGTCATGTGCGCCGTCTTTCTCGTAGAATTTGCTGTTCTTCTTTCCACTTATAATTTCAAGAACTAACACTCCAAAGCTATAGACATCTGATTTCATTGAGAAATGGCCATGCATGGCATATTCAGGAGACATATAACCGCTACAATCCACAACAAAACCTTGTTATAGTATTGGCATAATCATGTTTGAGAAACTTCACTTACGAGAAGTTAGGACTTACAAGGTACCAACTATTCTGCTTGTGTTTCCTTGGGTTTGATCAATTCCAAAGATCTTCGCCATTCCAAAATCAGCAACTTTTGGATTCATATCCGCATCTAGGAGTACGTTACTCGCCTTAAGGTCACGGTGAATGATTGTGATTCGTGAATCTTGATGAAGATATAGCATCCCCCGAGCAATCCCTTCAATGATTGTGTATCGTCGAGACCAGTCCAGCTGGCCTTGCTTTGAAGTGTCTGTGTACACACATCCATGAATTTATGTTAGTTTCTAAATATTTGCAACGCAAATCATTGAAACAAAGGTAATAAATTCAACTGACCAAAGAGGAAGTAATCAAGGCTTTTGTTAGGCACATACTCGTAGACCAATATCCTTTCTTTTCGATTTAGAGAAAATCCGAGAAGCCTAACCAAGTTTCTGTGCTGAAGCTTTGCAACAACAACAACCTCGTTCATGAACTCTATGTCACCTTGTCCTGACGATTTTGACAGTTTCTTCGCTGCAACTTCAGTCCCATTCCAAAATGTACCCTATCCGTTTTTCATCAGCATCATCTTGTTATCCAAAATTTATATAGAAAATAGACACAAGGCGCAGTTAAAAAAAAAAAAAAGTAATTATAGTACCTTGTAAACTTCACCAAATCCACCTTGACCAATCTTATTATTTTCTGAAAAATTATCTGTTGCAGCTTGGATTGTTCTATAATCAAGTTGCAACGACTCTATGGTTGTTATCCCATCTCCTGTTGCACAATGAAATTCATTATACTAATCATAAAAAGAAAAAAAAAGAACGAACAAATTAATCTAACCCAATGTTAGCACATTCGAATCATTACCATCAAAGTCTGGTGCAGTATCAGAAGTCTTCTTTGCTCTCTTTGCAAGGAAGCAATAACAAGCTCCGAGAATTAGAACAACCACTATTATAGGCACAACGACGGATACGACTAACACATTTGAATTCCCGCCTTTCCCTGTGTATTAAATAATGTATCATTTGCTAAAATAAGGATTAAAAAGAATATTGCTAATCTTGAGGAAGAAAATAAACAAAGGAAGGGAGTTTACCAAATCGTGGAGGAGATGTTCTAATGGCGGTTTCGTTGTAGAATTTGTTAAGCTCGTACCTTGTATTACAACTAGGCCAGAGAAGTCTTCCTCCGTATCTGTTAAGAGGCATTCCCTTGATGGACGATCGCAAACAGGTCAAACAGTCTCGTGTAGTAAGATCAGGAGTGCACTGAGCCAAGACGTACAAAGTCTGGACTGTGGAAAAATTAGCCTGTGTCGTGTAGAACTTTCTAGGACTGTTCGCTGCCTCGGACGCTGCTCGGTTCAACATGGACGCCACCTGTTCTCGGAAACGGACTTCTTGGTTCAACGAAATATTATAACCGTTCATCCTGATATGTCCTCCTTCGAGTGTAAGGACAGAGAAAATATTCTTGTGAGAGTATCTAAGGATACACTCCTCGTAGTAGATAACGGCTACATTCCCATTCGGACACCGTGCTAAGATTTGGTTGACGGCATACGTTACGCAGTTAAGACAAACTTCTGGAGTCATGTCTCCCCGGCAAAGGAAAAGTCCGTAGACCTTGTTGGGGGCTTGTCCTGCCGTTGCGTTTTGGAATTCGGTGGAGTATGCAGCGTTTCGGAGAGAGGACAAGACGGCTTCGCGATTATTGGTGAAGTAAGTGCTGTTTCTAGTCGTATTCGGGCAAAACAGGTCTAGGTAAAAAGGGTTTTCAGCAGAAGCTCCATAACTAGTGAGGAAGGAGAAAAGGAAGAGGAAGATGCAAGAGGAGCAAGAAGACATTGTTCAACTTACTTTGGTTTTCACAGCATGAAAGCTCACATTTATAAGATATAGTATAAAGTTTTCTTCACGGCTTTTGACTGTTGATTTGGTTTGTGGTGGCGACTATAAAGTTAAATACAAAGTCAAAAGCCCTCCTCCTTTACGGTATATGACTTGAATAGTCTAGACTAGGTTAATTTTCCTCGACTTATATGTTACATAATATAACCACATTTCTATCATATACGATGACCACGCTATAGGCATGGTTGGGTCAGCCTTAGTCCGGATTCTAGAATAGCCGGCTCCATTTTAATCCGGATGCTAGAACCAATATTTCTCTTTTACCCTTTTTTGAAAACACATTTTTACCATGACATTTTTTTTTTTTTTTTTTTTTTTTTTGATCAAAACCATGACATTAAAAACACATTTTTACCATGACATTAAAAACACATTTTTGTTTCTAGCAAAAAATCGATAAAATAATAATAATTTAGAAAACTTCATATAAATATATTGTTCCACTAAAATCATTAATTAATAATTTTTATATATACAGTTTATATAAGTATAATAATATATTGTATACTTTTATATCCACAATAAAGTTTATTTCTATTTTTCTTAAAATTTCATAATATTTTAATAATATCTAATAAAATTGTATATATGATACATATGTTATACACATCAAATGTCATAATAAAAAAAAGTCAAATTATAATATTTAATGATATATAAACAATGAAATCAAATTTTTTTATTCTACAAAAAATATATTCTAAAATATAAAATCTGAAAAATTATAAATTTAAAATTCTATAAATTAATAAAATATTATAGTTCCAATATTATTAATTTATCGAGTTTATAATGTATCTCAATCACATTCCTTTTAAATCATAATTCACACGCTTCCCTCTTTTATTACCATCACATTTTTAGCTAGATACTTAAAGTAAAGAAATTAAGACAACTCTCAAAATACTACTTTCCAAATATTGAACCAAAAGAAAACACAACCCCCCCCCCCCAAAAAAAAAGAATATTTTGGTGTTTAATTTGTGATATTTTGAAAAATGTTAGTATAATTAAAAAGTAGTGACAATATTTGAAATATAAATTTATTTTACTGTATTTTGAATCGCTGTTAAAAAACATTATATCCATACCATCTACTTCTTTCATTTCTTCTCGGTCCCACCGCATTTCTTCTTTATGATTTTCAATTGTTTGCCAAACGTCCACTACGTAGTGTATCCATAAGTAATAGAGCAACAATAATTTAACTTACGGTGACATATTCATTGTGTCTTAATTTCCACGGCATGTCCACTACTTAATCTACTACCATTGTCCATAATGTTGGTATTATAGTTTTTTTTTTGACAATATTGGTATTATAGTTTCCAAGTAATATATCAACAATGATTTGTTTATGATTGCATGTTTTATCCATAATTTTTTTAGTTTGTTCATAATTTTATATCCATTTATCATATTCATACGATTAGTTTTTTTAAAACAAGAATAAAATGTTATTTAGATTATCTAACCGATGACTATGAAAAGAATAATAAGAATAAAGAATTAAAAAACAAAGAGGAACAAAATAATAAGAATATTTATTCTTTATTGTTTCTTCACGGATTTTATAAGAAATAGTTTTGTTCTATGATTCTTTAAACTGAAAAGAACAAGAAAGAACATTGAAACAAAAATATTTATTATAAACTAGGATCGGACCCGCCCTACGGGCGGGTAAGCAAATAAAAATAATACAAATATATTTAAATCGTAATAAAATTTTAATTTTATTTTTAATTATAATTTTCACTATTTTTACTATTTTTTTGTTTTAGTAATTATATATGTGTTACTATATTAAAAAAATATATAAATTTTACTGTGTTCAAAATATTTAATTTTCTTGAATTTAATAGATTTTTAATATATATTTCTTCTTAAATTTTATAATTTAAACAATAAAAAAAGAAAAGCTAATTTATTATCTTTTTCTTTACAAAAGCAAGTAACATAAAAATATGATATTAATTGTTGATGTTTAATATTTATAAATAACATGTTAGGTTATATATTTATGAATTACTGTATTTGAGTAGAAAATATATTTATGTTGTTTTTATTTTCTTCAAACTGACATTAACAAAAATTTGAAAAAAATGAATTCCGCAATTGTTTTCTTTTCTTAACACCAAAATCTAGGCTAAACTAATAAAATAGAAAACCGTAACTATCTGATATATTGTTAGCTATGAAATTATTTATGGAGTATTTGATGTATTATCAATATATTTAGCTCAAATACTAAAAATATGAATTTTCTTATAAATTTTAAAATTTATACTGATGTATCATGTGTAATTAAAAAATGAATGTCTTATCTAAGAAAAAAAAATCCCGAGAAAATAATTTACTTGATTAAGTAGAGTGGTTGATTGTATTTTGTAGTAATTATATATCACTTCTCAAATTAAAACCAGGTAACTAACGGTGGTGAATTACTGAACAAACATGACAAATATCCACAAACAAATATAGCTGGTCTTTCATAAATAGAAAATGAATCCTTCAAAATATCATAAAATAATACTTATAAATTACCAATATATTTTCTCAGAATTTGCATTAACTCTTTTTAGTAAATATAATATATATTTTCAGTATTAGAAAAATATATACATATTAAATTATCCATTATTTAAAAAGAAGTTTTATAGTGTAAAACCTCCTAAGCTACTACTGTGTCTCTACAAATACGAACCCGTTAAGAGGTTGGTGTTCCATAAACTTCTGTTATAACGTAAAAGTTCTAAATTGTAATGAAAAAATTGATGTACTGAAAGGGTGGTAAAAATCTACCAATAAAGTTACTAACTCATGGTTTGGGCTGAGCCCCTTTCTTTTTATTATTAATGCAATTATTAGTCGATAAAAAAAATGCATAAATCAGTTCAAAAAAAGTTACTAACTCTTAACAATTTTTTTTTATCTTGGAGTCCTTTTGTGGACGTGGCAGAGTTTCTAACAGACGTCATGAGGTGAACTCTCTGTACCTCTCTCCCCTCTCTTTTTCTGCAAAAACACATTGTTGAACTTTTCTCAAGTTCCTTCAAAGAAAAATAGAAGATGTTTGGTCAAGTGACCCATATAGATATTGCCAAAAGAGAGTAACATGCGAACATATTTTGAAATCCCTACGAAATACTTGCAAACCTATCGAGATAAACACATGTGTGCCAATAGTAAGGTATGATGAGACTCCCCTCTCTTATTCCATAAGTTTAAATCATAATAATCACACAGCACAAATTTTTTAAAAATTGTGGGTCGAAGATTATCCGAGCATAGATCAAATCTACATCTTTGAAAAACTTAAACTCTATGCTGATGTATAAGTGTTTAGTTCATGATTCTAGAAGCTATTTTTACATTTCCACTTTGTGTAACCACATGATCACGCATTGAACCGCTTGGAACCGGTCTGGGTACTGCGATCTGTTTCTTGGGAAATATAAGCTGAACCAATAAAACACCTCCATAGTGTCGCATTTAACTTCTCTAAATTGAAGAAATTTAAGCCTTGACATAATGAGAAACCCAACTCTTTTACTTGTTGTATTTGTTTTCTAAGCTACAAACAATATAAAGAAGTGAAAGTTTTCCTTACCTAGTCTGAAGACGTGAAGCATATATCTAGTCGTCTTCCCAACAATAACTATGATTCATTTATCACCAAGCGGCTGCAAAATCACAGCCTAGCAGAGAGAAAACTAATATATATTATCACACAGTTCACAGAGTGTCATTAATTCCACAATCTATGAAGTATAACACTCAATCCTCAACAAACCTGTGTAATTGCATGTAGAAATGGCAGCTCTGATCTCTCGGGGACAAAGAGAAAGACTGGCCAAGTAACTTTCTGACAAAACATTGAGAAAAGTATATGTGTTAAGTCTGAGATAAATAGCTAATAAGAGATGTACCTGGAAGTTGTGTGTGTGTGTGTGTGTTGGCTAGGCCAAGCAGCGAATCAGATCCCGGAACCTGAACCGCTCTGCAGGGATTGGAGAATAACATTGAACAGAATCGTCCGAGAAGAATCAGTCAGCCTGTAGTTCTGATTGCACGGACGGTGTCGGAAAGTGGAGAGAGGCTGAACATTCACAGTGGCTGGCATGAGGGTCGACTGAAACAAATGTTAAAAAAAAAGCATAATCAACAAACCGAAAAACTCATTCAAAAGAGGTCCAACAAAGATCTGAATATAAAAGTTTTATACTTCTGAATGTTTAGCCCCAATATTTAAAAGCACACGATAATCATGAGATTTAAGAACTGGAAAACCTTTGCATCAAAGAGGAATTTAGTCGCACCTCAATTGTTGAAGAACAGATAAGTTGGCCATTCATTATACTGCAAATAACATTTTTGGATTATCATGAACTGTGAGAATGATGTTCAAGAGACGAAAAAGCTTACCTTTTTATAGGTGGAGAAACACTCCTAGAAGAGGGATAAGTAGCATTGAATGAGGCATCGTGCTTGATTAGCGTTGATGGAGTTAAGAGGTTTCTTAAATCCGATGAATTAAGACATCTCGTTCGTAACGTCTTCGAGGGTAAGAACCAAAAACGAATGGACACTGTCGAAGCTTGACACAGTTTTTTACAACGTTTCATCTCAATCGACATTCTTTTGGTTTAGTTTAGATCACCACATATTGAAGAAGACGGTTGGGATCAGAGAGAATGCATTTTTACAGTATCGATCGTATTTCCCAATCAGGCTGGGTTACAAAACTGAATCAGAAAAGATTAGCCCAATAAGCCCATTAATAATCACAACCATAAAGAACAAAATCAAAGCAAGCAATACACGATAAAGTATTAGTGAAACGCTGCCGTTTGATGAATGGACATGTGTCATCTCCTCCTTTCAAGACTTAATGACGTGGCATGCTTAAGAAGGAGAGAAACATATTTTTATATAATTAGATAATGTCAAATTAAAAAAAATGAAGAGGAATAAATTATTTTCATTGATTTTTTTGGTCGCCATTTAAATAATTTTTAATTTGGCCACGTAATATGAAAGAAATTCTCCAAGATAGGAATTAAAATTAGTTCAATCATACTCTTATTGAATCAACAGAATATCAGTTTTAAAAATTTGAACACATATGAAGTCGTGCATGAAAATGTATAGGTTTATATGAAACTATTTATGATATAGCTCAAACGACTTTTAAATCATATATACTTCATTGAACTATGCATCCACCAGGTTCTCCATAGTATATAGGTGTTGTCCATTGTTCACCAGCACCTGTTTTCGCTTCAACGTTATAATCTCTAATTGATGGATTCCTAATTGTTCTTGAAACACGGGCAATATATCTCTTTTTGTTTTTGAGATCCGACAGACAGCCATGTGAAGATCTGGTCCTGCAGACCAAACTTATAGATCCATCACTCTTATAATAAATATGCTAATAATATGAAAAACCCTTTAAAATATTTAATGCTTTACTTCAAAATTTGATTAAATCTTACCGACAGCAACAAAAAAGAATGAAATATTATTTGATCGAATCAATTTTTCTTTATTGCAATCACACGTTCACAAGACAACATAGAACAAGTCTCCAAAAACACACACACATTCATTCGTTTATTAATTCACACGATCCACGAGAGAGTCTTGCGGATCTCAGACCCGACCCGACCGACACTCTCCCTAAGCGAAACCGGGCAGTTATTCCTAACAGCAGTGAGCTCATAAGGCGACGTATCGGTCGCAAGCCATTGCTCAACTTCAAAGCTTTGCTGCGAGCACTTAGCGTGGACTCCTGCCGTCGTTACCTCCACGTAGTTAACATACCACCCGTGGTGGTCGCCGGAGCCGTCGGAGGTCAGATTCAACGAACAGACTGGGCTCGGAAGACACGGTGCTTTCCCACTGAAAATGTCGAGATTACCCCTCTCGTAGTATTTGTAACCTGGTCCCATTAACCCACCCCATGCCTCTAGGTTTCGGATCCCAATGTAGTCTCCGTATTTATCGTAGATTCTAGCGCTTATGATCGATTCAGTGCCGGCTTTCCAGATCGATCCGGTCCTGAGGTAGAATGTGTAGACACATTCTGCGTCATCGTCCTGTAAATTCAAGAAAATGATTTTTTTTGTTTTCGTTATATTCAAGAAAAACGATTATTTAAACTAGTTGGTATGAACTAGTAATGGCCCTAGTATCATTATCTAGATTCAATAGGTGGGCATTAAACAAGTTATATATTATAGTGCTGGTGATGAGATTTAGGGAGCTTACGGCGAATGAGACTGAGGAGAAGGTGGCGATGACGAGGACGGTAAGGAGGAGAACGTCGCAGCGAGCCATTATTGGTGATATGAATGTAGGATATGGAGATCTGATCTGTCCGACTATTAATAGATTTGATGCAAATATGTAGAGTTTGAGACTTGAGATGTCAAAGGTAATTATCGTCTGCTTTTTGGAGTAGCGTGTGATGTTGAGATGTGGCGATTTTAGTACGTTGTGATGAGTGAAGAGAGCACGTCGTTAACTCATCTGACAGATCGGTATGAGGTGTGACAGATTAGGAAATAATACTTGGGATCTCGTAAATTATTTTATATGAAAAGTAATTAACGAATTCGTAATTATTCATTTCATATTTTGGTCAAATATAGTTTCCAATATATGGTGTCACATCTGTGATCTGTGTATCGCTCCAAAAATCATGATCATGTTTCACGTGGACTGGCGAAAGAATAAAGAAGCCTAAATATTTGTTTAGCTTTAAATAAAATATTCAATTGAATAAAATAAACTTTAAGTTCACCATTTTTTTGTTCAACCCTTTAAGTTTACCATAAAGAGAAGATTTTCCTTCATATTTTCTCTCATGGACAGCTGCTTATTTCAAGAAATAAAAATTAAAATTAAATGCTTTTGTGTTTAGTCAGAAAATGAAAATTTGGGAAAGTATTGTCAGCGGAGCAGCAACAAGGCCCCCACAATCATAACATTGAATGGCCGGATCTGCGGTATAAACTCTCTTCTTCTTCTTTTAACTTGCGCCTAGCTGATACAGTATTTAGCTATAAGGTTAAACCGTATTTTATTTCCACTTAGAAGTTTTCCTCTCATATCATATCAAGAACGTCTTCCTTAAGAATAGATAATGTTATTTGTTACCTTACTCATGCATTTCACATTATATTGCTGTTTATAAGACTAGAAATTTCGAATTTCAAATCCATAATTTTTTCCTGTTCGAGTTCAACTTTTATAAGTCGGTTTTTGAGAATAATAGTTGACCAAATAAGGTTTAAATACAATGACTAACTTCTTTGCATTTCTTGTAGACTATCAACATTTTGGTTGTGTTGTTTGTTTTGTTTGATGGACGTATAATATTTCCTCTGTTTTGTAAAATATGTCACTTTCACACTTTTTACATGATTAAAAAATAATTAAAATCTATTTATGTTATTATTAATTTTACATATTTATTTTAGGTAAATAAATTTTTATAATATCAATGCATTTTGTAATCAAATTAAGTTGAAAATAAATATAAATTATATTAAAATTCTAACATGGCATTCTTTGTTTAACAGAAAAATGTCAAAATAACATTTTTGTGAAACAGAAGAAATAGTATATACTACTTGTTTATAAAATATTACATAAACTAAGATTAAAACAAATTTAAATGTTGCAACGTTTTACATGTTCATCAAGGAAAAAAAACATGTTCATCAAGAAATGTGAATGTTTGTTATCAGTTACAGTCATTTGCTAAACCTGCCATGAGACTAGACATTGCCAAAAAGATCAAGAAAAAAAAACAAAGTATATACGTATATATATAAGTCTACTGTAAATTGGAGATGATTAAATTTAGTCTCATGTATGGTTATGAAAAGAATCGATCTCGTTAGTAACGACTTCTTTGCTCATCAATCACCATCAAACTATAGTATATAATAACAGAAAGAGGAAAACTGAAGGTGAGTTGTCATACTCGAAATAGCAAAAGCTCCTCCAAGCCAACGAAAAGTTTTCCGTAATGCAACAACAACCACTTACCTTTCCCATGCAAACCCTAATTTTCGCATCCTCTCTCATTTGTCTCTCTTTCATCCTCCCTCTAAGCCAATCTCCACCGCACATTCTGTAACTCCCACCTTTCTCCTATGGAGGGGCCACGGCTTCCTCCTTCCGCCACCTTCCATGAATCCGACGATGACAAACCCGACGATCCTCCTCCAACCTGGCACCGTCCAACCTCAAGTCTCTCCGCATTGCCATCTCAAGATCCTCCATCACACCATTGGCGTAATCATTCTCTTAATCTCTCCCCAATCCTGGACACACCTTCCCGGTTTCTTCCTCCTCAGGATTCAATCCCTGAGCTAGAGACTTACGTTGTCCAGGTACCAAGAGATCAAATCTATTGGACTCCTCCTCCGGAGCACGCAAAGTACGTCGAGAAACTCCGTAATAACCCGGAGAGAAACAAAAAGAATGGGTGTTCTAAACGTCTTATGTGGTTCTTTATCATCTTGATCGCTTTTGGATCCATCCTCGGTGCCATCACTCTCATCCTTCATCTCGTTTTCAACCCCGCTCTTCCCATTTTTGCGGTTGAGCGATTAAATGTAAAAACAAGTAGTTTCGAGGTCACGTTGAGAGCAGAGAATCCCACGTCCAACATGGGGGTGAGCTACGTAATGAAACCAAACGGTGTCGTTTCGTTAACGTACAAGAACAAGAGACTAGGACGCGGGAAATTCCCAAAGATGTTCCAGGCCGCGTCTGGATCCGACAAGGTCAATGTAAAGCTCGATGGATCGACCAAGAACGCGGTTATGCCACCTCGGGGATCAAAACAAGCGGTGAGTTTGGTGCTGAAGATGGAGCTAAAGGCGGATTATGAAGCAGGACCGGTGAAGAAGAACAAGGAAGTTGTGGTGACTTGTGATGTTAAGGTTAAGGGGTTATTAGATGCCAAGAAGGTGGAGATTGTGTCGGAGAATTGTGAGAGTGAGTTTAAGGACTGACACTCTCTCTTATATATATTTTTCTTCCTTATACATATAACGTGATTATGTCGTTAGATCTACAGTGTGCTTAAATAATTTATTACTTTCGATGTAATGCTCAATTGTTCAATTTTTGTTTCTTCCTCAAATATCTTTGTTTTTTAGTCAATATTATTGAGCGACAAAAAAAGAAACTGAGAACAAGAAAGACACAACGGACAGAGCATCTTTTTGAAGATTGTGGTGATTATGGATAAACAAAACAAACAAACATTAAACAAAATTATTAATCGGGACTTCTAGCTATGGTGGTAAAAGGCTCACGGATGTGAGTTTCGCCACCCGGATTCGAATCTCGACCACTGGAGAATTCACATGCAGAATCCGAAAACCTTTCACGGTGACCCACATGGTGATCAGCTCGCTGGTCCTTAGTCGATTTGGTCTTTAATCTGAATCACCTTGGTGAAGCCGAGACTCGGTTATCAAAAGAAAAACAAGATTATTATAACGATTTGAAAGCCTAAGTTACAACAAATATTATTATAACGAATTCTCTAGGCAAACTGGGCCTTCTCTAGTTTTCTCGATGGCCGCGAGAACATTGTTTTGAGGCAATCCTTTGGTCAGTATTGCTAAATCTATGCATTCTTCCGCCTACAACTTTTGAGCCCCTGCTTCTTCCGCCTGCAACTTTTGGGTGGAGAGATCCTCTTTCTTTAGGGGTTTTCAAAGTAGATTACATCTTTTTGTTGCATCGATCAAGTTTGACCGGTGAAATACACTTGTGGGTGAAGAAGCAGCAGTGGAGCATGATGATGGCCGCTGTTATACCTGAAGCGATAGTAAGCTGGTGATAGCTGGTAGTCAATTTGAAATGGCTGGTTGTCACTTTGAAACCAAGTCTGTTACTATCTACGTTGCTGGGGAGAATGAGGAGTTTCAAAAAGCTGAATACCGTTGTGGGACAAATAGTATAATCGATGGTTGCTACTATGTTCCAAGTTTGCTAAAGGTTCCTGGCTTTTCCGGGTGAGGAGGAGGAGGAGGTTATCTTTTAGTGTTTAAGTTTTTTTTGATGTGTTAATGTGTTATTGTCTAGCTTTTGGATTTACATGAACATGGTGGAATCGTGTTGTTTATATTCGTTATAATCTTTTTTAATAATGCTATCATGTTTTGTATTTTTCTGGGGTTTCTTCAACTTGTTACCTTTAACATCTTTTAAGATTTATCTGGTTAGTTAACAAATTCCCCCATATGATCCTAGTAACGATCAGGTAGTCCTGAAAACCGGAAAATATGCAATCATTGCACGCCCAAGTCTCCATCTTTTACCCAAAAAAACGCCCAATTTTCGAATTTTCAAAAGGAATGGCCCATACAGGTTTCGAACCTGTGACCTTCGCGTTATTAGCACGACGCTCTAACCAACTGAGCTAATGGGCCTTTTGATATATTCGAAGAACGTAACCAAATGGATTAAACAATTACGTCTTCCTGGACAATCAAAACAAGACCATTGGACTCTCCGCTTCTTCGTCTGCAAACAAAACATCTTCTCACTCTCTTCTTCTTCTTCCCTCTTTACTGTGATAATAATGGCTACTGCATCCAACTCGGTACTCTTCCTGAGCTCTGACTCACTGAGTCATCATCACAACCATACCAGAACCCACCTCCATCTCTCCTCCTCTAGATCCCATTCAGTTTCTCTCAACCGTACCAAGCAACAATCCACTTCCCTGGCGCTTCATTGCTCCAACAATGGCGATAACGTCTCATCCCCAATCGAACTCAGTAAGAAACTTCTCAACGTTCTGACATTTCAATTCTCCCTCCCCCACTAACTCTTCTCTGATCTCCAGAGTTCCCAACGTTTCCAACGGTCATGGACATTAACCAGATCAGAGAGATACTGCCTCACAGGTACACACTGATAAGCTTTTCGTTGAGAGTTGTGACCCATGTCTGAAAGTTCGATCCTTTTAACATGTTCGGTTTTTTTGATTCTCAGGTTCCCGTTTCTGCTGGTGGATAGAGTGATCGAGTATACACCTGGCGTTTCAGCTGTAGCTATCAAGAACGTTACAATCAATGACAACTTCTTCCCTGGTCATTTCCCTGATCGACCCATCATGCCTGGTGTTCTTATGATTGAGGTAAACACACAAAGCTTAAAGTTGCGAACTCATCACTTTAACTGAGAAGCTTGAGTTTTTTTTTTAAGTATTGCAGGCGATGGCGCAAGTGGGAGGAATAGTAATGCTGCAGCCGGAAGTAGGAGGAGGGTCTCAGGATAATAACATCTTCTTTGCTGGTATTGATAAAGTGAGGTTCCGCAAGCCTGTGATCGCAGGAGACACGTTGGTGATGAGGATGACTCTTGTCAAGTTCCAGAAACGGTTCGGGCTTGCTAAGATGGAAGGTAAAGCTTATGTGGGTGGCTCTTTGGTCTGCGAGGGCGAGTTCATGATGGTTTCTGCTGGCAGTTCTTGATCTCACTCGCTATATATGTTTGTTCTCTTTACCCTTTTGTCTTCTTTATTGAATCTTCACAGACGCATTGAAATAGAGCAGATTGTGACTATATATAGAAAACCATTTTAATAGATCATAACACAAGGAGGGACGACACATAGTTATTCTCTAAAATCTTAAATCTATTACACATTTGATTCAAAAGCTTATAGCTAATCTTCTCACAAATATAACAGCTCAGATCATATTATCACACAAAGCTTCTTGATATGTCTCTCTCTTACACAATTCAAATTATTTATAAACGAAACAATGAAGCATAATAACTCTTCATGTTCTAAAGTCTTAGGTCCCTCTGCTTCTTCTTCATTGTCCTTCACTTGTACTCCAAGATCATGTTGTTCTCTGGCGCAAGCCCAACGCAGGCCCTGAGGATGTTCTCCAGCATAGCCCTCTGCTTAGATAGGGCGTTCACCACAGGTGTCCCGGGTGGTACAAGAGGTGCCTTTGTGAGGTAACTGAGTATGGTAGCTACTGGGTGGAAAGAGTGAAACTTCCCCTGAAAACATAGAACCAAAACATGAGAAACTCAAAACTCTCAAGTGAATTGTTGGATACTAAATAGCAAAACACACAAACCTCTCCTTCAGCTTTGAATTGGATTCTGGTGCTGAGCTCAGCGAGAAGAACAAGATCCAAGATGATTGGAGCAGCCAATAGAGAATCCTCACAAGTGTTATGCATAACAATTGTATTCTTCCCTCCCATGAATATCTCCGAGGTGTACTCGTCCATGGCTCTCTTACTATCCCCAACATAAGGCACATACTGCAACATAAATCAAAACGTTAGCAAGATTCAAAAGAAAGAGAGGTTGATAACTATGGCCTCAAAACCGAACCTTGATGACAACAACATGGTCAGGATGTTCACCAGGCTCAAAGAGGATGCCGTTACTAGCCACCATGTCGTCCACCACATTACTCTTTGAGATCTCCTTGGATCTGAAAGTCTGCGGCGCCGAGAGGTTCATGCCATCATTGTTTCCCAAATGATTATAGCTCACAATCGAAGTAGGCTGCCAAAACAATCAATCACAAGGTTTCTTCAGCAACAAGAAAGAAAGAAATTAGGTTTACTTGACAAACAAGCTATCTTTTTTCGTTACCTTGATGCCAGCTCCGACAAGGAAATCGACCAGAACAGACTTCATCTTAGTCTGACCACTCTTGAAATCATCCCCACCGATCAAACAGTTCTTCGTTATAGCCAGCTCGATGAGTCCTGGAACAAACGTGTTCTGAGGACTCCCATTGATAAAAGGAATGCCTTCAAGAACACAAGCGATCGCATAAAGCGTAGAAGGCGAGATCTCAGACTCGTTCTTCTCCACAGAAGCCAAGAGATTCTCCATCGTGTCGTTAAGCCCTACGACCACATCGCTGTAACGCTCTGTGTTGGCTGTCCACAAGACAACTAGCTTATCCACCTTGTTCTTCTCCTTAAACTCCCTGAAACACAAACACAATCATTACACAAACTAACTAACACACAACAGTTTTACATACATGTGAGTCTCAACTACCTCATATCCTTGATGATCTGGTCGACTTGTTCTTTCTTAGTACCTTTTATCACGCTATTAGCACGTGACCCTTGATTCGCAGCGATGAAGTCAGGGTCGTATATCCCAGGGAGTGGGACCATGTGCTCCATGTAAGGCCTGAGCTGTTTCTGGAGATCAATGTCGAGAACTCTGGCTCTAGCCATGGCGTCTGCTAAGTTCATGTCGCTTATGTCCCAACCACCAAACACAACATCGTCAGGGTTCACCATGGGGAGAAGACTCTTGAAAGGAGCGTAGATCTCTTCACCGTTGTAAGATCCGACCCGGATCGAAGAAGCTTGAGTGAGGGAGCCAAAGTAGTTTGCTTGTTGCACTTTGTCTTTAGTCGCCCAAGAGATCCCTCTGCAAGAAAAGCTTTATTAACCGGACGTAAACCGGAACAGAGGAATTGAACCGAACCAAAGTGTTTTTTTTTAAACTCACTCTTTGTTGGCGATCACACCGGCGGTTAAGGTTGATCCGTTGTTTCCTCCCCATCCAACGAGCATGACGCTAATCACCAAAAAAAAAATGTCATGAATCGAAAATGTGAGTGAGTGGAGTGAGTTCTTGTCGGGAAATTACAGAACACAAAAGGTTAAAGATTCGAGAACTTTTATTACCCTAGCTTGGGGACACGAGTGTCTGTTTTGAAATCGTATTTGACGGTTTTGGGCTTGACGACCCATTGGTAAGTGCCGTTACGGTTCTCATGGACGACCTCGGTGGTTTCGTAATCGTACACGGAATGGATCTCGTTCTCTGTGTACTTCACGTTTGGGCTCTCTACCTTGAAGCTCTCGATGAACATCTTCGCTCTCTTTCTCTCTCTCTCTCTCTTTGCGTTAAGCTCTATGTGTGTTTGGTTTGTGATCTTGAATCGAGGAACAAGTGCGAGGTTATATAGAGAAGACGTAGAGATGGAGGGACACGTGGCGGTTCGTCAGTCTTCGCGGTGGTCCCTTTCTTTTTCCACAGGCGAGTGGAGATGGTTGGTTTAGTTAGCGAGCGAGCCCACTCCTCTTCGACCAGAGAGCCAGAGAGCCGCTAAACCACACGTGTTTGGTTCACACGCGTGGGGATAGCTAGAATGTGAGAGACATGCTGGAAGCTGGGTCCATACACGTGGCGTGATCCACGTTAAGACAAGTCTGGTTTGTTGGTGCTTTCTCGTTTTGTGGGTCCCACCTTTTTCTTGCTTCTTTGTAAGAAGACACTCGAAGGCCCCCGAGGGATGAGGAAGCGAGAAGACAAGAGAAGAGAAGCGGTTAAAACGGTACAGTTTGGCTACACCGAGATATGAGTGGATGCCACGCGCAATCTGATATTCTGATGTGTGGAATGGGTCTTGTTGGATGCATGCGTGGCGCCTGACGGATTTAACGTCCCCGTTAACGGTGAAGTAGCGACCGTTTTTAAAAGTAAAGTCTAGAGGGTCCCAACAAAATCAATACTATTAAAACAGAAACATGCCCTATTGATATTAGTTTAGTCCAGTTATTTTCTTCAACTATACATACACGAAATATAAATTTTATGTTTCCTAACTGCATTTTAAATAATCTTTGTAACCACCACTTCGAAGTCCACAAAAATCGGGATCCACTTTAAGTTTTTAACTGAATCTAATTATTTTTCCTTTTTCTATTAGTCTTGACCATTCAAATGTATTAGTTACAACTTAGAGCATCTCCAATGTAAAACTCCATTTTTTTCTTTAAAATGGAATAAAAGTGAAAATAGAGTAAAATTGCTCCAACCCTACTCCATTTTCTACTCCCAGGGGCGTCCCTTGGCACAGCCAACTGAAGCATTGGCCTAGGGCCCCCATTTTTTAAGACCTCCATTTTTAAAAGTTTTATTATAATTTTTATAAATAATTTTGGATTTTACTGTTTTGTAAAGTAAAAAAAATATACCAATGTCAAAATGAATTAAATTCAGTCCATTACTAATATGTCAGTGAAAAAACAAAATAATATTAATATGGAAACATTAAAAATAAAATGAATCCACAATTAGATAGGCCCCCAATTTACTTTTTGTTTATGGCCTCCATAACTCTAGGGACGCCCCTGTCTACTCCATAATGGAGTGATGAACAAACAAAAAATAAATTACTCCATTTATGGAGTAAACATCATTATGGAGTGAGATATGGAGTTGGGTTGGAGCTTTCCTTACTCCATATTCACTTTTACTCTATTTTAGAGGAAAAAATGGAGTAGGGATGGAGATGCCCTTAACACAACAAGCAGTTATATACGAAGATGTAATTAAAGTGGTGATATCTACTCCGTGTATAGTTATATATATTTTTACGAAACACCTGCTTAAGTTTAGTAATAAAATGTGGGCAACTATAACTGGTATAATAATATAAAACCTAATAAAAATATAATATGTTGTAAACTTTATGAATAAATTTTTAAAATAATTTTCGAAATACATATGACACGAGTGTATAGTTATGAAACTTGATCTATTTAACTTGAACACAACATATATCAATGGGTCATGGTCCGAAAATATATCCGTGTTTTAAAAGGACGGGTCAGAAAATTTTACATATTTACAGAAAAAACAAAAAAAAACAAATTAACATAAAACCTGCGGATCAAGATCCAGAATAGACAAATATGATTACAAAGAAACATATATATGGACATATGATTACAAAGAAACGAGTGTATGTCTGGTTAACTTTTAAATTATTATTATTTTATAAAAGATATTTTAAATTTATACACAAATATGAATACAAAGAAAAATACAAATATGATTACAAAAAAAAAATAAATATTAAATTAAATTTCTGAAAAAAAAAAATTAAAACAAAATATATACCCGCCCTTTCAAAGGGCGGGTCAAAATCTAGTATACTATTACTATTGACTGCTTTGCTGATGTATGTAAGCGTGACAAATAAAGTTTACATTTGGAAAAATCTAGACGCATGTAAGTTTGTAAAATAAATACCAAATCCTGATTTATGGATTTTAATTATATTAGATTTTGAATTCTAATATAAAAAAATATTTTCTGATTTTTGAATTATTTTATATAATTATAAATAAAATATTTATTTTTTTATAAATATATTATATAGTTTACTAATTTTAATTTGGTATAACAAAACATAGTTCAGTTATTAAAATATTTTCTAGTATTAAGTAACAAATATTTTACTTTTTTTGATCTAAACGTACTACATAGTTTAACATAACTGATGTTGGAATTATTTTAATAAATTTACTGAATCGAGCAACAAATGTTATATATATATATATATATATATATATATATATATATATATATATATATCAAAATTTTATAAATTTAAAATATTGTGTAAAATTTTGATCTAAATTCAAAAACAAATGTTAAATTTTATATAAAGAATAATTACCATATTTTAGAATTTTATAGGTTAAAATGATGAAATTTATCTTTAGAGAATATGAATCTGTAAACTAAGTTGATGACTAAATTAAGTCCATTTGATTAAAATGATTTAAATTAAGTATTCATGATTAAATTAACTTAGTGACAAAGCTAAATCAATTTAGTTGCTAAATTAGATGCATTTGGTGTCTAATCCAAATAAAATTAGTGATAAATAGCTAAAATTTAGTACACTTAAAGTATAAATAGTGACATAGAAAAGGAAGGAAAAAACCAATTTCTATTCACTATTTAAAAGTTACACCATTCATGAAAAGCATTGTTGTCTATGATTCTTCGCCATTCTGTAAATTGTAAGAAATTATAAAACAAAAACATTCCTTATCAAAATTGATATGGAACAAAAATAATAAATATTTTTTTGTACTTAATTTATTTTGTTCCTCTTATTTTTTTACTCGTTTATATTTATATTTTAGTAGTGCTTTAGAGACAAATAAATAAATTACTTTATAACTAAATTTGGTAAATTATTAGTAAACGTTTGTAATATGGTATAAACATATATATATATGTATATTAAAATTTGTAGTTATATCTTGCTTAAAAACATTTCTAATATTTCAAAAGGTGTCGCACATCTTTAAATAAATAGTATTAGATACTCCCTCCGTTTTTTATATATGACGTTTTAGAAAACAAAATTTGTTCCAAATTATTTGACGTTTTCAATTTTCTATGTAAAATTTATCAATACTATTAAAAGGGAAACATTCCTAAAAAATCTACTTAAAAAAGTTGTTGCACCTACTTAATTAATTGTTGGGCCATATAACAAATTAACCTAACTATAAAATATCAATAAATGTTTCATACTTTATATTTTCTCCTGCAATCAACCGGAAATTATAACTAAACAAATCAAATATATTTTAATCATATATCGATAGTTTCCACCTTGCTATATCCACTTTCTTCCATATTATTATACTTACTATATAAAAAAATTGTTCTAGACACATTTTAAATATATACTGATTGTAACACTAATAAATAGTGAAATACTCATGTGAACATGAATCTGAATAGTATTTAATTATAAAAGTTACTCCATGAAATATTTCCTACGTAAATTTGATATATATATATATAAATACCATGAAACATTAGTAATAGTTATGTTCGTTGTTCAATGTTTATAAAACTATTATTGTCGATTGGTTTTAAGTTGTCCCTTTAACATTACTACATGGATGATATATATACAATGTATATTAATAGTACTGATCATTACAAATGAATAACAAAAATACAATTTATTATATGAGAAATTTAATCAATTTTTTTTAAAAAAAAATACTATAAGATTTTTCTAGGTTTTTAGCAAGTCAACCGGTGTCAGTTCACTGGTTAATAGCAGTTTTTGGGTTAATAAGTTTTTAAATTAATAAATTTTTATTAAATTCAAATTTTATGGAAATATATGAGTTGATAGAAACTCTAATAGAATATTACATGAAGAACATAAGCTATTCTGGATTTATATATCCATCAGGTTTACCGGTTCGACTGTAAGTCCGAATCAGACTTGAAAGCCATTGCTTATATCTTAATTTGTCTACAAACCATATGTACCTTACTAAAAGGAGTTAAATAATTTGTATACTTTCTTCACACCATTTAAATGTGATGCACTATTAGTTCTCATCATTTGGTTTTAGTTTGAGTATTTTAGTTTTTGGTGTTTTGGTTCTATAAATATTGAAACCATTCAGGTATTTATAAAGTTTGGTTAGGTCTCAGTTGGATTATTTTGGTTTTTGGTTCGGTAACAAAGTTGGAAACTGGACCAGTTTCAAATTTTCGGTTCCATAAATATATGATTTACTCAGTTTATGAAATCCAATTCAGTTTTGGTTTTTTCAGTTTGGTATGTTTTAGTTCGTGCTTTTGGATAAATATGCTCAGATTTATCCATTATCTTATATTGAAATTCGTTTAAAATATATTTAATTTCGAAAACAAACCCGCGTTTTTTAAACGCGGATCAAAATCTAGTTACTAATTAATGCTAGATGACCAATGATATTATAGTTTCTATTTTATTATTGGTTAAATTGTGGTTAGGTAAACAATTAATGATATTTTTGTTTAGAAATTAAATGTTTCTTAATCTATGTGCACAATCCTAAAGCGTCATATATAAAAAAACGGAGGGAGTATATATAATTTGCATTTATGATCATAAAGTCTAACTACACGTTTTGAATGTATTTATGAGTTCAAAAAAAAAATTAGCAATCCAAGAAGGTAACATATATATTGAGAATTTTTTTTTGGTAGTTTTCAAATAAAATTATTTCAAAAATTACATTTCTTTTTAAAGAATTTTTTAGAAAGAAAAATTTGAAAAAAAAAACTTTTTCAAAATATTGTTTAGACAGGAGAAGCCGTTGAAACGGCAGAGTTTCATCCACCGAAATACGAGTGGCTGCCACGCGCGACCTGATGTGGAAGTGGTCTTGTTTGGATGCACACGTGACGAAAGACGATGGTGCACGTCTGGTGACGGCGCGTGAGATAGTTAACGTCTCCGTTAACGGTAAAGTAGTGACCGTTTTAAAAGTAAGGTCTAGAGGGTCCCCAGTGAAATATATTATTGACTACTATGTCGATCTATGTGGACTCATGGGGAGGGATCAAATAATGTGTATAGTTTTTATACGTTTGGAGAACTCTAGATGCACGTAAGATTACAAAGTAAATACCAAATTATAATTTCAAGGTTTTAAGTGATTCTTCTATTAGATTGGAGATTTGATATCAACTTTTTGAAACATATATATGTTGGACTATCTCTCGTGGTTTTGTGTGTTGTATATAGATTAAATTATTTCTGGCACAGTTCAAGTGTTGGAAGAGAACTGTCGTAAAGTTGTTTATCTCTGCTGTTATGTTTATGTTTCAACTTTTATGGTGAATACTGTACCCTAAGATTATTGAATCAAAAGGGTTGAAACATCATTGTCAGAGAGTCGTGAATAGTTGTGGACCTGGCGAGTGAATGTAAATTGACAAAAAGATAATGCATGCAGCGAAGACGAAGCAGTGGCCACAAACCAAAAGCGTGATTTTTGGTTAAAGCAAAAAGTGGGGTATTTACTTAATTTGATTAAACACGAATGGGGGCCTATTAGATTAGGAATGAATGACTAAACAATGTTTTGAAGGGTTTGATTTACTTTTTCCTTGGGAATATCTCACGTCTGAGAAGAGGTGCATTGTAATCCCCAAAGAACATATTGCTGTCCTTGGATAGACTCATGGTTCACAGTGCCGTGCCTACCATTCGAGGGGCCTAAGGCAAAAATAACTCTTTACAAAAATCAAAATAAAATAATTATAGAAAGGTTAAAATTCATTTTCTATAATTATTTTTTGATTTTTGGTGTTTAAAAATACTATTATAAGTATTAATTATCATATTTCATTTTTTTGTTTTATACTGAACTTTCAGATTTTAAGTATATTTTGTAAGTTTCTCAATCCTACTGTAACTCATATAAATCATATAATTATATTTATAAAAATATGAACTAAATTTTAAATTAATGAATTAAGAACAAAATGCAGAAAATCATAAGAGTGCATACAACAAAATCGATAAATGAAATCTAAGATATTTTTTTTGTAAAAATTGTAAGGAAATATATATTTATATGGAATATATACATGAAAATAATCACCTCTAACAATATTTCATAAAATTTGTAGTTATGCATTCCATAAAAACTTAAGTGAATGTATATTTAGTAAAAATGGGGCCCTAAATTTTAAATGAAAAATGGGGGCCCAAGACCGTTGCCTTTTTCCAACAAGGGTGAACACGGCTCTGATGGTTCATAATATTCAAATGAGGCATAAAATATGGTTTCATATCTGCGTGGCCACAAAATGAAACGTACGCTTTCAAACTGGATCATTTAGCTCACCGGTAGATCACTACTTCGTAGTTGAATGTTTTCATGTCTGAGTTCATACTATCACTGACGGACCTGCTTGCATGCGCCTTAGCAGTAGTCCAAATAATGGCATTAAATGATTATTACTGAGTTGATATGTTTTTTTTATTACTGAGTTGATATGTTGCTCGGTTAGTTATAAGGTTTTTGTAGTAATTAATTATTCAGTTACATGTGAGAGAATGTAAATACTCTTTTAAGGTAATCGTAATTTTATTCTAAGTCATAGTAATTTGTTTACAATCAACATTTCTGCAGTCAAATTTATTTGAACCAAGAACTTAATTGCGATAACAGTCCTAAGTTCAAACCAATCAAATATTAAGCTTTATTTTTTCCTTTCAACCTCTTAATTAACCGCATCCATTTCAGACCACACGAGACTGTCCTTTCATTTTTTTTGTTTGTTTGTTTACTTTATTTTAACTATTTTTTTCTGTTTACTATAATAGACATGATCATCTCTAATGAATACATGAGAAGTTTCTAGGCCAGTTTAGTATGTTTGTCGTGATGTAATAATGTTATACCAATTATTACTGAACACACATTTGACCCTTATAGAATTCACGTTTGCAAATTTTAAAAATTTCGGTTAATTCAACATTTCAATTTATTTATATATAGAGGGAGGACATATTTCTTATGTCCTACTAAAAAAATAACATATACTTGTATTTAATATGATGTTGATTTTATTATAAAAATACAAAATAATTGACATTTATTTACATGTTTTAAAAGTAATTTTATATTAAAATGATGATTTAAATTAAAGAAACATCCAACTGTGATTATTTGATAGTAATATCATTGTCTATTGAAGAAAACCTAAATATGACGGTTAATAATTATAATTTTTTTTGCTGACAAAGAAAAGTCATAGTGATTGTAATTAATCATGAAAACTTATTCATAATTTTTTTTATAAATAAGTGATATGTTTATTACTCCATCAGTTTTATTTTAATTGTCGTTTTAGACAACATACATTAAAATCAGACCATATTTCAACTAATAGAAAAATAGATTAGAATACAAAATCAATAAATTTTATGTTGAAATTATAAAATTATAATGAAACAAAAATTTTACTCTTGCAGCAGCGATAATTCAACTGAAACGGTGGGTGAAACATTTTTAGAATATGGACGAAAAATACTATATAACTTTTCTTTGATAATAATAAAAACACACAATTTTTATTTGATGCTATAATCATTATCTAAAAGCTTGAGAAAATATTTTTGGTAAAATATCAAGTTTTAATATATATTAAAATTCATTTTAGGTCTTTAAGAGAGAATTGATCCAATTAATTCTCGACAAAACTAAAATTCGCCCAAATGTTTCTGCACACGGATAAAAATTTATGTTCTTTTGTTGTTTAAGAGATAGTGACGTGAGAAATTTAAAATACAATTTTGTGGTTAAAATCTTGTTTGATGAGATGATTAATTTAACTTCATACAATTCTAATATATAATCAGATGTATAATGTATGTGTATAAACTTATCACACAAGCAACCTTTTTTCTTTGTGCAACAACACACACAAGCTACCTTTGGTCTTAAAAATTGATGTACAGTGAAGAACATGGTTTATGGCTACATGAACTTGAAGGAATCAAGCATAAGTCAAAGTGGATACATATATAGTTTATACAACATCACATAAACGATCAAAACACACGTTAGTGTCCGAACCATTACACAGAAACAGTGGCGCGCAGTGGCTCAAGGGCTTTCCTGATCTTGTCAACTGCGACTCGCAGAACATCGAGAGATGTGGCGTATGATATCCGAATACAAGTATCGTCCCCAAAAGCATCTCCAGGAACCATTGCAACCTAAACACAGCCCCCAAAAACGTATTAACACATTAACTAGAACTATGTAGATGTAGAAAAGCTTTTGAAATAGTTTTAACCTGAAACTTGTCAAGAAAGTATAAAGCAAGAGAGGATGAGTCACTGATCAAACCAAAACCTTCAGCTTCTGATCCATAGTATGCACTGAAGTCAATAAAGAGATAAAAAGCTCCCTGCAAAAGAAAATACAGTCAAGAACAAGAAGCCCAAGAAGAAGAAACTAACAAAGTAAATAGCTTCAAAGAGGACGCCACCTGAGGTTCAGAGATCTTAACACCTTCCATTTCACGGAAGCTTTTAACCAAGAAATCACGTCTCTCTCTGTATGCTTTCACCATCTCAGCTACAATCTCTCCTCCAGCTTTTCCTAACCCAAGTGCAGCAACACCTGCCTTCTGAGAAATGCTACTAGCTCCTGAACTAACCTTTATGAAGAAACCATTAACCAAATCTTCAACTCATTGTCATCACAGATAAAAAGATTTAGAGAGACATACGTTTGTATAATATAAAGATAGATACCTGGCCTTGTAATTTACTGCAAGCTGCCACTATATGCTTAGGACCAGCAAGGTATCCAAGCCTCCAACCCGTCATTGCAAAAGCCTTAACACATCATACTGATCAGCAAAGACTTTAATATATTGACATTAAAAGCCAACTCAATTATACCTTAGAGAAACCGTTTACTGTCAAAGTTCTCTCATACATGTCAGGCAAAGAAGCAAAGCTTGTGTGCGTTGCAGGCGCATATATAATATGTTCATATATTTCATCTGATAGCACCTACACAAGAACAGATTTAGCAAAACGCCACAAAAAGATTGAGAGCTGTGTGTTTAATGCTAAAATACCATAAGCCTTGGGTGTTTAGCAATGATGCGTGCAATCTCTTCAAGCAAACTCTTGGGGTAAACAGAACCAGTAGGGTTAGAAGGAGAGCAGAGGATAAGAAGTCTAGATTTCTCAGTCAGCTTGGACTCCAGAACCTTTGGATCCAACAAGAAGTTATCAGAGATCTTTGTAGGAATAATCACAGGTGTTGCATCAGCCAATCTCGCCTGTTCTGTGTAGCTAACCCAATACGGTGCAGGGATTATAACCTAGAGAAACACACACACACATTTTACTGTTATAAAACAAAAAAAAAACATATCAACTAAAAAGAAGATAAATGTTATTAGTTTACTTCATCACCAGGAGAACAAACTGCAAGCACTGCTTGTAAGATACTTTGTTTCGCTCCATTGCTAACCAAGATCTGATCCGGTGCATAAGACAATCCATTCTCCTCTATTAAAAAAAAAACATTTTCAGTTCCATATGTTCCGACATTAACTGAATGAATAACAAAGCAGAAGTGTTTACCTTTTAGCTTCCGACATATAGCTTCTCTGAGTTCTGTAATACCAGCATTAAGCGAATACCTAGTGAAACCATCTCGGATCGCGTTGATCCCAGCCTACAATGAAACAAATGATTCAGCACTAAACAGAGGGAAACACGACTTGGGAGAGAGATGTAGATGACAAAACCTCAGCAACGATTTTAGGAGTGTCGAAATCGGGTTCTCCAGCAGCTAGTCTGACAACGGGAACACCGGATTGAACCAGAGTTGCGGCGAGATCGGTTATGACCATGGTCTTGGAAGGTTTTAAAGATTTGACACGAGGGCTAAGTGAAGTATCTACAGAAGAGAGAGTCTCTGCGTCGTTTGGTTTGGACATGGCGCAGATTCTAGATGAAACCTTCCCTGACTTACTACAGTACCTAACCGTTGCATAACACAAATCTAAAAATCAACTACATCGAGACAGTGATTCGAATTCAAAGTTCGAAACTTTGAGGAATGATCAAGAGTTGCGAAAACTCACGAGAGGGAGAGAGGAAGAGGTTGGAAACGGATTGACCCGATTGGCTTCTTTGAATCTGGGTATGGTTCGACTCTAGCGGCGGCGACGGAGGAGGAAATGACGGCGGCGGAGGTCTGAGTAGACATTTGGAGAAAGTGGGTTGGTGAAAGAGTCGAGCTTTAGGGGGAATATGTAGACGAGAGAGGCGGAGGAGAAAGTTGGAAGAGTTGGTGAGAAGAGCAATGCTGAATAAAATAATACTATTATTTAAATTTTAGCCACCAACCCTCGTCAATCTCCGGCGGCGGCAGATAATGTCGCCGGGAATACAAAAGATTTGGGCTTTTGGGTTCCGTGGAGATGGTCACTTGATCTAACGGATGTTGATTTCTCGTAACTCCGTTAAAATCAACGATTAGACGGTTTGGTTATTTAGTTCAATTTGGTTTCATTTTTTAAGATTTTTGGTTATTTTGTATAAAAAGATATTTGAATCACTTGTATTTATGAAATTCAGTTTTTTTTTTTAGTTATGTTCTTTTGATTTTCGGTTAACTTCATATAAATAAACTGAAAATTAGTTAAATATCTAAAACACTGATCTAATACTATTTATAATTTATGGATGATTTAAATTGTTTTGATAAAAACATCGGATAATTAATTTATTTGAAAATGCATATAGGGTAATTTAGTTTAATTACAAATATTTCAAATGATTTTTAAAAATTAAAATTTATAGATGATATTAGATATTTAAGAATATTATTTATAGGTATTTGGTTATTTAAAAAATAAATATAATTATTAATTATATATATATATATATATTATTTAAGTGTGTTTGGTTTTTAAATTTTTTTGGTTTGTTTTGATTCTTTGAGATATAAAAAGAGACATGTTTCGATATTTTTGAACACATGTTCAGTTTTGATTTGATTATTCGTCTCCATATTTCTTCAATTTGTTCCAGAGTAAATACAAAAAGAAAAAGAAGAAGAAGATAAGTTACTTATAAACCTCATGATAATTTTCTTTTATTTTGTAAACTTTTATAAATTAATATATTGATTTTCCTGAAAATAGCATAAACAATTTGATATATTAGATACTTCTTTCTTTGGTAAAAAATGAAAACTAGATATTCACCCAAATGCTTGTTGCTTTGATTGAAAACCGCAATTCCCTCTCGCGGTTTTCCATTGATTTTCTATCCAAATACTAAGAAAATTCCGTTAGTTTAGTGAGTGATTGGAATATAAAATCTCCATTATGATTTTCTACTCTTAAAAAAACCATGTTAGTGTAGTAAGTGATCAGAATATAAAATCTTCATTATCTTGATCTAATCTTCTTTTACCACAATCATATACCTATGCAGCATCATTAAATAAAGAAAAATATAAGCAGTCTTTCATGAAAAATTATGTATTGGATTTTATTAATATTCTGTTAGGCTAAGAGATTAGAATATAAAATTTCCATTATCTTGAATTTGGGAAAAGAAAGAGATAACAAAAGTTAGTTAGGAGGGTGTATTCAACCAAGAATTTTGTTGATTTGTATTAAAATGACAAAACCATTATTATTCAAACATGAATTTTATAAATTCATTTAAAATGCACTGTTGCTGAACTTGACATTTTATAAAACATTTTGAAATCTATTGTTATTGAAAATATTATAAGCTGTGATGTTTTCAAGTTTTCAAGTGATTCTAAAGTGTTTGAGTGGAGTTTCTTATTTAGAAAAAATAAAACGGTCAAGATATCAAGTGGCTGAACCCATCAAGATATCACTTTCTGATCTCAGCATCATCGTCCACGTATCTAATAAAACAAATAAAACATCAGTTTACAAAAAAAGGTCAAGATCTCGAGTTTGGTCCTAACAACAAGTTCCAAATCGAAGCCGACATGAGCAATGCAACTATCATTACCGGTGAGAATGACGTGACGATGATGTGGCAAGTCATGTATAAGGGAAAATTCTTCACACTAGCGGATACTACAAGATCGTTGGACACAAAGTGTAACCGAAATCTAGTAGGTGATGTCAGGCCGAGTTTTAACGGCAATATTATTGAGAAGATTAGGCTTTCGATAGTAGACTCAGACGACTGGAGAGTGCTGTTACTTGGCGGCTTTTTGAGATATCTTCAGTGGTTTTTCTTTAAATGATTTTCTCACAATAGTGTTTGAGTAGATCGGTACAGAACATACAAATATCGATCGAGTACATAGGAGTAGATGGTTTAGCAAGTATCCTAATTTCTTTTACTGTTGTTATTCTCCATAGTATTAATGAAAACTATATTTCAAGAAACAGAGAAGTTGGTATCGATTAGTTGAGCTTGATTTATGTTTTATAAAATCTCTGAAGTCTAATGCTATACCTTTTATATATATATACATAATATTTATCATGAGCAGTACATTCAAAAGAAAAACAGATGTATACTACAATGATCTAGTAACCCACGTAAAAAAACAAAGCAACTCAACTAGATTTACGATCTTACATTTATCAAACAGAAAAGCGTCTCCATTAAAGTTAGATGTTGTTCATTTGTTTATCTGTTTTGGATGTTATTCAACATTGTTCATTTTCGGTCTAGATAGTTCATTTAAATAGATAATCTAAATAATTTCTGTTTGTTTGCTCATCTATATTTTTATTCAGACAAATTTAGTAAACAAATGACCTATATATATTTGTTTTGATCCATTCATATATTTAATTTTAGGTTTGACTATCATTATTTTTTCAATCATTTATCTAAAATATAGTTTTTTATCATATAACTTTAGTAGAAAAAAATAATTTTACAGTTTTGGTTGGTTGAAAATTATGATTTAAATCTACATTTAGATTTGAATATGGATAAGGTAAATTTGTTCTTTCGGGCATGTCCATCAACATCCATAAACACTAATTAGAGACATTTAGATGATTTTCACTTTAGACAAAATTTTAAAACTTTATTTGAATGAATCATTTGGATAGTATTAGTTTTATTACTAAATAAACATCAATTGTCATATTCAGATAGTCCATCTCTAATTTCATTATATTTTTTTTACCCTAAATATAGTTCGAATTAAAAGAACTTTAACACTACTCTATTTTAAAAAATTAAAATTATTCATTTGTTTGTTCATCAATTTTTTATTTTATTTTAAGATATAATATCATTCAGATAGTCCATCTCTAATCTAATCTCATTATATTAGTGTTTATTCGTGTTTGGATAAATCAGTTCTATGACCGGCTCGCTTCGGTTTAGCGGTGTCTAATAAATGAAACCACTCGGCTCGCTTTGGTTTGGTTTTATACATTCCGATTTGTTCCGGGTTTTCTTCTACTCACACCAGCCCAAGCGGCCAAGCTTATATTTACAAGTTGAATCGGTGCTACCGTATGGAGGAGACCGCCGATCTTCTTCCGGAATCTCTCCAACCTGCTAATGAGGTAAGTTTTCCGGCGAGTAGTCATCGTTACGTCGTTCCTGATGAGTGACTGCTCCGTTCTAATAAAACAATCTTTCAGCCGTTTGATGTAGCCAGCAAGAAGCTTAGTTGCGGTCAGATCACCAACGAGGAAGATGAATCTCTTGACAAGAAGTAATGATTTGATCTCGTTCGTGCGAACTAAGTTTCAACACGTAATGGGGTTTGTTTCTAAAGTCTTTCAGTGTTTTTTCTTGCAGAAACAAGTGTTGTAGTGACATTGTCTCTGATTCAAATTACAAGACAGGACTCAACTGCCATCAGGAGGACCAGGTATCTGTCTCATCCATTGGAATAAAGATGAGCTCTCAACCAACAAGCACCAAAGCAATTACTTTGTGCGTTTTGCTGTGTAGCGGAGGACGAGTCTAGTAGCATCTATTGTGGAAGTGGTGGCATCTCACGACGCTCCCACTAGGAGAACCATTGATCTTGGCCATGGAAGTGACCTCATCTACATTCAGAGGTTTCTTCCCTTTCAAAAGTCTTGGACTTTCTTTGATTATCTCGACAAGCATATTCCTTGGACCAGACCCACCATTCGTGTCTTTGGTCGTTCTTGCCTCCAGGTTTTAACTGTGTCTCCTCGTTGACTAATGTGCAAAGTCATGGCCTTGGACTCAACTACTTGTGTGTTGTTATCCCTCTTAATCATTTTTTGCAAATTTTTCTACCTTATAGCCAAGAGATACATGTTACGTTGCAAGTAGCGGATTGACTCCGCTGGTGTACAGTGGATACCGACCTGATGCCTATTCTTGGGATGACTTTCCACCTCTCAAGGAGATCCTTGACGCTGTAAGATACCCCAAAAAAACCTTTTTTTGTCTCTTGTTGGAACTGACGCTTATCTTTGTTGTGTTTTTAGATTTGCGAAGCGCTTCCTGGAAGCAGATTCAACAGCTTGCTTTTGAATAGGTACAAAGGCGCCAACGACTACGTTGGTTGGCATGCAGACGATGAAAAGCTTTACGGTGCTACTCCTGAAATTGCTTCCCTCTCACTTGGATGCGAACGTGACTTTGTGCTCAAGAAAAAGAAACTTCAAGATTCTTCCCTTGAGAAAAGAGGAGATGGTGGACCAGCGAACAAGAGGTTGAAGAGAAGCAGCAGCGGAGAGGAGGATCAGCATAGTTTCGCATTGAAGCATGGATCGTTGCTGGTGATGAGGGGGTACACTCAAAAGGACTGGATTCATTCTGTGCCGAAGCGTGCAAAGGCGGAGGGCACTCGTATCAACCTCACCTTCAGGCTTGTTTTGTAAACCATGCATCATCATCATCATCATCATCAACAAGCTTAGCTTGATCTCAAGTCACATTGATTGACTAGGCTTTTGTCATCTTAGTTCTTTGACATGAGATATAAAACACACAAGTTGGTGTAGACATTTTGAAGAAGCTAATTACTAAACTTAACTTGAAGATTAATAAGGAGCAAAATGGTTGAGGGAGGGAGACTCCATTGGGATTGAAAAAATAAAACGACTCCACTGGGGATCGAACCCAGAGTCTCTGGTTTCGTAGACCAGCGCCTTATCCATTGGGCCATGGAGTCTTTTTTGGTTCTCTAACAGGACTCAAAACACGAAACTATTAACTGTCATCTTTATTTATTTTTTTCAACGAACAAAAAATAGATAAAGGGTAAACTAGACTTTTTGATTAGCCATCATAGTCGTCGTGCTTGGCGGTTTCTTTCACTTTCCAAAAATAGGAGGTAATTCTTTTGAGCTTCTCTCTCACGATCGAATGCATTTTTTTGCATTGTGTCAAGAAGAAGAAGAACATTGAAATCAAGAAGATCCTCTTTGAGCGTTAGAGATGGCTTCGGTGTCACCATTGGCTAAGTATAAACTGGTCTTCTTAGGAGATCAATCTGTCGGAAAAACAAGCATCATCACACGTTTCATGTATGATAAGTTCGACACAACCTACCAGGTAAACTAATCAAATTCCACCAATCATGGATTCTAACCACCACATTTGAGATGCTTAATGTTACTCGCTTGATCTAATTCCCTCAATCGATCTGTTTAATTTGAGTCCAATCCTAATCACATAACGATCTGTTCACCACAAGTCCACAAGGGATTTAATATAATTTGTTCATTGATATTTTTTTTTTGTTTCTCTACCACATCGATCGTGTAGATACATTTTTGAATGTTAAATTTTCATTGAATTAAAGAAATCTCCACCAAATTTACGTAAAACTTATGTTGTTTTCGCAGGCTACTATTGGAATCGATTTCTTATCGAAAACAATGTACCTTGAAGATCGAACTGTTCGTCTCCAGCTTTGGTAAGACTTTTTTTTTTTGTCATCATCTAAAGCACATAAAAACTAAGTCATGTTTGGTCGTTAGTACGATTTCTAGAAGGATCATTTCTAACGACTGGTTCTGACTTATATGCTCTTCATCCTCTTTTTACAAAGTTAATAATGTCTCAAATAGTTTACAAAAATAAATAAATATAATGTCTCAAATATGGATTATTATTATTTTTTACCATGAAGGGATACTGCTGGACAAGAAAGATTCAGAAGTTTGATTCCAAGTTACATAAGAGACTCTTCTGTTGCTGTAGTTGTTTATGATGTATCCAATAGGCTTTCATTTCTCAACACATCTAAATGGATCGAAGAAGTTCGTACCGAAAGAGCCGGTGATGTTATCATTGTTCTTGTCGGAAACAAGACCGATCTTGTCGATAAAAGGTAAAAAACTTCTTTGTTCTTTTTTATGTGTGCTGATTAATAAGATTGATTTGTAAATTGTGTCTTTGCGTGAAAATGGTAAAGGCAAGTCTCGATTGAAGAAGGAGACAGCAAAGGTCGTGAGTACGGAGTTATATTCATTGAGACTAGTGCAAAAGCAGGGTTCAATATCAAGCCTTTGTTTCGCAAAATCGCTGCGGCGTTACCAGGGATGGACTCGTATTCAAACATGAAAACTGAGGATATGGTTGATGTCAACCTAAAAGCTACTTCGAATTCATCGCAAGGCGACCAACAAGGAGGAGGCTGTTCTTGTTGATGATTCACAAGAAAGACAAGAGAAGATAGTAATCTTTCTTACGAACAAGAGTCTTAGATCGTTCGGCTTGCATCTCCGACTGGTTATCGTTTTATCTGACTAAATGCTATAAAGAAGCTGTGAGATGTCAGTTTCCATCTTTAACATATCTGTTTGTGAATCCGAGTTGTTACTGTGACTTTACGTGTGAGTGTATTGTTTTACAGTATCGTTGATGCAGTTAATTTGCAGTATATTAGTGAGTGTCTGTAGGATAAAGATCTTGGATTTTTTAAAAAATTTACTGCTAGGGAGTAATAGTATACTAACGGCACAGACAACACCACAATGATCAATGAGATACTAATATTGAAGCATCTGCCCAAGGCTCTAACGAGACAGCACACAGAACTCTGCTTGGAAGTGGTGCCTATTGACGAAAATACTTCAAAACGTGCTATCAAACCCTACCAGGTTGGCCCGGGCATATAAACTGAGAACTGTAAACCGAACCGAAAAATCTATACCCAAACCGATATTCATAAATACCGTACAGTTTGAGCAGTACGGAACCAGAAAAATAAAAAAAACTGATCCGGAACCATAGTTTGAGCGGTTTGGAGATTACAAATTACAATGCAGGGACTTTAATGAACAAGTCAGTAGTCTGGGGAGAATCATGTTAGATTGTAAATCCTGAAGGGGGTATAACGAAATCACCTCTAGAAAATTTTATGTATAGCCAATTTCTTTGTAGCTTCTTTGCCGTCCACATTTGTTCTCCAATCATACCATTTGATAAACTATTTTCTCTAGCATAAATTTAATATGTTTAATTAGGCCTATTAACATTCTTGATAGTATGCTCTTAAACTATAGTTTGCTGTTGCTCCAGATTAGCATACAAAATATGTAGATTATTGTTTTTTTTTTTGGAAATTTTATATATTTAACAAAACCGGTGTATCAGATGATTCAGATTCCATGAAGATTTTTTTGATGTTATAAGATATTGTAAAGATTATAAAGTGGATTAGCAGCTTTATTGCAAGAGTTATTTAGTGTCACCACGTGATGTAATAACCCAATTGATAATTTATTAATACAAGAAAAATGGGATTAATTATAGTGTACCAGTACTACTAATGAATTAAAAAAAAGGCAGAGACTTGGAACTTGCGTCAATGAGGAATTTGACAAGAGATTCAACCACGACAGCCATTTGCTCACCGTACGGTTTCTCTTTCTATTTCACTACTCAGATGCTTCCTTCTTCACTTTAATCCTTTCGGTTTTGGTTTACAACTCTTTTGATTCTTCTGTTTCTCTCTAAATCTATAGTAGACGAAGAAGCATAGTAATAAAGCTTTCACCTTTACTCTAAAGTTTCAACTTTTAGTTTTTGGGTTATTTTCAGTGGAATCTATGGCGGAAGCAAGGAGATTTAGCCCCAATAACGAACTAGGTGAAGTCATATTTTATTTTTTCTGGGCCTTTAGTCTTTTAGTCTTCTTTGATCTATTTGGTGTAGAACTTAGATGAAGCTTTGTAGATTTCTGAGGAACAATCAAAGCAAATTTTTATATATGGAATCTATTTAAAAGTTTTTTTTTTCTTTCTAAAACCCATTATGAATATTGATTGGTCTAAGTGATGATTTCCTCTTGAAAGCATATTTTTATCTGAATATTCATTTTTGTAAAGGTTTCTCTCTTTTTTTTTGCTTGTTTGGTCTGTTTTTTTTTTTTTTTTGAAATAACTTGTTTGGTTTGTTTGGTCTGTTTAAGGTCATCACTTACTTGGTCTGCTTATAGTACTTATTCATGTTAAGTTGAAAATAAATCTAATCCAAATCGTGTTTTAGCATCATTTAAGTAGGCTTACTTATAATTTCTGAACTCTTATTGTATATGTACAATTTACAGTTTGCATAAGCTGAAATATTCTTTGGTTATTTCAATATTTTAGCCACTACCAATGAAATGTTCTTTGCAACTTAAGCCATATGTGCCACTTGGGGTTTTAGCAGCTTTCTTGTGTTGGGTTTTAATAGTTAGCTGCTTCTTGATAGGAAGCTGACTTTTTAGCCATACACTAGATCTACAGCTACCAACTGATTGTACCATTAGAATTGGCTTAAAGCTTTCTTGATGAGTATACTTTATTTTGGGATGTATATACTCATTTTTGTGTGTCTTTTCCACGCACAGATGTTGGCCACATACTCTCAGAAGCTCGAAACCGATGGCTTCGTCCTCCTGAAATCTGTGAAATCTTACAGAACTACCAAAAGTTTCAAATCTCTTCTGAGCCACCTACTACACCTGCAAGTAAAGATATATCACTCCTGCTTGTCTACGTACACACACTGTAGAATCCAGATGAAAACTAATGAGTTTTAAGAATGATGTTTATTCTCTTATTTTCAGGTGGATCTGTTTTTCTATTTGATCGAAAGGTGCTCAGATACTTCAGGAAAGATGGTCACAATTGGAGGAAGAAAAGAGATGGAAAGACGGTGAAAGAAGCTCATGAGAGGTTGAAGGTATCAAATAAAACATAATTCTTTTTTTTTTGTGATTCCTTGATCCAATATGATTGATAATATACAAATATCATCAAGTTGCTGGTTGGTAACTATTAATATTGCTCATGAATATACCTGCAGGCGGGAAGCGTTGATGTTCTACATTGTTACTATGCCCATGGACATGACAATGAAAATTTTCAAAGACGTAGTTACTGGATGCTTCAGGAGTAAGCTTATTATAACTTTAACAACATGTGCTTGTGAAGTTATTTATACTTCTGAAAGGTTACTATGTCTTTGAAGTTGATGAGAACATTGACCTTCAGGCACTATAACTTCAAAACAATTCAATACTTAAGTTTTTTTTTCTGAACATAATCTTCTTTACTAAGTCTCTTGTTGGTTACTGATGCAGAGAGCTTTCCCACATAGTTTTTGTCCATTATCTCGAAGTCAAGGTTTGACCATTACCTCATTTCTCTGCCTTTTTATTTTATTTTTTATTTTGCGGAAGCTGACACTTTGAGAGTGAAATTTGTAAATGAATCAGGGTAGTAGAATTTCGACTTCTTATAATCGGATGCAAAGGACTGCAGAAGATTCTGCTCAATTTTCTCATGAAACTGGGGAAGTCTTCACTAGTGAACGTGATGGTTATGCTTCTGGCAGCATTAATCAATATGATCACAACAATCATCCGCAAGCAACTGACTCAGCAAATGTCAATGGTGCTCATACCCCAGAGCTTGAAGATGCTGAATCAGGTGCTGCTTCCTTTCATACATAATGTCACGTGGATGATGCCTTATTATAGTAGAGTACCTTACTCAATAGTTTATTTCTTTCATTTCTACAGCATACAATCAGCAGGGGAGCTCGATAGTTTACTCACATCAGCAGCCTCCAAGTACTGGTTTCGATCCTCTCTATCAGATGTCCTTGACCCGTAAGTTCTTGGTGACCTAGTCTCATAAGTTCTAGTAATTACCATCTGATACTTACAAACGTTACATGGTATTTGCTGCTTTTTTTTTTCTTAAGCAGCAAGAACTATCAACGGTCCTGGAGTAACAAATGGCTTACGAAACAAAAAGTCTATTGATTCCCAAACTTGGGAAGAGATTCTGGGAAACTGTGGCTCTGGAGCTGAAGGGTTATTACCTTTGCAGCCTAACAGTGAGCATGAAGTGCTGGACCAAATACTCCAGGACTCCTCTTTTACCATGCAAGCTCCGTACCTATCTACCAAGAAACAGCATTTGTTAGACGGTGCACTGGGTGAAGAAGGCCTGAAAAAAGTGGACAGTTTCAGTCGCTGGATGAGCAAAGAGCTTGGAGATGTTTGTGTCATCGCTGATGCAAACGAGTCTTTCACTCATTCCAGTTCAACAGCCTACTTGGATGGATATGTTATGAGTCCTTCCCTATCAAAGGAACAGCTCTTTAGCATTATTGACTTCGCTCCAAACTGGACTTATGTGGGTTGTGAAGTCAACGTTCTCGTTACTGGAAAATTCTTAAAGACTCCAGAGGAGGCTGAGAGAGAAGAGTGGTGTTGCATGTTTGGGCAAACAGAAGCTCCAGCAGATGTTATAGCCGATGGGATTCTCCAGTGTGTGGCTCCTATGCGTGAGGCTGGGAGAGTTCCCTTTTATATAACGTGTTCCAACAGATTAGCATGCAGCGAAGTGCGTGAGTTCGAGTATAAGGTCTTGGAGTCTCAAGCTTTTGGAAGAGAAACAGATGACTCTACTGAAAGCCTTGAAGCAAGATTTGTTAAACTCTTGTGCTCCAAATCTGATTCACCGAGCTCGAATGGTAGTGATATGTCTCAAGTGAGCGAGAAGATTAGTTTACTGCTTTTCGAGAACGATGACCAGCTTGATCAGATGCTAATGAATGAAATCTCTCAAGAGAGTATGAAAGAAAAGCTTTTGCAGGAAGCTCTGAAGGAAAGCTTGCACTCATGGCTTTTGCAGAAGATAGCAGAAGGTGGAAAAGGTCCTAACGTGTTGGACGAAGGTGGACAAGGTATATTACATTTTGCAGCTGCTCTTGGTTACAACTGGGCGTTAGAACCGACGGTGGTGGCTGGTGTCAGCGTGGATTTTCGAGATGTAACTGGTTGGACTGCACTTCATTGGGCAGCTTTCTTTGGCAGGGAGCTGGTGATTGGTTCTCTCATAGCTCTCGGCGCTTCTCCCGGAACTTTGACTGATCCGAATCCAGATTTTCCATCAGGAAGCACGCCTTCTGATCTAGCCTACGCTAATGGTTTCAAAGGAATCGCTGGTTATCTCTCTGAATACGCCTTAACGGCTCATGTTTCTTTGCTCAGTCTAAATGAGAGCAACGCAGAAACGTCTGAGAGTACTACTCCTAGCCCGTCCAGCTCGTCGTTGACAGACTCTCTTACAGCTGTGCGTAACGCTACGCAAGCAGCAGCTCGGATTCATCAGGTCTTTAGGGCTCAGTCTTTCCAGAAGAAGCAGATGAAAGAGTTTGGAGTGTCGGAAGAGCGTGCTCTTTCAATGCTTGCTCCTAAAACACACAAACAAGGACGAGCGCATAGCGATGATTCAGTGCAAGCCGCTGCTATCCGGATTCAGAACAAGTTCCGTGGTTATAAAGGAAGAAAAGATTATTTGATTACTAGACAAAGAATCATCAGAATACAGGTAGGTTAACACAGTTTGATAAACTCTATCTTGGATTCGTTATACTGAAGTTGTTAAAACTGGCAACGTGCAGGCTCATGTAAGAGGTTATCAGGTTAGGAAAAACTACAGGAAGATAATATGGTCAGTGGGGATATTAGAGAAGGTGATACTGCGTTGGAGAAGGAAAGGAGCTGGTCTGCGTGGGTTTAAGTCAGACGCACTTGTTGATAAGATGCAAGATGGAACAGGGAGAGAAGAGGATGATGATTTCTTCAAGCAAGGTAGAAAGCAAACAGAGGAAAGGCTTCAAAAGGCTCTTGCAAGAGTTAAGTCTATGGCTCAGTATCCTGAAGCTAGAGATCAGTACCGTAGATTACTTAATGTTGTAAACGACATCCAAGAAAGCAAGGTACTTAATAGTTCTAAACTGACCTCACCATGATTCTTGAGCTTTAATGAAAGCTTAAATCTTTTTTGTTCAGGTTGAAAAGGCTCTTGAGAGTTCAGAAGAAGCAACTTGTTTTGATGATGATCTAATAGATATTGAAGCATTGTTGGGAGATGATGACACTTTGATGTTGCCTATGTCCTCAACTTTGTGGAACACTTGAAACCACTCTCAAGCCTATATACTATGTGAGATATTGTGATCACTCTTTATCACATTATGTCATTCATTATTACTCTAATTTATATTTGACAATATAAAACATATATGAACTTATAACCAAATAGTGTAATCTTTCTTGTCATTAAACTGTACATGTATGGTTTCCATTAGTATATACAAACTTTCAGTTTATTTTAGTTAAAAGAACAGCTTGAAAGATAGAAATTAAGATGTTGTCAGAAGACTAAAAAGCCTCTATCTTGTTCCGAGTCTCTCATAGAACAAGATGTAGCCATGATCAGTGTTGCTGGAGTACTCTTGTGACGAACCAAAGAATGTTTGAACAGCAGACTCTTCGATCATTTCAACATTCTCATCATCGAAGAAGAGCCAATGGTTATGGGATTTCACGAGGCTTACATAGTGACCGTGGTTGGGACCGGTTCCGACATGAACCACAACTGCAAAGAGAGAGTACTCGATGTCTGCGTATTCTTCCACTGTGTTGTCCAGTTTCAGTTCCAGTGGGAAGACTACTCTGTATGATAGCTTCTTGTAGCGACCCAACTGTTCAATGTATTTGAACCGTTTCAGATGTATGACTAATATGTGTGGCGGCTTCTTGATCTTCATCCTCTTCTGTGCTTCTTGTAAACTGCAGCATTTGTCACAGAAGAATTTGTCTTCAGAGTGTAGAGTCTCGGTGGAGCAGAAGTTGTTCAAACAGCTAGTTATGGAACTGTTCTGTTCAATATCAAGGCTTAGGTCGAGGAATGTCTCGTCTCTTGCTGTTACTGTCTCACACCTCAGACACCTTGTCTCGTTGGTAAGTATACCCTGTAATGAGTTTGCACATGCTAAAACACTTGAGAGATCACTTTTATGATCCGGTTTGGTTTGGTGACTAGAAAATGCAGGAAGTTAAAGCTTTACTCGGAATGTTAATGCATCTACACTGAGGTAGCTATAAGTCTATGAACAACTATAGTTTTCGCATCTAAATGAAGCCAAAAAAATGCAGTGATCCTTACCTGAAAAATCTTGTGCACCCATGTAACAGTAGGCTCTTTATGAACACCATTTTCCTGAAGAAGTTTCGGTCCATTTGATGAAGTTTCATTGTCCGTTTTTGCCTCTTTCTCTAAGATGTCATCAAGTTCGTTTAGCAAATAATTAAGGAACTCATGTGCATCCTGCATGAGAATATAGTAACACAACAGTTTTAATCAAAACGCTATGTTTCCTTAAAACTGTTTCTTTGAGAAGATAAGGCAGTAACGCAAAGTAGGTAACCTGATGCATATAACTCCGGAAAAGCACATTCTGTTTCTTCAACCTCTGTACAAAGCGCTTGGGAGCAATAACTCCTGTCTTCTTCTTCTGAGAACTTATCTATTGGGAAAAAAAAAGGGGCAATAAAATTAGCACCGCCACAATGTCCCATATTATCTGTAGTGACATGATGCTCTCAACACAGGAAAAATAAAACAAACAAGAGTTAATGAGTGACTGCTACATCAGAAATGTGATGTGTTAGGGATCATAATCACCTGATAAAACAAATCAGCCAAGCAGGTTAAGAGATTCTCCACATTCTTATTATTTGTGGAGTAGTATTCAAGCAACTGTTCACGGAAGGGAGCACAAAAGTAAAGGGCCTGCACAAGAGGAACAGTTCATAATCATAAAACAGAACACAAACAGAACACAAACAGGTCTTCCGGTCCTAAAACCAAAAATTGTGCACAAAGACAGAACCTAAGATCGACCGTAAACGTATGGAAAGAGAAGGAGACCTGCAAAACACTGTTACAGTAACAAGTGTTGCCGAAGTTTTCGAAGCCAAAGTATCGCTCTCCCTCCGGGAACTGCTCGCCCAGTGCTTTCTCCAGTTTCGAACCCGCCACGCCCATTATTAGACACCTAGCACACACCGTCCGTGACTTCAAACCTGATGACAAGGAATGAGACGATCAATGAAGGATGATTTCGAAACTTCAAAGTGCCAACAACAAGAGGATCCAAATATATATTTTTTCTTTCTTTAAGCCAATAAATTGATAACTGTCGTCGAGTTTCTTACAAGTAAAGATAAAACATTATTAATTAATACGCCAATAAAAAACAGTTAGTAATTTGCTTTTTATAAAAAACAATTGGATTAGTCAACAACAAGCTACACTTTGGTGTATACAACTGGACTAGAGAGATCAGATGGTGGTTAAGAAAATTTGAAGTTTGTACCATATCTTGGGTGGCAAGGAATGCAAATCGTGTAGCAGATAAGTTGGCAAAGGTTTCTATTTGTATTTCATTATTTTGTACCAACAATGATTCATAATTTTCTACATGAAGATTATATTCGTGCTACTTAAATCAATAAAATAGACGTTATAAAAAAAAAAAACAATTGGATTAGTAAACTTTCGTGGCAAAATTATCCTTTAGCATTTTCCAGATTTATACCAATCTTTTATATATGATTAAAAGTAGTACTATTACTTAAATTTGATTATTTCCTAACCTAGATAAGTATTTTAATATATGATCAAAATTTTAAATATTTTATAAAATTGACTTTTCCTTCATATTTTATAAAATTGACTTCACTGAATTTTATAAATATATATTTAACCTGACTAATTGTCAATGACGGCATTGTATGTCACTTAAATTAATGATTACTCATACACATATATTTATAAGAAAATATATGTTGGATATTGCCAAGTCTAAAGATTGGCTGGACTAACCTTAATTAACCGACCAAGAAACCATTATCTTCTTATTTTTGTCCTTTTTGGAAGTCATAACTTGTCCCTAGACATTTTGGATTGTAATTAAGGTTTTGTTTTTCTGTTTAGAATTAACAACAAAACTTATAATTCAATGCGGAGGTAAAATGCTTAATTAAGTAATTATTCTTTTGTTGTGGCTGTTCTGAGCATTAAAATATATTTTTGTTGGGTGGGTGTAATGTTTTTTTCTGTAAGGGTGTAATGTGTTATATAAAATAGTGTGGATGATTTATTGGACTTTTTTCTCATTTCTTTGGTTTTATCTATTTTCAAATTATCAAATTTTACCAATCATGATTTATTTTTAGTTTAAAAGTCTACATCAAAACGCTACTAATTTTTGCCAAACATGATTCAGATTTCTAAAGCTAGACCAAAAAATAAAAGAAATTTGTCTCTTATGTAATTTAGGTAAAAATTCTACATCTTTATTATTTAGGCTGTTGAGCAACTGTAAAATGAAAAATAATGCATAGTATCAAATAAATTAGATACTTATAGGCAAAATTTATTACTATTTAGATATTAACTTTTACTATAATTTTAAAATTTTATACTTAGTTTTATTTGCTTTTTAATAATTTTATAATATTTTAAATTTTTAAATAATATAAATGTAGTTTATATATTACATTAAAATAATGATAATTTTGATAATTCATATTTTCTTATTAATAAGCATTTTAATTGATATATATATATATATATATTACATATCTCATATTTTTTATTTTAAAAAATATCTACTTCCAATAAATTTACAACTACAACAAATCACCTACAACATAAATTTTACAGATAAATTTCTAAAGATACAGTCCAACCAGGAATCCTATATGAACATGTTTCACATTACTCATGGCAGCATTGTAGTTTTCTATTTTTTTTAAATATGAAACTAGTATTCATTCTAGTTTCAATCTTCAAGTAGTCTTCTTCAACTTCTACAGAGAATCACGAGAATGTTGTTTTTGTTGTTGTTCATATTGTTTCGGTCAAAGTATTTGACATTTTAGAAATTCAAATTCAATCCAATTCAACGGTTTGATTTGTAAACAGGTCTTCTCGTGATCTTTTGGTATTAGTTTCAGGGGAGAAACCTCACGTCCGAACATGCCTCTATATATATAACGTCGTTTAGCCACACGTACTCATCAACACAAGAAGAACTCAAAAGATTCCAAAGCACACTGTATTCTTACAATCATTCTCTGCTAACTTAGTTAATGATGGTTTCGATGGAGGCTTTAGCGATGGCAGGAGAGGATTATCAAGAATGGGGACTTAGTATTGATGAATATGAGTATCAAGAATCCGTCGTTCCATCTCATTTACTTGCAGAAGAAGACTGTTCTGAAGAAGATTCCGAAGAAGAAGACCATGTAAATGACGATAATAGAGATTTTGATGGCGTAGAGGCTAAACAACATGTTACTTGTGACGTTAGAGATTCTTCTGTTGGAAAACTGATTGAACAATCTATCTCACATATCATCGTTCACCTCAAACACATTAAGTTATTAACACATCTTCTTGAGAACTTTTTGTTTAGCCATGTTCTTGATTTTCTTTTGTAATTGCGTTCTGTTGGGAATTTATTTTTGTGTGCTTAATAAAGAGTGAATTGACTGTATAATGTTAGTAAATATATATTCAATTTTGAGCAATTGAATAGATTGAAATAAAGGTAAATGGTTAATTTTTAATTCGGTTTATGTGGTTATATTTTTCTTCGATAAATCATAAAACTAGTGGTGAGACGATAACCTAACCAAAATTTCACCAACTCACAATCGAACGAATAACTCATATACAATAGTGAAAACAAACTAAATAAATTGAAGTTCACTAAACTTAAAGGAAGGCATTGTCGGTCTAACAAGAATAGCAGAACTAATTAATATCCGTCTTGACCTTATATCGATTATTTGGCCCTTGTTAATAATCTAACTAAAGAGTATATGTGTGTAATATTTTGCTATAAAACTGTAATTGTTTCAGAATCTCATAAATCTTGTGACTGAGTTTAGCATTAATCTTTTCACAAAATGATTCATCTAGTATATACATAATTATTTTCACAAAGTAAATAAATACCGAAAACAAAACTAACAGTTAATATAATAAAACTTCCTTGAACGTAAGTACTTTTTAGTGGATGTACTGTGTGCGGACGGACCCTAACTTCCGAAGCATTGACGTCTCATTCTTTTGATAAGAGCACACCAGAAGAAAAGTCTCGTTTTCACGTTCCATCTTTCAAACAAAAGAACAAGAAAACCGTGGTGTATGATCATATATAAAGTTCACGAGAATCACGACTCTGATGTTAATTATTACGACACACCATCAGGCCTGCACACCATGCATGGCGTACGTATCAATACGTAATATCTTACGCCATCACGCGTTTGAATTGCGCCATGCATATTTCAAAATCTGGTGTTTAATTAATACAACGAGTACAAGTTTTTTTTTTTTTTTTTGCTTAAAATTTTGCAACGAGTAAAAGTTTGTAAATCCAGTGACAGTTTATACATAGCTTGGGACCCAAGGCCAAGCATAACTTCTATTTTGCATACAAACACTCAGAATACACTACAGTTCTATATATGAAGTGAACTCCAATGAGTATTATTAGGATATCTCTAATTGAGTTAAAACAAAGTCAATTCTTAGTTGAAATATGCTCGCATATGTTGTATAAACACTCAGAATACCAACTAATCTTAGAATGATTCACCGTTAAATATAAATAAATCTCAAGAGACGAGAGGTTACAACGAGTTTTGCATAAGACCTACAACAAGATTCGATAACTTATTATCTTTCTCCAACTTATTGCAAGTCACACAATTCAACTCATTTAATTTACAGATCGTTCATGTTAAACTCTTGAGATCAAAAGTGAACTGCGCTAAATTTTTCACATCTCCACATCATTCTTGTGAATCACTATTTAGATTTTGACCTGAAGTTTCGTGTAGGAAGGAATGTGAAAGAAACATATTTAAAGTATTTTCCTTGCTTGAATCACTACTATTTTTATTTTTTTGAAAGAAAAAGAAAGTGGGGTGAGAGAGGCTCGAACTCTCGACCTCAGGATCACTCAACAGCTATGAGACCTACGCGCTAGCCAACTGCGCCACCACCCCTGATTGATGTTTCACAGCGGCACGAGCTTAGGAACATTATTTGCAGTATAACTTCTGTTTAACCATGGATACACAGATTTTTGGTTTCAAGTTACTTATAAGACATTGCTTTTTAATCATGTTCTAAGCTTTTGCCAACATACTTATTCTTGAACTCCTAACATAATGTTATAACTAGGTATTTTGCCCGCGATGCGGGCTTAAACATTTTCATAATTTTTGAAAAGTTCTTTATATACTATATTTATTATACTAAAATAAATCTTAAAATAACTTAATATTATATTTTTAATTATATAATTAAAAATATTATTTGATTAATATTTAATTATATCATTTATGTTTTAACTTTTTACTAAAATACTTTTTTCAGATAACAATACAATTTTTTTTTTTTTGTCATCAGATAACAATACAATATATATATATATATATATATTATCTTTTAAATTTTTACTAAAAGACTTTTTCAGATAACAATACAATATATACAGAAATTATCTATTTTAAAATTATATTTTCAGATTTTGGATAATTCTTACTATTATTAATTTTAATCAACTATCTAATCAAATAAATTAAATTAAATTTTGTTTTTATTTTTTTAATTTAGTTATAAATTTTATTCATTAAGGGTATAAACGATATTAACCGCTCTAACTTTTAACGTGAGAGCTCGATTCCAAAAATTTACTTCGCAAATAATGGTATAATTAATTAAAATTTATTAAAGATAACATTGACTTTAACCACTGAATTTATTATAATTATTTTATAGTTTATTTTTAAATTTTATAATTGAAAAATATGTTTTAAGATAACAACACAATATATAAGACTTATCTTATTTTCCAAAAAGTTAATATTATTAATTAAAATTCGTTTTTGAATATATAATTAATTATTTAGAAAATTCATTAAGGGTATTATAGATATTAACCGCTCTAACTTTTAACGTGAGAGCTCGATTCCAAAAATTTACTTTGCAAATAATAGTATAGATAGATATTAAAGCTTCAAAATCATTCAATATACTACCAAAAAACTTGAAACACCAAATGGTTGATGGGAGTGACGACAATAATCTTATGCAAGTTGTGATTTTTGAAGAGATCTCATTAAATATTAAGCTCTAATGGTTCACCAAGTTTCCACAGCCATTGTGTGATGTGAACCATTCACTACATTAAACCAAAAGATCCAACATGAGAAAACACTCTTTTTTTTTTTAAATTTCAACTTCTTACAATGTAGTAGCACCTCCATCCGACATAAGAGATGCAGCAGCCGCAGAAGCTGTCGGCACAACTCCCATAGATATAAACGGTTTCGACAAGTGCACAAGCCTGAAAAGAGATTTTTGTATCAAAGACACAGACTATCATGAGTGTAATCAAAACAAAACGAGATGGGTAAACAATCTTACGGAGCAGAAAACTTCACAGAAGGATGAAGCAGCAGCAGCAGCAACTTCACTGTAACTCTCAGGTGTCCCTGGGGCTGTTACACCAACAATCTGCATCCCAGGAGTTACAGGAACAGCCTCATCTAATGCTTACTTTTAATCATGGTTCTTACCATAACATAGATTTGATCAGCTCATGCACCTCTCATCGCACCTCCAACATGATTAACCGTCCTGTGATCAAGATTCTTGATTAGAAGATAAAAGCAAGAATATATACAAAGAAGCTGGGAGAACCATGTGGGCTCTGGTTGATCAAGATCACATAACAGCCTAACTTCTGAAGGTACAACTCCTCCAAGGTGAAAGAAGATTTGGATTATTATACAAACATATGGATTTGATATTATTCGAGTATGAGCAATGCACCAAGATTTGGGAGGCTTTTCAAGGTTAGCTCATGAACTCTCAAGCGTTCTCGCTGAACACATGCTGAAAATTTTGAATCACACATATGAATCAGAAGCAAATCTTAAAAGCTTTCTTCGTGACCTTGGAGACACTGCAAATACAGACCGAACCTGTGTCTCAATGATTCCTTGAACTACACACTCCATCGAGTTGTTTTCTTATAAAACCTTCTTGCAGAACGCAAACAACAGTGAATCAATCACCAAACTAAAATAAAACTTTTAAATTTGAGACAAGAACGCGTCTCTGCAACAGACCAGATTTGACAACGATATATTAATCCCTAGACTCTGAAGAGAAGAAAAAGATGTATCAAATATTGAGTCACAAGGAATCATATTATATGTTCTTGCTAAATATGATTTCGATATGCTTTTAACAAGATGGCCTATTAGCTCAGTTGGTTAGAGCGTCGTGCTAATAACGCGAAGGTCACAGGTTCGATCCCTGTATAGGCCAATTATTTTTTTCATTTCATTAGGTTAGTGACTAAATAACATATAAAAATCGTAATAACAGCATTAATTATTCTTGGACTTAAAGTCAAAAGTCACGTTCTAAGTATGGGTTATATTTAATGAGAAGCCAAACTACAAAATAACAGCATTACTGACTAATTTAAACAGAATATCAAGTTTCGTAGCAAAAAAAAAGATCGGCAAACTTATTTCACTTATCAAACAAGAAAGTAAGTCGATAACAAACAGCAGTGCATCAGAACTCAGAAGAGTAAAATCATTTTGACAAAAGTTCTAACGAGGGAGCTTATTAGAGGAGTTCCACCCCAATTTTTTTTTATAGAATATTTAAACGAACCATAAAATAGAAATAATATAATATAGTTTATTTGGTTATATACCCTATTTTTGTAATGAAATCATTTGAGAGCATAACACCACTAAAATTATTTTACATATATTATACTAATATTGTGAATTAATATAATTAATTTTTTTTTTTGTGAAAGAGTCAATTTCACTATAGTCCCCCATATCACAACCAACGGCTAATCAACCCCACATCTCTATTAGTCAATGCATTCATTTTTTTTTTTTTGCTAAACTGTAAATATCATAAAATAAAATGAAAGTTTAAGGTTACAAAAGCCTAAAAGTGATACCTTGGCAAAAAAGAAATAAAAAACAAGGTATACACATGATTGTTAGATCAAAAGGTTGCAACTATCTAATCCAAAATTGCATAACAGTAGTGAAGTTCCTCCTATGTCTTCTCGCACTGATAGCATTACGGATATCCCTGTCTATGGTGGAGAATGTTGTCTGCTGCGGAGAGAATCCAGTGAGATGAACTGCCGAGTTACGCTGTCTCCAGATGTTGTAGATCATGGACTGAGCCGCTAGCTTCTTAATGGTGGAAACACTTATTTACTAACTATGCAATCAATGTTTCGTGTTTTGTTTTAACGTTTTATGATATAAAAAATTAGTCACCATTCGTTTACTATTTACCTTCAACCCTGCTTAATCACGAATTTTTCTCAGATAAATGATCCAAAAATGATTTTATTTTAGTGAGATAGATAACCAAATCAATAAGTTTTTCATATATATATGTACCTGGAGTGAATCAATGATGTTACAAATTTCACTGTCGGACCACTTGCATGTCCCAATCAACTCGTTTATAAGAAATGTTTGTTAAAATTCCTTAGAAAGGAACGTCTCTTGATCAATTTTCAGATATTTTCCTTCTCTCTTTCTTTAAGACGCAGTGCGATTTTCCGTGAAATTGCGAGGTTGCTAGGAAATTAAGGGTCTCCGTGGGGGTAACAAGCAAAGACTTTGTGTTGTGCAAATGATATCTTCAAAGTTAAGTTATCCGTACTATATATTATACATATATGTCGTACTCTTGTCTGAACAGTGCAAACCCTTGTTTCACAAAAAAAAAGATCAAAGGTCAAATCATGGATATTCCTTTCAGTCCATTTTCGGTGATGCTGGTGCTTCTCATTACAGAGATCAAGAAACTGAGGGACTTCGACCACTTGTTCGAGGATTTGGTGTCGACCATGGAGATATTAGTTCCTATTACCGAAGAGATCGATAAGTTGCAAGAAAGATTGGACTCGTGCAATAAAAGTCTAGTTTTTCTTCACAAAACGATGTCAAGAGCTCAAGAAATGGTTCGCGAGTGTTCACACGTCCGGAAATACGATATACTCAAGAAACGTTGGTATACAAAACAAATAAAAGCAATCAATGACGATTTTGCAAAGTTCTGTGGGCTTTACATGCCGCTTATTCAGTATTTGGACCAGTTACGGTCTCGTTCACAACGAACAAGCCAAGATAATAGCAACGTTTACACTGGAAGAGACTCGTTTGATCATGAAGATGAACAGCGAGTTATTTTGGAGAGTTTCAAGGATAAAGGCAAAGGAAAGCAACTTCAGGATGAGGAGGATGGACAGCTTGCTGCAGCTCTTCAGGAGAGTCTAAACATGGAAGATGAGCAAGTCGCCAAAAGGGGGGCGCAAGAGTTAGAAAAAGATGAGCAGATTGCAAATGCTTTGTTGTACGATGAAAGTGAAAGGATAGCTAATGGTTCATCCTCATCTACTGGAGCTCCGTTGAATGAAGAGGACATACATCGGATGATTTGGGAGAGTTTCAAAAAATAAAGGCAAAGGAAAGCAATATGAACAAGAGATGTGATAAGCTGATTTTGAGGGCAGTGATCAAGAAGATTTGGTATCACAAAACCAAAGTAATCATCATCATCAAGACTAAGTCTCTTTTCTTTGATATTTCTAATTGTGGAAATAACATATTAGTGTTTTCCTCCTATTGTAATTAGGACAAACCCTATGTTTCCTTTAATTATATGTTCTCTTTCCATAATTTCATGTTCTAAAGAGTTGAAAACTCCATTTCATTATAAGAGCACTCTCATCGGGGAGAACTCCAAATGAGCTTTTTTTTTAACACACAACTTATATTAAGGGCAATTGTCAATAATAACACATTTTGAAGTTTATGTCTCAAAAATAGCACTAGAAGGAGAAAGTCACAAAAATGACATTCATTAAAGGGTAAAATATCCCTAATACCCTTGGTTTAAAATTAAATAAACAAACAAAAATAAATAAAAATAAATAAAATAAAAATTAAAAAAATGAAAAAAAGATTTTTTTTTTTTATAGTTTCAGATTCGAAATTTTTACAATTTTTTTTTCGAATTTTTTTTTTATTATTTTATTTTTCAAATTTTCTTTTTATAATTTAAAAATACTTTTTAAAACTGTTTTTAAAATTTTTATTTTTTATTTTAATATTTTTTTTTTATAAAATTTTAAACCCTAATTCCAAAACCCCACCCCTTAACTCTAAACCCTAAGGTTTGGATTAATTAACCCAAGGGGTATAAATGTATATTTACCTCTTTAATGAAACCTATTTTTGTGACTTTGAACCTTGAGTGCTACTTTGGGAACATAAACTTGGTTTGGTGCTATCCTAGTCTTTTTCTCTTATATTAATGCCATTGAAAAAGTTAAGTGCTAGTCATAAAGACTTCACCTTCTAAAAGACCATGTTTTGCTAATAAATCAGCATCAGTGACTCCAAATGAGCATTTAAACAAACAAAACAACAATATTCTAAATGTGATTTAATTAAACTATTTAATTTTGTTTTTCTTTGAAGAGTCAACTAATATAAAATAGACAAGTGGCTAATAAGTATCTATTGAGTTTCTATAAATCTCTTATTCTAGTGCATTTTCTCTCTTTTTGTAATTATTTTCTTTTTCTTTAATCTCAAGAACTCTCTAAGAAACCAAAGTTTTTTTTAAAAAAATGTAAAGATGTATGTCCTGACTTGGCTAAGAAATTTGTGATATGTTGCTAGTTTTTCTTGAATCTCAAGTTTATAGATATGTGTCCTGACATGGTTAAGAAATTTGATCCACAAACATATGCAGACTCAAAAGGGACAAGGATGGGACCAAAACAAGCAGCTAATGGGATACGTAACCTCATAGGGTTGTTGTTCGTGCCGAGATATTTCTCGGAAAAATCCACTACGTTTCCGAACAGGAGAAGAAGTCGATATCTTGAGTTTATACGGAAGATAAATGATCTTCACGAGGGAATGCGCTATCTGAATAAGTCTTAAAAAGGGAAATAACAACGCAACTTGCTTATTCGGCCGTGGCAATTACCCTTTCAAGACAATTTTTTAAGTATTTTTTCCATGTCTACACGTTTTTTTCAGTAGGGATCGAGCAATATTATTGACCTGTCCTGAGGCAAATTAATAAGAAGCATATATAAAAAAAGTATAAAAGCATCTCCAGCCCAAGTTACTCAACTATATTATAGAGGTGGTGTTGCTTAGAGAGCACCTTCAATAGCACATTATTTTTTCTTCTATAATTTACACTAAAATAAAGTAACTTTATAATAGAATTACTATATTTTAGTGTAAATTATAGAGAAAAAATTAGTGTACCATTGGAGATGGTCTTGCATATGAATAAAATTCTTTTATTTTTTGTAGGAATATAGAAGAATACATAGTATTCTTTTATATTTTTTCTCAAAAATAGTATTTCTCTAACTACAGAAATATACATTATAACAAAACTCACATTTATGATAGAATTCGTTTATTTTAAACAAAGAAAACTATATAGAGATAGATTAGAGATATTGTAGCACATCTATCTGATTGGTGTCTATTTGTTTAGAAATTATCTATTTGTCCATCTTGTTAATATTACAAAGTGTTTGATATTGTAAGAAGTTTTCAAAAAGTGCTCATAATTTTTGGTTTATAAAACATGATGATTTTTTTTTCAAACTCACATGTCTACAACCTCCATGTTGATCTCCTCCCAATGTGCCTATTATAATGTAAAACATAACTTGACTCTATATGTGATTATTTTTGAGAAAATTACACTTAGAAGAAGAACCACTAGTATATATTAATACACTCATTAGTAAATAATACAATAAGCACGACCTTGCACATGATGTGTTTTCATAAAGTCAATGCGGGGGGGAGGGGGGGGGGGGGTTAATTTTCTATTCTTTTATAAATAGTTTTGGTCTTTGTTTAACGTTTTTGGGGTTTTGATAATTCGATATGCTTAAAGTGCAAGATGTTGATCGATTTGTTATAATAGTTTTCAAGGTCGGAGTTTTCACAATTTTATTTCTAACTAGAAATTCTCAAATTTTAATTTGTTTGTCGCTGTTTCTCTAATTATTACGGTGAGATTTTATTGTAAATTTAGGAGTTTTTGTGACTCATGTTGTTAAGTTGATTTTTTCTTAGTTTAATTTATGGACTGTTCGTATAACTATTTGAGGAAGATGTATTCTTATAAACAAAGTCAAATACATTCTTGAGTTTTTATCCTTCTTTCTAAAAAAATGAAGTTTTCTACACGGAAAAAGCTGCCGATTAACGTCTTCAACATATTATTTACGATATACATGATATTATAACTTGGTTTTGATACTATATTAAATTTGAGGTTAGACTTTAACTCGTTAACAAGATCTCTTTCTTTCTTTTCTCCTTTAAGGCACAATGCGACTTCCGTGAATTGCGAGTCAAGATGTTATAGTGAGTATACTAGTTTAGGAGTTTCACATGGGGCAAGAAGGTATAGTGAACATGAGTGAAATAATTAAAGACTATTATTATTTCTTTTTGTTCACTACTTTGTCATCTTCTACGTTAAATTATCTCCCTAACTTTTATATATATATGGCTGCTATTAGAAACACAACGTATCTACTTGCTTTTGACTTAGAATTAATAGTTCTGTGTGTTTTTTTTTCTAAGGAAGAAGAGAAAGAGGGTGAAATCATGGATATGGTTCCATTTACGGAGATTATGAAGCTGGTGATTTCAGAGGCCAAGAAAGTGAAGGACTTCAAACCCTTGTTCAAGGAATTGGCGTCGACCATCGAGAGATTAGTACCCATTTTCCAAGAGATCGATTTGTTGCAAGAAGGACTGGAGCCAGGTAATAAAGACTTAGTTGTTCTTACCAAACTGATGCTAAGCGCTAAAAAAATGGTCCACAAATGTTCACGCGTCCGGTTATACAATTTAGTCAAGATAAATTCGTATACCAAGAAAATAAAACAAATCAATGATGATTTTGTCAAGTTCTGTCAGATTGACTTGCAGCTAATTCAGCATAGGGACAAGTTACGGTCTCGTTCACAAACGAGCCTAAACATGGAAGAGTCTCCTCGTCCACTTCAAAAGCAAGTCCAGGAGAGTCTGAAAATGGAAGATCTTTCATCCCCCGAAGCTAAAGAGCTTCGCTTGGCTATTCAAGAATCTCTTTTAATTCGTCGCCAACAGGAGGATCATGGAAAAGGAAAGCAAGTTCAGGAGGATGAACTAGTTGCTGTAGCTCTTCAGGAGAGTCTAAACAGTTTCAAGGATAATGGGAAAAGAAAGCAAGTTGAGGAGGATGAACTAGTTGATGTAGCTCTTCAGGAGAGTCTAAACAGTTTCAAAGATAATAAAAGAAGAAAGCAAGTTCAAGAGGATGAACTTGTTGCTGTAGCTCTTCAGGAGAGTCTAAACAGTTTCAAAGATAATGGAAAGAGAAAGCAAGCTCAGGAGGATGAAATAGCTGCTAGAGCTCTTCAGGAAAGGATAACTAATGGTTCATCTTCATTCACTAGAGCTCATTCGTTCGATGAAGACGACATACAGTGGGTTATTTTGGAGAGTTTAACCAAAAAGCAAAGGAAATTAATATGAGTAAGAGTTGCCATGAGCTTATAAGAGTTGCCCAAACCAAAGTATCATTAGCCTGAGTCTCCTTTTTATTTTTACTTTTATTTTTCAGTTCTGCAAATAAGAGAGCTGCTCCTATTTCTGTGGGAACGCTTCCTTTATTACCGTGTTCTTTTCCATATTTCCATGTTTTAAGTTTGTTAGGAGTTGGAAACACCAATTCATTAAAAGATTAATTTAAAAATTCTTGGATTCTCGCTTTTTAGAGAAATTGGTTTAAGAGAGACTCTAACCATAACAACAAATTTGATATTTTGTTAATTTGGGATAGGATGAAAAACTTCAAAATTTAAATTACTTTTAGCATTTCAATTTAAATTTGGGTTCAATTTATTTAGGGTCTAAGAAAATTTTAACCAAAATAAACTGAAATTAGTTTGGTTTAGTTTGTATTCGTTTTGGTTTGCGTTTGGTTCAGTTTAGTTAAAACTTAGATATATAAATTATATTAATATATTCAAATCTAATAGAAAAGCCATAGCTAGGTAGTATTACTTATGAGAGTAAATAATATATCAGACCATTACTTATGAGATGGCCTATTAGCTCAGTTGGTTAGAGCGTCATGCTAATAACGCGAAGTTCAGAGGTTCAAAACCTGTATAGGCCAGTTTTATTTTCATTATGTTTACCTTAATTACAGTTCGAGTCTCGCTTTGGATCCCACCACAACCATCGTTAATTTTCTAATACAGGTGAAACAATCAGCTCATTCCTACCTTTTGCGGAATTAGGCTTTTTCAACAGTAGGCGTTGTTGCTATTTCTTTTCGAGTTTTGTAGTAGTGTGTACTCTATATTGAACTAAACCAACGTTAAAAACAAAAATATTACATGAACTCTACGAGTTATGCCTTTTCATTCTTGAACTTTGTACTAGTACATATTTCATACTGAATTAATCAAAAAACAAAATATTACATAAATTTTCAAAATCGTATTTAAATATATATATATATATATATTGACCGTCAAAACCCAAATATGTTAGTTATCCGTTAATTTTCAAAACAACGTCATTTCATATACATTATGTAAAAACTGAAATTTAAAAATACTACATAAACTCTCAAAATCGTGCTTATATATATTGACTGTCAAATGTGTTACTCATCCGTTAATTTATCAAAACGCGTCATTTTGGATAAATTTTGTAAAATTAAAAATTAATTTTCTTGATAGTTCATGATTTTTAACTTTTTGCTTAGTTCAGTATAGAATATGCACTACTATAAAGTTTGAGAATCAAAAACCACGACACGTAAAATTCATGTAGTATTTTTGAATTTTTATTTAGTTAAGTATAGAATACACACTAATACAAATTTCAGGAAAAGAATAAGTATGATGGATAAAATTCAGATTGAAATAGGCCATTTTTCTATCGTATTAGCATAAAAACTCTCATATCTTTTCTCCTTTGTATTGGTAAGAGAATTTTATTGGTAAGACTGTTAGTGTAATTTTCTTATTTCAATAGCAGCCGATCAGCCGTGTTGTCTTTAGTTTGGACGACAAGGCGGCTTAATATAACAATTGCAGCTATGATATTCTTGTCTGTTTGGAACAATAATATCATTACACTCGCAATACTCAAATTTGTGAGCTAGGTGACCTTACTTCGTTATGACACCTTCTAGGGCCACATTTTCCAGGATACCTCCCAGGCCATATGTCTAGGTCATTCGCTTAACAATTTCCCGGCGCAACCAACATAAAAAACAAACTAAAAGTTAATATAGTTATTATGATTATTATTATTTTGCTAAACAATTATTGACACGATATCTATTACATTTTGCTCGCTTTTTTATTTATCGCCAGTTTCGTTCGTAAGAATAATGAGTATTTCAAAAATCAGGACCGGATTTGCATTGACCCCCCCCCCCCCAAATTTTTCGACATTTTAATATAGGTTTAGATCACTAAATTATATTAAAAAGCTTATATAGGTTTTTAAAACCGTTCATGGCCCCAAATTTTGAGATCCAGTTCTGTTCACAACTTGCGGATATAGAATCAAAGGAACCATATCAGTATTTACCTTTCACAATGTTTGAAACTTGGAACATTAGAACGCATAAAACAACAACCGAAATAGCACACTTCATGATTTCAAAATGGATAAAAGGTTGTTTCCATTAAATGTAAATTTTTTTGTTTTTATTTATCACTCTTGTGAAAAGATGTGATGTTTCTTTGTCCATACACATTATAAATATATACTCAACACAAACTAAAATAGATCTTAATTTTAGCTTAAGAATAAAAACCCAAACAAATGCAAAGCATATTGTATGGTTAATTTAACGAAGTCAGTGAAATCAGTACGTTATTTTTAGAAAGAAAAAATACCTTTTCATTTTTTTATTAGGGATTGAGGATACATAGGTTATTCAAGTTGACATCGTATACTATTAATAAAACACTATTAAGTAAACACATTATAATTTGATTGGTTTTAAAATGTAAACATGCTAAGATGACGTGTATTCATGGCTCAAATGTTTCCACCTAAAATTAGACTTGATGATTAGACTAATGATTACACAAAATCCTTGATTTAATAAAATAAAAACATTACTATTTAGTTCTTTACATAGACAACCAAATAAATTAGTCAAATATTATAGGGTAGTCAAACACAGGAAAATAGCCTATTTCAACTTGAACTTTACCCGTCATTCTCATTCCTTCTCAATTTTGTAGTAGTGCGTATTTTATACTAAACTAAATAATAATAAATAAAAAATACTACATGAATTTTATGTATCGTGTTTTTTATTCTCAAACTTTATAGTAGTGTATATTCCATATTGAATTAAAAAAAAAAATCAAATACTACTGTAACTCTCAAAATTATGCTTATATATATTAAACATTAAAGGTGTTAGTCATCCATTAATTTATCAAAACGGCGCCATTTTGGATAAATTCTGTAAAATTAAAAATTTAAAATACTACACAAACTCTCAAAATTGTGCTAATATATATAGACCGTCAAAGGTGTTTGTCCACTAGTGTGAGAGTTCGAATCTCCCAAAAAATATTGTTTTTTAATTTTACAGACTTTATCCAAAATGACACGTTTTGATAAACTAACGGATGAGTAACAATTTTGACGGTCAATATATATAAGCAAGATTTTGAAAGTTCATGTAGTATTTTTAAATTTTAAATTTTACATAATTTATCTTAATGACGCCGTTTTGATAAATTAACAGATGACTAACACCTTTGAAGGTCAATATTTATATATAAGCACGATTTTGAAAATTCATGTAATATTTTGAACTTTTGATTAGTTCGACATGAAATATGCACTACTACAAAGTTTGAGAATGGAAAAAGGCACGACGCATGAAGTTCATCAAGTATTTTTGAATATTTTGTTTAATTCAGTATGGAATATGCATTATTACAAAGTTTGGGAAGGTCGACGAAAAAGTTCAGGGTTGAATTAGGACTTTTCCCTAGAGGATTAATATTTGAACCCAAACGATTTTTATCAAGGGAAATTTTCATGTTTACCACATTGTTGGTACTATTATTCATGTTTACCATCATTAAAGAGACATTTTAGAAAATATTTTTCTCATTAAGAGGCAAAAGACTTTTATATCTTTGATATATATATCTACTAATAATAGCAATCCCAATTAATTCCAAAGGTTGTGAGTCCACTTATGTTGAAAGGTTGTGTCTTTTGAAAAAGAAGTGTAAAGGGTTGTGTCTTTTCTAAAAGTTCTATGTTGGAAGGTTGTATATTTTCCAATTAATTTCTAAGGTTGTGAATCCACTTATGTTGAAAGGTTGTGTCTTTTGAAAAAGTAGTGTAAAGGGTTGTGTCTTTTCTAAAAGTTCTATGTTGTAAGGTTGTGTATTTTCCAATTAATTTCTAAGGTTGTGAACTTCAATTATGTTGAAAGGTTGTGTCTTTTGAAAAATATGTGTAGAGAGTTGTGTATTTTCTAAAAGTTATATGTTGTAAGGTTGTGTCCTTCTAAAAATAGTCTAAAAGTTGTGACTATTCACTAGTATCTTTTAAAAAGTGAGAAATTGTGAGTATTAGAAGAATGCAACTATTCATATTGAAGGGTTGTGACTATTCAAATAGGCTTTAAAAAATCTATAAATAGTCTCTCCCGTGCATTTTTCAAATCAAATTTTCACTAATCTACTAATAATAAAATGGTGAAAAAAATAATGTCAAAATTGCAACTTTTCATCTAAATAAGGTGTCTTTTCATCTTAAAGTGGGATTGTTTTTCTACTAATAATAGCAATCCCAATTAATTCCAAAGGTTGTGAGTCCACTTATGTTGAAAGGTTGTGTCTTTTGAAAAAAAAGTGTAAAGGGTTGTGTCTTTTCTAAAAGTTCTATGTTGGAAAGTTGTGTCTTTTCCAATTAATTTCTAAGTTTGTGAATCCACTTATGTTGAAAGGTTGTGTCTTTTGAAAAAGTAGTGTAAAGGGTTGTGTCTTTTCTAAAAGTTCTATGTTGTAAGGTTGTGTCTTTTCCAATTAATTCCTAAGGTTGTGAACTTCAGTTATGTTGAAAGGTTGTGTCTTTTGAAAAATATGTGTAGAGAGTTGTGTCTTTTCTAAAAGTTATATGTTGTAAGGTTGTGTCCTTCTAAAAATAGTCTAAAAGTTGTGACTATTCACTAGTATCTTTTAAAAAGTGAGAAGTTGTGAGTATTAGAAGAATGCGACTATTCATATTGAAGGGTTGTGACTATTCAAATAGGCTTTAAAAAATCTATAAATAGTCTTTCCCATGCATTTTTCAAATCAAATTTTCACTAATCTACAAGAAAAAAATAATGTCAAAGTTGCAACTTTTCATCTAAACAAGGTGTCTTTTAATCTCAAAGTGGGATTGCTTTAAAAAATATTGGTTTTATTTAAGTAATGTGTTAGTTTATATAATAAGTGTTGGTATTTTATAAGAACTCTCCCAAAAATTAAAAAAAAATATTATAAATGAGACGGGTTATATTAACGTAAATCAACATATATTTATTACAATATTCAATTTTCTGGATATTCATTTTCAATAAATAAAGCAGGTAGATAAATATACAAAATAACAATTACCAACATATAAATTATAATTGTTTAAAATTATAAACTAATAATTTTAATATTATGTCTTAAATAGGAAAAAAAATTATGTATCATGCAAAAAAAATTGCATTTTGTTCAAAAAGTGGTTGAAGATAACTATCATGTGAAAAATGTATGAAAAAACTTAAAAATGATGAAGACATAATTGTATGCAATATGTGTTTTGATAAAAAATTAAAGGGAACATTAAGGTTTATACTTTGTAAATCATATTTTAATCATCAAAATTAAATTTAATTATTTATATGATTTAATTTTTTTTATCAGGCATATAAAATTATAAATTATAGATTATAATATATTCTTTATAAAATGAGTTCCCGTGCGATATTGCACGGGCTCTTTGCCTAGTATATATAATAAACAATTATTTAATAAATAATAATAATAAATAGTATATAAAATAAATAATTATTTAAATAAATAATTAAAAATAATAATAATAATAATATTTTTTATGCTTTCGAATTAGACTTTTTCAAATTTGAACTTTTTTATTAAAAAAAAATTTGAATTTTCTTTTTCAAATTTTCTTTTTGAAATTCGAATCCTTTTTGATATTTTTTAAACAAAAATAAAAAATAAATTTGAAGTATTTATTTATATATTTATTAGAATCCTAAACTCCATATTCCAAAAACTCTACCCCACCCTTCACTCTAGATTAGTTAACCCTAGAGTTATAAATGTATTTTTTCTCTTTAAAAATAAAGTTAAAAGTGGTTAATCTAAATATAAAAGGTGATATCAAGAAAGTGGTATTTTTGGCAATTTCTCTTTTATCAATCACAATAGAAGTAGCAGCAATAGAGAGTAAAGAGATCATAGCAATGTGTCTGGTTCGATCAGGGACATTGTTATTTTGTTCCAAGCAGATATAGAGCTGTTTATAGATGGGCACAAAGCGAGTACTCGCTATTTTGCGTGTATTTGCTACTTAACTTGTCTTGTACGAGTAATAAAATTTTCGACTTATATTTGACTTGTTAAAAACTAGTACTAGCCATTTTTAGTACTTATTAAAAATGAATTGCTTGCAAATTACTTGCTTTGCTCTATTACTTGCTATTTACAAGTGTTTTTGAACTATTTAAAAACTACTTACTAAATAATATTATATTAGAAATAGACATGAAAGTTTGTCCAATCCTTGGTGCTATTTAATACTTGACTAGACGGATACGAAGCAAGTAACATATATAAGAAAAGTAATGAGTATTTTTGTCTAATCTTAAATACAAATAAAAGCAAAGATAAATATGAACAAGTATTTAACAGATCATGTAACAAATACCAAATAATAGATTAAATAACGGGACAAGTAACAAATCAAGTACTAAAAATAATAATGATATTTGATACTTGCCATGATCTTGCGAGTAATGAAAATTGTTAACTCGTTACTCACTTACTTGTTTTTGACAAAACCGAATACTTAAATTTTCAAAGCGGATATGAATCAATTACCGAGCTTAAGGCAAGTAACAAAAAATGAAGCCCAGCCGTAGAGCCGTTTCAAGCGCCTGCTACAGAGAGGGACCATAGCAAATATGATGGTTTACATCATGACAAAACTTGAATCCTTTGCACATTCCTCAGTGGCTGATAAGAACATCGTCATCATCTATTCAGATGAAAAAAAGAAACAAAATCAACCTTAATTTAATTTTCTGCAAAAAAATATTTTCCTCAACTGATGTGAACATATAGAAAAGTTTTTAACAAAATTTCATATTCTTTCATAATGCTTAAACGTAAAGGAATATAAAAAGTGCACAATCAACAAAAGCACAACAATAAAGTTATGATGTTGAAACAAGGGCTTTTTTAAGCCGTCTCCATAGCTTCAGCAGGACCGCCTGAATCGCCGTTACTTCCATTTACCGAGCCAACTTCGGTTTTGGGTGTTCTCTCGGCAAGTCTCTCTAGCAGCTCCTGGCAATCAGCAGAAGTGACCATAACACCCAAACTATTCTTCCCTCGCCAGCAACTTATGGCTATTGTTGATGCATCCACCTTCACCGGTTCTTCACCTGACATACAACCAAAACTGTAAGAAAAACCACACACCACACATGAACAAAGCATCTAACATTAAACCAAAACAGTACGCACCGTCGCTGAGAATCACCACGCAGCATCCCAGTACAAGGTCAATTGCTTTCTGTCCCAGTTGTTTATTGACAAAATCTGGGAACTTGATAGATTTGTATTCCAGAAGATGTTTGAAGTCTGCCATTGGACTGTAGAGGACTTGCTTGGTGATGTATGGAAGGATCACTGGTAGCCCCTCTGATGAGATACGGAACGAGCAAGGCTTGCTCCCACCTTCTTTCGCCGTTTGTCTCTCCTGCGTTTCAAACGGTTACTAACGACCAGAGATGAGTGAATAGAAGTTTTGGTACTTACAAACATCTTGAGGCCAACGGAAGCAATCTTAAGCTGCTGTCCGACTGCGAAATTCAGCTGAAGAACTTCCTTAACCGATTTAGAAACGTAGTAGATCCTCTTCACGCTGCTTGTGTCAGTGTTTCTCGTCACGAGGTGGCCATACAATGGGAATGACTCATCTCTGATACCGTAAAACTCCTTGACGCTATCGATCAACGTCTCGTCTTTGAGGAAGACAACAGGGTCAAAGCCTTTCCACTTCCCTTGCATTGGTACTTTTCTCTTGTCTCCTGCGTGACTCAAACTGTTGGCTTCTTTCTCTCCCTTGATGGTTTCTCCCTCTACGTTTTTTTCCTTCTCAGGCTCCACAAGGCTATCATCTTTCTCAACGTCTGCATCTGCTTCTATAACTTTTTCCACTGGACTCTCTACTGGTTCAGCATCGGCAGTTACAACCGCTTCTTCAGTTGGAGCCTTTTCTGTCGAGTCAGCGTTTTTGGTAGACGAATGCTTTCTCGGATTTGGTTTCTCCTGAAATTCTGTGAGAAAAACTACCGATAAGCTCTACAGAACCATAGGTGATTATCAATCAATGATTGAGGAAACATTCCTTTCAAAAGAAAAAAAAAAAATCACCTGGCAAGTGTGAAACTTTCTGAAGGACAGCGATGAAAAAGGCACCGGTGTTCTGATCATGAGGTATAATCCTCATGCATCGTTCAAGTGGAAGATCAGAGACTTCAACAACTGGTTCATCTGGAATAGCATCTACCACAGACTTGTCTGTTTCTTTGCATCCATCTTCACTGGCGTTTACACCACTATTCTCATTATTCTGAGTGGTCTGAGTTGAGTCCGTGAGGTTTTTCCCAGAAGGAAACATGCTCACAAGAACTCCACCTCTTCTGTTTTGAGGAACGTCTTTGTAAGAAGTAAACCACCCACCTTTATCACGCACCTGGATCCAAGAGAGGCAAGAACAATTATATGAGTAACACCATTATATTTTATAGCAGAGGGCTTTAATCAGTAACTGAATAGTGGTAGGAACTCACCTTCCATGTCTTAAGACCTGGTCTTCGTATAAGTTCAGGAAGCTTATCGGAAACATCTACAAGTTCAACAGAGTCTCCACACCTCCTTAGAATCTGAATTCAAGCGAAGAGTTTTTTACGCAGCTCCACCAGTAAGCAGTATCATAATGAATGGTGAAGATGTTGATTGAAAACTACCTCAGCAACAACAGCTTCATCCTCAACTGGGTTCATTGAGCAGGTTGAGTATATCATTTGCCCACCAACTTTCAACAGTGACAAACCTATACAAGACCAAGCATACATGTTTAAGACAGGCAGGTCACTGAAGAACAATTTCACGGGCATATAAGAAAAGCTTACCCCTCATAGCAAGAATAACCTGTAGGCTATGAAGTCCATTCCCCATTCCTGAGTTCCTGTGCAGGAACCAAAAAGGAGTCAGAATTACAAAAACAAATGCATCCTAAGACGACGAATAGGAGAAAAAAGGCAAAGTTGAAAACACCATTTCCGCCAGATGTCTGGAGCCTTGCGCAGTGTGCCATCACCACTGCACGGAACATCGCACAGAACACGGTCAAAGGAAAGTTGATTAATGGGCATATCTTCACTAAGTCCTTTCTCGGAAGCTCGGGACTTGTTCAGGCGGCATCCAGGAAACTGTTGCCCTTCATGGTTAGTCACTATCAAGTTTGATGTGCACATTCTCTTTGTTTGGTGAATAAGAAGGTTAGATCTTTGGAAATCAACATCGTTAGCCACCACCTGATTAATTTCAGGAGAAAAAAACAATCAATTATCCATCCACCTAAAACCAGAGTACATAAATTAAAAATATGTAATAGCAATACAAACCATTCCATTAGGTAGAGTCCCCGGTTCTGATGCTCCATGTATAATCTCAAGCAGCTGAAACGTTTTGGAACCGGGTGCAGCGCACACTGCTCAGACACAAACGGAAGACAAGTGATTAGTAACTATTAGTGGATATAGTCTTTTACGGTCAATGACGCAAGACGGATACTTTTTTGAGCCCTTTGAAGACTTTTAGGTCGCAAAAAACAATCTCAAATGAAAATTCACTCACTATCAAGTACAAAATGATCTGGATGTACGTCGAGGAAGAGAGGAGGTACCTGCATGGTTACATTCAACAATGTTTTGATATATTAGTAACAGAAAAAGATGTGTAAGGTTACTTGAGGGAGAGAGTAGTAAGCTATCTTACCATACTAACAGCTTCCTGCCTGGTAATGTTTCCAACTTCGTTTTCTAATTTCAGAAATTCATGAAACCTGATAAAAACACAAAGAAGAACCAATCATGTGTAACACAGCTAACACACAATCTACTCAACCACACACTAAAAAGTACCAGAGTAACAAAAATTGTTCAAACGTTAGTGAAAAGGGTACCTCTCAAGTGTCTTATGTTTCCTAATCTGCTTTCTAGAAAAATTAGAATGCCAAGCGAGGTTCTTCGGATACCAAGGCAATGGCTTAATAGCCTCCAGTTCTCCACCTTCTATGGCCTACAGAGCAAAAAAAACAATGTGAAACTCAACTACGATTTCATGTATGATATAAGTACCAACTACAAACAATATGTTTATACCTCAGCCTGAAGAGATTTAACGAAGTCATTCTCCAATATCGATATAATATCATCGCAAAACTGGCTACTGCAAATCATAAAGAGAGAGTAGGCATCTAGTTAGAACCTGAAACCTCGAGCCATCCAAGTTGCAGTTGATAACTTTTACTTCAAGGTTTTACATTGGAACAAAACCCTAAACCTCACTGATACTATGAACAAATTAAATAGTGAAGAGAAAGAAAAAAAAACACATTACTTGGAGTTAACCCTAAACGCAGCAGGCAAAGGCTTACGAAGAATCTCCATAAACACATCCCACTCTTCTGCTCTCACTATCCCTTGTTCCTACACACAAACACAACAGTTCGAATCACTAAATAACCAAATCAGATCCATTAATCAAAAAAAAAGCCAATAAAATCAAAACCCTAAACCCTAAATAGCTCATAATAAGTTAAAAGAGTTTAAAAATGAACTGTCGAGATTCATTACAGAACCACGAGTGTGTGTTATTACCTTGTAATACTCCTCGAAGTTAGGGTTGTCGGTCAAGATAGGTTCCCAGCTAGGTTTGTCAGCGACGGCGTTGTCGGAAGCGTCGACGGTAGGATCGGTCCTGGGGCGTTTCCAGACATTCTCTCTGCTTTCTTTGAAATGTTTCCTCTGAGAACGGCCTCTGTGTCTTCCTCTTCCCATTGTGGCGGCTCTCGTCGGAAAAGAAAGATTTGATTTTTCCGCCGCCGGGACTCGGAAAATCTGTGGGGGGAAAGAGTGAAGCAGAAGTGCTGTTTCTTCTTCGTTTTCTTACTCTTGATTGTCTGGGCTTTCTTAATGGGCCTTAGGGTTTTTGTTTTGAGGTTATATATTTGTAAGCCCGTTTACTCTTTGAACCATTTAGAAGGAAGTAATAATGAAACTACAAAAAAAGTATAGAGAGGGAATGGAGAGAAGCACATGTGTACATTGGTGGGAATCAAAGACAAAACCAGCAGCAAATAACTCATCAAAGGATGGATAAAAATGTAATTATGATGGATTGTTTAGCACAAGCCACCAGAAATCTAAAGCATGATGGCTTTTCTGAAATGAACTTGGGAATACTCATGGGAGCTGGGCAAGCACATTCCTCAGCCTTAGAAAGTGAGTTTCAAGCTCTTACACCAGCAATGCAAAACTCATGGTGTAAAGGCACCAAAGCTGGCACTGGCTATAACTTAATACGAGAAAGTATCAAATATGGCAGTGGAGTAAGAAATTTGAGGAGGTAAAGTTTTAAATGGATTCAAAAGGGAATCAAACAAACCGGCATATATTCCTGCAATTCAAGGTATTCCAACAAACTTATTTTCTTCTTTAGTTTCTATAGCACGCTTTTTGAGATTAGTCAGAAAGTATTCTAAAATCAGGTCAGACAGTGTAATACGTTTTCGGACTATTTCACTTTATAAAACTAAATACATTTTTTTCGGAGTCAACCGGATCAGCCGATAGAACATATTAAAAAAAACATGGTTATATATTTAGTATTATTGTGATTTTTGGTATGGTTTTAGTTCAATGGCCTTCATGTGCGTTGGTATGGTTTTAGTTCAATGGCCTTCATGTGCGTTCCCTTACCTGAGTCTCGAATTCTATAGGGTTTTTTTAGGAAACTAGGCAACTCCGAGTCACATATGTATCAATTATGATGTTTGTCCAAAGTAAGTGTATAAAATAAATACTGACAACTAAAGATGGGGACAGCATAATATCTCCAAACGGCAACGTATCAGCGTCCACGGTCATGATGATGATGACGACCTACTTTTGGGTCAGTTCAGTCACTTTTAAAAGTTTCAGATAAATAGAAAAATAATTAAAGAAAATGCTATAAAATGACAATTTGTTCGGTTGCAGGAAATACGAACCAATGGCTCAAATTGTTTGCCTCCTCATGTCATGACAATCCTCTTATCTCACGACACCCGATCATTCACCTCTCCGTCTATTAATAATCTCTCCGCTTTTACACGTTAAATATTTTAGAGGTGTAAGAGCATCTCCAATGGTGTTACTACCATTGGAGTCCTTAAGTATATTTTATTATTATTTTTTTTTTTTTAAGAGTTAAGGATTCTAATGAAATTTGTATATCCAATGGTGTTACTACCATTGGAGTCCTTAAGAATAAAAAAATTATAAATTTTTAAGAAGTTTAAAAAAGATATAAAAATTTATTTATTACATGATTAAACATATAAAATTACAATAACTATTAATTTTCATCCCCAAATTTGTTCCAAATATTTTCAATTAAATCATTCTTCAATTGGTGATGTGTTTCCGTCTCGCGAACCTGAAACCGAATGGCACGCATTTCATTGATGCTTGGAGGGATGTCTGTACCACGAGACTTATGCACTCGTGAACTGCTGGCTACATCTCCTTCTTCAAATTCAGATGTATCGTACTGAGTGTTGTATCCATCTCGTTCATTTTCGACTATCATATTGTGCAATATGATACATGCTCTCATAGTCTTCCCTATCTGTTCCTGGTCCCATGAAAGTGCCGGGTTTTTCACAATCGCAAATCGAGCTTGTAAAACTCCAAAAGCCCGCTCCACATCTTTTCGGGTTGATTCTTGAACTTTAGCAAATAACTCTGCTTTAGGACCTTGAGGGAGTGAGATAGATTGGATAAATGTTGACCAGTTTGGATAAATACCGTCTGTGAGGTAGTACGCCAAATTATACATGTGTCCGTTGACCATGTACTCTACCCTCGGAGCCCGACCTTGAATAATGTCATCAAAAACAGGAGACCGATCGAGGACATTAATATCGTTTAAGGTACCTGGAAGACCGAAGAAAGCGTGCCATATCCAAAGATCTTGTGAAGCTACCGCCTCTAACACAATTGACGGTTTTGTTGATCCCCGGGTATACTGTCCTTTCCAAGCCGTTGGGCAATTTTTCCACCTCCAATGCATACAGTCGATGCTTCCTACCATCCCAGGAAACCCGCGTATCTCTCCAATATGGAGTAGTCGCTGAAGATCCTCTTCTGTCGGTCTTCGTAGATACTCAGGACCAAATAACCGAATTATTCCTTCATTAAAATGCTTTAAACACGAAATTGCCGTGCTTTCACCAACTCTGAGATATTCATCAACCGCGTCAGCTGCAGAACCATAAGCTAGGAGACGAATAGCAGCCGTACATTTTTGTAGTGGAGAAAGACCAAACCTCCCCGTTGCATCTCTTCTTTGTTGAAAGAATGGAACGTGTTCTGAGAGGCGATGGACAATACGCAAGAATAATTCTTTGTTCATACGGAAACGGCGTCTGAATAAATATGGCGGGAATGTCGCATCTTCGCTGAAGTAATCATTCCATAATTGGTTGTGTCCTATTTCGCGGTCTCGTTCTATATAAGCGCGTGTCCTCGGCTTAGAGGGTTGGCCTTCCACAATGTTGATGTAGGTTTCGTCTATGATATCGTCGATAATTTCGTCCAATCTTTCTTCAACTTCATCGGACGACGATGATGACATTTTATTTGTAGTAGCTCCTGCAGAAAAAATTTCCGGTTGGATTTAAAAAAATGGATAACGATTTTAAAATTATAAATATAATGGAAACTAAGCTTATTTTTTTAATTATAATTCTAACTATTTAAAAAAAAAATTTCCACGAGTTAGCAAGATTATATATAATAAACTGTGCATGATATTTTAAATTTAAGCTACTTTCTTAATCAAAATTCCGGTTGGTGTGAAAGTTTAGTTTGAATTTAAGCTACTTTCTTATTCAAGAGTTGGCAAGATTATATATAATAAACATGAACCTGCGACCTTGAACCTGTCGGTTTTTCAGTTTTACAAGATGTCGGTTTGTGTTCGCTTTGCCTTCTCCTTCCTTGTACCTGTCGGTTTTTCAGTTTAAGGAGATGATTTGTGTTTGATTTGAAGTATGCAAAGTTAATAGAGAAGAGTCTGTTTGATTGAAAGAGAAGCAAGTTGTTTAGAGATCAAATCCGACATTACAAGTACCATACATTAACTAGGGAGAGAATACAGTTGCATAGGAGAAAGAAAACTAAGGAAACAAAGGAGATACATAGCTAAAACGACTAAACAGCTTCATTTATAGAAGTGAAACTTCACACCCGTGACTTCCTTCAGACCCGTGAATGGGAAAACAGCAAAACAGACCCGTGACTTCCTTTCACACCCGTGACCTTGTACTACCTGCAACAACCAAAAAAAAAATTCCAAGAGTTAGCAAGAGTTACCAAGAGTTAACAAAGTGTACTAACTACTCAACACAACATGAAAACCTTAACTAGTCCGTGACTTCCTTTAACTAAACATCACAGCATTTCAGACAGTAGTTTCATTTTTAAAGATGTTTCCATCTCAGATAGTGGACCAGTTTTGGCAATTAAACGCTCAAGCACTTTGCGTTTAGATATCTTCTCTTTCATTTCCATAATGCCTTGAATCTTCTCCAACTCATCATCTCTTCCACTTTTCTTCCGCTTGATAGAAGCTTTAGCAGCCTTGACACCTATAGGTCTAGCCTCTCCTGCTGCCACCGCGTCTTCTCCATCAACCTCTACCGGTTGTTTACGCTTGTCCTTAGAGAGAAAGGCGGAGCACCATTTCTTCTCATGCCTCAGCTCCCTCCACGCATGTTCGAGTGCGAACTTGCTGGAGTAGTTATTGAAGAAGATATCGAGGGCAGCTTTCATCACGTCATCATCATTTTGCCCGCTTCTCTGAAGCTCTTCCTGAAGCTCTTCCTGAACAGACATAAGATAAAAGAGTCATGTTTTTCAAGAAAATTATAAGCAGAAGGAATGAAACTAACCATGCTCTCTGTTAACACGTTCTCCTTCTCTGCAACCCACTTGAACATGATCACCATACATAGTAGAAATACTACACTAAGCAACACACATACAAGCAATGGATAGCCATTTGCAATCCCTGTTTTCTTCTTAACTAACTGCTCCACAGTCTGCTCGACCTTAACCAGCTTCTCGTCACTCTCATTAGCTTGATCCTTTACCTCCCTAAGTTGTCTCTGATAATCACGCAACTCCTCCATGACCGCCACATCCCACCATTTCCACACATGGCAGTCTCCATCATCCGCATTCCCGCAAGTGAAGTACCTTCTCCCTGGATCTTTGCTTGTGTAAGAAGTTTCAACAACTGCCTCACCACCACAGTAGCAGGTCTTGGGGATTCCGTCATCACACTCAGGTTGAGGAAGGTACTCAACGGCCTCAGCTATGTTGTCCCTACTGTCAGCTTCGTCAGCGTAGAGATCAGCTTCCGCTTGAAGAAGCGAAGTTATATCTATATCATACTCCTCTGATGATGAAGGCTGGCTGTAGCTATATCGTCCCATGTTTCCTTAACCTGAAATCATAGCAACAGAGGCGTTAAAACAATTCATATAATCAAACAACTTTTGGACTACATTTCTATAAGCTCAATAGAGTCAGAACACATAGGATAAGAGGATTAGAAATCTGTATAAAAGACTAATCTTTTTGAAACAGTTACTACAATCGCAAAAATCCCCCAATTGATTGAAAAATTAGATTCAAAATAGATTCAGAAACAAATCGTTATCAAACGCTAACTGATCTCCAAAAATTATATAAATCCATTGAAATCCCAAATCCGAACCCTAATTTGAGAAGAAACCAAAATGAAACCTAGCGTAAATCCCTAAATCAACAAGAGGATCCTTCGATTTACCTTCGCTACCGTCGAGAACCCTTCGAGTATCCTCTTTAGTGACGACAACCCTTCGATTTCTCTTCTCAGCGGTCGAGAGAAAGATCGTCTTAATCGCCGTCTCTGATTTTTTTTTTTCGTGTTGCGTCCAAATGAAATGAAGTCGCGAAACCCTACACGAGTTCGACCCAATTGCTCCTGCCACGTCATTTAGGACCAACACATTTTAATCCTTAGCTTAGGACTTATCCTTAGCTTTTCTCCCATAAATATTAGTATTATAATCCTAATAGTTAAGGATTAACTACTAAGGATTGTGTTAAAACCACCGTTGCGGATGGTCTAATACACGTTAAAATTTACTATAAATATTTATTTTAGTTTTTACAATTTCTAACTAATCAAAATTCTAAAGACAATTAATTTTAAACACAGATTTTTCAAAATGAAAAAAAAATATTACTTTATTTGTGATTTTGTAATTTTTATTTTCATTAATTAAGAGAGGGTTTCAACTATTCTTTGAATATGATTGGATATCAATAGAATAAAAAGTGGAAATGGGGGGAAAAAAGTTGGTGAAAATATTATTACTCTATCAAAAGACATAGTAAAACTAAGTGTGTTTTCTTTTTTTTTCTAAATAGTAAGTGGAATAAAACACAAAAACATTAAGTTTCATTTGAATGGTATATATATGTTTTTAGTGTTTGGAGTAAATAAAGTAGAGGAAAAAGTTACTCTAAAAAATGCAATACGATCATTCTTAAAGATTAGAGATTTGAGAGCAAGAAGCTCACATTTAACATGTGATCTGCATATCCAAAAATTAGTCTTATTTCATGCTTTCAGAACAAGGAGAACCAGGTTGCAAGGTAAGATATCGTCTAAGGTAATTTCTTTGATCAAACGTTAGTCATATGTTCTCTTATCTGCAATGCTATATTATACGTATACACAACCAAAATACATTTACAAAGAACTATGTATATTTGTTTTAAAAAAAACAATTTATCATAACTATTGGTTAATTAAACGGATTCAATATGATGCTTAATCATGGATACATTTACCATGGAAATTCCAGATTTTAAGCACATAATTTACATAAGTCCGAAATCAGCATTTAAAATTTTTGATTTTAAAAATAACCATTCATATTTAGGATGGTTTAATTCTCGATACAAGGGAATTAGCCCGTGCACTACACTAAGCCACTATGACTATAAGTTGCTATAAACTAATAATTTGAACATTATTATTTTGAACAAACGCAAATCTAACTTGAAAAAAGCAAACAAAACAAAAGAGATTGAGGTCAATACTTGTTTATGATTTGTATATTATTATATGAATAAATAATTTTACAATTTTCAGACTCATATTTATAGTAGTGTCAAAATATGATTTGTTTTTTTTTTTTAAATACATACTTATCCTACGTCCGGTCCAACGAATGTTGGTTTTTTACTGGTGCATCGAAATTTAAAAGAAGTATATTCAACTGAGAATTGTAGATGATTTGTATTAAAATGACAAATATACTTTTGTTCAAATATGGATTTTAAAAACTAATTTAAAATATATTATTATTGAACTTGACATTTCATAAAGTATTTTAAAATTCATTGTTATTGAAAATATTTTAAGTGGTGAGTTGTAAAGTTTTCAAGTGAATGTATGGTGGAATTGTTTAGTTAGAAAAATAAAACTCAAATCTCATGTTTTTAAGAAATATTATAGAGTGGTTTAACAAAATCTCATTAAAAATCAAATCACTTTCAATTTTAGAATGAATACACTTCTTTTAATACACTTCCGGATATAACAGTTATGACTACTAATCTTTGTCTAGAGGTTCATGAATGTAATCTCGAATTTATTCTCGTACATATCGGTGTATAAGTTTGAAGAGCTCATTCCAAAACCAGATCAACATTCTTATATCTACTTAAGTTAGGCAATAAGTATAATATCATCTTCGCATACAAATAGTAGGTGAATGAGCTTTGGAGAAGAAAACAAATTATATCTCAGACTATAAGAATAATTGAAGAAAAAGTGAAATCACATATTGCCAAATTACTGTAAACAAGATAATCCGGGGGGGGGGGGAATCTGAAGACCTTATCTTCTCGATATGTGTCCAATATGTAAGTTACTACTGACTATGACCCAATTTACAAAGATATATTTCGGTGGTATACCTTTCTTTGTACCATACCGCTTTATGCAACAGACTTCAATATCATAATGGTGAATGGAATTCCAAGTCTCTAATATAGGGAACATCTCAGATGTCATCAACATTCAAACTTACCATGTCATATGGATTAGATAAGCATTCTCTAAGATAGGGTTTCTGCTTTTAGAAGACGTTATCCACCACATGTCGTTTCTAATACTATATGTGACTATGTCAGTATTGATTTGATTGGTAAACCCAAAGACTCTTCTTGGTCCACTTTATCTTATTAACTCAGTCAACGGCTCCAAAATAATTCAATTATTGTACCAGAAACTGGTTGAGATATCAAATCCAACTTCAGACCACAAATAATCCAACTAAAAGCCCTAGATTACATACATGTTTTCAAATCCAATTACCTGAATGATTAACATTCAGCTTCCGGTAATTAGAAGAACTAATAGGGTTTAATCGTATAGTTCCCTTTAGGGACAAAGCAAAATTATTGGTCCCCTCTTATTTTTTGTAGTTTTTGTTTAGATCAAGATTTATAGTTTAATAATCTGTAGTAGTATTATTTTTTGTTATATATATTTAAATTTTGTAATAAATTTTCTAATTGTGGGTGAAAAAAAATATCTGAAAGTAATCGGAATATAAAACCTTCTTTTTTACATATCACGACTTTAATGGATATTGGCTCCGGCATGTTGGGTGTGTTTCAACTTTCAACGCATCTAGCAGACTAGCACAACTATAAATGTTGCATTCAGCGTTTTCAAAATAAGTAGGAACTTATGTTAAGAGTGAAAGTACTTAGAAAATATACTTAATTTCTTATGGCTGAATAATTTTTTTTATGCTGCATATTTTCAAAATAAACCGTTTATTTTAATATTCAGTTTTACCATTTAGTAATAATTTAGGTGAACAGTAACGGTAGCATTGATCACCACAAGCATTTATTTTTTCTTTCTTTCTTGTACATATGTACTATTTGTAATTTTGTACTGTATATTTGAGCAATTTTATACCAACCCAACTTAACTGTGAAGATAAGGTTTATATTCCATTTCTACAAAGTCAAAAGTTGGCTTCGAATGTTTTTTTTTTACTAATGGTTTTGCTTCGAATGTTATAAATGTGTTTACACCATTTGATTAAGAACCTATATCTATGACCATTGACCAGGATTAATGTTGGACTCGGTTAAGACATGCGCCTTGCGCAGAATAAACATTATATATAAAAATTATTTTATATATTATATTTTAAATATATTATAAAATAATAAATATATATTTAATAATAAAAAGTCAGTAACTATTACTTATATAATTTAATTGGTACGAACATATAAATAAATTTTATAATCCAAAAAAAATATTTTTTTTCTATTTGCTATGGTATATTATTAAGTTTAAATGATAGTAACATATATATAGTATATTTTAATATTAATATCTATTAAATGATGTGTTCTAATGTTATTTTATCATTTGTATCTGTTATAGCAAAAACTTTAAATTACTGATAATAAAATTTAATTGTGAGATTAATAGTTTAAGTAATTTATAATATTTTAAAAAAATAAAATGATATATTTTTTTTATCAAAAAAAATTGTTCAAAGTAAATTTCAAAACTAAAATATTTATGTATTTTATATGACATATAGTTTAATTTAAAATGATATATATATATATTAATATATATATATATATATATCTTTTAATCTTAATACTAATTAAATGAGACTTTCGACTTATATGATTTTGTAATCATTTGTATCATGTCATAACAAAAAATTTTAAGTCACGGATCATGAAATTTGAAAGTGAGACTTTTAACAGTTTTAGTTATTTATACTCGTTTTTAAAAATTTTAAATATAGCATAAACAAAAAAATCAAAATTTTTATTATACGGTTAATATGATTGTTTAATTTATTTTAATAGTTTAAATTAAACAAATATAATATAAGATAGACTTATTTTTATCAAATATTTATTATTCAAAATCGTTAATTGTCATATATATATATTTTAGCCACATTAGGTAATTTTGTAATTTTATTTAAGAAAATAATGAAGCATTTATGGTTAGTTTAAAAAAAAAATTATATTTAGATGGACCAATATATTTTTCTAAAGATTCTAATAATCATTTTAGTGATGACACATGACTACAAAAAATGTTATAATGTTTCTCAATTAATATATAGGAGATTCTAATACTCTTATACATATAAAATTTGGAAACTACAGTAACTACCTGTTGGGACCAAACCTTTAACTAGGAATCTTTTATTTTGTAACACCTCTAATTAGGAATTATTTTATTAAAATCAGATATTAAAATGACATTTGGAAGATCACCACCACACTTGCACAAAACCCACTTAAGGCAATCATTCTTGAAAACCACCAAAAACTCTCTCTATAAATCTCTTCTCTCCATTAAAAACCAAACACAAAGTAAGGAAAAAAAAAAGAAAACATTTTAATAATTAAAAAAAAAGTATGTCTCTCCTTCTTCCCCATCTCATCATCCACCTACTTCTCTTGACGATGGTCACAGGTGAAATCCTCCGACCAAGATTCTACAGCGAAACATGCCCTGAAGCTGAATCCATCGTGAGAGACGAAATGAAGAAAGCCATGATCAGAGAAGCCAGAAGCGTCGCTTCCGTTATGCGTCTCCAGTTTCACGACTGCTTCGTTAATGTAAAACACAACCAATCCCTCTCTCTTCTTGATTTCTTTTCTCTGATAGTCTTATCTATTTTCTCTTTCAAGGGATGTGACGGGTCCGTGTTGCTCGACGACACACCGAACATGCTCGGCGAGAAACTATCACTCTCCAACATCAATTCGCTTAGATCTTTCGAAGTCGTGGACGACATCAAAGAAGCTCTAGAGAAAGCTTGTCCATCTACTGTCTCCTGTGCCGACATCGTCATCATGGCTTCTCGTGACGCCGTTGCTCTTGTAAGAAAACTCAAAAAAAAATTCTCCAACTTTTCCGGTTTAGTGAACGTTCGGTTTAGTAATTTCGGTTTCTTGTGGGGGGGGGGGGGGGGGGGGAAACCAGACAGGAGGACCGGACTGGGAAGTGAAGCTAGGGAGGAAAGACAGTTTAACAGCGAGTCAGAAAGACTCCGACGATATAATGCCGAGCCCGAGAGCAAACGCAACGTTCTTGATCGATCTCTTCGAAAGATTCGATCTTTCTGTTAGAGACATGGTGGCTTTGTCTGGATCACACTCGATTGGTAAAGGTCGGTGTTTTTCGATCATGTTCAGGCTTTATAACCAATCCGGTTCTGGTAAACCGGATCCGGCTCTCGAACCGGTTTACAGGAAGAAGCTTAACCAGCTTTGTCCTTTGGGTGGAGACGAGAACGTGACCGGGGATCTAGACGCGACGCCTCGTGTTTTTGATAATCAGTACTTCAAAGACTTGGTTTCAGGGAGAGGGTTTCTCAACTCGGATCAGACTCTGTACACGAGCAGAGAGACGAGAGGGTATGTGAAGAGGTTTAGTGAGGATGAAGGTGAGTTCTTTAGAGCTTTTGAAGAAGGGATGGTGAAGTTGGGTGATTTGCAATCTGGGAGGCCTGGTGAGGTTAGGCTTAACTGTAGGGTTGTTAATACAAGGCATAATGATGTATTATTGGGTGACTCTTGATATTAGAAGAGAGATATTATGACTTTTAAATAGATCTTTCAGACCCATGATGCTGCATTTGCAACTTTAGATCTGTAAAACTGGAGAAAATTTCTAAATCAGTGAAAACTGTAGAATATTGAGAACTTGATAACTCGACTTTCTTATTGACTTAGGTTAAACCTTACATTGTATATATACATCAACGACATCTCAAGAATAGGAATATATCCTAAGATAAATGGTAATTATCCTAAAGGAATAATGGGAATATGTCATTATCCTAATGTTACTCCTAATACTCCCCCTCAAGTTGGAGAGTGTAAAGTCTGAACTCCCAACTTGGGCAATAGAAAATCAAACTGTGGTCGACCAAGGGCTTTGGTCAGGATATCGGCCAGTTGATCCTTTGTCCGAACATGTCGCATAGAAATAAGTCCAGCTTTGACCGCATCACGTACACTATGACAATCACGCTCTATATGTTTAGTTCTTTCATGGAAGACCGGATTGGATGCTATATGAATCGCAGCTTGACTGTCGCAATAGAAAGGAACAGGTTGAGGTACTGTGACGCCAAGATCTTTGATAAGTGGGACAATCCATTTTAACTCTCGATTTGCAGATGCCATGGAACGATACTCGGCCTCTGCAGAGGAGTGTGAAACTGTGTCTTGTTTCTTGGTTCTCCATGCGATTGGTGACCCGCCAAGCATTACTACACAGGAGCTAAGAGATCGGCGAGAAGTAGGACAAGAGGACCAGTCTGCATCACAATAAACTGATAGATCAAGTTCGGCATCGGCACGAAGAAGAATACCTTGATCTGGTGATCCTTTAAGAAAGCGAACCACTCGTAAAGCAGCATCCCAATGAGCTTGACGAGGTTTCTGCATAAACTGGGACAACAAATGAATCGAGTAACATAACTCCGGTCTAGAGATTGACAAGTAGACCAGTCTACCAACTAACCGACGATACTGGCTGGGGTCGGCGAATAGTGGTCCATCATCGGCAGCAAGTTGATGGTTCTGTTCCATGGGCGTGGATGCAGGTTTGCACCCCAACAGTCCTGTTTCAGCAACAATGTCCAGTATATACTTGCGTTGAGACAAGAAAATTCCTTCTTCGGACCGAGCAACCTCAATGCCTAGAAAATATTTCAACTTTCCCAAATCCTTCATACGAAAGCATTGGCTTAAGTAAGCTTTGAACTTGATTAATCTTGGAAGATCGTTACTTGCGATGACCAGATCATCAACATAGACTAACACTTTGATCACGCAGTCATCTTTGGTATATGAAAATAGAGAGTAGTCAGAGTATGACTGTATAAAACCAAATTTTATGAGTGCTTGAGACAACTTAGCAAACCAGCAGCGAGGTGCCTGACGAAGACCATACAGTGACTTGCGCAGGCGACAAACCTTGCTCGGGTCAGAGTGAGCAAACCCTGGTGGAAGCTTCATATACACTTCTTCTTCAAGATCTCCATGAAGAAAAGCATTCTGCACGTCCATTTGATGAATCTCCCATTTCTTAGCTGCAACAATACGAAGAAGGCTGCGAACCGTGGTCATTTTAACAACTGGTGCAAATGTCTCTTTGAAGTCTTCTCCTTCGATTTGTTTGTTGCCCAAAACAACCAGTCGTGCTTTGTGTCTTTCAACTGTTCCGTCTGCATTATATTTGATTTTGAATATCCATTGACAACCAATGGCAGCTTTTCCTGGAGGAAGGTCTGTAATATCCCATGTTCCTTGATCTTCAAGTGCTACAACCTCATTTGTGACAGCATCACGCCAAACTTTGTCTTTCATTGCAATAGCAAAGCGTTTTGGTTCCTCACCCGCAGTAACAGCTGCAACAAAGGCTTGATGCGACGGAGAAAAATGAATGTCAGTGAGATACTCTACTAAAGGATACGGTGTCTTACCTGAGACTGTTTCCGAGGACGTCCGAGCGGTACTTTGTTGAGCGAGTGGGGTATCTTGAAGACAAACTGTAGTGTAGGCAATGTAGTCCTGAAATTTGACTGGTGGCGCTTTAACTCGTTGACCTCGACCAAGCTGTTCTGGAGAGGCTGTAGTTGGTGTAATGGGTTCTGTAAGAGGTGCTGTAAGTTCCTCTGTACCTAAAGGATCATTAGCTGGATCTGTTTCAGAATGGTCTTCTGTATCCACAAGATCATTGACTAAAATAGTAGTGTCAGCGGAAGTAGAGACTTGTGTAGAAACCGTGGTGGAAGCGTCGCTATTTTCAGCAACTGATGTGATGCTCCCCCTGTCGTTCGAACTGGTGACTGGTGATGGTTCCCAATCATCATCTGGTAATGCAACTGCAGGAGTTACAGTAGATCGATTTTCAATAGAGTCCTTGGATCTAGTGATATAAGGAAACTCATTTTCATAAAAAACAACATCACGACTGATCAAGAATTCTTCTTTTTCAAGATCAAACACTTTCCAGCCCTTCTGAGCAGTAGGGTACCCAACAAAAATGCAACGTCGACTACGATGACCGAACTTGTCTTTATCTCTAGAACGAAGATGTGTGTAGCAGAGGCTACCGAAGACACGCAGCTGATCGTACGGCGGTTTGGTCCCATGTAACAACTCGTACGGTGACCGGTTTTGAAGAACTTTTGTTGGAGTCCGATTAATGACGTGTGCTGCAGTCATAACTGCTTCACCCCAAAACTTGACAGGAAGTCCCGCTTGAAATAATAGTGCTCGTGAGACATTCAAAAGATGTCTGTGCTTCCTTTCAACACGCCCATTTTGCTGAGGCGTTCCAACACAGGAGGTTTGATGTACGACACCATTCTCTCTAAAGTATTTTGCAAGACATGTAAACTCTGTCCCATTGTCTGACCTGACAACTTTTACTGATTTTTCGAACTGCTTTTCAGTCATCTTAAAAAAATTCTGAAGTACTGTTTTCACTTCTGATTTTTCGAGCAGAAGATAGGCCCAGACGGCTCGAGAATAATCATCTACGATGGTGAGGAAGTAAACTGCTCCAGTAGAGGATTTATTTCGATAAGGGCCCCAGACATCGCAATGAATCATATCAAAACACTCAGTAGTTTTATTTAAACTATCCGGAAAAACCTCTCTTGTTTGCTTTGCCCTAAAACAAGTGTCACAAGGACTAGGGAAAGCTTGTTTATTCGAAATCACAAAAGGTAAAGAAGATAAAACTGAAAACGACGGATGTCCTAGCCTTTGGTGCCAACGTAACTAATCTACCAATCTAACAGCTTGATTAGTTATGCATTGAACTCTTGCAGCCATAACGTCCTGAAAGTAATATACCCCATCTCGCTCCTTACCGGCTCCAATCAGAGTCCTCGTAAAACGGTCCTGTAATACACACAACGTATCAGTTAGTAACGCGAAGCAGTTTGTTTGCTTCAACAATTTGGAAACCGAGATCAATGAGCAGTTGAGATTCGGGACAAATAAAACATTCTCAAGAGTAATGCGATCTGTTAATGGTAAAACTCCAATATGAGTCGCATAGGTTTTGTTTCCATCTGCGAAACCAACAGGACACGGTGATATACTCGAGATGTTAACTAGCCACGAGCTGTCTCCTGTCATGTGATGAGACGCGCCAGTGTCTAGAATTAAGTCACCGTGTCTGAGCTTACCATTGAGCTTGTCCGAAGGTGCGCGAGTCCTCTCACTTATCTTCTGAGACAACGCCCTCCACTGTTCTTCTGAAAACTCTGGGAATGAAGATGAGTTTGATGTTGTGGCGTGTGCAGCGTTTGCTCGAGCACCAGAGTTTCTTGGACGATCAGTGCTGGAAGATCCACGACCTCTACCACCTCGAGATCCTCCTCTGTTTCCTCCATCACTTCCTCTGTTTGGTGGACGTTCTTCCCACCAGTCAGGAAATCCAATAACTTGCCAGCAACCTGATTTCTCGTGACCTCAACGCCCGCAGTGTGTGCATTGAGGAACTTTTCTTCCACCGCTGGGACGCAAGCTTGTTTGATCAGCTTCCGTTTTAGCGAGGAAACCCACAGCAGTTTGTTGCTCCTCACGGTCTTTAGCTGAGTTGAGGCGCTGCTCTTCTCTAACAATTTTCGCATAGATTTCTCCTATATCCATGTCGAGATCGGATGAGATGATTGTTTGACAGATCGCGCCAAAACGGCTTTCATCTAATCCCATTACGAACTGATGCATCTTCTCTGCTTCTCTGGTCTTTTCTATCTCTGCAGCCGCAGAACATGTACAATTAGGAAGTGGCTGATACATATCGAGTTCTTCCCACAATTTAGACAAACGTCCGAAAAAATCGATCACAGATTTTCCTTCTTGACGACACGACGCGAGCTGCTCCTTCAGATGATGCACACGAACCTTGTTGCCAACCGAAAAACGTTTACGTAGACTCTCCCAAAGTTTGTACGAGTCCTGCACAAACGTCACCGTGGACCGTACGCGAGGTTCGATGGACGTTCTTATCCACCCCACGATCATGGAATTGACAGAGAGCCAAAGCTCCAGGTTGGTATCGTCTGAAGCAGGCTTAGGAACAGAGCCATCGACGAAACCTAATTTGCGCTTTGCTCGCAAAGCGTTGGTCATCTCACTCGACCATTCACTGTAATTTTCTCCAGTTAACGTCACTGACGTTATCATAGCTCCTGGATTATCGGAGGCATGAAGAGAGTATGGCGTTGCGGCTTCAACACCTTTGACCTTGGACATCTCGCTTTTATCTTTAGGAGAATTGTCTCCTTCAACCATGACTGCTGATTCTCACACAAGAAACAACTTTGAACTATGGGGCTCCGGTCTTGAAAACACCCAACGATTTCTTCACAATCTCAACTTTGGTCTCAGAAAAATTTATGCTCTGATACCATGTAGAATATTGAGAACTTGATAACTCGACTTTCTTATTGACTTAGGTTAAACCTTACATTGTATATATACATCAACGACATCTCAAGAATAGGAATATATCCCAAGATAAATGGTAATTATCCTAAAGGAATAATGGGAATATGTCATTATCCTAATGTTACTCCTAATAAAAACATATAAACATCCAAACCCAAAACATATAACAAGCATATTAAGCAAATACTTCAGTGTTGGAGATTAAACAAATGTTGAGAGCTAGACTTCAAATAAATCCATATACTTGAGATTTCTACCAAATTAATAGAATTAAATAATTAATATGATGTGACATACATATAAGAGAAAAAGACTAAGATAGCACCAAACCAAGTTTTTGTTCCCAAAGTAGCATTCAAGGCTCAAAGTCACAAAAATAGGTTTTATTAAAGAGGTAAATATACACTTATACCCCTTGGGTTAATTAATCCAAACCTTAGGGGTTTAGAGTTAAGAGGTGGGGTTTTGGAATTAGGGTTTAAAATTTTATAAAAAAATAAATACTAAAATAAAAAATTAAAATTTTAAAAACAGTTTTAAAAAGTATTTATAAATTATAAAAAGAAAATTTGAAAAAAAAATATAAAAAAATTTCAAAAAAAAAAAATTCAAAAAAAAATTATAAAAATTTCGAATCTGAAACTATAATTTTTTTTTTTTTTTTTTTTATTATTTTTATTTATTTTTGTTTGTTTATTTAATTTTAAACCAAGGGTATTAGGGATATTTTACCCTTTAATGAATGTCATTTTTGTGACTTTCTCCTTCTAGTGCTATTTTTGAGACATAAACTTTAAAAGGTGCTATTATTGACAATTGCCCTACATATAAACGATTATAAGCTTTTAGTTAGAGATTATGTGATGGTGTGTTTTCGGCTTATAATAACCAACAAATCTGATTCACTCAGTTTGGGAATACAGTTTGGTGGTATGGATTGTTGGTTATACTTCCTTACTTGGGATAATTATTCTGCACCTCTTGCCAAAAGTGAATGGATATTGGTTACTTGCTGGCTTATGGATGAGGGAATTACAATACATGCTGGTCTTGCTGCTTTTTGGATCATGACCAATCTGTTGTCTAGTGATCATGAACGAACTAGTGACTACAAATATGAATTTGGATTGTTCACAATATTTGAGCTATTTGAATGCGGAGTGACCAGTTGACACAGCAAAATCTCAGCCTACCAAACAAGTCATAAAAGTACCATTAGCAATCTCTTCAACAAAACTCAGTAACTTTTCTCTTTCTCCAGGTTTTAGTTAGAACAAAAGATAACGAGTTGCTTGAATCGTCAAGGAATTTTTTTTAACATCACTATCATCATATCAAATCTCTTTTCTCCACTAAAACGGTTAGAGACACTGTAAAGTGTAAATTTTGTGTTTGTATATACAGAGCCTAGAACAGTTGTTTCCCAAAACCAGAACACAAAATACTCCATTGTGAAGACACGTGTTATTATTACCATTTGCAAAACAAACATAAGTTGAAGTTGCATATAACAACATGCTCAACAAATTGTTATAATATACTTATAACGATAAATTGTGAGCACGTAAAACATGTATGATTCATTGGATTGTTTGATGACAAAGTTAATGTACTTGGCTAACTAGTTCTTATGAAAACTTTTGCATAAGCTTTACCCATGTGGAGTTCTTACTCACACACAACGAACATTAAACATTGTGTAACACCCCAAAACCAGCCCATTTAAAATTTTAATGCTATTGGGTCCTCTGCAGCCCAAATTGGAAAACCCTAGGGTTTTCCCTATCTCTTCCCCTATAAAAGCAAGCCTCCACTTCTTCTTTTCTCTCATCAGAAATCTAGAAGCGAAGCCCTGCGGAGAATTCCCGGAGACTGGAAGCCCTAGCCATCGACTCTCTCTCTCTCCTCGCGCCGCCTCTCTCCTCCTTCTCTCTTTTCGCCGCGTCTCTCTCTCTCTCTCCTCTCCGCGTTCCCTTCTCTCTCTCTTGGCCGCGTCTCTCTCTCCTCGCCGTGAGCAGCCGCGAGTGGTGGTGGTGGCCGCGTGGTGTCATAGATCGCAGATCCCGTTTTCTCTTACCTCCTAATCTCAGATCCAGATCCAGATCTAGGCTAAAGTGAGGTGTTCTACCCAGATCTCTTTCATGTTCTTCTATATTGTTGAATGTGGATCTAGGATTGAGTAGATCCTGGTTGTTGTTATGTTGTTAGACCATATTGCATTAGAACTCTCGTACTGATTTAAGATTCTAAATAAACTGGTGTGTTGATGATTGATTGATTGTTTGATTGGTTGAAGATCTGTGGTTGTGTTTAAGAGCTAGGATGGTTATAAAGAAATGAACATAGGATAATAAGAGAACTGTTAACCGGTCTGTTAGATGAATGGTAGGATAACTATGAATGATTGTTAAATGGATTGAGTGTGACACCGAGAACGGGTGGCGTCTAAAAAGGAAAGTAATAAAGAGTCTAAGGGTTTAAGGAAAAGGAAATGATAAAAGAAAAAGGAAAAGTTAAGTGATTGAAATACGAACCACCGAGGAACTGGTGGTGAGTATGGAAACGAATAGAAATGGTATACGAACCACCGAGGGACTCGTGGGGAGTATGGGAAAACGCGGCGGCCGTAGCGTTCAAAAACGGCAGGTTAAGAATAGAGGCGCCGGTAAGATTGAGTCACGCCGAGTCTTGGCGGGAAGGGGCCGTAATACACTGCAAAGGGTATAGACTACATCCAAGGGAACCGGATGCCGAGTGTACCAGGGCAGGCGGCTCCACAGGAACGCAGCAAGAAAGGGGAGGTTGGTCCGCTTGAGCTGTGTAGGTCCTAGAGTTATAGGATGAATGGAGTCTTAAATAATAAACTGAATTGTGTGAATTGAGCGATGACTGAGTTCATTGCACTGCTTGTTTTTGTGAAATGAACTTTAATAGTTGGTTAAGAAATGTGTGTAGCGACTAGTCGGTTCTCGTTTCGCATTGAGCAGTATAAAAGCTCATGGGGGAGACTGGTCTAGAATCGCTTCACTGAGTATTAATACTCACCCCTCTTTTCCCTCTCCCATTTTTGCAGAACTATAAATGGAAATGTCGACGGTAAGGAAATGCACCTGAAACTCATGGGACCAGAAACGGGACACACGGAGATGTCGGAAAAGTAGACATGTGTGTCCTAAACCCCGCGCCCTGGAACCCCGGTTGGAAATGGGGAGGGACGGGTGTTTCAATTGGTATCAGAGCCAGGTTAAGGTCCCTTAATACTAACTTAAGGGATCAGCATTTCTCACCATTGCCCATTTCCCTTATGGTTCTGTTCGACCGTCATAGCTAATGTTGAAGGAGAATTTGAACAGCTAAGAGTTTCCGGCCGAGATCGGGTTAACAAAAAGTCTTCGTACTGCGGTGTAGTGGAGTTTCAGAGGTTCAGGAATGGGTAACAAGGAGTTGTAAGGCAAGTATACAGAGGGATTAGTCGCCTAGCACGCCAAGTCAAAGGGGTAATGGAAAGCCGGACATTCGAGCTGGAGGGAAGCGTCTCGCGGACGACACCGCCCCACACCGGGCCGTGGAGGCCTGGGAAGGAGAGACGGACGCAAGGCCGAGGCGTGCGCAGCTTCACGGAAGGATTAAACCCTGCAAAGAAATGGACTTCTGGCATTCAGATATCACAGTGAAGCTTGTTCCCAGTAAAAAAAAAAAAAAAAAAAAAGAAGAAACATGGGCGTGGGCCCCACCACCAGGGCGTGGGCCGCCGACAAGGAAGGAGCAACACCGGGGCGGCCAAGGGACGGTCGGATGCACATTAGGAGAAAACTGCTTCCAGAATTGGGGTAATTAAGCAAAGGATCATCTTGGGGTAAAAAGGACGATGGAGGATCATCTTGGAGTAAAAAGGATGAAGGAGGATCATCTTGGGGTAAAAAGGATGATGGAGAGTCATCTTGGAGCAGAATACAAAATGCTAATAAGGATATGAGATCTTCTTAGGGAAAAGGGTTGACTGTAAAAAGGATCATCTTGGGGCAAAAAGGGATGATAAGAACCACACCGGGGATATTGTCTGTTTAAGCAGCTCTAGCTTGAGAATTGATTGAAAACTGCCATCTATGCATGACTACTACTATGTTCTGATCAGGTCTTTGTTTTTACGCTGCAGGATGTCTTCACCAGTGCGTCACGAGCTCGGAGAAAGACGCATGCGCTATGGACCAAAAGGGACAAGGGCTTACGCCCGCAAGCCCTACCCTGACGCTTGGGGCGATGTGGTACCTGCACTCTTCCCAGACGAAGAGGAAGTGGAGTTCGCGGAGCCGCCGAACGCCCCCATCCAGGAAACGACCGTGAGGCGTCGGATTTTGATGCCCCATTTCCAACGGGCAGCCGAGTACAGGCGATTGTACCAGGGTCAGGGTACTTTCCAGTTTGCACCAGAAGTTGACACGACGCCGCCCACAAGGGGCCGAGGGCGCCCCAGGAAGATGGGGCCGACCAGGGAAGGTCCGGGACCGATCCGGATGGAGGACAGTGTACCAACGAGGAAGCGGGGACGCCCAAGGAAGATTCCGAGCATTGATGCAGAGAGTCTGAGGAGAATAACCGGAATATGTCGATGTGGAACATTGACGCAGGCCAGGCAAGGACCGCGCTCAGTCCGGGAGTACACAGAGGAATTCCTGGAGTCAGCCAAAAGATGCAAGCCCAAGACAGCGGAGGATTGGTGCCGGTGGTATACGGCAGGACTCCGCGAGGAGATTCGGGGCAAGCTGATTGGTGTGTTGGAACCATGGGAATTCGCCTTGGTGAACCGGATGGCCGGTCAGGCAATGGAGGCTGAACGGACACTTGCTCGTCGGGTCGTCGCCATCTCGAGCTCTGAGGAGGACGTAGAGGTGGAGGAGGATCCATCGGAGGACTCAGCGTGGGAAGAGGAGCCGGCGTCGTCGACAGGGAGTGGCCGCATGGCTGGTCCTAAGCCAGAAGGGGAGCAGAAGTCTCCAGTACGAAGTGGCTAGATGTGATTTCTGAGTCAGCTAGAAGGAGTAGGACACGGTTTTTCTTCCTTCCGTATTGGTTTTAGCTTTTCATTTCTTGTTATAAGGTTATTCGCGGATTTTGGCGATACCTTGAGACCTAATTATTCGTTGTTGTCCTACTCCATTTCATTTATTAAATTCATTGTTGGTTTTAAATGATCTTGAGCAAGTAGGATGTCATTTCGTGCTTCCCTTGATTGTGTTTGGAAACTCACCCCAGTTTTGGGATGTTAAGTTCGAACTGAGGATTTGGAATTCGGGACGAATTCCGAATAAGAGGGGGAGAATAGTAACACCCCAAAACCAGCCCATTTAAAATTTTAATGCTATTGGGTCCTCTCCAGCCCAAATTGGAAAACCCTAGGGTTTTCCCTATCTCTTCCCCTATAAAAGAAAGCCTCCACTTCTTCTTTTCTCTCATCAAAAATCTAGAAGCGAAGCCCTGCGGAGAATTCCCGGAGACTGGAAGCCCTAGCCATCGACTCTCTCTCTCTCCTCGCGCCGCCTCTCTCCTCCTTCTCTCTCTTCGCCGCGTCTCTCTCTCTCTCCTCTCCGCATTCCCTTCTCTCTCTCTCGGCCGCGTCTCTCTCTCCTCGCCGTGAGCAGCCGCGAGTGGTGGTGGTGGCCGCGTGGTGTCATAGATCGCAGATCCCGTTTTCTCTTACCTCCTAATCTCAGATCCAGATCCAGATCTAGGCTAAGGTGAGGTGTTCTACCCAGATCTCTTTCATGTTCTTCTATATTGTTGAATGTGGATCTAGGATTGAGTAGATCCTGGTTGTTGTTAGGTTGTTAGACCATGTTGCATTAGAACTCTCGTACTGATTTAAGATTCTAAATAAACTGGTGTGTTGATGATTGATTGATTGTTTGATTGGTTGAAGATCTGTGGTTGTGTTTAAGAGCTAGGATGGTTATAAAGAAATGAACATAGGATAATAAGAGAACTGTTAACCGGTCTGTTAGATGAATGGTAGGATAACTATGAATGATTGTTAAATGGATTGAGTGTGACACCGAGAACGGGTGGCGTCTAAAAAGGAAAGTAATAAAGAGTCTAAGGGTTTAAGGAAAAGGAAATGATAAAAGAAAAAGGAAAAGTTAAGTGATTGAAATACGAACCACCGAGGAACTGGTGGTGAGTATGGAAACGAATAGAAATGGTATACGAACCACCTAGGGACTGGTGGGGAGTATGGGAAAACGCGGCGGCCGTAGCATTCAAAAACGGCAGGTTAAGAATAGAGGCGCCGGTAAGATTGAGTCACGCCGAGTCTTGGCGGGAAGGGGCCGTAATACACTGCAAAGGGTATAGACTACATCCAAGGGAACCGGATGCCGAGTGTACCAGGGCAGGCGGCTCCACAGGAACGCAGCAAGAAAGGGGAGGGTTGGTCCGCTTGAGCTGTGTAGGTCCTAGAGTTATAGGATGAATGGAGTCTTAAATAATAAACCGAATTGTGTGAATTGAGCGATGACTGAGTTCATTGCACTGCTTGTTTTTGTGAAATGAACTTTAATAGTTGGTTAAGAAATGTGTGTAGCGACTAGTCGGTTCTCGTTTCGCATTGAGCAGTATAAAAGCTCATGGGGGAGACTGGTCTAGAATCGCTTCGCTGAGTATTAATACTCACCCCTCTTTTCCCTCTCTTATTTTTGCAGAACTATAAATGGAAATGTCGACGGTAAGGAAGGAAATGCACCTGAAACTCATGGAACCAGAAACGGGACACACGGAGATGTCGGAAAAGTAGATATGTGTGTCCTAAACCCCGCGCCCTGGAACCCTGGTTGGAAATGGGGAGGGACGGGTGTTTCACATTGAATCACTGGGGTTTTCCGATTTCTCTCACAGCCATCGATAGCAACCTAGTTCCAGCACTAGAACACACACATACAAACATTCTCCATGTCAGTTAAGTCATAGGGACCTCAAGAAAATCAGTGAAATCTGACTGGTTATACAACTAATTTGAAGTGGCGATTCCACTGACCCCTCATGGCTCAACAAGCGATAGATCAAGATTTTTCAGCATCCTAATAAGAACATGAGGGTTCTGGTCTGAAATCATTGTAACAAAAAATGATGCTTACTACTAGTAGTGTACAAGGTGAGGACACGTTGGGGGGAGGTTCTCTAATGGGCTGAGTAACTAACTAATCATACAAAGGCCCAATTAATTGTCAACCCGGTTGTTGGATACACCTGACCGAATCTAAATCATCACATCGTTCCGGTTTAATCTTAAACCGACTTCGAGGTCTTAAATTGATTAAAAGTCTCTCTTTCTTCATCGTTGTTCAGTGGAGATCTCTTTGGAATCGAAAGGATCTAACTAAGAAATGGATTGGCAAGGGCAGAAAGTGGTGGAGCAGCTGATGCAGATCTTACTGGTGATCTCCGGCGTCGTCGCGGTGGTCGTCGGCTACGCAACGGAGTCGTTCAGGACGATGATGCTGATCTACGCAGGTGGTGTCGTTCTCGCGACGCTGGTCACCGTGCCTAATTGGCCGTTCTACAATCGCCATCCTCTCGAGTGGTTGGATCCGAGCGAAGCCGAGAAGCATGCCAAACCGCAAGTCGTCGCCAAGAAGAGATTCTCCAAGAAGTAGGTCTGATCAATGAATCTCTCTCTCTCGGGGTTGCGGATAATTAAATGAATTTTTGGTTTTTTTTTAATGGATTAAAAGGAATTTACTTTTTTTATGATTTGTGGTAACATTGTGTGTGATGAATGAGTTAGAAGCTTTCGATTTAGGCTTGTCTGATAAATGCTAGTCTTTATGATTTGCTCATGTCGGGAGGTTGTATGTGTTGTCGAAGTAGAAACAGTGTCTGGCTCCTAACTGATCTTTTAACCTCAAAAAAGCTTGACCATCTTCACATTTGTGAACCTAACTTTCATATACTATAAGCACAATGGTATATTTATTTACTACTCATGTTGTTCGTTTGCACTTGTCCAAAGAGTGATTGAGAGAGAGATAAGAGCCTAACAAAAGATGCATACTGTTGTGTCTAAGTCTAAAAGAATGGTCTCACCCTTAAGCCACTCTACTCATCAAAAGCTAAAAGAGTACGTAGCAGAAGAACAAGTTACTCCTCTTCTTGAACTTTTTCCCTCGGATCAACAAGCTGCTTAAACATTCAGATGTAAACATGAGATCCTTCATGTGCAACAAGATCATCACTGTCACAGTTATGACAAGATCAAAGCCATTTCTATGCACCAGATTTCTATTTCCTTTGTCATAGTTCAACCACCGGCCAAAATCATCAACTTCCTGCCAAGATTCGCCATTTTAGAATTTAGACTCGGAATAATAGTGGAGATGAGGAGGCAAAAGGATTATTTATACTTACCCATAAATTCATAGATCACATACGACCGTGGGATGGCCAAGACTACACGCAAGATCAATGGAATACAAATAGATGATCTAACACACAATAAGACTCTCGCCACAAACTCAGTATAATCAAGCCACAGTGTTAAGCTAAGAGCTCAATTACAATATCACAGCCCAGTAAAAGAAACAGCATTTCCTAATTTAGAGTTACTGCCAGGTTTAAAAGAGATAAAAGGAGTCCGCAAAATCAAAATACCAAAGCCAAGAAGACTCTTTACGGCCAGGTTTAAGCAGCATAATTGCATGTTCCCATACTTTTTTTTTTCTCCTTCGGTTCTAGGTAAGATATGATATAAACAAATCAGAATGCACGTACGTTTACTTGACTCTGACGTAGAACCTCAAATAATCATCATTTTCTTTTACGCTTTGTTGCTCACTGAGACATGGACCGGCACTTTTTGGGATTGACGATTTTTTTTTTGCCAAAATTGACGAATTTATTTATCTGCCAATCTTAAGTCTTAACTCTCGTGAGCAAATTTGTATGAACAATGCAAAGCAGGAATAAAAGTAAATACTCCGCAACGTAGAGGCAAAAAAAAGCATATTCAAAACGATAAGAAATATAATATCTATATACCAACTCAAACTAAAAAATAAATATAATACGTATGCACTGCGTGAAAAAACAAACGCATTTAAGCAAAAAATACGCATAGATGGAAAATTAAAAGCAACTGCTAATTATTTCTCCTAAGAAATTATGGTAAATTTTTACAATTTTATACTTTCGTGTACTTTTTCTCGAAGGTTTCTAATTTCTTAACAAGTAATAATAAATTAATAATGAAGTCGAAAAGTCAAAACTCAAATTAATCGACGGCTACGAAAGAGCGATCTTGGTGTAGCGTGTGGGAAGCGGACACTATTGATGAAGACAGCAACTACATTACCAAGCACGAGACGTCGCCGTTCAGAGACAAACCTCACCGGAGCGAAAGCGACTCTCCTTTCATCTTTTTCCTTTGTTTTCTTTTTAGTTTGTCAACATTACGTTTTCTTCCTTGATTCTTATATACTAGTTTTATTTTTATCATTCCATATATTAAAGTGTATATATGCTAACTTTCCCTCGGTGTTGGATTTAGAAAATTTGTTTGAAGATTAATTACCTTTAACTCGAAATTCAACAGTATAACATTTCAAATTTTGATGAAATATATCACCGATACTACTATAGTTTATACGATATTTCGAATGTTATAGTATGAAATAGTCACAAATTTTCTCTTGAAATAGACCAGCAGTCTTTTTTTTAAGATTGACCACCAGCTTTTTGCTAACACCGGTTTTTATTAAAGTATACCATTAGATTTTGAAAAATATCATACTAATTTTGTAAAAATTATCTATATGATATAAATAACTCATTTTTAATTGGATTAGCCCATCTCCAATAATTTATTCTATTTTTCTTCTAAAATAGAGTAACTCTATAATAAAATTGAATATCACAATACTAAAAGCAGTATATTCTGTATCCAGAGAACACCACGTCCTCAAAAATATTCGCCCAATCAGAACCAGTTAATCGTCCACGTCAGACAGGCCTCACAATTGCTTTTTAAATTGGTCCAACTGGACACAAAACACACAAAGAAACACGTCGAAGGATGAAGCTTCGCTTCACCTCCACCAGTTCGTCTTCTCCAATTGAAGAGAAAAGAAACCGAATAGTAATCGAGCCAATTCTACACAATCAATATGTTCTTAATGATTTCATTCCATCTCCCTCTTTTTTTCTTTCTTTGGATTGTCCGATCGATTAAATCTTCGTAATTAGATCTGAAATTCGCGAGCTTTAGGTCAACTGGTTTCGTCTCTGTGCAGTTCAAGGAGCTAGCTCAGACTTATGAGGTTCTCAGCGAAGCAGAGATGCGTGAGATCTATGATCTGTACGGTGAGGATGCGCTCAAGGAAGGAATGGGTGGTGGAGGCGGTGGTCATGACCCCTTTGATATCTTCTCCTCTTTCTTTGGTGGTGGTAGTGGACACCCTTTCGGAGGTTAGTCTCTCATCTCCCAATCTGAGAAGAGTTTTTGACTTTTGAATATATGATAAAGGTTTGATTTTTTTGGTTTTGATTCGGTGGCAGCAGCCGTGGAAAGAGGCAGAGGCGTGGTGAAGATGTTGTTCACCCTCGGAAGGTTTCCCTTGAGGATCTTTATCTCGGGACAACGAAGAAGCTCTCGCTTTCTAGGAAGGCTTTGTGCTCAAAGTATAACGGGTTAGTACTTTTTCAAATGAATACAACAAGAAAGACTTTTTCTCTAATACCTACACCAACGCGAAGCTCTTTGTGATCAAATCGTATAGCGATGATGATATTCACAAAAGCATCAATATAATGTGTGGTCCAGTACCTCTAATGGCAACAAGAAGCTTAACGCTGCGTATAACGAAGCAGCTGGAGACAAGTCCTCCTGCCCTGTTTTTCTCATCTTCTCTGTAAGTAAAATTGGCAAAAGTTTGGTTGTTTTGATTTGGTTCCGATTTGGATATAAAAGAAATGATTTTTTTTTGTAACAGGTAAACACAAGTGGGCAGTTTGTTGGTTTAGCGGAGATGGTATGACCAGTTGATTAGAACCAGATGGCGGAGTGCTGGCAGCAGGACAAGTGGGTTGGTTGCTTCCCTGTTAAGTGTCACATCGTTAAAGATATCCCGAATTGTTCCTTGAGGCATATTACACTTGAGAATGATGAGAACAAGCCTGTTACTAATAGCCGTGATACACAGGAGGTCAGAGAGTCTTCTGGTTTCCTTTCTTAGTTTCTCCCTCTGTCATGTGAAAAAAAATTAAATTTTAGTTTCTGTGGATTTTGAAATGGGCAGGTAAAGATAGAGCAAGGAGTCAAAGTAATCAAATTTTTTAAGGAACATGTGAGCAAGACATGCATACAAGACATGCATACTCAATGATTTTGTCTTCTATGAGAATTGTGAAAATATAATCAAAGACTGGGAAAAAGAAACACCAGCTGTATAAAAGACAGGTAAAAACAACAAAATTCATAGTGTGGTGCTCTTATCTAGATAAATATCTGATGGAGATTGTTTATCTTTCAGCAATCTTTTAGTGCCAGTGACAAAAAGGCAACACCAAAAGACAAATCTAAGGAAACCAGTGTGATAGCAGAAGTGGCTGAAGAGATATAACAAAACGGTGTTGCAGAAGTTGCGAGCACATGCTGAATCGCATGCTGAGTGCAGCAGCAAGCTGCTTACTTTACTTTGGATGGTTTTTTTTGTCCGTTTTCTCTACCAAATTTGCTCACTCTTTTCTTAGGAGTTTGGTTTTCTTTTGGTAGTTGGTTTTTGAAGTTGTAGAAGATATATGAGTAAAAATGATTTCGAAGGCTATATATATATTTCTTTTTCTTAAAAGTTCAATGCAAAAATATATTTTCTGTATGTTTTTGTAACTTCATTCACAAAATTTCAATCAGAAAATAAAGGGCATTGTAATTGAGAAAAAAAAAGAAAACAAATCAACCTTTGTGAGCTATTTGAACAAATAAATGTTGGAAACCAACTCTTGGTCGTCTCTCCGCCACTGGTGTATCCCATGAGCTTCCTTATAGTCTTCAGAAGCAGTCCGGTTTACAATCAGCTTAGCAGATGGGATGATGTGAACAGGCTCTTGCACATCCACTGTAAAATGCTTCAAAACAGTCAAAGAAATATGATATTATACATCAATTCGCTGAAACAAAATAAGTTAAAGGTTCACATATTACTTGACAGACAAGTTATTTATCAAACCACTAGAGCATAAGAGACCAAAAAACTAACAACATAGTTTTCCACTACAAAAAGGGTCACCCACAATTGGCAAAGCCAAATGAATGACACTTTAAAAAACTTAAAACACAACACTGTTAACGGGACTATGAAATACAGCCGATCAATACCCGAACTTAACCCAATACTTCTAACCGAAACATTACCAATCCCACACATTTTAAAAACAGCAGCAGGTTCATGGCTTTAGACTCCAGTATTAACCTTACCATATCGTAATTAACTTTTTTTTTGTTATCCTAGAGAGACCATCTATTAAGTTATATTTGGCAGACTACGTACGATCTTGGTGGATCTATCTTTTGTATCATTTACAAATAAATGATAGAAGTTTGTATCATTTAATTTTGTGATACAATTTACATCTTTTCTTTTGTAAGATCGATTTGTTTTTTTCTCTTTTTTTTTTTGTTTTCATTTGGTTGTTAATGCGAGCTTTGTAGTTTTTTGGTGGGGGTAGTGTTCTCCATCGAAATCTTATTTACATGTTTGTGGAACTTTCCTGAAAGTTGACATATTTTGTTTACTATTAAGATTCTAATTGTAAATTTATTTAAGAAAAAAAAATAACCGAACCCGGCGCGTAGCGCCGGAATACCACTAGTTACTCTAATAGTATTCTATTTTAGAATGAAAAATAAAGTGAAAATAGAATGATGAACAAAAAATAAAAAAATTACTCTATATATAGAATAAAAAATAAATTTATGCTATTATAGAGTATAAAATAAAATATTATTAAATTAATTTTACTCTAAACTCTATTTTAAAAAGAAAAATAGAATAGAGTTAAAAATGCCTTTGTGTCTTACACAAACTAACCTATTGTGTGCAGATGTGAAGACAGATGCATATGATAAAGTTTTCTTCTTTTTTCAGCCAGCAATTAAGTTTTTCCTTTTGGTGAAAATGTTTTTAATTAAAAGGCCGAATTTTTTGACTTTGAATATCTGCAAAAGAGATAGGTCGCACAGCTGCTGACTCGAACTATTCTTCAGGACCACTTGCAATACCGACACGTGTCTTTTCATTCGAGGCAAGACAAAAAAGTATACCAGCTTTCTTTTAAGCCGATATAAGCCGCATAAGCTGTCTCCTTCGGCGGGTATTTGGGATTGTATTTACATCTTTTACTACGTACATGATATTTGTAATTAAATAATTGATCGTAACTTTCTTTTGTAATTCGAATTGAACTACAAAGTACAAACTATTCAGAGAAAATTTACAACAATACCAAATTTCCTAAATTAGAATATGGAAATTTTCAGAACTAAAGCCTTGAAACTCGAAAGGACCATTGTGAACGATCACATCTTCTATTTTCTAATTGACAAACTAATGTGACTTCAAGGCTTTATATGTTTATCTTTAGAAAAAATATACAACCATCTTTGAATTTAGGCAGATCCTTATTATATGATATTTCTTACTGAACATTTTATTTTCTACAAGTGGGGCCGAAAGCACGGGTGTCTAAAATGATTTGGAATACTGTTGAATTTTGTAACTTTTTATGAAACAGTTAAATGTTTATTTATAAAATATCACTAAACTCTAATATACGTATCTTTATGTTATTTTTTTGCTGTTTTGTAAGACTGTTATTTAATATATTTTGTTATACAGATTTTATTTTATTTTATATAGTTTCTACAATTTTGAATAACGATACATATTTTAACTTAATATAAAATATTTTAAATTTAGAACTACATTTTATCATCACGGTAACAGTTGGCTATACTATAAACAATCAATAAATATAACTATTAAAGATATAAATGAATTTTAACATGTTTTTTTAGTTTGTGTGAAGAATGTTAAAATAATATTCTTTGTATAACAAATGAGTATTTTTTTAAAAATAACCACTTACCATGTTGGACTCATCCTTGCCTACTATCCTGTTTTCTTTTCATTCACATAATATAAAGAAAAAATACAAGAAATCACAAGAACAAGGAACACCACAGGCAATAAAGAAATTTTAAATTTATCTTCAGTTTAAAAAGTTAAATATTTTTTTTATTTTTTTTTTTGAATGAATATTAAATTTGATTCATAAAAAAAGCCTGTTTACATCATGGTGTAGTCCTTAGTTAAATATAACTCTATCTTTTACTTCTTTACATTTTAAACTCTAGTACTAAACCAATATTGAAGAGCATTCTCCATTCCCTTACCTCCCTTATATCTAAGAATACTCAGCTTGACCTCGATTGATATTGATCAAGATGAATAACCTTACACTTCGTCTATGAACTCCAGATCTCGCGAGTTCTGTTCTATCACTGATTCCCATCAATATTTTGATCGTTTCCAGCATGAACGCTCTAATACCACTTTTAGCATATCCAACAAATAATACTCAACAAACCGTATTGGATTCAAGAACTCCCGTGCACAGGTTTGTACTATCATCTTGTATTCCTATTACTGTAGTGTTACCAATCGGAACTGTATTTGTATTATCATCTTGTACCATTTTTATTTGTACAATTACCTTTCCTATTCTTTTTTCTTTTGACAAAATTGTTCAATCTTTAGTATTAATTTAAACCATAGTTGTCACCAAGAGCCGATAAAAGTATATATTGAAAATATAATAAATATAAATCTATTGTAAATATTTATATCTTAAAGAACTAAGCGTTGTAGCAAAGTCAATACCCAAAAATGTTAACTATACTGGTAAGGTCTTCTGTTCTAAAAATAGAAATATTAAATTCTAGTCTCAACAATTACGAAAAAAAACTAGCAACCGATTCTTGTCTTTGAGTCGAGAAATATCTAAAATAAGAAAATTTTACAACTTTTGCATTTAAAATTTCTCAACGTGTGAGTCTCTCGCAAGTAATATCAATATTTAATTAATAGGTTTATCGGAAACTCTTCCACCCGGATGATTTTAGGGACTCTCTTAATTACTGTCATTCTGAAAATATGATAAATAAGTCATGTATATGCGGTAAGCACTGGAAATAGATTGCCAAACCAAATTTTGAACAACGATTTGCTAGTTACAAAATGATAATTTATTGCCAAACCAAATTTTGAACAACGATTTGCTAGTTACAAAATGACAATAAATTATCAATTCCGCGGTCACCATTCAGATCCTTAGATTGTTTTGAACTTAATTGATGACCAGGCTAGTTAAAAAGAATCTCCTACGGTTGCAGCTTCACACTCGCTAGACTGAAGATAGAAAATATTAAGTAATATATCTAATGCTCATGAGCTCGTCCATTTATCCATTTACATATGATATAAGTCAAAGGTCATGTTTTGGTGTGACAGGGAGTATACTTCTCATGCATGATGATGTCCCTAATGTCTTCTATTAGACAAAAATGTCTAACAAATAAATAATCTTATACTTCCTTCGTATATTATTTTTTAGTGTACAAAAATAAAAAAAAAATATATTTTTCTAAAAAATAGTTTAAAAACCATAATTTAAAAATCATCCAACCAATTATAAAAATAATTACAACATCTAATTAATTATATAATTTTCAATAAAACTAAAATAACATTAAAATATCAAAATATCATCTATATTTTGAAACAACAAAAATCTTTTTAAACAGCGGGAGTATTAAATTTGAGTTTGTATTATGATTAGTTATGTTTCAAATAAGTAATCCTATATTAAATTTGAGTTTATACTATGATTAGTTATGTTTCGTCAATTTGGTATAAATATTAATTGCTTTCTTTTTATTTGATACAAATTATTAGTTATATTTACCGGGTACAGAATTAACTTAATTCTAGACTTTTAGTATACATACAAAAGTGTCGATAATGTGTATATCTACGTCAACAGTAGTAATCTGTTTCTTCCATCTTTCCCTGTGTGCGACGTGTCGAGCGATGACTGGATAAATAAAGTGGTGAAATGGACGGCTGTGAACAGTTGGATTGGTTGAGCTGTCGACGATCGAAGCGGTAGCAAGAGGGGGACCGTACACGTGCCTATCATCCTCCTTTAGCCTTCCTGCGAGGTTTTTTTATTTCTTTTATTAAATAATTTATTATTAAATCTACAAAGTGATTGTGACAATTGGCTACGAAGAAAACGACATCTTCTTGATGCGTTTAAGGTCCCACGTCACATGGGTTGGTGGGACCCCTAGTTTTCCTCATTAGTTTCGCATAAGCTATAGTGTGGGCCCGATTTCACAAACTTGTCAGTATACTGGAAAAAAGAGAGAAAAATTATAATCCTTTCTTTCAAAATACATAAAGTTTTAAGATTATGCACAACTATTAAGAAATTTATTTTTTATTTTAAAAATATCATTAAAATATAAATTAAAAGGTATTCAAACAATCACAAAACAGACTACAAAATATCATTTGCTACACAGTTTTTGATAAAGTGAGAAAGTGCATTGATATATGAAAACATCATATATTTTGAAACGGAATGAGTATTTCAAAAAGAATTTCACAAAATTCGGCATCGCATCCCTCTCCTTTTTTTTACGTTTTTCTTTAAAAAATGAATAGTGGCAAAACCCAGTTTAATTTGAAAATAGTGTCAGGTAGGAATCATAAACAAAAATCCAAAACGAGTGTTACTTGTGGACTCCAACATATCATTTTTTAATTTATTTATCATCTAATTTAATATAACTAGTATAACTTAATTAAAGAATATGTAGATATGATTAATTTATGATACTAATGATCATGACATGTGTGATTTTATATAATTCTGATAATATCTATATATGTATGTATATATAATATTACTTGTTCTTAACTTTGTACATTATCAGTATATATCATTTATTCTATTAATCAAATTTGAAATGGTCTGAAAATCTAAATTGTAATAGAACAACATACAAAACTAAATTATTATTAAAAAATAAAGCAACATGTGTCCAATTAACTAAAAAGACAAAAAAAATATGAGCTGATTATAAACCAGTTCCAACTTTGATCCTAATGTTACTGCTGTCACGCGCCTTTGCCTATTAGGTCATCTCCAACCCAACTCCAAAACACTATTTTAGTGTGATTTTGACACTAAAATCTTCTCCAACCAAACTGCAAAAATCACACCATTTTAGTGTCACACTATAATTTTACACCAAATTTGGTGTGACACTATTCACCACACTATAACACTATTCACTCCACTAAAATACTATTCACTTATTTTATTAATAAATTGTACAATTAAATAAATAACAAATAAAAAATTAAATACATATAATATTATAAAATAACTTTTAGTGTGAAGTTTAGTGTTGTGGTTGGAGAAGAACATTTTTTTTGTGTTGAAACTACACCAAAATAGTGTAGTTTTGACATTAAAATAGTGTTATGGGTTGGAGATGCTCTTACACCATTGAGCAACTTGTCCTCTGTCATATTTATTCCTCTTTTTCATCTTTTATCAGCCTGCGAGAATAGTGTATTATTCGGGTGGTCGTTGGTCGATAAACTATTTTTGCCATATTAAGAATCAGAGCCGTTTCTATAAATTTAAACTCTAGAAGCAAAAACATCAACTCTTTTAAAAAAAAAAATTAAAATGACCACGGAGAGATTCAAACCATGGTGGCAGCCAACAATCGTCTATAAAACAAAAGGCTGAAAGCATGTACTTCCCTTGTTTACTTTTCACCAAAAGCCGGCATTGTTAAGAATTGATGATAGAAAAAGACACAATATTATCCTAATCAAGCAAGAATAATCCAGTGAACCGAGGTAGAAATAAATAATTAAATAATCTAAAAAAAAATCATGAAATCCAACCTAAAAAATCAGAAAATTTATTTATATTAATCCCGAAATAAAAATAGAAAAGATGCATATAGATTAACTTTGTTTTGGATTGAAACAAAACAAAATCTTGTAGAACTGGAAAGCTTATTTGGATATCAACAAACAAAAACAAAATGATCTTAAGATTCTAAGAAGACAAAAACAAACTTCTACTCCATTCCTTTAAAAGATCTAGAAATGGTAAGAAAAAAAAAGAGAGAGAGAAGTAATTTCTAAAAAGAACAAATAAATAAGTATTTATCTAATTTAGGATACAAAGCATATGTACAACATATTTTTTTTTGTCATCCATAAATTCAAATTCTCCTGTTAATTACAAATAATATAAAAATCCGAAATCGATAGCTATAAGATTACAAAAATAACAACAATAAATGAGTGGGGTATTTATGTTTTTTTAACGCTGATTTATTATGATCTTACAATTATGATATGAAAAAGATTACATAGACGATTCGACAATCAATAATACTATTTGCCTTATGAAGACCTATGCGTAACTGCATCACCTGAACCGTCCTATGAAGATCTACGTTTGACCAGATTTACTTGCACCATGTTAAAGATCTCTTGTAAGCCTTTCTTCTGTAATATGTATAATTATGTAATAAGTCGTCTTTCTAAAACTTGAAACATGAATTTCCTATACTTTGTAATAAACTGCATAGTCTATAGTCTGGGATTTACTTTAATATAGAAAAATAGTAATACAGATAAAAAATAGCAATCCAAGATAAAAACGCTGATCCTTGTATTAATCTATAAATATAGAATATAAATAATTCAGATAATAAAAATATTGTTAATATTTATATAGTGGTGTTGTTAAGATCTGATTGCCTCATTTTCAGATGCTATTCATGACGGGAGTAAAGCTTCTGAACGTGTCAGACTATTTGCATCATCTTTATAATTTTTATAGTTCTTCGATAGATTCACTAACAGTGATGCCTCATGCTTCCACTTCACGTACGCGCACAATCACGACTGACGACTTTTTCTTCTTCAAGCACGTTAATGATTTATCCTCCACGTCGAGTTATATTTTATTCCCTGAATTTATCCATCTTTAAGTAAATATATTATATCACCTTTTCCTTGTTCTTTTTTGGTTTTATATATTTATTATCAGTGCACACAGAAAATAATGTATATATATACATATATATTTTTTATTACCTTTGTCAATTTAAAGTTTTTCTATCACTTTACAATTATATTATAGTATTTAGATTTGTAAATGCTATATAGATTTCTAAATCAGTTGAAATATATAATAATTTTAAATCTAACATATGAATCTTAACTAGTATTTATAAATCTGAAAGTTTACTCTTAGATTCGAGTATTCATATTTTAACAAATAAATATATACAAATTTATTCAAATCTATTATAAAATTAATTTTATTAATAAATATGTATGATTGAATAATACATAATTTTAATTGGAATTTGTAATTTATTAAACCAGTCACACACGAGTTTAATATGGATTCGACAATAATGAAACTATTAGCATTAGATTTAGTCAAAATTTTCAAATTCACTAAAAACATAATTAATAACTCCGTTCAAATCTGAGTTTATCTTTTCACAATATAACTCTTAAAAATATTCGTGACAAAAAAACTCATAAAAAAATAAAACTTAACAATTTTAATATTTGTTATACTGCGAGTTAGTTCAATAATCGAAACTCGTACTTGTTATCAATTTTCATTCCAAATTTGTTTGTAATATAAATGAGATTTTACTTTGTTTCTAATCTATTTATTAAAAGGAAATTTGTTATTATATACATTACAAATCTCAAACTTACTATATATATAACTAAAAACTATCCCTTTTTTATTTTTTTTTCCTATCTCTCTCTAATTTTTTCTCTAATAATCTTATTATCCATTATGTTTGGTTGTTTGATAAATAAGCTTTTTATTATATACTATATCGACCTTGTTATTTAATGATTACTTTCGATGCTTTCCAAAACATTAAATAAAATATAGAAGAGATATGCGTCATGGTCGTGGGATTATGAAAGTAAAGGTGTCTTTGATGTCCAATCTCGTGTTCCTTTTCTCTTCTTCCTTCTTTTGTCCTATTACTTTTAACCCCCTTGTTTTGTAAAACCCCCCTAAAGTCTACCCCTACTTTAACAATTTCACTTTTAGCCGAAAACCTAGCCTATCGTCATTATATAAAACTGCATATATTCATTCTACGAAGCATCTCCTATGTACATTTTTATAATTTTCTCTAAAATAAAAATCTCTCTTATAGAGATAAAAATGCTTGAATGTATATTTTTATAATAGAGTTTTTCTATTTTAGAAAAAATATAGAAAAAATTTATTTTTTACTTCTCTATATTTAGACTATCTCCAACCCATCCCTATTTTTCTCTATATTTTTCCCTAAAAAAGAAAAACTCTATTATAGAGATGAAAATACTCCAATATATATATGTATAATAAAGTTCATCTGGTTGTAGAGAAAAATATAAAAATATATTATTTTTACCTCTAAATATAAAGGTAAAAAGTAAATTTCCTCTAAAATATAGGAACGGTATTATAAAAGCATACGTTGGAGCATTTTCACATCTATAATATATATATATCTGTATTTTAGAGGAAATTATAGAAGTCTAAATTGGAAATGCTCTTAGAGGTGAAAATAACATATCTCTATATTTTTTTCTATAAATAAAAATTTTATTTATAGAAGCATACATTAGAATATTTTCACCTGTATAATAGAATTTATCTATTCTAGAAGAAAATATCAAGATAGAAATAGAAGTGAATTATGATCCTCATTTGCCAAAACAAAAAAAAAATCTTACATTGCAGTTTCGCGTTAAAATTTCAGGCACAAACACTTCAATACGTTATTTGCTTACTATTTTTCATTACAAAGAAGCAGGGCCGTCTTAAAAACATTTTGGACCCCGTTCAAAAAATATTAACGATATATTTAGAATGTAATAAAATAGTTTTAGAAATTAATAGTTCTATTTGTATATGTTTAGCTTTTTTATAAATTATAAATTCTAAATTAGTGAGTACTATATTTAAATTTTGAAGTTTTATACCATAATTTATGTATATATTGTTGAAAAATTCTTAATTTTTTTTATATTTATACTCTGATCCTGTTCGACCGCTCCGCTTACACGTGCTATTAGATGGTCCTGCAAAGAAAATTAAGCAGATAACATGTATCACATTTTAATAATCGGCATGACCGTATTGAAATTTGGGGAGCTTTAATTATATCTTAGAAATTCTAATAAAATTTTCATAATTTGGGGATTTATGCGTATATATATAACCTTCGAAATTTTGGAAACCGAATCCAATATCTCATTGGAATGTGTTCAAATCTTGCCATGATAATCCGATTGTTAAAGCATTTAAATCTTTTTTGTTTTTATTTTTATCGCATCCTACTTTCTTTAACTTGCAGGCCCAAATTAAATTTGGTTTGTTCGAGGTTATATATAATGGAACATGCAAAATATCCAATTCACTGGTCACACGTTTTTAATACTTTTTTCTATTTTACAAAAATTGTCATTTTGATTTTTCACATAGATTGAGATGCATTTATGTTCTTATTAATTACATATATTTATCCAATAGTATTTGAGAAATAAAACTATTTATAAAAATCAATGCTTATGCATTCAATATTAAATTTAAAGTATACTGTATATAAATTCATTGAAATTCTAAAATGATATTTTTGTGTAACAGGATAAAAATTCAAAATGACACTCTTTATAAGAGTATATAATTAGTGAAAATATATATCATGTAATTTTCAAATTGTTTAATAGCTATCAATAACTAAAAATGTTAGGAAAATAAATCAAACCAAATTATTTTCAGCTATTATTAGTCTTCTATCCTCAACTCTTTAGTTTTAATTTAAAAGATGTATATTTTTTTATTATAAATGCGTTACTGTTTGTGATTAATTTTTATTTTAATTCATCAAAATTTAATAAAGATAATTAATTTCTTCAAAATTTTAAATTTATCATTATTATAAAAATATAAAATGTATCTTTTTAAACTAATACATTTATCATTTAAAAAAAGAGAAAGTATACTTTTGAAATTTCGGATATTCATAATAAAATCCAGTACAAATGATAAAAAATAGCAACCATACAACCAATTCAAATAATAAAATCTAGTAACCATACAATCAACAAATAAATGCTGGTGTATTTTATCGATAGGTTTAAATGTTGTTACTTTTTTAGTATTTTCGAGATACATGTACTCGCCAAAATATTTTTAATCTTCAATTTTTTTCTATTTCATTTTTGTTTATCATTTAATTATAGCTGGTGACTTTGAATTCTTCTAATGATATTTTTATTTTAAATTTCAGCAATTGGCTACTTTAAATTTTCAGAATATTGCTCCATCTTATATATTAAAACAGAAGTCACAACCTTGATTCATGTGTGATTTTTTAAAAAATGGACCTAATAGATCTATTCATAGAAATTCATACTATATTTTAATTCAGATTAATAATAAATATAATTTTTAAAATATTTTAATCATAGTATCTTTTGATATCTTTTCATTTTAAATATAAATATATTTATTTTAAAATTCTAACAAATCTGTTTAAAAAGATTTTTACAAGATCTTCATTTTTGAAATTATACTTAAATATTTTCACTAATTTCAAAATTAGTTTAAAATATTATTATACATTAATATATTCAGTTATATAAAATGAAAAATAAAAAAATCTATAATATTTTAGTTATTATATAATCATAATCAATTATATTAAATTAAAATTATTATATTGAGCTAAATATAATAAAATTGTATTAAATTTATATATTTATATATTTTACTTTCGTAATTATAAAATATTTATGTTCAAAAATAAAATCTAATATGTTGGTAAGATGGGTTAACATTATCAAACTATATAATACATGTATAAAAATTAACATGTATTTCTTTAAAGTTAATAATATAAAATATTTGTAACTACTTTAATCATAACTAGATTTTGACCCGTGCAACCGCACGGGTGTTTGTTTTCACTTTTCTATATATAAATTATTGTTTTAGAACATAAGTGGTATATATTTTTAAGGTTAATCATATACTTAAATATTTATATAACTATTTCAAATACAATAATTTTATAATTTGCATGTTATAATAATTAAATTGTTTAAACCGTATGTATTTACCACTTCTTATTATATATTTATCTTATTGTATTTGCATTTAATTATTAAGCAAATTAATATATTCATGAGAAAATATATTTAAAAATTATTTTGTATTTAAATTATGATAAATTCTGACCCGTCTTTTAAAAATGGATTTCTTTTTACCACTATTTTTATGCTTATTCATTTTAGATAATTTATTATTCTATATATAAAAGTATAAGATATGTTAATTTTTAGACATGTATTATATAGTTTGTTAATTTTAAGTTGTTCTATCATCATATTATATTTTAAATAAATATATTTATGAAAATAAAATTTATAAATTTATCAATTAATATAATTTTATCATATTTATTTTAGTATAATAATTATATTTTAACATGATCATGACTATAAAGTAGATAAAATAGGATATAATTTATTTATTTTCATTTTTAAACGATAACTTAAGATACATTAAGTTATTGTTTAAATATTTTTACACAGATTTATTAGAATTTTTAAAATATAATATATAAATATATATTATTTTATGATTAAAGAAGTTACAAAGATTTTATATTATTAACTTTAAAGAAATACATGTTAATTTTTATACATCTATTATATAGTTTGATAATGTTAACCCATCTTTCCAACATATTAGATTTTATTTTGAACATAAATATTTTATAATTGCAAAAATAAAATATATAAATATATAATTTTAATACAATTTTATTATATTTAGCGCAATATAATAATTTTATTTTAATATGATTGATTATGATTATATAATAAATAAAATATTATAGATTTTTTTTTATTTTTAATTTTATATAACTGAATATATTAATGTATAATAATATTTTAAACTAATTTCGAAATTAATGAAAATATTTAAATATAATTTCAAAAATGAAGATCTTGTAAAAATCTTTTTAAACAGATTTGTTAGAATTTTAAAATAAATATATTTATATTTAAAATGAAAAGATATCAAAAGATATTATGATTAAAATATTTTAAAAATTCTATTTATTATTATTCTGAATTAAAATGTAATATGAATTTCTATGAATAGGTCCATTAGGTCCATTTTTTAAAAAAATCACACATGAATCAAGGTTGTGACTTCTGTTTTAATATATAAGATATATTTTCATTTTAAATATAATATATATTTATATATTATATTTTAAAAATTCTAATAAATCTGTGTAATATTTAAACAATAACTTAATGTATTTTAAGTTATCGTTTAGAAATAAAAATAAATAAATTATATCCTATTTTATCTACTTTTATAGTCATGATCATGTTAAAATATAATTATTAGACTAAAATAAATATGATAAATTTATATTCAATTGATAAATTTATAAATTTTATTTTCATAAATATAAACTATTTATTTAAAATATAATATGATGATAGAACGACTTAAAATTAACAAACTATATAATACATGTATAAAAATTAACATATCTTACACTTTTATAGATACAATAATAAATTATCTAAAATGAATAAGCATAAAAATATTGGTAAAAAAGAAATCCAGTTTTGAAATACGTGTTAGAATTTAGCATAAATTAAATACAAAATATTTTTAAAATATATTTTCTCATGAATATATTAATTTGTTTAATAACTAAATGCAAATACAATAAGAATAATATATAATAAGAAGTGGCAAATACATAAGGTTTAAACAATTAATTATAACATGTAAATTATAAAATTATTGTATTTGAAATAGTTATATAAATATTTAAGTATATGATTAACATTAAAAATATATACCACTTATGTTCTAAAACAATAATTTATGTATAGAAAATTGAAAACAAACACCCGTGCGGTTGCACGGGTCAAAATCTAATTTAGTATATTATAGTCCAAATTGATTCTCTCTTTATTGTCTACATCCCGTAGACTATGTTCCCTATCGTAGGCGCTATTTATATGTGCTGACAATAGAAAGGACTACATTTTAGCTTTTGTATAGGGTTTGAATGTGTACAGAAAACGATGCTACAACATAATTTGTTTGAATGTAGAGAGGAAAAGATGCTACCCCATGTTATTTTCTTCTTTATTAAACCAAAAAAGTAAATATACTATATGATTTTGCATTTTTTCTTTTAACATATGATATACATAGTATATTGCATATATTTTAAATTTGTAATTAAACGTGCGAAGTAAATTTGAAGACACAATATAACTTTGAAAAATAATTTTATTTTAAGTTATAATTTTTCTCTTAACCGTAAATGAATTTAGTCAATTCCAGATAAATACTTCATCCGTTCCCGAAAGTAAAATTTTTTTTTTATTGTTCCACAAAGATAAATTTTTAAATTGTTAAGGTATTTTTTTATACTTTTGAAGAATATTAATTGAGAATGTTTGAATTGATTAAATTTCATTGGTGAAAGTTATTGGAAAGTGTATAATAAAATAAAAAATAAATTAAATTATAAATACTTTTTAAATTTTTAATAAGCGTGCATACTCTAGAAAATCTTACTTTGGAACAGAGAGAGTATTATTTACATAAATTAAAATTTAATAATATTGTAATAAAAATTGATTTTCATGTTAAATTTGGTGCTAGGTTTAGAAATGAAAAATAAACTTGAACACCAAAACACTAAATTTGGTGTTTTGGTTGAGTTGCCTTAAGTGATTAGCAAAGGTTTATGATTTATTTCTGATTCCCATTAGGTATTTTAATGCTGTTAGAAAAAGTATTCATGGGTTAAAATATTTCTAGATTTACACTATTTTTTTACTTTAAAATGGAGTTTTAAGTGAAAAAACTCTTATACTACTATATTTTCAGTTTATAATAGAATAATAAATAGTTTTACTGTATAGAGCATCTTCAACTTTACTTTATTTTCATTATAAAATAGGATTTAGAGTAAAATATGTCCAGTACAACTCTATTATCACTATATAATGAGTAAAATATAAATTTTCATATAAATAATAGTTCATTAATTTTTTTGTTAATTACTCTATTTTTCACTCTATCGCATATTTCAAAACCACTTTGTAAATAATGTAAAAGAGATTACTATGGACATACCAATCTTTATTGTAATAAAAATACACTGTTAATATGTTAGCGTTTAAATTATAATCTATTGATATATATTTAGTCCAACTAATTATTTTACAACTGCATCTAAATAACCATAACCACCTTCTAAAATCTAAATATTGATACTTGTTATGTCTAATTATTTATTTATTCTATTAATAATAACTAATTTCATTTATTTAATTATAACTTCTCTTTTTATTTTTTATATTTTAGGAACCCATAACTTTAATTTATACTAACTAGAATTCACGAAACATTATATATGTGTGAAAATTAAATATAAATTAGAATGCACGAAATAATGTAAAATAATGACAGTTAATTTAATGTTTGTTTATAATTATTATCTATATTAATAATTTAATTTTAAACGGCATTTTCCCTAATAATAATAAGGTATAAATAGTACTTTTAATATTTAACCATTTCAAGACTCATTAATTATTTATTAATAAATATTATTTATATTAGCTTAATATTTACTAAATTGAGATGCTAAAATAAAATCAAGTTGAAATAACAAATGATTAAATCATAATGTGGGTCTCAATTACCTCAAAACCTTAAAAATAGTTCCTTTTAAAATAAAAAATTAAATCATATAAAAGAAATTTAATAAAATTATAGAAAAAGCTTAAAACACACAAAATGAATTTTATCAATATAGAGTGGGTTAAAATATAAAATATTTTATTTAAACTACAATATTAAAAATAAAACCATTGTAAAATAAATTTAACAACTGGTTAAATAAACAAAATCATAATACGGGTCATAATTATTTGGAGTTTTCAAAAATTAAGTCATATTTTAAAATATTAAAAATAAGTAATATAAATGAATTTAATATAAATTTCATTAAGAAAATCAAATATATAACTTATTAAATATCGTAGTTTTCATTACATAAATGTTTTTTTCAACAAAAAATTATTAATTTTGTGCTTAAGAAGCGCGGATCATAAAATATACTCGCCCTTAAAAAGAAATGAAGAGTTAGAATCTAGTGATACAATTAATATGTTAGATCGATCTTGAATAACTCGAATTAGAATCAAATCAAATCTGAACAAGCGAACCTAAGGATAGCATTTAATTATAATGATACAATCTTGAGACAATTAAGCTCCACATTATTAATATGTTTGATCGATATTGAATATAAAAATGTCTTTTTATGTACTGTATGAATGTAAAATTGAGTTTTTTTCATTGTTTGTTGTCTATGTTTCAGACTGGGTCGATATTGACCACTTTTTTACCAACCAGTACAACGATAAAATTAACAAATCCAAGAGGTAGAAATCATAAAGTATCTAGTGTCTAATATTACTATTTATTACTAATTTTATATCATCGTCATTTTGAGACAATAATAATATATTTAAACTTTTGATACCATAATTTTATTGTAGACTACATTTTATTTTACTTGTCTACAATTTCATTTAAAATTATTTAACAAATTGCAAATCATGAAATAATTTCGAAATGATGTCTTCTATTTTCTAGTTTTATTCTAATATTTTGTTGTATAATTATTTCTCATACCATAATACTCCTTTCTTGTAACATACCATAATCTAACTATTGAAATATATAATTCAAGTACAATATTTTGATAGTATTCATTATGCTTCGTTTACTCACAAAAAAATTGTCTATAGATTAACTAATTTGCAAGAGGAATGCCATAGACAAGGAATGCAAAGGGAGACTTCTCACTCAACCCACTTACACTTCTCAAACATGCTACTCTGAATAGAAAGAACATACCTATTTGAGTATTATGTTAGTCTTCACGAAACAAAATCGTATTCTACATGCGAAGGTTCTCCTTATTTGGCCTCGTCAGCTCCTGAAAAGACAAACATATATCATGAACTTATCCACTGTTACATCCATTTTTAGACACTTTCAAGTTTCAACTAATGTAAAAGCCACTCATAACAAATACCTAATTAAATGTTATCCTTTACGACTTTCTAAGATCATTCTATGATGATAGTAAGCAAATTGTACTATTTTTATGAAACTAATCACTCACATGGTACATGAAAGTAGTGCAAAGTAGTGGTACAACATAAAATATATGTTTGTCTTTACGCTGGTGCAAAAAAATGTGACATTACGTTTAAAAGCTTGTAGAGAAAGTATGAAACACTCGAGTTTATGCTAATCTAATTCGTAACGCTTCAAAATTTCTTAATACAATTACTATTTTCAGTGGCACCTATGAAGGCACATATAGACCGCTAATAACTTTTAACACGTTTATGTCATTGTCCCTTTATCCATATTAAATTTAAAATTAGTATAGATTCCTGATGCAAATAAGTTTTCAATGGAAATAAATGAATCTTATGGAATTTATTGAAAGTACATACAATTCAGTTACAAAAGAAGGGGAAGAAGTATTGAAAAAAGCAGTTGCCTTGGCTAGTCCTATACATGTGATATCATGTTTTAGATTACCTAAGATAATATTCTAGTGAGCAGTAGTAAAAATGTTAAAAGTATGCATTGATAGTCATAAGATAAAATGTGCAGAAATAAAGAAGACAGACAAGATGAAGCCAAAATTTTAATACTGCTTTTGGAATTTACATAATTTTAATACTGTTTGTTAGCAAAATAATTATGGAAGAAGCCAAACTCTTTCTTTGCTAAGGTTTTTAAAGAAAAATAATATCGAAAGTCAGATCTTTTGGATCCATGAAATCTTGTTGGCCATCGTTTGGCTAAAAGAGTATTACATCAGCTTGATCTTTGGTTTAAAAAATGACTAATCAAAAAAAAAAGATAAATGAAATTCTAATGTTCTAAAAATTGATATACCTGAAAAATCAGATATAACCAAAATGATTTTTTAAAATCTGATTTATGCAACTCAGATAGGTCTAAACCGTTTTAAATTGTTTTAAATCGATTTAAATTTGTGTAAATCTGTTTAACTAATTAGTTTTATTAGTGTGAATCCACATATTTGTCAAGTTTATCTTTTATATATATTTATATATTAGATTTATGATTGTGAAGAATTCGATCAGGGAACAGAACAATAAATAATGTATATAAATTCTTCAATGGTAACTGTAATACAAATTTGTATGTTTTCAATTTTTGTTTGAGTAGAAGATTGTTGGGATATCAATTTAAATGTTCAAAAAAATAAATCTAAATGTTATATAAAAAATTATACAAATATTGTTTATATGATTATATGCACCGTTTAAATGTTTATATGCAATGTTTTGATATTATTTTGAGGATGCCTTTTTATAAGGAATTTAAAACAAATTCATGAGAAGTTCGATACATTAACCCAAAATCAAATTTATGCAAAGATCATAGTAATTTCATGGTTCATGATTTTTGAAAAAAGGCTGGTTGATTTTTTTTTGTTTTTGTTTTGTCGAGAAGCTAAAAGATTCCATGTCTAGTTTTCGCCCCTTCGAATTTTTCCACCCTTTCTCAAATTCGCATGATCCTTAATTACAAGAACTGCACGAAACGCAAGAGAGCGCATAATTACAAAATCACCCTAATTAATTATTTCCCGCCCAGAATTAACCCTTGCAATTTCACCATTATTCCCATTTCGCCCTCAGCTTTTTCAATCTTCTCCGGCGAATCCACAGAAAAAATAACAGAGCATTTTAGTCCAATTCGAGATCTCTGCCGGTGATCAAAGCCACTCAGTTCCACTGATCAACGGTGGAATACCAGTGCAGAGACGGTGGCTGCTCATCGGAGAAAAACCCGCACGCTTCTTCTCCGCTCAGAAAGTCGTCGTGATCCTCCGTCTGCTCCATTTTCACAAACTGCAAGAAACCACCGCTGGGAACAGTCACCGGACCCGCCGTAACGTTGGAGCTACTTTCCTCGTTCAACACGGCGCTCGAATCGCTACTGTCCGACGATCCAGCGGCGGCGACGGAGGAAGCCGCGGCCTTTAACGGAAGAAGGTCGCGGAGGTCGGTGAAACTCCGGTAATTGAAACTGTCGGAATGTTCTAGAAGCTGCGGAGGAGAAGACGGCGGATCTGTAAGCTCCTCCGGCAACGAAACTTCTTCTTCCTTGACGGAAACATCACACTCCATCGTCACCGCGTTGTTCTCTTCATCTTCATCATCTTCTTCAACTTCTTCTTCTCCGTTTAGCTTAGCTTTTAGTTTACCGATCTGCACCACGACAAAACAAAAAAAGTCTCAGACTTTGTAACCGGAGATCTCAACTTTATAACCCTTGTCTGAATTTTTGTTACCTCTTGAAGGAGAGATTCATTGTCACGGCGGAGGGAATCGAAGTTATGGCGGAGAGAATCGTACTGCGTTTTGAGAACACCGTAATCTTTCTCGAGCTGTTTTGTCTTCCACCGCGCACGGCGGTTCTGAAACCAAACAGCTACTTGACGAGGTTGGAGACCAAGTTCTTGAGCTAGCTTCACTTTCCTCTCGGGCTCAAGCTTGTTCTCTAACTCGAAATTTTTCTCCAAGGCTTTAACTTGGTTAATGCTTAACCGTCTCTTCTTCTCGGCTAAACCGGTTTGTCCTCTTTCCTCGGTTACGGCTTCTTCTTCTTCCTCCTCGTAACCTTCAAGCATCGACTGAAACTCTCTCCCGTATCTTCTTGGACTCGGCTGATCTGTTTGCCAAAATTGAGGTTAAAATTATGAAATTAAAGGACTTGTTTGAATATTAACTTTAAAACATTGGTATAAGAAAATAACCTGTGGAAGTAGTGGGACATAAAGAGATGAGACCACCCACTGAATCTGAACTGCTTAATCTCTTCATCATCAAACAGCACTACAAAAAGGGTCTTCTCAAAAACCTTTTAGTTACTTCAAAATAATGATTTTTTTTGTTTGTTTTAACTCTCAGTTTAAATGCATCTAGTACTTGATGATCAATACTTTGAAGGAAGAGATAAATTAGAACAATGGGGGAGATTCTATTCAGAAAGAGAGGAGAGAGAGAGAGAGAGACAGAGTTCTTTGTTTTCCATATGAACAAGCTTTGGTTTCAGACTTTCTCTCTCATTAAATAAACTCAGCTTGGGTTAGAATGTAACCATGGTTGAGTAAGTAGATATTGTTGGGGTTTTTTTGGTAAATGAAATGTTAAACCAAAAAAATCCAATAAATTGAGGGGTCCACCGGCTATACCCAGTTACCTCGAGGCTTCTTCCGGTATCACTGGAACTCGACTGAGTAAAAACAGTTTAATGAAAAAAAATCAATGGAGAATGACGGCTCGGCTTACCCTAATCGACTCAGCTCGGCTTAAACACAACCTAGAAAGGAATTTCCCAACACGCTACTGTATTTAATTTAGATGAGAATATACGATTCATACATACTTATCATACCAATAGACAATTCATACATATGAACAACAGTTTAATGTATTTAGAACTTAATAAACTGTAGAAGTTTTGTTATCAGAGTTCTTAAAGTTTTTTGTTGGTTAATTGCTTAAACCAAGAATGCTTTATATACACGGTCTGTCTTATTTGCATGGTAATCTAATCATCCCTTTTAAAAGCTGTAATAATTGGATTATATGGCTTTTATTTGTCTCTAATCCTTTTAGAAATTATTAGATTAACCTATGGGATGATGCTTTCGCGGCAATGCGAAAGGAGACAAGAGCTGTTGTCCCTTGGTGATAGCAACAAGAGTGATTTTTTTTATTGCTTTTTAATTTTATTTAGTTAAAAAGTTTAGTTCTTTGATTCTTCCGACTTGCAAGTTTATAACTCTGGTATGGTATAAGCCATTGAAAATTTGAAACTTAATATTTAACATCACTAAATTCACATCTCACAAAAATAGTTTCATATATCTTTCTAAGACTATCTCAAATGTAGTCTTCTATTTTTACCTCTAAAATATAAACTCTATAACAGAAATGATTTTACTCCAATGCATGTTTCTAAAATACAGATCTCTATATAGTAAATTGTAGATGAATGCTATTTATTTTTCTATAAATAGAAGAAAAGTAGTAATTTCTATTTTAGAAGCAAAAATAAAAACGAATTGTAATAATTTTGCCTTTTAATGCTATTATAGAAATAAAAATTAGATGACATATAGACGTTATAAAGTAGTCAGTTGTACCATTTACCGTTATATAGTTTATATGTAGATATTTATAGTTCAGATGTATAATACTGTTAGCGAATATTAGGCACTAATTTGATATATTAATACTGAAAATTAAACAATTAATAATATTATATATTTTATCAATGTAATATTAACTGTTACTTATTCTTGATATTTATATGATTTTAACTATTATTTAATCTGTTTGAAAAATACTTTCAAATTTATTATTTATATGTTATCATCTTTATATATTTAAAATATTTTTATAATTCGAAACTACTAATATATTTTTGACTAGTTATTAAAGATAAAACTATATTTGAAATATATTTTTGTTCAGTCTTCTAAAACTAATGTATATATGTTAAGTCTTATATTTATATTTTATGTCAAAATATGTATCCACCTAAATCTTATGTAAGTGTTCACATATGCAACTAGGCGTAAGAGAACATCTATTGCGTAGCGAACGTCTAGTATGTTTTAGAACACTGAAATTTTTTTTTTTTTAAATCTAGTCTTTTAAAAAACATATTTGAAATAAAAAAATTCATTATTTTCACATTCTTTTCCAAATTGACAAAAACTAAATAACTCAACTTTCCTATTTTTCTCTATTTACAGTCGAAAGTCTATGCAATTTAGGGTATTTTAAAAAAAAAAATCTTAGAAAAAGGTGTTTCCATCGAACACGACATCGTATTAAATACGCAAACGACGCCGTTACCGAGGAAACAGTCCTCATGCTTATCCATAAAAGAACAAAAAATATCTTAAGAAAACTGCCACATCAGCAGAGAAACATCACCGGCAAGCTCAGTAGTTTTGTGGCGGTGCTTCGCTCTCTCTGGACGAAACTCGAGAATGGCGTCCCTCAATCTTCGATGCGACTCAACGCATCTTCTTCCCTCGCGGTAATCTCAATTTGCGTGTGTCTCTATAGTCGTTGCTTGCGTGTCTCAATTTGAATTTGATAGTTTCGATAAGGTTTGGCTGCTGTTTGATTGGTTGAATCGCGATAATTCGAATCGCTCTGTGTGCGCGTTTGCGTTTCCGCAATTGAAACGCGATTTAAGTTTAAGGCCTTAATGAGCATGTGTGTTTTTTTCTTCAGTCATGTTACGAGGACAAGACCGTTTAGGAAGACATGGATGTGTCCTAAGATCATACCAAGGAGATTAAACAATGTTAGAATGGGAGTGATGATGTCTGAGGAAGGAGATGTCTTCTCTTCCTCCTCCTCCTCCAAGAGTAATAATGGATCAATGGGGATCGAGTTGCAGCCGGATTTGGTTTCTTTCGGAACGTTAGCAGCAGAAATGATTCCCACGACAATGGTTTCACCTGAAGTTGAGGATGAAGAGTTTGATCTTGATCGTCCTACTGAAGGATTTGCATCTATTCCGCAAGCTATTGAGGATATTCGTCAGGGCAAGGTTTGTATTAGTAGCACAAGAGTGTTAGAAGGAGAGGAGGATGTTTTAAGTGATTGTTTTGTGTTTTTTGTAGTTGGTGATTGTTGTGGATGATGAGGATAGAGAGAATGAAGGAGATTTGATAATGGCTGCATCGTTGGTGACACCTGAAGCTATGGCTTTTGTGGTGAAGCATGGGACTGGAATCGTGTGTGTGAGTATGAAAGGTGAAGACTTGGAGAGGTTAGAGCTTCCTTTAATGGTGACGCGGAAGGAGAACGAGGAGAAACTCCGCACGGCCTTCACGGTTTCTGTGGTATGTACAAAACCTTTTGTTGTTTTTGTTACGACTCTGTTAGTGTTCTGATGAAAAGAATGTTGTCAGGATGCTAAGAACGGAACATCGACAGGTGTCTCGGCTCGTGACAGGGCGCAGACGATATTAGCACTTGCATCAAAAGATTCGAAGCCTCAGGATTTCAACCGTCCTGGTCATATCTTTCCTTTGAGATACAGAGAAGGCGGTGTTCTTAAAAGAGCAGGGCACACAGAAGCCTCTGTTGATCTAACTGTGTTAGCTGGTTTGGAACCAGTTTCTGTTTTGTGTGAGATTGTAGATGATGATGGTTCCATGGCTAGGTTACCAAGACTCCGCCAATTTGCTCAAGAGAACAATTTGAAAATCATCTCAATCGCCGATCTAATCAGGTACAATACAAACACTTCAAGATCAGCTACTTACAACTCTCAGTTCTGAAGTTACTGATGTTCTTTCTTTGTTTGGTAGGTACCGAAGGAAAAGAGAGAGACTGGTCGAGTTTACTGCGGTGGCGCCTATACCGACAATGTGGGGACCATTTAAAGCATACTGCTTCAAGTCATTACTTGATGGAGTTGAGCACATTGCAATGGTCAAAGTAATAGAACCAAACCCTCATTTGAAACTCATCTCTTTGTATCTTATACTAAACTTTGATAAGAATCACAGGGAGAAGTCGGAGATGGGAAGGATGTTCTGGTGAGAGTACACGCGGAATGTATCACAGATGATATATTTGGAAACGGCTCTGGTGGGAAGCAATTAGCAATCGCTATGAGACAGATTGAAGAAACTGGGAGAGGTGTGTTTGTCTACTTACGTGGTCCTGAAGCTAAAGGCATTGACCTAACACACAAGCCTCGTACTTACGACAACGCTTCTGACCAAACCGAGGGTGTTTCATTCCCCGTTGCTTCAAGAGAATACGGCATTGGAGCACAAGTAATAAACTAAACTCGAATCTTTTCACTGTTTTTATTTAATATCTGCAAAATTTTAAAATCGAAAATTGGATGATGCAGATACTGAGGGATCTTGGAGTTAGAACGATGAAGGTGATGACGAATAATCCAGCTCATTATGTTGGACTTAAAGGCTATGGTTTATCAATCACCGGTAAGGTTCCACTCATCAGTCCCAGCTCCTAATTGTGCGAGTATCAATCTCTGGCAACGTTGGGCTTCTACGAGTGACCAGTATGTTCTTAGTTATGGTTTTGACGCCTAAACTGTCATTAGAAAAATGGCATTTTGTTTTTGCGAATTTTACTTGAGTTCGTTGTTTTTGTATCGGAAGTATCATGGATTGCAATTTTTCACATATGTTTTTGAGTTCATTTGTTTTTATCAGAAGTTTGGTTATGTAACAAGTCAATCATCATTTTGTTGGCATAATTGTTGTGAATTATGAACTTTTTGAAACTCTAATACAATACACTTTGAATATTTGTATATTTTGCCGAGTTTTATCCTCATTATTGTCTTTGGATATTTTAAGGAAAGATAGTTGTTTATGTAGTAAAGAAATGATCTTGCAAGGAGATAAAACAATAAAAATCTGCAATGGTATATGTAGATTACGCCAAAAATATAGGCACGGCTCCAAAAAGTTAATGTTCTCTCACCAAAGAAAAAAAGAGGGAAAGAAACTAAAAAGCAGCTACGACTCAAGCTAAAAAGCAGAAACTAAAAAAAACGACGAACTCTTCTGAAACTAGCTCTCAAGGACATCAACTCATCATCGGCCAAGTTCTTTCCCTGTCACGACTCCAGCTACGACGACACTCAAAGCAGTAAACGCCACCACGTTTACGTCTACCTCTTCTTATTCGTTGTTCCTTTCAGTTTACAAGATTATGCACAACGCTCCTCTTATTTCTCGAGCTAAGAGCTAAGACCGTGGTTGGGAACTAGGCATAACCATTCAGGTGTTCAATCGGGTTTGGTTTGGGTCCAATCGGCTTTTTTGTTCTTTTGAGGCATGAGATTTGACCCCATTTAGAGATTTTTAAAGTTCGATTCGAATTCAGTTTGGTTTGGGTTTTCTTGCGCTTGGTTTGGATATAGTAACACATTGTAAATTTAGTTGAATTCGTTTGAATTTCATGTTCGTTTGTACATAAAGTTTCGATTATCCAAATATTTGTTTGTGATTCAAAAATATGCATTTTAGTTTATAAACTTCACAAGTTTAAATAACTTTTACTAACAAAAACTTGATAAAATGATTCAAAAGTAGTCGTTAAGAAGAGAAAAATATAAACAAATTCAAACTACCAACTAAAAACTCTATAAGAGTAAAAAGTATTATTTAAAATTCAAAATAAATCTACACCGAACTGAAGCAAAATATATATTTAATTAAATATTTGAATTAATTATTCATGTAATAAATATTTATTTTAGGTATTCAACAACATTTTAGAGTATTTTGGGTAATTATTCGAAATAGATTTCGAGTTTTTTGAATATTAAATTTTTAGATTTATAGATATTCATTCGGCTCATGTTGGGTCGGATAAACTCCATAATCCCGATACCGTAGAGCAAAACCCACTTAGTATTTATATCAGAATCATTGTCTGTTCGATTTCATTTCTATCGGATGTTCCGGTTTTCGGATTTGGTTTATTTGTCCAAGTGGAAAAGTTAGCTCGAGTAGAAGCTCGGGGTTTGTCGATTTGCCTGGTGTTCGAATACAAAAATTGTTTTTCCCTTTATGGTATCCAAAGATTGTTCTTGTGACTGTGGATGAAGAAAGAGACGAAGAGGAATGGAAAGAGGAAGTGCGTGATTTTATGTTTGCGGAGTTTCTTTCCTCTCAAGTTAAAGTTTTCATGTTTGAGTTCTTGGAGTAATGTGGAGTTGCAAGATTGAGAAGAGACGCCATGATTGGAGTTGTTTCTGGTAGTCTACAGTGGATTAAAACTCCATTGAAGATACGGATTTGGTTTTTGACATTGTTAATGCTTTGGGAAAGCAAAACGAAAAGGAAAAAATCTTGAAGAATGGGAAGAAGAAGCAGCGAAATGATTGGTAAAGTTTTTTTTGTATGTTTGACAAGTACAACTTCTCCTAATTTCCCAAGTTTTCTTCCTCTCCGCGTGATCTTATCTGAAAGTCAACACGTAACTGTTTTAATGCTGAAAATTTAAGAACTTTAAAGTTTTGCGTGATGTGATGTATTAGATATCAATCAGTATAGTTTCTTTTGTCAAGAAACATTTTACTAGATTATGTTAAACATAACTAACAAGAAACCTAAATATTCTATAAGAAAATCTAACTGCTCACAACTCACAAGATTCTCAGGAGGACAGTAACACAAATCTTGAAAATTTATCTTTCAATCTCATTACACGGAAATATCATCCTTTTCTATTTAGAATGACATAATTCATAACGGCCACTTCTCTTAGGAGACCATCAAACCTTTATTTCTAACCATAAATCTCAATTTGTGATATTACCAACTTTTTTTTAATTTTCTGTTCATATCACAATTTCATTTTCGTTTCTTTTTTCAACAATGTACTTTCCATTTCAAGTCGGCTTTAGTTCCACATTAGCATTTTTTTTGTGATGTAGACTTATGTGAAATAGGTGTTGAGAAAAAAAAAACTTGGGGTGTAACTGGTGACAAATAAAAGGAACATATGGAATGATAGGAATCACTATTTATGGAATTTTGTGGAATGGAATCAGTATTCCATTTGTTCATGAACATTTTTGATTTGGAATGATTTTTCAAATGATAGTTAAAATTTTATTTGGAATAATATGGAATGATGTGGAATTGAATGGAATACCCTTTCCATTTTTCTTTTGTAAATGGTGAACAATTTTTGGAATGCATAGGAATTAAGCATTACGGAAGTTTTTATTCCAAAAACATACATTCCAGTTGCAGCCTTGGTAACAACTAAAAGGAATATATAAAATGATAGGAATTATAATTTCTGGAATTTAATGGAATGAATCAGCATTCCACTTATTCCAAAACGTTTTTGATTTGGAATGATTTTTCAAATGATAGTTAATTTTTTTTCTGTAATGAACATTCCATTTTTTAATTGTAACTGGTGAATTTTTTTTGAAATACATATGAATTGAGCATTCATGAAATTTTTATTCAAAAAAAATGCATTCCACTTGCAGCCTATGTGAAATATTCTGTGATACTTCCTGTGTTTTTGGTACATCAACAATATATGTGGCCGTTTATCTAAAACGAGTTGATATGAAATGTGTTTCGCATTATCTTTCTTCTTTCACGTTTATCATTGTACTAAAAGTCCAATACTTTTTTTTGTCAACATAGTAAAAGTCCATATTCTTTTAATGATTTGATTCTGAAATATTATATAAATATTAAAATATGTTCAATTAGTCATTACTTATATTTTGTGGCATGAGCAAATCTTTGGTTGGTTGGCCTTACAGAAGGTACATACAACTAGCCAGCATCCATCTTCGTTCTTACAATTTTGTTATTGAAACACACAAATAATTTGAAGGAATACTTTTAGTTTATAGAAAAATGGATAATAATATCGTCTACTCTCTATGTCCATCCTCATGACAATAAGAATTATACAAATAATAATAATAAAAATCACAGATAACAACGAAAGAAGTAATCAATAAAACGGTAATCGAAAAGCAGAGGATCAAGATCAAGGCATCCACCGAACTCAAAAGACCTCTAAGCCAAAACGACGGCGTATAATGCTCCGGCAACAAATGTTCCCACAAGGAAAGCTTGGTTAGCCCATGCGGCACTTCCAGGCGCATCAGCAGCTCTGTCTGGTCCGGGAGCCGGAGGTGAAGTAGGAGTTAATCCAGAGGAAGGACCAGAAGTTGGAGCATCGGTTTGAGGAGGAGATGCAACAGGAGATGTTGTTGGAGAAGTGGTTGGAGCGGTGGTTGGCTCGTTAACTGGAACCGGCGGTGAAGCAACTGGAGAAGGTGTTTCAGCTGTCACCGGAGGAAGTGACGTCGGTGGAGAAACGGTGGTCGTTGGTGCAGGCGCCGGAGCTTGAGAGAGACATGAAGTGGCCAAGAAACCAAGAAAGATCACTACTTGCAATGCCTTGGGACTCATCTTTAGATTGATTCTCTCTGAAAACTGAAAGTGTGTTTTATGTTTAAGTTCTTGTTCTTTGTTTGAGATGGTGTGGTGGAACAATGAGAGCAGAGAGGTTCTATATATATACGATGGTTGGGATTAATTATTTATTTATTGTTGTGACTTTGTGACACTAATCATGCAAAACCACATACATTAATTCAACATGGCTTAGCTTGACAATGGCGGTTTGAAAATCATTGCGTGTTTTTCTTTATTTATTTATGTTTTTTTTTTCTTCTCTTGACTTGGCGTGTTTAGATGTCTGAAGTTTCCTTGAAGAATGATCTACATGGAGGAGCACCAAACGGATGCACAGAGCTCTGCCACGTGCTATATCTGTGGAGATTAGTCTAGGATCCACTAATATGCCCCGCGTGTTGTGTTTAGATTGGTTATTAGGTCTCGTTGACTAAGTATATTTTGCTTTTTTGCTTAACCGCGTTATAATGCCAGCTTAAAAGTAGAACGAATTTCTTACCAATGATTCATGTACATGTGACGTGGGACGAGTAAATAATCAACTCTATTTATCTGAAAATATTATTTAACTACTTAATTTTTCAACTAATAACTATTTTATGGAATTACTATAATCGTTTTTTTGATGAGGAATTATTATAATAGTTTATGTTAGAAAAAGTATTATAGATAATCCCTTTAATATGTTAACTGGACTGATGTTATATGCGAGCAGGGGGCTGGCAGAAGCTGTCATAGGTTGAAGTGCGGCGATGTGGATCTCCTGCGTTAATTTCATCTTTTCGGACTAGGCATATGGTAATTGAAAACGGTGTCGGTTCTGCGTATGTCTAAAGTTTAGTAGGTCGGAATAAAAACAGGTTCGCTGATTCAATTAATCGATTTTGAAATCCCAGTTCGAATTTCGTATTTAATGAATATGAATTTTTAAAAAATACTCTTGGTTCGCGCTGCGGTTTAGCTAAGGTGTTTTGTCATTGAGAAATGGAAACTTCTGGAAGATGATTGAAGAGTGAAGACTGTCCTCCCAACTCTTATAAGCCTCTTGATATATGTAGTAGTATTTATGTGTGATACTAGCTTTTCTAGTAGTTAAATTAACAAGGGAAAATTAACTATAGGGACTACTTGAGATTGGATTTATACTATAGGAACAACTATGCTGATTTCTTGTTCTCTTTTGGCAATTTTCCCAATTAACAAATTGTCTAAACATGATTAAGATTTCAAACTAACACCATCTTTTAAATTCAAGATAATTTTTTTTCTCTTCTTAGTTTTTTTAAAAAATAATTTTTTTTCTCAATACAATCTATTGCAACCTTTAAATTTCCATCTGACAATATCGCCTAAACTTTTATTTACGTGGCAAAATAATCAACGTATATAATCATAATCATGACAACATGAAACGTAGTAACGAAAGAAATGAAAGCCCCAGCCCACCGGTTAAAGCCGGTCAGTAATTTCTCCGAACCGCTTAAAAATGGCAAGTCACTTCTTACGGTTCGTCACCTATCTCCCCGGTAATCCCGTCTCCCAAATTAAAATATATAATTATTTTATTTTTTCACCGAGATAGAGAGAGAGACAAAAAAAAAAAAAAAAGGCGGCGGAGAAGCCAACGATACCATCCTTGCTCAAAAATTCAAACTCCGATAACCTCTCACGCGCCTCCCTACGCGCAACGATCCCAAATTTTCAAACGATGGAGCCGGCGAAGGTAGATTCCGATGCGAAGACTGTCAAGGATCCGAATCCGAGCGCCGATCCGAAAGCCGCGGATCAAGGACCGGCGAAGAAGGTAGGCGAGGACGCGAACGCCGAGATCGCCTTGTCGGAGGTCGAAATCGAGACGAAAGGGATCGATCCAGCAGCGGCGCAGGCGGAAGCGCAGCCGCCGGCGAGGACGTCGTCTGGATCGAAGAAATCGGTGCACTGGAGCCCCGAGCTGGTGTCCGGGTCTCAGGAGCCGGATCAGAAGTCCGCTTCGTCGTACCCGGCGGGATCTAATCCGTATATTGCTCGTTCTCCGGCTGAGACGTCGGATGCTTCCTTGAAAGGTGAAGAATGGCTTTAAGTTTATGAGATGTGTGTTCATTTTTTTGTGATATCTCTCTCTGTGTGTGTGAATTGGATTAGATACGATGGAGTCTGTGAAAGGAGCGCTTGGGAGATGGGGAAGGAGGGTTGCTGAAGCTGCTAAGAAGACGGAGAGCCTTGCCGGCAACACGTGGCAGCACCGTGAGTTTTTCCCTATTTATTTCACATTGTTGATTTTTTTGAAATTGGAATTAACATTTACATTGGGGCAAAGCCTTTTGTATCGAGCTAAGATCACGGTAGCAAATGTGTTTGAGGTGAAATGTCTGATGCATAGCTAAAAAGTTTTGACTTTTTTTAGTTTACGTTTAAACTGTTTATGTGTGAGTTTGTTTACTTATTTCATATCACGTTTGAATCAGATCTTTAATGTTTTATGTTTGCACTCACGTTTGATATCAGATGCTCATCACAATGTTGATTCTTTGGAACTTGGAATATGATACCTTGAATGATTATTAACAAAAGCAAAAACCTTTGGTGAATTATGAGCTGAATTTGAGGTTATTAGTTTGAGAATGGGGCATGGTTATTCGTGATTTTCGTGTAATGGATAGGGAGTCCAGTCGTAGTTGCTTAATCATAAAGTCTTTTGTAACTTGAGCAACGGATGTTGAGGGGAAATGTCTGATGACTAGCTAAAGAAATTGACTTTTTGGGATTGAAAAAATTTACACACTTTAGCTTACGGTTGAAACTGTTTGTGTGAACTCTGACTCATATCTTCCTTTATTGGATTGATTGTTTATTTTTCATTCAAGATTTATTTGAGTGGTCTCTCTTGTAATCAATCTATCATCGCATAAAGTCGTTTCACTCTGATCGACTGCAGTTCTTAGTGAGTTGGATAAATGTTTGAGCAATGGAGTTTGAGGGAAATGTCTAATGCCTGCATAGTGCTCTCATACCTAGGATTGTCTGAAACTTTGGATTTGGGTTTAGAAAATTTAAGCGATTTAATTTACGATTTAATTTACGCTTAAAGTGTTTATGTGTGAACTTTAACTGGTTCTTCCTTTGATTCGATGTGTCTTGTTCGTTTCTCTTGAATTTTTTATTCTGGATAACTTTTAGTGATCTCTCATATAATCTTCTATATCAATCAGTGAGAACTGCTCCGAGTTTTGCGGATGCTGCTATGGGAAGAATTGCGCAGAGCACTAAGGTCCTTGCAGAAGGAGGATATGAGAAGATCTTCCGACAAACCTTTGAGACCGTTCCAGAAGAGCAGCTTCTAAATTCTTTTGCATGTTACTTGTCGACCTCAGCTGGGCCAGTTATGGGAGTTCTATATATATCCTCTGCCAAGCTTGCTTACTGTAGTGACAACCCTCTCTCTTACAAAAATGGTGGTCAAACTGAATGGAGCTACTACAAGGTAAATAACGCCATGCATCTTGTATAATAGAACTGTAGTCGTCTTGAAAACACACATCACCTCTGTGATCACTAAAATATGCGTCATCTGTTAGGCTAGTCAAAAATGTCTCGTAGCTGTCTTATAGTGAGAAAGAAATGGAATTTAGATGCACTTGTTCTGACTTCATCATGGTTTTATATAACCAAGTCATAAAGCCATGGACTTTAGATTCAGTGCATTTAACTTGTTACAGCGATTTTAAGACTAACACTTTTTGTCTTCTTTGTTGGATGCTTAAGACAATGTCTCCTTATGTATTGTTAGTAGCATCATCTAGTGAACTGCCTTAAGAGAGTGATTCATTTAGATTGACAAACAAATCTTTTTTCTTGTTCTAACTTCATCTTGGTTTTATAATTTATTGTACTTTTTGTGGAGGATTTGTGAGAGTAATAACATGACAACATCAGTTTTCATCTCTTGTTTACTCATTTCAATGAACTTGCTACGGTGATCATTAGCTAACACATTAGTGATTTGTTTGTAAAACAGGTAGTGATACCATTACATCAACTAAAAGCAGTGAATCCATCAACAAGCATAGTGAACCCGGCAGAAAAGTACATACAGGTAATATCGGTAGACAATCATGAGTTCTGGTTCATGGGTTTCTTGAACTACGAAGGTGCTGTGACATCTCTGCAAGAAGCTTTGCAAGCCGGTGGTGGTTTACGGTCAGTGTGATTGTTACACACTTTGGTGGATTCGCCTGTTTGATGAATTCTGAATTATTTTGATCTGTACTCTTTTTCTTTCTTTTTTTTTTGCTTAGCTATTATCATTTCAGTTAACATTATATGCATAAATATAATTTAATCATCATTATATGAGAGGACAGTTTATTTGCAATTGTTTTCATAATGTCTTGTCCCATCTGATTGCATTATGTTTATAATCAATGGGATTTTGATGATGGGTGTGTGTTGTTATATACTGATTGTTGAATAACGGAGTTGAGAAAGACTATTATTACCATGGGTTTGTGAGATGCAACACGTTCTAATAGAGTAACAGTCAACATGTACTCCTAACTCTCTTTGAGTTCTTGAAACCAACTTAAGAATCAGATTCAAATATAAGGGCTATCGGATTTTAAGCTTTTATTCCCCAGATCACTGACTAAAGTTCGAAATAAAAGATCTCATTCTTCTAATAATTTAACAAAAGTTTTATCCGGAATCATCCACTCAATAAAGTTGCATTTCAGTATGTCAACTCTACGTTAATTAAATAATAAACTAAAAATAAACATCGGCATAACATTATTGGTACATATACATTGCAAAATTTGCAATCAACAATCAGGATTTTCTGTTTCTTTTTTTTTTTTTTACAAATCGTACTGTTACTGAATATTTGATAAATTAATAAACTATATTCCTTCAATTTTAATGTAATTGTTATTTATTTTAAATATTTTTTTGCATATTTTAATGCAATTTTTTACATTACTTGATACTGTGTAACCTTACCAAATATATTATTATTTTACCACGTTTAATTTATATATATTATTTTTTGCAAGTAAAATTTTAAAATCTCCACACTTTTTTAGCTAAGAATAATTTATATTATAAAATAGGAAGAATATATAATTACTGAATTAACTTTTCTACGACTGGTGTGGTGATACAAAAAATATTTCAATCAATTAAATGGAATTTTTCACAAATAAAAACCTTTTAATGGAAAACAAAAACACCTTACATTAATGATGATATTACAACTTTACTTGTAAAAAAATTCGCAGACAAAAGCTATTAACTAGATCCGCCTGTTTCGTACTTCTTCGTTAGTCTCAAAGGGTTTTAGTCAAAAACTCCCTCCACTCCTTTGACTGATACGAAAAAAACAAAGATCCGATCCGAGAAACATCAGTTTCTTCGCCCATGGAAACTCTCTCTCCGCCTATCATCACCTCCACCCTCTCGATTCCTTACAGCAACAGCTCTGTTCTCCGTAGGTCTCACGGTCTCAGCTCGTTAATCCTCCGGAAACAGAGATCTCCGGCGGCAAATCTCTCGCTGATCTCTTCTCGCAGCTCTTTCGCTCGAGCTTCAGCGGTTGAACACGGCAAAAGCTCGGCTTCGATCGATCTCAGCGATCCGAATTGGAAAAGAAAGTACGAGAGAGAGTTCGAGGAAAGATTCAGCATCCCTCACATCACTGACGTCTTCCCAGATGCTGAAGCTATACGTTCTACGTTTTGTCTCAAGATGAGGTTACACTTTAAAACTTGGCATCGTTAATATGTAATATCTTGTGTTTTTTTAAAAATCTATTTATAATATATAGACACGTAGCTTAACTGGTGAACCATATGTTAAATCGCTGTGTCGTTTATTTATTGCGTTTGTTATAACATGTTTCTATGGATCAGTCATCTTTTTTTTTATTGTTTAGGTCTCCTACGGAGGAATTTGTTGGTGGTTATCCTTCTGATGAAGAATGGCATGGATACATTAATAACAATGATAGGGTTCTTCTCAAGGTTATTAGATACTCTTCACCAACTTCTGCTGGAGCTGAGTGCATTGATTCCGACTGTTCTTGGGTTGAGCAATGGTAACTCTTTTTTATTTTGAGTTTTAATATTAGAGTTTGGTTTTTTATAATTTGTTATTTTTGTTGTGGGATGATTAGGATTCACCGTGCTGGGCCGAGGGAGAAGATATACTTCAGACCGGAACAAGTGAAGGCTGCCATCATCACTTGTGGTGGGCTTTGTCCTGGTCTCAATGATGTCATCAGACATGTGAGTTTTAATTTTTGTCTGAAACAACTTTGGCATTATATATAGAGAGAGGGATATTGTGTTTAAGTGTTTGGATACATTTTTGCAGATTGTCATCACTCTTGAGATTTATGGTGTTAAGAACATTGTTGGGATTCCTTTTGGTTACAAAGGCTTCTCTGATAAAGATCTAACCGAAATGCCGGTATAAATTTGATTCTCCCTCTTTTTGAAGTTGATCTTCTTCTGTTTAATGTTTTGCTCTTTTAACCTTCTTCAGTTATCAAGGAAAGTGGTTCAGAACATTCATCTATCTGGAGGAAGCTTGCTTGGAGTTTCACGTGGAGGTCCTAGTGTGAGCGAAATTGTTGACAGCATGGAGGTATATCATTTTTTTTCCAAGTCCTTAAGGAACTTTCTAAGATCGCAGATTTTGAATTCTGAAATTTTGAATTTACTTAGGAGAGAGGAATCAACATGCTTTTTGTGCTTGGTGGAAACGGGACTCATGCTGGCGCGAACGCTATACACAATGAGGTTCTTACTTGAAACTAAGTGTTGTAGTTTTGCTTTTCTCCTTCTTAGTTAAGTTAAGAGTATTCTAATCTCTTTGGTTTTAATTCTTATAGTGCCGCAAAAGAAAGATGAAGGTAGCTGTAGTTGGTGTGCCAAAAACCATTGACAATGATATATTGCACATGGATAAGACATTTGGGTTTGATACTGCTGTTGAAGAAGCACAACGAGCTATAAACTCCGCCTACATTGAGGTAATTTAACTAGCTCTCTCTTATGTATATTCACTGTTATGTCTCTTTACATTAACTACTTAAACCATTTTTTTTTATCAAAAAAAAAGGCACATAGTGCTTATCATGGCATTGGCATTGTAAAACTGATGGGTCGTAACAGTGGTTTCATTGCCATGCAAGCCTCTTTAGCAAGCGGACAAGTCGACATCTGTTTGATTCCTGAGGTACTTGTTCTATTTTTGCTATAATTTTTCATTTTTTTCGAAAACATGTTTGCTGAGTTTTTGTTCTTCTTCACTCAAAAGGTTCCTTTCAATATTCATGGACCTAATGGTGTACTGAAGCACTTGAAGTACCTTATCGAAACAAAAGGCTCCGCTGTGATCTGTGTAGCAGAAGGAGCTGGACAGGTAAAGGCTATAAAGAGCTTTTTATCTCCACTTTAAGATATGTTTTAGTTTACGTATCGGCCGGTTTGTTGCAGAATCTCCTCGAGAAAACTAATGCAAAAGATGCTTCTGGAAACACGATACTTGGTGATTTCGGTGTCCACATTCAACAAGAGGTTAGTTAGTTACTTATAAGCTAAAAGATTGATTGATATATCTTATAAAGAGTTATAGTTATATCTTGTTGTTTTCGGTATAGACGAAAAAGTACTTTAAAGAAGTAAGTATGCCAGTAGATGTGAAGTACATTGATCCAACATACATGATTCGAGCTGTCCGTGCAAATGCCTCAGATGGTATCCTCTGCACCGTTCTTGGACAAAACGCTGTAAGTCACTCACACATGACACATCTTCAAGTCACACTCTTATTGCTTCCATATAAAATATTATAGAAATGTTTGTTAAAGAGCTTCTGTTCTTTATTAAAAACAGGTTCATGGTGCATTTGCTGGATACAGTGGCATCACAGTAGGCATAATCAACACTCATTACGCGTATTTGCCAATCCCTGAAGTAATTGCGTATCCAAAGTCAGTCGATCCCAATAGTCGAATGTGGCATCGTTGCTTGACTTCAACAGGCCAACCAGATTTCATCTAAAGAAAGGTTTCTTATTCACTCTTGAAACGTATCAATAAAAGAAAGCCACGAAATATGTATATACATCATTCTTGGTTCCTCATCATTTAATACATTATAGTCCTCAAAAAAAAAAATAAGAAACTGTATTTCTATCACTATGGACCACTTTGATTTAGTTGTTTTTTCTGTCTCTTACTTCAACTTGTTTCTCCTGAATCTGTTCACTATGCAACGAACATTCACCTCTAAGATCGTGATTTTGCAAACGTTCACAGAATCTGTTTATGTACAACCTTTTTTGTACGTGTTTATTTGATTTCTTTTTGGTACGTTGGCCTCTTCTTTCAGTTGAATCCCATGAGTATCTCTCAGAAGAGAGAAACCGAGCAGCAAACCTACCAAGTTATATACTTTTCACATTTCTGAGACATATCATTTATATTTATGGGTACAAACCAATTATATTCCAAGCTCTTGGTATATGCATATTTATTTAGTGACATCTTTGAAAAGAAATGGTTGTTTCATTAGTTTATATGGCCAAAACAACTTCAATCATTCAATAAATAAAAACAAACCACAGTGAAATGTATATACAGCATTCTTGGTTCCTTATTTTGATGTATCATAATCATGTACATTTATTTAGCTTAGTAGCAAAGATTTTGAATCATTCAAGTCAGTTCAACGCATCAGTTTCACTCAATCATTTACCAAACTTGTAGAGTTAATATGTGTTTCATTTCATCATCACCGATGACCACTCTTTTTTTTTCTTTTCTAACTGTTCTTTTGTCTCTTTGTTGAACTTCCTCTCCTGAATCTCTCTGTTCACGTTTTCGCTACTTCAAATTGAGAACATCTAAAGTATTTTGTAGTATTTAAAAGTATCTCTAGCACACCTCTATTTTCATTTATATGTTTTTCTTCTAAGATAGAGAAACTATGTTATAAAGGTTCTTCAATGTATGTCTTCATAATCTAATTTCTCAATTTTATAAAAAAATATGGAGTACTAATTTTATCTCTATTTTTAGAGATGGAAATAACATTTCAATATATTTCCACCTAAAATAAAAGGAATTATATTATAAAAACATACATTGGAGTAAACTCACTTCTATAATATAGTTTTATTATTTTAGACGAAATTATAAAAATAGAAATAGAGATAAATTGGAAATAGTCTAAAATGTGGTCCTTAACTTCTATGATTTATTCGTTTCCACCTGAATTTGGTACTTAGTCCCTTTGTTTGTTTGATTTTTGTTTTTGCTTGGAGATTTTAATATTAGAATCTCATTAGTTTTCACCTTTTTTCTGTGCTTGCGCCGGTGGCGTTCGTAACATATACACTGATATTTTTCTTCTGATAGTTTATTCTTCTTTGTTTTCTAATATTGTGGTTTTATTCTAGTCATTTTTCTTTAAAAAAAATTGGGATACTTTTATTTCCTCCGATTTTTGTATCAGAGATATACTCTTTTTCTTTGTCATAGTGATTATCGCAGGTTGTTTGACGGGTTCTAAAGCAAACTTATTTGAAGAGGTATTTTTCGGAACAAATCTAAGCATAGAAAAGGATCTATCTTTATATAAAGAATTTTTCGTAACTGCAACCCGTTGTGATAGAGAAAAACACTTTGATTGTTAAAAACGTGGAACAAGATCATTTCGGTATCAATGTATTGGCAAAATCTAACATAATTTTGATATGGAATTTGTCATCAATTTCTCTTGAAGTTGTATCTATCAAATCATATTTTCTAATGGTTTATATATATTCTAATGGTTTAGATGCGTTTCTCAAGAATTTGTTTTGATTTTCTTGACGCGATGTATTTTATTAATTTTTATGTTATTGTATTTGATAGACTGTATTGAATAAAAGAAGTTACAGAAAAAGATTCTTATTTATTAGATTGTGGATCCTATATAACAACAAGGCGGTGATAGTAGAACTCAACAGATTACAACCTCTGATCATTTGTATATGGGAGACAAAACATCTGATGCAATTTATAACTGTTTTACCCCTATTAATATTGTCATATTTTTTCCTATATTAATGAATATGATTTGGATCTAAATCTGTATTTCTTCATATAACTTTTGAAATTACAAAAAGAAAACTAGAAATAAGGACAAACTGAGCAAGACAAAGGGAGAGAAGCAAGAAAGTGAGGACTAAAGAGTAAAGAGAAACTGGAAAACCTGTGATGGTTGCAGTAAGTTTGACAGGTCTCCTCCCACCACATTTATCAGTTATCACTTCCTCAACATGCACTCATGCCCCACTCGTTTTCACTTTTTACATTTTGACCCCTGTTATTCTTTAACCTTTATACCCATTTTGCTTTTTTGTTCTTTTTCCCTTTACAGAATAGTATAAATAAATCATTGTCTCCGAATCTTAAAACCTGCAAGTGTGCTGATCAAAAGTTGATAAGGAGGTTACAGAATAATAAAATTATACTAATAATTATTTGCCTTAGTATAGTTTTAATATTATATAAAAGCCTTATGGCTTAAACGTGTAGTTTAATATCTTATCCTGTATTTTCTTTTTAAATTAAGCATAATCAGTTATCATGGATTCCGTTTCCATAATATAAGCAGACGAAAAATCAATAGTAAATAATGATTAGACAAAGGTACAGTGTCCTATGTGTGTTTGAGAGTGTTACTGTGTTCGACAAAATCCAAAAATACTAAAATAGCTAGTTAATTTTGTAATAAAGAAAATGGCCAGGCATGCCGCCTGCACTTGCATCCATTAGAGCTTTTATATATTAAAAATGCAGTTTATAGAGATTACCGAACTGTATAATTATTCCGAACACTAAAGTTAAAAGTTCTGTCTGAAACCACGATGTCAACACTAGATTCGATTCCGTTATTGGAATTAATCATAAAGAAAAATGTGCTCATTTGATTCGAAATTCTAATTAATATGTAATATATTATATGTCAATATGTGTGTTTAAGTAGTCACTTACACTTTGTTCGAAAGAAGAGGAAGAAAAATACTCACTAACACTGGAATAATAATAGATGATATAGATCAATTTTAGTAGAACTATTAAAACAACTTAAGTAACAACAGTTTAATAATTATATATTTTTATATATAGCTGATCTGGTTAACTACGTAACAAACACACTTAGTAGTATAAAGTGGATTGGTTAACATGTCGCATAGTCTGAATTTAGAATGGATTCCGACTAATACGAAGAGATAGTTGTGTTGTCGATTAATGGACAACCCATAGCCGTTTTGAGATTTGAGAGGTCTTAATCGAAACAAAAGTATTTATTTAATTTTTTTAAAAAAAATTGATTAATATTTCTTCTATCAATTTTTTATTCAATTTATTTAAAAAAGATAAATAAATGAGAGTTTAAGTGACATAAAAGAGTTATATATATATATATATATTATCTTAGATTTACTATTTAATTTATTTATGTTTAAGTTATAATAACATTGATTTTTAAAAATAGAGGTCTCATGGGTCTCATTAAAATGTTTCAAACGTTTGTCTAGACTCTAGAGGCCTGCCTCTATGACAACCATATTAACTGTCTAACCTTAGTTTTTTTTTTTACGAAACTGTCTAACTTTAGTTCAAATGTAGATAGCCAAATAATAGCGATTTTATTCTCAGTAGAAATCAAATTTAGAGCAAACGGGTGTGTATCTCAATATTGTCTCTCCCTTGTTTTTTTTTTTTTTTTGCCAACATAGTATATCTCCCTTGTTTATTAAGATGAATGATAATCTGAGTGTTTATTAAAAAAATACATGTAAAGTATAATAAAAGTAACAAAAGATCCCAAAGGTTTCCTACGCTTATCAGTATTTTTATTCTGGACACGAGGACAGGGAGAAAGAAGAGATGTTGACCGGTCGCATAGTCAAAACAAAAAATTGGGCCCACTAAAACCTTTTCAGGGCCGATGATGGCTTTCCCTTCTCCAATCCCCAAAACATGCAATTCTCCTTTAAACCAATTACACAATTTCATCAAACAAGGAAAGATAATAACTTTTTAAAATATGCCACCTAATCTCTATTGCAAAGATAAAACATTTTTAAAAAGGAATATTGTCTTTTCATATTTTCCTGTTAATGATTTTTTTTTAAATAGTTATATTACATTCAGTGATATTTTATAGTTTTCACAAATGTATCCAAATTTAAAATGCATCAAAATTTATTGAGTTATTATTACTAATCAACCTATTATTAATAAATATGATTAATTATGTATATGTATTAGAAAAGCAAAACAGGTATCAATCTTTATAAAATTAAAATTAATTAATTTCAGTACAACAGAAAATAACATTTTATATATTTTTTGTTTACAACTCACACATACATCCCATAAAATATGAATCTGAGTGGTGAACAAAGGATGCTCTTAATACAAATTATTAGGTCATAACCCGTTTATAACATTCCCATTTTCAAATGCAATAATGAGGCAGTAAATTATATAATATTATTTCCTAATTTTCTTTTGAATAAACAACTTAGGGTCACAATGAATTAAAAAATCATAAAAATTAGATTTATCAGTATATTTATTTTCTTATATATTTGTTCTTATGTAGCAAAATAGGTCCCTTGGAGCAAGAACATGAATAGGAATGTATCTCATCATCTTCAACAATGACTTATTAATTTTGCCGCCTTAAAAAGATCCCTCTTTATTTTTTTTTATTTTTTTTCTCTCTCACAAAACTCTGATTGAAGATGAGAAACCAAAGAAAGGTAAAGAAATTGAAGTAAAAAAAAAAGGGAATAAACCAAAACTATAAAGAACCGCAAATGTCATGACCCTTTTATGGATTGGTGTTGAAAAAGCAAAGGTATGACTCTTTATTTCTCTCTCTCATTGTTTTCTCCTCCTCTTGTTGCTATTATTGTTGTTGTTTGTGTCTGGACTGCTCTGTGAGGAATTTGTACATGACTCAACTGTTCTCTCATCACTCCTATAGCTCAAACATGTTGCTTCCAACACTCCAATTGGACTCACTGGCACCACTCTTGCCGCTAATCTCGGCTGCTGTGGCGACAATGTAGCACCAGTCCCATCCTCCCCTGTGAGGTTTCTCATCAGATTCAAACATACCTTCACTCTCTCCTGCTAAAGAAAGGACAATGTTCCATTTGAACACATTGATAAAATGTGTGATTCTACAAGAAGCAAACATATTAAATGGGTTTTACCTGTTTTACATATGTGAGATTAGACATTGTCTTTTCATCATCAATGCAATTTACTTCTCCTGAAATGGAAACAGACGCTGCCGCTGCTGCAGCTATCTCAGAAGGCCTGAAGTCCAAGAATTCAATTGCTGCATTCAATTTTTAACCACCCATCAAGCCTTCCTCTAAACAGAGCAATTCAAAACAACAAACAAGGAAAGAATAACACCATCTATACCTTTTGTGGTGTTCAAGATGAACTGTGAGGATCTATAGATGGAATTCTCTGACACGTGACCGTTGGTCTTGTGAATGAAATGATCAATGAAGGAGAATGGAGTTAGAGCTTGCAATCTCCAATTCAAAGTGTTGAGTACCAAAAGTTCCATCCTTTTAACAGTTTTGGCCTCAAAAACAAACTTGGGATCTCCCACCTGCTCATTCAAAGAAACACTTCAAGACTCAATTAAACCGCGATTTTCGATAGTTATAAGAATGAAGGACTAGAATGTGGATTGCACCTGTAACTCAACGGTTTGAGGCACATCTGATTCTTCCATTTTAGCTGCTAATGATAAGCAAGAGACAGCTAGCAACTGAACAGCCCATGTCTTGTCTCTCTATGCAATACAAACACACAAGATTAGCAAATTGTCTGACACATTAGATAGAAATTTAATCAAAGAGAGAAAGATGAATTAAAACTTACTGGCAGCTCATAGGATGTTAAGAACCGATCCAAGTAGTTCATGGATAGACATATGCAGAGTGTTCCAAAATTGTAATGAGCACAAACCTGTTTTTTTTTTTCAGACACAACAACAATTGGCATTAAAGACAAAACACATCAGTTACTCAAAACAGATCAGAATCTCAATCTATTGAGAAGATCCAACTGATCTCAACACATCTAATGATCAGAAGCCTCTTTTTAAAAAAAACAAACATCAACTGATCAGAGAATAAACTTCTAGATCAGACCAAAACAGATTCGAGAAAGATCAAACCTTTAGAATCCAATCGAGAGCTTGGTTCCTAACACGCAGCTCCCAGTCCCCAGAACGCAGCCTCTTGAGGTAATCAGCTCCTGGCAAGAACTCAACCTCTCGCTCCATCATCTCTCTGATTCTTTCTTGTCTCAGCGATGAAGACGGAGGAGAACACATCATCGGGTTTGATCCATTTCCGTTAAAGTTATCGTCTTTACTAAAAAGTTCATCGTTCGTGAATCCGCCGTCACAGTTGGTTTCATCAGTGATCCATGAATCGCTGGTTTCACCACAGGCGAGATTATTGTCAACCTCAGCCATGGGTTTGATCTTTTGTTTATGAGTTTTCAATATCGTTTATTTAGGGGTCTCAAAAGTAATGTTTTCAGAGCGTTCGGACAGAAGTCAAGAAGAAACAAAAGTCATAGAGATAGGAGGAGGTTTCTGAGGAGTTTGTGTCTGCGATTTTCATGGCATGAGAGAGAGAGAGAAGGAAGAGAGAGGTTTATGGAAGAGGAGGAAGTGGGTGAGTGTGTTTTAGGGTAGAGAGGCCAGAGAGAGAGAGAGAGAGAGAGAGAGAGGCCACCACTCTCCGTACGTAGAGACGAAATGGGATACACAGAATATACACTTAAAGACACATTTGGAAAATAATTAAATTACATTCATTAATACTGTATCTCTTTAATCACTTTGGCTATATGTGCAACTTAACTTAAGCTAATTATAGCAACTTTGACGTGGAAGTTTATTTTGTCTTGTGGTTCCTTTAATCCTTTCTAACTAGTATTATAAAGACTGATTATACAACTTCAAATCTACAATTATATTTGTTTTACGAAAATGATTCTATCATTCTTACTGAATTTGTTCTATAATATCTATGTCAGACGATATTCCTTATACCACAGACTCAGATGATCATATGAGAGGGCAATGGATATCCAATGAAACTTATCACAACGTGCCGATGTGAAGTTTTGATTTGGAATATGAAATGCATGAAGATCTTATAAATAGATATAATTTTTGTAATAGATTATTTTCAATTGGTGAAAATGATGTTGATACTGAAAAAAATGGTCAGCATTCACTAACCAAATGGATGAATTTCAAAAATATAAGGATTTTTTTTTCTGATTTCTTGATCATACATATACCAAAACACACATAATACTATTACAGATAAATTTGCATGTGGTATTCGTTAATTTTTTTACTTATTATATGTTGATTTTATACACCAAATAGGTGATTGTTTCTGCATAGTTTAGTTATTGTCGTAAAAAGAAAAGTAACCAATTGAACATTCAAGTCTAATCACAGTCCGGGAATATTATCGATACCATTAAAAAGCCCAAACGTAAGTAGCTCAAAGCCCATTAGCTAAAACCCTAGAGTCGTCCTCTATAAAACTTCTCCACATTCTTGCATGATACTCATCTCCTGACATCGTGTGCAGTTTAAAAACCTTTGTTTCGCATTCTTGTTTTCTGAAACAAACATAAATGCAATTTTTAGATGTTTCAGGTCTTTATGGTATGTTAAATTGCTCCTGGTTAATGCTTATTCTCGTTTTTTGTGTTCAATATGGAAGAAAACTATGTGTAATGTTTTCACTTATGGGTTGCAGTGATGATAACTTTATGATTACAATGAAAGTGTTTTAAAAACGCTTAATGAACGGTCGACAAAATGTCGAACCTGAGCGGTTAGCTGAGCAACCATCTTATTCTTCCTCGTCAATCAATCAAATCTAGTTTGCTACTTATCTAATAATGATTTTAGTAGCCAAACTCGGTAAGCGTTAGAAGACTCTTTTTTTACTGGGAGCAGGCGTGGGAAAAGTGTCAATTTCGACCCAAACTATTTCAGTCGTGCCAAATACGACCCGAACAATTGATCAGTGCCAAATACGACCTCAACTCAATTATAATTCAAAAAAACTACCCGAACTTTTTAAAACGTGCCTAAATCTACATTGAAATTGAGTTGAGGTCGTTTTTGGCACTGACCATTTGTTCGGGTCTTATTTGGCACGATTGAGAGTGTTGGGGTCGAAATTGGCACTTTTCCTCGTATATCAAACGACGTCGTTTTATCTTGTTAACGGTTGACTAACTTCTGTTAGAGTCAATGTAGATTTAGGCACGTTTTAAGAAGTTCGGGTAGTTTTTTTGAATTATAATTGAGTTGAGGTCGTATTTGGCACTGATCAATTGTTCGGATCGTATTTGGCACGACTGAAATAGTTTGGGTCGAAATTGGCACTTTTCCCGAGCAGGCGTAGTAGCAAACTGTAAAGCCCTCTGATGCATGCTTAAATGGGCATGACAACAACCAAGTTCAAAGCGTAATAGTCTCGATAGCAAACCATAAAGCTTATATTGATGTGATGACGCTTGACTGTTTCAGCCCACTCTTTAAGCCCATGACAACAACCTAAGTTCTAATGTTGGAGTTTGGTCACGTGGTCAGTTTAATATCCATCGGTCTAGGCTTTTTTTTTTCTCTTGTCAGCTGCAGATCATCTAAGCTAGACCAAGTGGTGCCACGTTCTCTACTTCGATTTCACTCTTTACCAATTTTCCATGCTTATCTTTGATATTGATGATCTGATTGATTATATGTTTTTCGTTGTTTTGTAATGGCATGATGAAATTTTGTGTGTTTTGTTTCCATTTATGTGTCACTCATCATTTTTTCCCCAAAAAATATTTTCTTCACGAAAGACCAAAATCAGTTGTCTTCTCCAATCCTCCAATTCTTCTGATGAATGATAAAGAGTTTTCATCATCAAGTGCCAGGTCTATCTTATATTTTAACTCAATCAATCAATCAGTACAACATAATTTATTGGATTTTGCTTCTTCCATGAACTAATTCTATTTCGAGATGAATTAACTTTTTGATCTAAAATTCGCAATGGAATTTCATCAAACTATCCTCATCCCGAGATTACTGCTTCCTTGAATTTTAGTTTTCTTATCCATTTCTTGTCGAATCTGAAATTATTTTTTATCCTCCTAACATTGGATTGGATCCATGTAGGACCGGTCTGTGGTCTGAGTCCCATAATTGCAAAAATTATATGACTGAGTAGGTAAATAAAGCGTGACATTCTTCATTTGCCACTTCTCTATCTAGTTTACATTTAACTTTTCTGGATTGTCTTTTTCCCATCCATGAGAATGAATTTTCTTTGTATGGAAAGTCAAGCATTCTACAATTTTCTAACATGATTTGGAAGGGAAGGAATGAGCTCTCTAAACAAAGCTTTCCTCCCTCTTCTCATGGTTTCCTGTGATTTCATTGAAATTTTCAATCATAAACCAAGCTTTATTACGTGTTGTACTCATGTGCGACAATCGTTCCCAAACTAGGTCCCAATATCTAACAGCAGGATCACCATACAGGAAGGTCATAAAAACCTCAGGTCTTTCAAGTCTGGTTTCAATATCAATTATGTACTCATCCGCATACAAAATAGAAACCGAAAGATCATCCACATAAAAAAGTTCTAGACCCTTCGCTTCGACCAACCGGATCCATGTACAAACATGGTCATATCTTTAAAAAACTTGCACATCTTACAAGAAATTATGATTATTCTTAGTCTCCGATAATAATAAAAATTTAAGTAGAAAACATTTATATAATTCATTAAGATATTATTTGGTCAGGTCGGCTCTCGCCCTTTGATAGTTCCACACAATTGTGTTCATTTCAGAATTTTCTGTGGCTTCTTGCTGCCCACCATTGATGTTTTTGCATGGAGATCCTTAAATTTTTTTTGTCCGGTGAGAAAGTTGTAGGCCGGTCCTGATCTTCCAATCGGTTGAGTTATAGTGTTGTTTTCACATATACAATATTTCATTTCTTTGCCGTCACCAAAAGTTTTTTTAAGACAATGAAAACACACAACCAAAAAAGTAAGATAGTAGTTCTAGATGAATATTTTTGTCCGAAAGAAGAGAACAATCCATATCAACGCAACAAACGATGTTGGAATCAGATTCCGATGACTTAAAAGTGAACCAATTTTGAGTCGTAAACGTGTGGTCGTTCTCGTAGACGCGGTTTAAATGATACACTATAGAATATATTCGATGTCTTAACGTATGTGTAAAACTAAAGCATCTTAAACAGATACGTGGAAGATTGCACCGGTTCTCGACTTGTTTATAATACACTTTTGGGGTGACGTTGTAATGTTCACGTTTTCAAAGATTTCATTGTCTACACCTTTGATCAAAGATCAATTATTCATGGAAATCTCTCTGATATAATGGAATATGTATATACAGTACTTAGGAAAGGTTTTTCAAGTCAATAATCCATAGGAATATTATTTGAACACTTCTATGGTTTTAAACTCAAATCAGAATAATTATAAAATAAATCATTGATGTTGTCGTTAGTATAATCTCTATTACAACTACAAGTAACACTAGAATTTTGTAAGACTTCATATTTGAATAGTTTATCAAATAAACTGTTTATCAAATAAACTGCAAGTAATTCTTGGGTTCACTCCCTAGGATGAACCTCTAGGTTCACCAACCAATAGTGTTTGATTATTTGATATTTGATATCTTTTAAAAAAGGAAACAACATTGAATTTCCAAATAAGATTATCTTTTTAAAATAAAACAATAAAAATACATAAAAATAGTTACAAAAAATAAATAAATAAATATTTTTAAGTCTTTAGCAAAATACTAAACCATATACCCTAAATCTTAAACCCTAAACCTTAAACTTTGGATAAACTCTAAACGTTTGAAAATCTTAAACCCTAAATCATACATTAAAAACTAAATTTTAATAACACTAAACCCTAAATCCTAATCACTAAACCCTAAACCCTTGGGTAAACTCTGAACCGTTGGATAAATCATAAACTCTAGAGTTTAATTTTAAATATTTTTGATTTACAGTTTATGATTTATCCAAGGGTTCAGGGTTTATCCAAGGGTTTAGGGTTTAGTGATTAGGATTTAGGGTTTAGTGTTATTAAAATTTAGTTTTTAATGTATGATTTAGGGTTTAAGATTTTCAAACGTTTAGAGTTTATCCAAAGTTTAAGGTTTAGGGTTTAGGGTTTAAGACTTAGGGTATAGGGTTTAGTATTTTGCTAAAGACTTAAAAATATTTATTTATTTATTTTTTGTAACTATTTTTATGTATTTTTATTGTTTTATTTTAAAAAAATAATCTTATTTGGAAATTTAATGTTGTTTCCTTTTTAAAAAGATATCAAATATCAAATACTCAAACACTATTGGTTGGTGAAGGTTCACCCTAAGGGGTGAACCCAAAAATTACTCATAAACTGCCACCTGTATAACATTCAATAACACTGGTTTTCAATATTCGTAAAGAATAAAAAAGGTTAAAATGGACATTATATATCGTAAAGAATAAAAAGGTTAAAATGGACATTATATATATATAATTTTGAATGTGAATTAGAATAAGATTTGGAGTAAAATATTATTGATCATATTTCATTTAAATTCAAAATAAAATAGAAGTAGAATAATTATTATCATCATTCTGTTTTTCATTTATAATTTTATTTTACTCAAAAATAGAATAAGACTGAAGTAAAATTCAACTTTGATTTGAAAAGAAATATGAATAACACATTGAGGATGTTATGCATTTTTTTTTCATCTAATAATTGTTCTCTTTTAACTAAAACTTTTGTTCACCTAATCTCTTAAAATTAGACCCTCTACTTATTTTCCGAGCATTGAATACGGGTAGTAGGTACCACGATATTTTCAATCTTTCATAACAGATTCATCTTTGAATAGTAGTACAAGATTTTCCGAAATAAATGAAAAGAATATTACATAGTTCAAAACTAGCATCAAAATCATCAATGGATCAATATGACTGAGAAAATCAGAAAATATCTCTCTTCAAATGAGCTGTTTCTTCTTCTCATAGATTAGAAAATTTAATTCCACAGAACTACTAGGTAAATGAAGGACAATTAAAACTTTAGACTATTAAATCAAAAGAAAGTACAATAAAAAAAACAAAATTTATTTTGTTTAAAGCAAATTATCGCCAACATCATCTTTAACTCTTGTCTCAAAAGTCAAAGTCCTTGAACACCTTCTTAACTTGTTCGAGTGTCACAAACATAATCACCGTGAACGGTGCTTGTCTCGACACCGTCGGCAGAAACCCTTTGTATAAAGCCATGATCCCTTCCGCTCTCACCGTCTTCAACGCGCAATCAACCGCTCCCTTATACGGCGCCGTTTTCCCCGCCTCCACCTTCATATTCATCACTCTCGTCTTAATCACATCCACCGGGTTCGACGCGACCGAAGCCACAAACCCCGCCGCGAAGCTCGACGTCACGTGCGTCCCAAGCCCGTCTCTCATCAACCCTTTCTCCAAAATCGTTTCTTTCACCGAGTCGTACGTAGCCAGCTGCGACGCCGTCACGAGCATCGCTCTGTTGATCGTCATCGACGAGCCTCTCCACAGCGACGTGACGCCTTCGCCGCGAACCATCTGCGCGATCGCGTCCAAAACGCTCTTGTAGTTTCTCCGGTCCACCACCGGGAGCCTCCCGTCGGCTTGCATGCGCACCATGGCGACATCCGCCGGGTTCCCGACGGCGGCGCCGATACCTCCGGCGAGGAACCCGGCGGCGAGTTTGCGGGTCAAAGGTATGGTTTTGGTTTCCGGGTCGGTCCATTTGGTTTTCAGGATGTCGTATAGACCCATACGAGTTGTGGAGTAGAGAGTCTGGCGGAGAACGGTGGCGGAGACGCCGGAGAAGAGAGCGCGCGTGCCTTCTTGTGTGACGATGCGAGATCCGATGGTGATAATTCCCACGCGCGGAGGAGGCGAAGGCGCGTGAACGGCGGAGGAAGTCTGGAAGGCAAGAGCTGGTCGGAGAGTTGTCTGAACTGAGGCTGATTCGCCTTGGAGCTGCATTCGGACCTTGATTAGATCGAGCGGGTGGGTCGAACAGCCCGCTACGATCGATGCGATCCCTCCTTCAGCGAAACCCTTTAGACCCATTTCAGAAAGATTGTTTTTTTTTTCCGAGATAATGAAAAAAGGTTAGATTTTTTTATTGTTTTTAAAGAGACCAGTTGGAATTAGAGCTGATCTCACTGGAGAGTAGGAGATGGGAATGGAGACCGAAAGCTATAGAGGAAGAATGAGGAACTTGAGGTCTTTGAGACATATGCCGTTCAGACAGGGGTTTTTTTAGGTTGGGAGTTAATGTCTTTCGAGGAGATGGATTGTTGTGAGGTTGAAGAGGAAGAGAGAAGAAAAGCGTTTAAATAAGGGAGGGGATGTAGAGGAAACGCGGAGACTTGTTTGCTATTTTGCGCTGATTTGGAAAAATAAAGCGTTTTCCTTTGAAATTTTGGTAGTATCTTGCGACTTTCCTTTGTTGTTTGAAATATATGCTACGTATCTTTTTGACCAAATAAATGGAAACTCGGTTTAATAAGTAGTAATTATTAAAACAAATTATTGTTTAAGCTTATAAAAAAATGAAAATGAAAAGTTGAAAACTTTTAAACCAATACAGTAAAGTCTACTGAATCGCTTAAATTCATAATTTATGTTCACACAAACACGGATTCATATAAAATATGATTTATGTGTATAATAAAGAATAATTGTTTTAAAATAAATTTGTTTTAAAATAATTGTTTTAAAATAAATTATACACGAGGATAGTATTACTATTATCAAAGCTGCTGGCCCAATAACATCCTCGTGCATGACACGAGGTAACACTTGTTTATACACTTGTAATACAGCTAATCCGCTATTCATCCGAAGACAAAATGCTTTTAGAGAAGAATTCTTTTCTGAAGCATCCAATTATAAAAATCAAATGAAAACGTAAGGAAAAATTAAAATAATTCATATTTTTCTGAATATTCTTTTGTCTACGTTTTATTTTGGTAAATTCCCATCAGTAAAAAGGGGGGAAACAATGTCTTTGTTTTTGGCATCACTTTCACTTTGTTATTCATTGGTTATAGAATTCAATAAATATTTGCCCGCATGAATTATTTTTCACCCAACATTCACATCATCACATGGGATGCTTGCTTCCTTTTGGTTAATGAGATGCTTCCTTAGTTCGTCCCTCCATGTTTGATTATTCCTTGAAAAAGATATATTGAATGGACGAAGAAAATAATAGGAGGCTACTTTGTAATAATGGTGTGCGATGTTTTATTGCGGCTTTATACTGTAGCTTTAGATTTGATCTTGATTTAAGCTTTGTTGGTTTTATTTTGTTAGAAAATAGTCAATACAAACCAAAACTTACAGTGACATGGTTACACGGGGAATATGTTTTTTCTTAAAATAAAAAAAGATCTGTTAGAAATATACAAACGGAAATCAAATAATTCATGATTATGAATCTATATGTTCACTATGTCACATAACCATTCTTTTTTTTGTCAGCATCACATAAACATTCTTGCACGTACTAATATGTTTTATTTATATCAAAAAGTTATCCTTTAAACATTATTAAATGTGCAACAGGTCTAGAAATGTATATTTCCTTTTTTTTGGACAAAAGAAATGCATAGTTCCTTTATTTAGTTTATAGTATATATTAAAAGTTTGTGTTCCAAAAAAAAAGTATATATTAAAAGTATATAGAATAATATGGTATCAGAAACCATATGGTAAAACTTAGGTCTGAGAGCCGTCCAATGGCGATCACAGAGATCCAAGAAAATCAAAGATTCTTTTTACAGCGTCAGAGACTTACTTAGTCACCTCTCACTCAAAGCCGTGCTTAGAGGCTTTTGAAAAAGGCATTTGCCTAGGACCCCTAAATTTTGTAAAAATTTTAAGATCCCAAATTACAAAAAAATACTTTTACATGGTAGTTAGCATATTCTCTTAGTTAGATTTTTATTTTTATTTAAATTTAAATTGGACTTTTGTTTAAAGTAACTAGGTTTGTGATCATTTTTGCTATATTTCAAATAAAACTATAAAGATTATACTTCTAAAAAACTGTAAATATTTGATCACATTGGTTTTTTCTTTTATATGGTATGAGTTAGAATTATTTTATATATTTATGAGAATTTGATAAAGAAAATATAATATTTTCACTATATAGTTTATTTAAATGCTAAGATTTACATTTTTGAAAGCTACCAACATTTCAATCAAAAATTTATATCATTGTATTTATATTACAAATTCATACTTTTTGTTCATGATTTAAAAATTTTATTTTATAAAAATTTGGTGAAGAAAATTTAGAAAACGTTTATGTAATAATTTAAAATTTTTGAGTGTTATATATATATATTAAAAATATATCATGTAAAATATATTTTTGAATTCGCCTCGGACCTCTGAAAACCTTCGCACGTCACTTCTCTCACTCACTTGGCATTGATTTCTTATACTCATATACAACTCATGCAAATTAGCATTAGAAACTAAGATTGGCTTTTAGATTTATCATTTAGAATATCTCCATCTTCCAAATCAATATTAATCCACTTGGTCAATCATCGTTTTATGATAGTTGGAACTTGAAAATCTAAAGAGTTGGGTTGAAACATAGTTGCAACTTTTATATAGTGGGACATGGCTAGGACTTCGATTTCTACAAATATAAAAATCAAGAGAAAAAGTATTAATATCCAAATTACCTCGCGCTTGTAATGGTTGGTTGGGACGTTCTACTCTTTTAAGCCATCTAATATTACAAACCAGGTGAAAAAAAAAAACTAAAACCCTTAGCTTCGGATGGTTATGTAAGGTTGGCTTCGGCAGGTCGAGCATCAGGGACTCAGGGTCTTAACTAGATGGTCCATTAACAGTTGTTAGTTAAATTGGCTTTTGACCTCTCCTTTGTATATAAACTATTAATAAAATTCATTTTTTCTTGCGTTTACTGATTGAAATATACTATTTAAATCGGTGATAAATAATGATTTCAGTAAATTAAAAGCTTCAATGAATAATGAGCTAAATTAATCCAAAAAACAATTACGTATATTTTTCTCATCCGGTCTTGTACTACGGCACGAAATCAGCTACCAGCATTGACTTTTGATTTGGAAAAACAATTACGCAACAAAGATTAAGTAAATAAAGCCACGATTGAAATATGTTTTACTAAGAAACTTTTGTGGCCCGAAGAGGACATTTGAGCCAAGAAGAAGGGGTCTTACTTAAAAGAGTTGACTGATGACTTGTACACCTCTCCCGCGGAGTAAAAGCCGTCTTCTTACAAAACTCGCGACCTGTGACGTGTCTCCGAGGATGTCGGAGTGGCCCGAGAGTTGACTTGACCTTTTCCCACTTTCCATAGCAAGTCTGAAAAAGTCTATTATTATAAAATTCCGAAACGCAGAGGATGCCACAAGTCCACAAAATCGACAAACAAAATAGGCCGCCTGCAAACGTCTTACAGAGATGCTCGAATGTACCTATCATCATTCAATGGACTTAGTTATGGGCCTGTCAAACGATTGGTTACCAGTTCCCTTGATAATACTCTTAACAAATCATCAGTTTACACAAGAATTGAAGCAACAAACACTTTTTCTCCCTTTTTATGTGTTTTGGAGAATGTTTCTCTAACTCCCCTGTCCACTGCTAATAGGCTTCATACGTCTGCTGCCTCATCTCACTCCGTACAACAACGCGTGCGACAAATTTTAAAGGCTCAATATCATGAATTAATTTCTAATAAGTCACTGATCTTTCCACTACTCTAAAGCACAATTAATTTTGAAGTCTTTTTTTAGATGTGTGGTCGAAAAGATAAGTGCATTTTAATAATTTAGGTAGACAAGTAAATTATTTAAAATCTTTCAACATACAATATCAAATAACACAAACCGAAATGTTATGTTTGACGGACATGACTTGTTTATGGAAACATTTTAGAGTACTTTATGGATGATAATTCGTCTATTACTGTTTGGTTGTAGAGATCAAGCAGAAGAAATCTTGTAATCTTTAGAACAATATTAAGATATATATAATACTACAAAGCAATCATTACCAGAAACAACAACAACAAGAAGAAAAGCATCAAACAACAGCAAAAGAATAAGAAGCAGAATACGAAACATCACAAACATGTGCAACCAAAGTGTGTGTGAGAGTGAGACAGACGGTAATGTGTTGTGTGGCAACACTTAAAGAGCTTAGCTTCTCACTTGGAAGGTGGTGGAGTGAAGAAAGGAATGGTAGGAATGCTAGTGGGAATATTAAAGGGGAAGTTGTTTGGAATGCTAATTGGGAAATTAGGGATACTGATTTGTGGAAAGTTTGGGATATTAATAGGTTGTGTTGGGTTAGGCAGAGAAGGTATCTGTGTGCTCGGTAATGGTGGAAACGCTGCTGGTTGAGGAAGAGTTGGCTGAGGAAGCGAAGAAGGCATTGGTGGTGGCATTGTGGGTTTGGGAAGTGGTGGGAATGTTGTTGTAACTGGTGGTTGAGTCGCTGGTGTTGTTTGGAGAAGATGGCGACGAGCAGATAGACCGGTGAATAAGCTTGTGAATGTCACTGCAATGACGAGAGATGATAGCCAAGAAACCATTTTTAGGATTTAGGGTTTGAGTTGCTACTAAAGAGAGAGGATGAGGGTTGTGTGTGTGTTTTAAGGTTTGTTTGATGGAGTGATTGTGAAGGAGTTTGTGTGTATTTATAGAGCAGCTAATTAACGAGGGGTTGAGGTTTGATGAGAAGTAGGTGAGGAGAGGTTTGAAGAATTTGATTGTTGGTGCAACTTCATAACAGTTACTTGTTTCACAAGAAAGTTGGGTCACCAGAAGCAACTATAACATTAACACACTTTATCTCGGTAGAGCAACCTAAGACTACAAAATCAGTGTTTTAAAAATCTGATAGGAAATCCTGATTAGTAAACCTATTATATTGTATTTTCCCATTATAGTATTTTTTGGAATATTACAAACATGTGCAAACAAAGTGTGTGCGATACCAAGATAGAGATGGTGGTAATGTGTTGTTGTTTTAGAAAAAAATCTTTATACTATTAAAGAAGAGAGAGCACGTTCTTGACAAAGGGACCATCTTTGCCTTGAATTGTTTTAGATTTTTAAAAAGGCTTCTTCAATCTTCACACATCGATTCTTGTTTCTTCAGCTGTTAAAAACTTAAAATCCTTGCATAGGTTGGAGCTATGAAGCATCCTCATATCATCAGAGGAAGGGCTGATCGCCACAAAATCTAACTGTCGGTATAGTGTGATGATTATACAGAGATGTCGATGGTTATATTTATAAAAAATTAGCATAAAAAATATATTGAAATAATTTAAAAAAAAACAATTGTTTTAGAATTGTTTTAGATTTTTAAAAAGGCTTCTTCAATCTTCACACATCGATTCTTGTTTCTTCAGCTGTTAAAAACTTAAAATCCTTGCATAGGTTGGAGCTATGAAGCATCCTCATATCATCAGAGAAAGGGGTGATCGCCACAAAATCTAATTGTCCGTATAGTGTGATGATTATACAGAGATGTCAATGGTTATATTTATAAAAAAATTAGCATAAAAAACATATTGAAATCATTTTAAAAAACCAACTGGTTATGAGGGAGGCTCAAATCACCCTTTATGATGTTAATCTTCAGTTATCCGAAGAGAACCTATTTAGACTCTTCACCATATCAAGAAACATGAACTTCTATCTCACCACCAGTTGACATTACTTTGTACCTAATATATACCAGATGATATTGTCGATTATTACCGATGTGGGATGGAGTGATAACCGTAGTGCCCATTTTATTACAATAACAAAAGTAAAAGTCCATTACTTTGGTGTAGAGACGGCCCATGTATGAAGAAAAACGAATGTTTTGCAAAGCAACGCCGGAAAGAAAACGAATGATCTCAAACGACCGAGTCTGTGTAGACTCAGTTACGAACAATCTCAAGTAACAGTCAGAGTGGGTGATGATGAGATATGTATTGACAAACGCTTGTCGCTCAACAAAGCAAAATACCTTATATAAAAATTAAAGTTAGCACAAGTAATTACAATGGAAATATACTCTATTCACCTGTTTTAGAACATAAATTTTAAGTTAGCACAAGTAACTACATTGGAATACACAACAAATTAGTTTAAACTTAGATTAGTGGTCAAATACTTTCCATCTTCTTAATGACACAGAGACTCTTTAATCAGCAGCTCAGATTTACAAGTTTCATAACAATGCAGCACACACATTGGTTAATGGGTTATTGTTTTAGATAATAGTTTTATCTATTTAAGAAGAGACCAAACTCATGACAAAGGGACCATCTTTGCCTTAGATTGCATTAGATTTTGTAAAAAGCAGAGACTTCTTCAGATATTGGTTCTTTTTTTTTTTTTGTAACACTCACACATTGGTTTTTGTTTTTTCAATTGTAGCATTCGGATCCTTAGGAGACCAATGCCAAGCGTCAATGTGGTATCTTGGTTAGTGATGAACATCTATCAGTCTACAAGGCTCTCGTTTTCTTGGTCCAAGTAGGTGGTTAAGAACCGGCTATTCCTAGGTCGTGGGAGTAGTATTGTGTTCATTGGGGTTTAAATTGCAGCAAAGGTTTCAGATTGGTAGTGTAGGATCCATGTAGTGATTCTAGATGATATTAATCTCTTTGTTGTAAGTGTGGTTGAAACACTGTGGTGTAAAATCATATGTACCCTTATTTGGCTAATGAAAAGTTGAAGTTGAGTTAAAAAAAAAAAAACTCTTTTGTATAGGTTGGACCGTAGGAGGCAGGAGCCATGGAGCTTTTCTTATCATCAGAGAATTCTATTAACGGTATAATGTGATGAGTTAAATATACAGAGATGTTGATAATATTTATGTAAATTTATTATAAGAAAAACATAAATTATATTGGAATAATTTAAAAAGTCAACCGGCAATGAGTTGAATAAGCTCATAACTCCCATAGAATTAGTCTTCAGTCCGAAGACCTATTTAGACACCTTCTCCATATCAGGAATCATGAACCTCCCCTCACCACCAATTGACAATCTAACAGATGATTTATACCTTATATATACCCGTTGGCTCCTTCGATCATTACCGATGTGGGATGTGTTCATAACTTTATTACAAGTACAAGTCCATTACTTTGGTAGATACGCCCACGGCCCACTTATAAAGAAAACTGAACGCTTTACAAAGCAAAGCTCAGAAAGAAAACGAACGAGTCATGAATCTATAACCCTCCACGTTATTCTCAGTGTAGACTCGATCGCGAAGCAAAGTTGCAACAGTTTTTTTTCTCAGTGCAGAGTTTGCAATTTAGTCGTCTTGTTAAGCTGAAACTATGGTGAACAAGTGTTGGCATATCCGGTTTGATTCTCTGTAGCTGGAAAATTCATGGAAAGTGAAGAAGAGATGTCTTGACAAACGCTTATCGCTAAAAAGACTGTAATTCACGCATAACTTATATATATATATAATAATAGAACAAAAGTAAAATGTATTTCAAAATAAAAACCAAAATAAATAAGTTTGCAATAACTACCCAAAAACATTACAACCACAAAAGAGAGGGTTCAAAATTTAAGCTGAGAGTTTTATCTTCTTGGCTGCTGGCTCATCTTCAGACACATGAACTTCAGATTCTTCTTCCTCGTCTTCCTCTTCCTCTTCCTCCTCCTCTTCTTCTTCCTCTTCTTCTTCTTCTTCCTCTTGGTCTTCTTCCTCTTCTTCAGATCCTGTGTTTCCTCCTTCAGCGGAATTTTCAGAGTTTCCTTCATCTTGTCGCTCCTCCAACTCTTTCTTCTTCTTCACCTCCTCTATCACATCCATCAATTCCCTATTCACCTGTTTTATCACATACATTTTAAGTTAGCACAAGCAATTTAATTACATTGGAATATACAACAAATTTGTTTAACTATAATGTGGTCATCAAACACATACACCTTTCATATACAAGTCATGCCAATTGACTATGTGATGTTATTAATGCTTTCATCATATGATGTGCTGCTACCTAAGGAATCAAATACAGACAGTTTTATTCTTTAGTTTACCACTTAACTAACTTCATCCAGTTAATATACATGTAAGGAAATTGCTTCACTACACATAAGCAATGGACGAAGAAGAGGTTACGTTACTGACCTGTGGGTTCTGCAGGAAGTCAGAAATGTCATTTGGGCAGCAAGGGCATTTCATGACGTTCTTCTGTGCACGTAGAGTGCGCCCACCTCTGCTTCTCTGCCTCACTTGAGTTATCCCAGCAAATTTCCCAGTTAGGCACTCCTTGCAGAAGTTGTGAGCGCAAGGCGTTGTCACAGGAGAGCTCATCACTTTCCGACAGATTTGGCAGCCAAATTCTGAGTCAAACAAAGTAAGAAAAAACAAACAAAGACAGTTCAGATGTGAGCCTACATTCTATCTAACATCAACAGCAAAGGAAATGAGCTGTACAGACCTTTGAGAAATTTGTCCCTTTTGTTTCCTCCACCTTTCATGGCTTTCCTCGCTGCAGGATCCAAAGCAGCAATTGCCTTTCTGCTAGCAGGTGGAGACTTCATCCACTTCCAACGACCATCAGATTCCTGATACAAGTAAATGTATCAGATCATCAGTGTTATACACACTCACAACTGTTACCATCGCTGTTTTTTACAAGAAAGAAAAGAGAGGATGTGCAGTGCTTACATCAAAATCCCATGATGGGCTTTCCGTTCTCACAAACATATCGGTGGCCTTCTTGAGCTCTGGGATAGAAGGCAGAGGTCTTGGACGATCACCAAGCTCATCACTGCAGTATAACTCAACGTTGAGAGCATAACAAAAAAATACAGAAAAGGGAGGTTTTAACAACAAGAAATAGATCAAACCTGGTCCATGGAGCTGGTTCATTGTCACACCTGACGAAAAGGTAACGACAGACCCTTTTGCCCTACAGAAAACACACAAGAGCAGTTCAGAAAAAAAAAAGATCAGAACAATTAGAATTATTAGGCGCAACCAAACCTGTATTCCAACTTTCCTCCAGCACTTCTCAATCCTGTAAACTCCATCATATCTCACACTTTTCTCCGCAGGGGCATAAGCAGAACGCTTCTCCTTGTGAGACCTGACAATTTGTAAGAAACCAAAGCACTAAGACAACTATCTGCACATAGTATCACTAAAAAACGAAAGACTCCAGAAAGTAAGAAAGGACTAACCTGACAACTCTCACAGGATATCCCATTTTGCAACTAAGCCTCAGAGCTGCATTTGACTTTGTAAACTGCTGATCAAACGCCTGATCTTTGTTGGTTCTCTTGTTCCCTGTCAGATCTCTTCCTCCACTGCAACACACATTGACAACATAACATTTAACCGCAGTGACAGATACACAAAATAAAGAAAAGGGTTAATCAAAAGCAAACCTTCCAGTGTAGAGAAACCATTCACCATGATCCTCATCATCCTTGTAACCCCCAGAGAGCGCCACAGACTGAGCTCCATAACTCGACTGTCCACCAATCCCAGCAACATGCGGGAAATGAGCTCCCCACTGCCTACACTCCTGCCTATCCTCCCAAGCCTCCCCAACCAAAACACCTTGGTTCCTGTCCGGATCATTCCCCGCCAGAATAGGACCGAAATGATCAGACGGCACAGTCACATAAATCCTCCCACTACAAGCATTAGCCTTCCCGGTCTTCTTAGCCCTCTCGGTGGTAAACGCCTTCTCAGGCCGGTCCACATTCCTAATGAACTGGTAAGTCTTCGCAGTTGACACAGTTGTCGATTTGGAAACCATGGCTAGACGGATAGCAGAGACGAGAACGGAGTTGATTCTAGGGTTATCCTTCATCTTCTTAGGTATCGAAGCTCGACACGTCCCGCATGTAGGCTTCCTCTTGCCAGCCACCCATTTCTGAAAACACTTCAGGCAGAAATTGTGGCCGCACGGTGTCTACAAGTATCGTTCACAAAAAAAAAAAAAAAAAGCCGTTAGTGAATCGCTATTAACTATTAAAACAAAGGACATAGTCAGTTACATGCAATCGATAAATTTAACATTAACTATAATAGTCAGTTCAGTGTCAATTGAATCTATCGATGACACGGATGAAGAGAGGCGTACCGTGACGGGCCTCTCAGGAAGCTGGAGGCATATAGAGCAGCTGACGTTCTTTCGAAGGGAAACGAGAAAGTCATCTGACTGTTGTTCCTCTTTCTTCTCCTTCTCTTCATCCTCCTCCTCAACGGCTTTGCCGCTCACCAGCTGCTGCCTCTTCTTGGCTTTCTGCGCCTCGTTCAGTGACGCGTCGGCCTCGATCGCGCGGATCGCGGCCACTAGGCTCGAGGAGTTAGGGTTTAAGCCGGAAGCAGGGGCGGGATCGACGTCGCCGGAGCAGTCGGGACACTCCCACGACTGGGTGGAGGCGAGGGTCGCGGGAGGGGATCGGAGGCACGACACGTGCCAAGGGGTGACGCACGTGCTGCACGTGAGGCACTCTTCCGACGGGATTTTGGATTTGCATCGCATGCATACGTCATCGGCGTCGCAAGGGAGTTGAATTTCACCACAACGATCCATGTCTCAGATAATCGCTAGAGAGAGAGAGAGAGAGAGTAAATAGTGTTTTCGAGATCTGATGATGTGAAAGGAAGCGAGAGAGAGAGATTATAAGTAGAGAGAGAGAGAAGGGGGGAGGCGAAATTCGGAAAGGCGCCTTTTGAAATATTTTTTTGGAGCGTCTTTTTCGAAACGAAATTGAAAAGACTCTAGAAGAAGAAACAAGAATAAAATCTCTAATTTGGATAAGATCTTAACAAATGGCAACTGTATATTAATTTTGTATTTCTTCTTGAATATTTGTTTCTTAAATTGGCTTTTTGATATATCTCCAAATACTAGGAAAGAGAATATTTATAAAAATGAAATCTAATAGCATATCTCTTTTTATATAAAGTATATATACTTTTCTAAACTTGATTTGATTTATGGTTGTTCCTATCCATACTCAAGATTGAACTTATGAAATACAGAAACAAATTAGATGTGGTAGGTAGGTAGGTAAGGTGAATCTACTGCTGATAATCTGTAAATTGTAAAATAAACTTGAATGAGATTTACTTGAAATTATTGTTTTAAAAATGTTAATTTACAGTGTGTCAATTCAATCAAATTGTGTATGGGGAAATAGTGTGTTGTATGCCATCAAATCATATTCATGATGGGAACTGGTTTTGTTGCCCGATGAATTTACTGTATTCCTTCGCTTTAGCATGTGAGTTTTCGTGAGTTTACCAATAGTGAAAACAAAATTAATTTATTTAATTATGAGTATGACAAGTAACTTCTAGAGTAAATGGAAAATACGTAAATCACCATCAATAAAGCTATTTACTCTATATTCATTCACGTATTATTAATTATCTATTAAAAATATATTAATATAATATAAATACAGCCGGATTATTTTTTAATTTCAATATACTTTAATTATTTAAAATACTGATGTTGATCAGCCTAGAAATTAAATTATATTATTATATAAAATCTTAGCTTAGATATATTAGAATCCATAAAATACATTACTATACACAAAAAAATCTCAATTATTATCACAATTGTTTATCAACTGAAATCTACCATATCCTAGGTGCAAATTCAAATAATTGATTGTATTTCATAAATATTATTGCTATTTTTATGGGATGTAATTTCAACAATTTTTTTTTTAATTTTCTTGTTAGGTTGTTTTCTTTAAAAAATATTGATGCATAAGTTGTTACAATACAGAAAAAATCTCATTGGCAATTATTGTTGGATATGTTGTCACAAAATAAAATAATATTATAATCTTAACTATCCAATTTTATAAAAAGAATATTTTTTTTGCTCATATCTACATTTAGCTTTTAAAACACATTTAAGATATAAGACATGATAATTATTCAACTATGATTCTGAATACTAAAATTTTAACAAAAAGGATAAAATCATGACTCTAAATATTAAACAATGATTCATGTGTTATTTGTTAGAAATAGTACTTTTCTAGCTAATGTTTGAATATCTATGAGTTGTGTGAATCAATATGTTAGTTAAAGCTTGATTTTAAGATACAATGTGAACCGTTTAAGCTCAATGTGAATTGTTCTATATACATATATTATTTAATCCTTATTACAACAATCTTATATATGTCATCCAAAATTTTATAAGAAACTCAAATTTCTTTACAGAGTATAAATTATTATTTTTTTAAACAAAGATTTATCTCGAGTACTAACCTTGGATGGTTTTAACAAAGTCTGATAGCTTCTGATTTTATTCCGTACAACTCTAAGATCAAATGAAGAACATTATGAACAACATAACATATCTGATTTGACATGCTAGACATTTCTGGAAAAACAAAATAGTTAGATCTCGATTTATAATCAGTAGATAATGTTATAAGAAGAATTAAGAAGAAAAAATTGATTTACCAGTAATATATCCAAGTAGTTATGTAAGGATCTCCAGATCTTTGTTTGTTTTTTCGAAGATAATAAATTTTCGGATCAGAATCGGACAAACAAAAAATGTCAGAATTTATCACCTTAAACAAATAACGTATTGGAAGAGTATTCTGGAAGAGTATTAGAACAAAAAATGTCAGAATTTATCACCTTAAATAAAGAATTTTTGAGTTCATGGCGGCTAAGAACCTAATTGTGATTTTTACCTAGATAACCAAAAAAAAAATCTGAAGAGTATTCTAGAAGAAGACCGGTATGCAACATAGCTTTTTCGGTCGTGTTTATAGAGATAGGCATGGGCCAAAGTTTTTACTAATTCCGACTTGAGAAGCAAAACCCACCATTTAGCAAATTAAACCCAACTCAATATTTATTTATATTGTTTTTTCAAGCCCAAATATATTAGGTTATATATGATATGTAATTTATACTTACTATTGAAAAACCAAAAAATCATGAAAATATGGTATTTTATATTATACAGTCAACTTATATAAAGATAAAAAATATGCCAATTTGAAATAGCATATTGTTAACAAGTTTAAACACTAATATCACAATTAGAAATATCAAAGGTCGAATGAAATGTCTAAAATCGCAATTACAAATATCAAAGCTCGAACACATCGCATACCATAATCTGGTTTTAAAACATAAATACTACTTTATAAATTTATATATTTATAATAAGATACACCAAAATATATAAACTCTTAATTATGAACATCAAAGATCAAATGTTTAATCTAAATTTTGTCACACACTTTAAACAAACGTATAATCTTATTACATAAGTATTCCAACCGAAAAATATCCCGCGCTTTCAAAGTGAAGAATCAAAATCTTGTAATAAAGCTATTTATTTTATCTTCATTCATGTGTTATTCCTTTCTGTATAACAAACATATTAGTGTAATATAAATAAAGTTACATTATATATACCTCATTGAATGCTCAACATGTTATAAGCACAAATGATTTCATACCAGCGAAAGAAAGTTTAATTTCAATATATTTTAATTATTTTAAATTTATTATTGTTTTTAAATGATAGATTTTGTTTTCTAAATTTATTATCTTAAGATGATAGGTGTTGCTTTCCTAATTGATCGTCATGGTAAACTATGCCTTCACGATCAAAGAATCGTACGGTAAATTTTGCCTATGTAAATATAAAAATCAATATGGTAACACATATCATCAGATCATATTAAAAGCTTGACCCCAATAAATTATTAAATGATCAATATGATACACTATGTCTTCTAAGATCATATGGAAGGTTTTGTCTCCGTAAATTATTAAATGATCAATATGGTGGTAGACTATGTCTCTTCGATCATATGGTAGGACTGCCTCCGATACTATTTAAACTGCATCTTTTAATTCATGCAATTAAAATTATGATTTTAATTTATTCATTTAAATTCTGTATTTATTATATTATTATTTTATGGATATAATGCCAAATGCATTAAAATTATATATTATTATATTTATTATATCACTATTTTATGAATATAGTCATAATGTCGAATTGACAAAAGCTTAAAATAATTGCACTTGGTATCACAAATAATAATTATATGTTATTGGCGATAAATGCAAAGATACACATAGGAGAAAACATGTTTCTAGAAACCATAGATAAATTAAAAGTAGTACCATATGAGAGAAAAATAAAACCATGATATTTTTACGACACCACATACATGATGGTTTTAGATAAATATATTACAAAAGAAGATCATCCAGATCTTTAAAAATATTTAAAAGAGAGGTTTGATCAACATAAATATATATGATCTTAACGAAAGCCAAATACGAGTGGATCATCTCAGGTTCTACTACAAAAATGTTAGTGAATATAATTCTGAAATATTTGGAATCACATCAATAATGATGTTATGTGAGATAGGTGATTTTGTTATGGTAGAGAAAACTATCTCTACATTTCATCATGGAAATGTTGTCCTACAACAACAATACCTAACAAATGGATATACTCGCTACTTGAAGTTGATACAAGTCCTTATTGCAGAGAAAAATAATTAACTCGTGACCTTAAAATCATGCTCATCATAATGGATCTTCTCCATTCACTGAAGTGAATGTTGTGTGGATTCCTCATAACAAGATTGCAAAAAAGTTTAACATAAAGCGTTTGTAAAAGATAATGATCAAACGATTGCTTTAATTTTTGTGAAACAAACATGGGTGTTCATGAGAAATACACAAGGGGTACCACTTCCTTAAAAAGCAAATGAAGATTTGCAGGTACTCGTGATTATATTTAGTGATACCTTTGTATATTTTTCACATATTTTTCTCTGCCGTTATATCAACCAAGTTTGTATAAAAGATCACCTCTAGGATATATCATCTCCTCTGATAATTTGAATAAGTTTTGAGGAATTTTTACAAATTTTAGATAATTTTAAAAGATTCATACCTAAAAAGTTGGATAATTAAGGATATACACACAAAAAACGTAATATCACATTCCAAATTTTGTGAATTACATATATTTTAGTCTTATGGAATATGCTTTAACTTTATTTGTTATGCTTATTAAGTACACAATTTCAGTCAAAGTAGTTAATCTTACTCAACTACTTCTTTCACATAATTGGACAAATGGGTTAGACATGTGATTCAAAAATCTGCCCATCAAATATTCAAATGCTTGAACAAAAAATGTTGGTGCATTCACCATTGTCTTTTATATTTTCATGTCTATATGGAGCATGATAAGATTATATATATAAAGTATCCGATTCATCGTTTTTTTGTGTTTGATGTTGTAGTTATTAATAAAGGTTGAATATAATAAATTTTGTTTGGATCATTTGTTAAATCATCAAAAATTATCTTCTGGCTTAGTTTTCGAGAGTTAGCAAGCTCGTCGGTTTTATATTCTTCCTTGTACAAATCTCTGTTTTTATATTTATATGTTACTCTAATCTTTTTGTGTTAAGAAAAAAACCAATATATACTCTCTCTACAAATATAGGTACAAGTTTACTTTTTTCATCTAGTCGATATTTTGAGCGATGCTTTTGTACATTTTTGGTATGTACTAATTGGAAATGAGCTTATTTTCCAAATAGCCAAAAATGGGTAATAGATTTTTAATGAAAAGTTAGAGAAATATGAAGAAAAATGAGAAAAGAGATAGTGTTTTTGGCTACATAGTGAATTTGTATTTTTTTTGTATATAAAAGGCAATTTCCCATTGAAAATTGGTTTAGCTGCATTGGTCGAAAAAACCAAAAAAATTATATCCAGAAAGTGTCTTGGATAAGAATTTTCCTTGGCTATGCACCTACCAAAATTTTGAATTCCATTTCGTGGCAAAGTTTTCACCACCACTGGCTCCTAATCCTAGCTTTCAATTTATCTGCAGTATGACAATTACCCAGACTCGTATATTGACCAGTTAATAAATAAGATGAGTTTTGACTGTAAAGAATTTGATTGATAAAGTGTAGGATATTAGGTTTTATAAATAAAAAGTTTCTTGGGATGCAATCTAATCACTTATAGTTATTCATATTAATATTTTATTGGACATTAGAATCAACACCATGAATAACGAACACAAACACATCATTGTAATGGTAAAAGTAAAACATTGTCTCAGAATGATCTCACCTCATAGATCTACGGTTATCAGGAAATCAGGTTTTTCGAAGCACAATGAGGTATTGCATTCCGGGTTTGGCGTTGGCTATCTGTGGAAGTAGTTCTTGTGTCTTCTCCTTCACAATCTCATAGGTTTTCTCCATTACATCTTCGCCAAAGTAAGAAGCGACAGATCCTCCAACTGTGACCTTAAATGCGACCGTTAAATAGTCTGAGTCTATCTGATATTCTTCCTTTGAATGACTAATTTTTTCGAATACTTCGGTCCTGAAACATTTGTTGTTCTCGATTATTCGCTTCAACTCATCCGCATGTGCAAGATAGACAGGCAGTTTGAAAGCGTCGAGCTTTTCTTGATCAATAAGACCCTTTTAATGGAAGACAAAAACCGCATATATGTTAGTATTGATTAGTACTAATATTTTAATTTAAAAAAAGTTTTGTGTTTTAATTTGTTTAACCTTCTTGGCAATTTCATTAAGAGCAAATCCAGTGATATCAATCATCATTCCATTAACCGTTTCGGACATTTGAACCCCATTTGGTAGACAATGTCCAAGAAACAATAGCAATCCACCGGAGACGAGCTCTTGAGCTCTCGCGTTCAAGAAACTCCCCACATCTATCTTGTATTGATCAAGGTACAAGTTTGCTACCTCTTTCGAGAATCCAGTGCAATGTATGTCCTTGTTCCACACTGGAGAATGGCGCTCTCTAACTCCCTTAGGAATCTTGGATACGAAATGGAGTGCGAAAGAAGCAACTCCCACATGGAAACTGTTCTTAGGAAGAACACGACCAAAGAAAGACCCTGGAACTCCAGTTGCAAAATATCTTCTAGCAGGAGGAAGTGTCCTGAAGAGAGTGTTGAAATCGTTGTTTGAAGAATCGTTGAAGAAAACTTGGAACTCAATGTCTTTTTGATACTTGTGTTCCACGGCATCTATTACGGTTTGTACGGCGGCGAAAGTGTTAGGTCCAGTGGAACAACCGAAATCTGCAATGCTAATGAGACCTGAAGTGAAATCAATGCCGAGCTTAGTGGAGATGGCTTCGTTGATCTTCTCCTTTGAAGCTTCAAGCAATGCTCCCTAATGAACCATGTATGTTTTCCAATCAATATCTAAGCGCAAAAGAAATGATTGTTAAATGTATAATAATTTTTAATAAATAAACCTGATGTGTAGAATGTTGTTGGTAACTGTTAGGACCTTCACCTCCGACCATCGTGAATGTAGTCGGCATGTTTTATCTTCCCTACTGTATTGTGATGATTATTTGTGTGTCAGCTGTGATGGTTATTTAGTCACAAGACTCTGCATATATATATATACATTTATCAATTGGCCTTTGGGATATTGGAGGGGGGGGAGGGGGGGGGGGATGCTAAATGGACTAAGAGCATGACTGGTTTTCCCGGTACCACCCGCAAACGCAGCTTTTGCGGTTGGTAGCGGTTGTTGGCGTTTTGCAACAATCGCTCAAACCGTTCCAAACCGTTCCAAACTGCTCCAAATCGCTCCGAACCTCATAAATTCAAAAGCTGGTTCCAGCTAGCGTTTGCGGTTGCGGGCGGTTGCGGGAGGATAAAAAAAATTTCTTTTTTTCCAAAACAATATAAATACAAAAATAAAAATATTCAATAAAAAAATTAAATTAGAATTATAAAAATGCTAAAATATATCTATTAAATTTTAATTAATATTATAAAACTTTAAAATAAAAATATTTTCTATATTTAAAAAAAAAGTAAACTATAACTTTCTAAATATAACTTTTATATTTATTATAATATTATTATTTTTGATATTTTTATAATTGTATAAAATGTAAATATTGTTAATTTATTATTTAACCGCTGTTGCACTTGGTAGTTAACCAGTCATAAGTATCCCGCAAACGCACCAATTTTTAACCGCAGAACCAGTCGTACAAATCTCTTAAAACCGCTAGAAACCGCAACCACCCGCATGCGCAAACTCCCGCAACCGCAACCGCAACCGCTGCGGTTAAACCAGTCAGGCCCTAAGCAATAAAGATGTAGGGACTAAGCAATAAAGATGTATGGTTGTGTTATTTTCTCACGAAATATTTACTATGTTGCTTATTATTCAAAACAATTGGTTGCCAGAGAGCAATAACTTTTGTGGAACATGAGACTTAACTGGTTGTTTTCCAATTCTAGTGTCACCGAAAACGTGCGAATGAAAAAATTAATATTATATTGTTAGGTAGTTCGTTAAGAGGTTTCAGAAACAAATAAACGTGTGTGAGAAAAGATTTGACAAATAATAACGAAATACTTAAGAGATCGACGCCGGATCATTTTCTCAACCACACACTAAGCCCAAAATTACTCTTTAATCTAATACTATTAGAGGATTCACTTTGATGCTCCATGGAATGTAGAACAAGCTCATTAGCTACAGATTCCGCCACGGGTCTCCGATCCTCCCATGTTCTGTCGAAAGAGGATGTTCTTCTCAGTTGTGGCCCTGAACTACGGGATTGATCTTGACTTTGAGTTATGATTCTTTGAACTCTGAAAGCATTTTCAAGAAAAATACAGATAAACATAACAAGACAATGATATGAATGTAAGAATACCAAAAACTCACGTGGCCTAGATCAGATGAAGAGAGCAAAGCTGCTGCTTCTTGGGCTAATGAACCTTTCCTGACTCATCGTGATCCTCCCGTTGTTGACACTTTCCAAACTTCCTGGCAGACAAGCAAGCAAGCAAGAGTCATAACTGCTTAGCAACAAGATATACATCAAAAGCTAGTAAGAAAAGAAAAAGACAAACAAAATCAAACCTCTCTTCTCTGAGAATGTTGCTCCTCTCCTGGGAAGATATACTCCCACATCATTGTGTACATTGCTTCTGTCAAATGTATTTTTAGAGGATATATGTCAACCTGTCAAGCAAACACAAGAGAACTTGATTTATGTAATTTAATATATATATACTTAAGTGTCTGCAAGAACCTCAAGCTTCTTGACTCTTGTAGTCTCATAATATTAGTTTTTTTTTCATAATAATAATATTAGTTCTCATTAGAACATATATTAAGGTAAAGAAGAACTTGCCTGAATACAGTAGTGTGGCAAGAGCATTTCTTAGTTACAAGTATATAACCGTTTTAACACATCATGATTATATATATATGTCCCTAAAGATGTGTAAAGGAACTCACTGGCCCCATTCTGGAGGAGGGTTCCACGCAGAAAAAAACAGTATCAGACTTGGCATTAGACAAACAGTTCCTCAAGACAAAGTATCTTGTTGTGAATTGTGCAATCCCAATATATCTCAAGTCCCGGTTAAAATCATAAATCTGTACAAGCAATGTGTAACATCTTAGAGACTTGCGTTACAAGTAACAACAGTCAGTTGAAGCTTGGCCAGATCAAGAAGGGGCTATATACTATATTGTCTATTTCAACCTCAGAGAATGTTTTCCCATCTAAAACCATAGACCAAACAACTTTGCTTCTTTGCTGAGACGACTTTTTATAGCCTCATTTCGATTATTCTTAATAAAACCGTTCGCCGTTTTTATTTCCTCAGACCCCACCACTCTTTTCTCGTCTAAATCTTTAAAACGACAGCATGTTTAACCAATTTTAAATAATACACACTAGGTAATAACCCGCGCCTTGCGCGGGATGTGATTATTAGTTTCGTTATTTTTAATAAAAAAGGCAATAAATCTGTTTAATCTGGATATTAGTTAGGTTTTACGTTTTTTTGTTTTTAATCTTCTAAAATATAACTATTATTTTAAATTAATAATCATTTTAGTTTATTCGGTTAAAACATTTGATTTTTAGGTTTTTTCGGATAAAAACCTAAAATTAATATTATATGTTTATTTTTATATTATGAAGTTTAGATAGTCGTCATGTCGAACCAATAGTTTCATATTATAGTTTTTAAACAGATAATAGTTTAAGAAAAAGAAAAGAAAATTATTAAGACAAATCATTTAACTACAATTTGGTCAATAGTGAAAGAAACATTAAGAAAAAATATTTCAACTTTCAAAAAAATTAGATACTTCAGCTGTGGTGAATACTTAGTTATAAGATGCTCACATCAAGGTGCACATGTATATTTATGTAAAAAGTATATAAAAATAGTTGAAAAATATATAAAGATATTGTTAATTAATATTAAATGATATTTTTGTTTAGAATAATACATGAAAGATAAAATTAAAATTTATTTAAAATAAAAAAGACCTTGACATTGGTCATTTTTTCATCAAAAGAAAATAAAATTACATTCGTAAATAGGGGTGGACACATATCAAGTATCTGGATATTTGGAAACATTTTTGTCGATTCGATTTTTAGCCACCTAGATATTCGGTGACTCGGATATCCGAAATGTTTTAGAATTTTAAAGAATATTCGATTTGATTGTAAATAAAATAAAATTTTAAAAATAATTTAATAATAACATTTTATTACAAAAATAAAACATTATATAACCTTTTAATTCTAGTACCTAATATAATAAATTTATATTGTAAAACTGATATAAAGCATAATATATATAACATATATATATAATTCTTTTCATATATGTATATATATGCATATAACATATCAAATTAGATATATGTTCCTAAAAATATTGGTATTAGTGATTTGTTTCTTTTTTGGATATTGTATTTTAGTATTTGATTTGTTTCGTAGAGTTTCAAATATCAAGATTTTTTGGTTCAAATCAAAACGGATAACAAATCGAATCAAAATTTATGAATATTTTGCTCAATTTTATCCGTAAACAATAAAAATAATATATATATAGTTTAGCTTTTGATTCATTATCTATTTTTATTCGAACCGAAAAATCTAGAGTTTTATTGGAACTATGTATATGAGTTTTATATTAAAAAAAATCACAAAGTACGTAGTGTGAACACATTTATGATTATAGTGTGAATGCATTAGTATATTTATTATCAAATCATTGTGAAGCTGCCACGTGTCTATTATAATGTGAATGCATTTATTACAATGCTTATCTTGTAATATATAAGGGATCTGACGCGTTTGATAACGCGGGATCGGTAATCAAAACGCAAACGCACCTAGATCTCTTCTTCTCCCTACTCTGCAACAAAGTCAACACAGACACCACCCTTTGTTTCTTCTCTCCCTCTCCGCCATGAAAAGAAAAAGAGAGAGATCAAAGCTTGCAAACTACAGAGACGTAGACCAAACCAGCGATGCAATCGTTGAAGCAACACCAACGTCGCCACTTACTGTGTCAAAACAGAAAAATACTTCAGATGAAACAAACTCAGATCCGTTTCCTTCCGATCTCTTAATGGAGATACTCAAACTGTTCCCTGTCAAAACCCTAGCGAGGCTCACGTGCGTATCAAAGCTCTGGGCATCAACCATCCGCCGCCAAGAATTCAACAAACTTTGGTCTTCTTCAAACCAACAACGTCGTAGTAGTAGTAGTAATACTCTCATCTTCGCATTCAAACGTGACAAAGGATATGGCCAAGACTGTTTCTTCTTCTCATCGCTTCAAACCAAGAATCCACACGAAGCCTCTGTAACCGCTACTTAGGAGAGGAGAGTTCGTAGAGGACGGTTGAAGACTGTCCTCCTCACTACTCTCCTGAGTCTCTTCATATATGTATAGACGGGGTTCTATACTACGGAGCTTGTTTTGGGACGGGTACTACTACGAGTGTCGTTGGTAAGGACCGTGGCGTTATGAGCTTTGATGTTCGGTCTGAGAAGTTTGATGTTATCAGAGTACCGCAAGGAAGAGCGAGAAAGTTTACGAGTATGACGAGGTACTATGGGAAGCTTGCTCTTATCTACACTGTGTACGGTAAAATCGGATTATGGGTTTTAGAGGATGCTGAGAAAAATGTATGGTCCTCTACGTTTTTCGATTTGCCGAGATTGTCTGGATATAATACAAAGTTTCAAGTGTTTTGTGCCGTTGATGATGGTGATGATGCAGGGGAGTTTGTTTTGGCACCAAAGGAATTGCAGGAATCGGCGTTTTATGTTTTGTATTATGATCCCAAGAAAAAGAGGGTGAGAAAGGTGGACGTTGAAGGAATTACAGAACATGAGGAGCTTCCACTTTGGGATAAAGATTGGAAGCGTAGGACAATGTCTATCTTCCCTGGTCAGATTGAGAATCTCATGTTTCTCTAAGAGTGCTTTGCAAACAATTCTTCTTCTTCATGAGTTTTATGATAATAAGTAATAACCTCCACTGTTATATTTTGCTTGATAACTTGTATCTGAGTTTCATCTTGTTACAGGTCTTATAATCAGTTTATTGCTGCTATATTTTTTAGTTTTGGTTTTATCTCTGGATTTTAGAGTTCATGTACTCATGGTAGTAAATAATTTCTTATCTACATTTGATTTTTTTTTTCTGATATTTTGTTTCATAATCTAGTAAGATTATTACAATCTGTTCATTTAAAAAGTCAAAACCATATATCCAACTTTAATTAATTTAGACATTACACATACTCTCAAAAGTTAAACATAACTGTAAACTAGCAGTAGCAAAATTGTAAACTAATAACTGTAAATTCGATAGATCACCTCTAAAATTAAATCATAATTAAACTACGAGTCTACCACCAGTTGTTGTGTTTTGCTTCTAAGGAAGGTAGTGACGGAGAGAGCGTAGGCGACTGTAACAGCTACGATACAAACTCCAACGTATGTGCAAACAGTGGTTGCACACACGTACAGATACCTGTTCACATTGTTCACCAACACCACTAGTCAACAACAATTTCTTCTATCGGTCTAATGAGATCTGGTTAAGGGTGTTCAATTCAATTAAACTAAACCTAAAAAACCACAAACAGATTCAATCAAGATGTATCCGATCAGCAACAGAACCTAAATCAAATCCGGTAACGTGTGTACAGAAGATTTCATTTTTACATTGGTTACTAGTTCTGAACACCCCTAACCGGTTACCCTAAAGCAATAATGTGTTTCAAGACGGAAGCAAATACTTACTTGGGAGAGAAGACGCTCCACACAAAAAGGTGATTCCTCATGAGTAGCAGGACCACAGTATATGCCGTCAAGAGTATTGAATTTATGCAGAGTGGTACGAGACAAGGGAACCCAAGCTTTAGCTTCAAGAGTTGTCCTAGATCCGTGTCGGAGTGAGCCAAGTGTGAGTGTTTTCTTAGCTTTCCACCAATGTACATCACCAAGGATAAAAGGAACAACAGGGGAGATGCATAGGTTATCATGAACATCAAGATTCCAGAAAGTATTGTAGAATGACTAGAGATTCCCTAAGAAAAAAGAGTTCGGTCGAATGTGTCAGTGTTTTTGGGTTTACAAAATGAAAAGAAAAGGAGGCTTACAATAAAAGCACCAGCAACATCGATGGTTGCTAAAGTATTGCTGTTTCCAAGAGCAAAGTGACCTGCCATTCCCATGTAATAGAGTGCAGCAATCTACAAAAAAAGAAGGAAATCTTAAACCGACGAGCTTTTTTGCAACATCATTTACGGACAAAGAACCAAATTAAAAACCAACCTCGACCCATTCGTTGACCTGCACATCTTTAGACGAAAGAAATGAAACTACTAAAATTTGGATGAGCAGCAAAAGTATGGGTCCTGAGTTGATCGGTTGTTGTAGAAGCAGCTGTAGAAGACACCAGCAAAGTACGTATGCAGAGCCAATCATATACAAGCAGTCACCTGCTATAGCTAGAAAGGACTCGTCTTTGTTTAGCATAGACCATGGTAAAACTAGAGCTCCTCCAACCGTAGATATAGAAAGAAGAAGATAGATAACTTTTGCTGTTACGGTGGCTCCATTATCGGTTCCAAACATATCACCCTGGTATCTCCAGGCATGCAGCAGAATTAGGAACCCACAAATTGAGAAACCAAAAGCTTGGATGCGGACACTTTTTCTCTTCGACCCTGTTCGAAAGAGAGTGAATAATCCTAGACCAATAACAAGAAAGGTCGAGATTAGCTGCATCCATTTGACAAAAGTACCGCCAGCTTGCTCTAGCCACTTAGAAATATCAGGAAAGTAAGTCCAGTTCACGCCCCCTTGATGCCAACCTCTCAGTAGTCTACCAGAAATAAGAAGCAGGAAGATTGAACCGATTTTATATTCTCCAAGTGAGTCCAGCCCTTTGGAGAAACTGAATGACTTTATTGTCTTGAAAAGTAACAGAAGATAGAATGTGGATACCATGAAATGCCATATATAGTGCTCTTCTTCCACCATTGAACTAGATCCCATACTTATAACGAGGATCAAAAGAACTGCCAAAATGAACACCTCTTCCAAATTCAACAGATAATTCAAACGACAGACTTGATCCTTCGGCTCATTGTAAACCTCTTTGAATAAGGACAGAAAGAGAGTGGCACAAACAACGCAGGAAATAAGCATGGCACTCACTCCAAGACCCAGTAAGAAAACTGGTTTCTGCCAACAGAGAGAAGATTGAAAATCGTTAGATTGAAATACTATAGATTTGCTAGCCTTGGAAACTAGTGAAGATTGAAAATCGTTAGTTTTCCAAAATAATGTTTCATAGAACTCTAAGAAAAGATGTCAAACATACTTCAGTGGTTTTGCTTGCTAACCACTCACTTGCAGTTTTCAAAAAGGCGTTATAGGCATCCAAAGCTCTGCTGAAGTCTTCGGCGGAACTAGACCTATTAACAAGAAAGCCATCCACGGAGTTAGTTTATCGGGAGTTCAAAGTCAAGAGGAGCACCGCAAGTAAATCCATCCATACAAATTACGCACTCTGTTAACTTCTTGGACTTCCAAATGCCATGGAGGACAGCAGCGTTCCTAAATAAGCAAATAAGTTGTTTCTCTTTATCCCCAGAGCACTCACTAATATCCGAACCAAACCCATCACAAGTTCTTTCAAGGAAGCAATTGCAGGAGAAGCCTTCAAACAAGGAATTTGGTAACTGTGCTTGCATTAGCCTGAATAACTGCCATGAATTCAGTTCTAGTGCCCGTAGTTGCTCAAAATCTGAAATGATTCCATACGTTAAACAAAAAAACACTCCGATGCGTTCCCACAGGTTCGGACTGAAATTACAAGGGCTCAAAAGTGGTTAACCTCTTAAAGAATCAAGTGTTCCTGGGACAAGGACTCCAACATTGTTCTTTGGGATCGGCACACCAAATAGAAGAGCTAAAGTTGGCGTCAAATCTACCTACATCAAAAAATATTCCATTGGTTTCCATATCATGACTAACTTATAGTCATCAATACTCTTTCCAAACGAGGTAGGTGCTTGACTGTTTAAAAAAAGGTAATCAAATATATCACAACAATTGCAATGACTGTTCTACCTGGAAAGCTAAATTATTGGTAGCGCCAGCATAATCAGAAATATTGCTACTCAAGCCAATAAAGAGCATTAAGGAGTCAGTTTCTTCATATGAAGATCCTCCATGATTTCCGTTCTCAGTCATGCCATGATCACTGACTACTATCTGTAAATGAAACTCAAATAAGATAACTCCGACATAAGAAAGCCAAATGTACCACCAAACACAAAAAGTACTCACCAAAAGGGTCCGCCCTTGGTCATGGCTACGATCCACCATGGCTCTTGAATGCATTGTTCTAACTACATCATCCATTTCTTTAAGTTTTGAAGCCATCAAGGGGCTACAATAGAAAAACAAATAATAAGATGATCTGCGCATACAACCTTTCTACTCAAAATTGTGTAATGAGACTAGCAAAGACCTGTTACGGCCGCCAGTATGTCCAACATGATCCAAGCCAAGGTAATGAAGGATCTAATAAGGGGTAGATCTAGTAAGAACAAAGCACAGTAAAATTCAAGGGATTTGCTTCGAAATCACTACTACATATCGCAGGAAATTGAGACGAATCAGTTGGCGTTCAAGTAACTAACCCCATATATTGGGGAAATAAGAGAACGAAGAAAAAACTAACCAAGAGATTCCAGTCATCCTTGTTAAGCTCATTTGGCAAGTGTCGGGACACATTTTTGTCTACCTGTACTGTATCTTTTACCTGAAAAACACACATATATTGCTCATATCACCATCATACAGATAGGGAAAACTCTATTCGACATGAATAAAAAGTAAACTATCACACAGAAACTCACAAAGAAACTGCTAACACCATCATGTCTCATGAACAGCCCCGGGAATAACTTGATCCATGTCTCATCTCCAAGCATCACCATTTTCCAACCAATCCTAAGAAACTGACCTGGTAAAATTTAGAGCACAGTATTCCTATCAAACTACATATGTTTGCAAACATGAAACATTAACAAAAAAAACCCAATAGATACCAAGAAGGTTGTCATCTAAGAGGGCTTGCGTGTTAAAATTGAAAGCCACATCCAAAAAACCACCAATCGCTCCAGAAACCATTGCCTGAAAACACCAAAATATTAATAACTCAAGTCCTCGTAAACCATAATCATCCACATCAACGATCACACACACACACACACACACCTTCAACCTCGGCATTGTAACAGTTGGAGGAGCAGCTTTAGCATGGTAACCAATTGCATCTCCATTAGCCAGCAGTGACTGTGTATAAGGCATAGACTCTTTCCACACCTTCCATGGAGGTTGACCATCCTTCCCCAGCACAAACTCCGCAGGAAGACCATCTATAACCTAAACTAATCATCTTTCAATACTCTTAAAACATTCTCTCGCAATCTTAGCATCTTAACAACAAGTGCATACCATCAAAATCAATCGATCATATCTAGAAGAGATGCCAGACGATTCCTGGTAGAGCAATCTCAGTTTCTCAGGATGAATCTCCGACTCGTTCGTGTTCGGCGCAGGATCACAGAGAGGATGACGATAACTCTCCGAGCCACTGAGATTCAACATACAAACAAAAGAAAAAGGAGTGTGAAGCAAAAATCAAATGGAGTAGATTCATCTTCGCAGTTACAATGGTTACCTGACGCCGGACAGAGTCGGCTTGACGGGGAAGAAACCGAAGACGAAAATCGAGAGTCCGATGATCTGGAGGAATATTCCGACGACCGTTAGGATCGTCAGCCTCGTACACGTCATCTCCGTCGACATTTCGAGATCGGGAGAAAGAAAAAAAAAGAGAGAAGGTGATCGTAGTAAAGATGAAACCTATGAAATGGGCTTTACAAAGTCGGCCCAGTGAAAAGCCCGTTAGGATTTTGTTTTTTAGTAAGTGTCACTGTTGTTTGATTCAGTGTCAGTGAGTAGTGAGTAGGGTCTGTTGAGGCCTAAAAATAGCTAAAAGGTTAGGGGCATTGTTACTCAGAGGTTGGGTAAGGTCACGAGTCCACTCATAAAAGAAACTCTGACACTTTGACCACCCAGTGTGTGAGAACACTGTGTCACGTGCGGCTCGTACTGTTTAAGTTTTCAAAATACAAATATGATTTAAAACGCAGCAACCGATTGAAGCGTTTCAGCTTATATACACCAGTCTTTTGTGGAAAGACTTATTTTAAACTGTTAACAGTTTTTTGTGTTACAAAAAAAAAAAAAAGACTTATTTATACGCCAAGTGTCTGTGTGTTTAAGAGTTTGTATGAAAGAGGTCGAGAAAAATTAATTTTGTTTTTCTTTGGTCAACACCAGACTGAAAAAAAAAACAAAGTAGCATGAAAAAGATTCAGTAAGCCAAAAAAGAATGGACTGGAACTAAATTTGTTAAGAGATGTAGATAATGTTTCTGTTTAACGTGTATTTGGCGGATTCTTTTTAATTCAGTCTTTATAGATAGTTTAGGGAAATAAATTTCCAATCTTCACGGATAGTCCACGAATGTCTTTGTGTACTGACGGACACACGCCCACAGATGTTATTGTGTATTGATGTACAGCGCACAAACGTGTTTTGGTCTGTATGTTAGAAAACAAAGTCTGGCTTTAAATGTGGAGGAATATCCTACAATATTGGGATTTAGCTAAATCGTTCCACAGACTTGAAATTAGAAGTGGTAAAACAACATCCTTCTTGTGGTCTCCATTGGGTTGTCTTTCAAGAACAAAGATTGTATTGATATGGAAATTTTGGATTATGCTATTGTATGAAGATTATAACAGGCCAGTGGAAAAAAAGATTGTTGAATACAATAGAGGATATAATATATTGAAAATGTAAGGGCTAAAATAAGGCACCAAGAAGCATATTTTGGTTTCTAGTACGACATAAAGATCACAAATTCAAAAGTAAGTTCTCATCACATAAAACTTTCAATCCCAAACGAGAAAAACGTTTCTTGTGTCGTTGGACTATACAGGTTTGATTCTCTTGTGCAATACCGAATACTCTTTCATCTAGTCGATTGCGATGTATAACCACTTATTATTTACATGAGATATGTCAACGTAAACCATCATGTGAATTCTTAATGTGTTCTTTTCAGTTGACAAAAAAAAAGACCGTTATTTTCTTTGATGGTGTTGAGAACCGGCCCACATGAAACCATTTCTTCTTCGATGATAAATGTTGGCTCAAGTGTGAAATGCTTAACTCAGAAATTCCTTAATTACATTACACTGTTAATTGGAAGTTCATTGTAGCATTCATCTCTACCATTCATATTGAGTATATGTGTTTCAAGCAGTTGGCTTCATGACGAACACTAAACTCCGCTGCAGCTGGTAAAGCTTAAGACAAAAACGTAAAATAAGCTTAGCAAGATATATGCATTGAGGGGAAGAGAAAGTTACGGTAAATGTCTATAATTTTTTTCTTTTGTTCACAATATAAATAATTGTATACTTCTTAAGGTAATAAAGACTAAGAATGCGGGGAGCGAAGACTGGAAGAGAGAGAAAAGTTAGAGAGGGAAAAGTTTTTACAAAGGGGATCCGGCGGTCGGCCGGCGCGTGAGCGTCCGTGCCGTCGCCAGAGCCCTTTTCCCTTCGATAAAATCATCCGGTCCTGTCGCTCTCCTTCTTATTCGGTTTCCTTTTGCCGGAGCTCAGATCAGCCACCAACCAGTGTGGTTCTGGTTAAGGAGTCACGGTGGGGTTTGCGGGTAGGAGGGGGGGGGGTGTCAATAGTTCGAGTTCTAGCTCCGGGAGACGGAGGCTTTCACAGATCCGTCGCCGCCGGTCCTTTGTCTCCGCGGCGGGGAAGCTCCTTTAGTTTCGTCGTCGTCGGATCCAGCTTCCGGGGGGTAAAGGCTATCACAGCTTTACGTCGCCGGCTTCCGTCCCCTAGTATTTTAGGGTTTAGTTTTTCCGTTTGTTTTTTATTTCGGTGTTTAGTTGTGGTTTTGAGTTGTTTATGGTCGCGTCGGAGGAGAGGAAGATCTCCGACGGAAAGAGTGAGGTTGCATGCGAGGCTTTGGGCGGCTGCGGTGAACGGGAGTGGATGAGATCTCGCCACGGTGATTGATTCTCTCCGTATTAGAGTTCCATAAGCTCTTGACGGTGAAGAGGTTCGGAACTTCGGAGTTCCGGTGTGGCCGGTTGATCCGAAGGTTGGATCTCCGGTGAGGACGAGAAGCGGGTGTGATGCGATGATCTCGCGACACGTGACCCTCGACGTCGAGGATGTTGACACGTGTCCACGCGACGAAAAGACTGATCTGCGAGGCGGCAGCGCTTCGCTCCCGTGTTGTGTCTATGGTTTCTCAAGATGGGCCGCTGGAAATGGGTCCAATTGTGTAACGAGTTTTAGCCCGATAGGTTTAGTGGGCTTATATTGTAATCTGTTTCTGGGCTGGGCCCGTTTCTATAAATTAAAAAAAACTATTGACGCAAAAAGAAAAAAGACTAAGAATGCGGTTTGATTATTTTATTTTATTTTATTTGTTTTGTTCAAACTTTTAATTAAAATAAAATCTGTACGGACAGTTGATCGTGTTCCAATCAGATTTCTTTTGGTGGATGCTTCGGGTCTGGTTTGGGTCCCCCTTCTAAATAATTTATAGTGGTCGACACTCGACAGTGTTTATTACTCTTTTGCACGAGGGTCCCTCTGTTCACTATATCTTCACATAAAGCATACTAAAACATCTATTTATTTGAAACCCCCCCTTCAATCTTTTTTTTTCTTTATCACGTATTTTGTTTTACAGTCTACTAGAATGATTCTGAAGACGGAATCAGTGAGGTAAGGTTGGTCTGTTTAGTGAAGTTAGAGTAGTGCATAAGTGTTTAAGTAATGTTTAAGTATGTAATAGAATGTAAAATGATGAATAAACCCTAACCCTTAGTGTTTTAAAAAGTATTAAGAATTACATTGTAACAAAAATAAAACTATTATAGCAATTTATAACAAGTGAGTGAGTATTGGGCGAGTTTTTACATCCTCGCATCTTTGAACCCCTAGTATAATTTCTACTTGAAAGGAACATGAAATGTATGAGCTTCTGACTACAAATTCTAGGTTAATCTTCGTTAAAAATTAGGTAGTTTAAAAAAAATTAGGTAGTTTTTTTGGTGTGAATTCCATGTATTTATTTATTAGGAGCTATTGTGAGACCTGCATAAATAAATATGAACTAATAGCCACTATTTTTGAATATTTTACAGCGAATACGACCAATTAGTTACCAGAGTGTATATGACAAAGTGAGACAACTCATTTTATGCTTCTCTATAAAAAGAAATTCCGCACTGACCCGAAACAAACACTTCTCTCATTGGAGACTTACAAATCCTATTTCCTCACCATATCCAATAACCACCACACACAAACCAATATCTAAATAATAGTAATAGTGAATAAAAAATCTTTTTTTCTTTCCAAAAATAATCATTTAAGAAACCCCATCATGTTGATAATATTATTAAATAATAAGTGCCTCCCTGAAAATATCTCATCTTCACCAATCAACACCCTCTCATGTCTACTTCTCTCCTTGACATTTGAGGTGGAAAATTAAAATTTGATATATTCCCTTAGCTTTTTCTCTTTATTTATTTTCTTTCTTCTTTCTGAGTTTTTGTTTGATCCTACTAACTCTGTATTTTTCTTATGGATTCGTCATCTAGATTTAACTCTTACAAAGATTTTAGTATCTTTACCTTTCAAATCTTCAAAAACTAGGGTTTTTACTGTCTTCAAAATCATATTATTCTTCTAAATTTAGCAAAAAGAACACATTTTTCTTTCCATTTCAGTCGTCTTGTCACTCTCTCTCTCTTCTTTAAAGTCTCCCTTTTTAGCAAAACACCTCTCTCTCCTCTCCCTCACAATTTCTTTCCTTCTGGGTTCTTCTTCTTTCTCCTTTTTTTCTCTCTCTTTTCTCTTCTCTTTTCTCTTCTCTTTAGTCATCACACATTCTTGAATCTTAATTCAAGATCTTCCTCCTGTTCATCAGATTAATCCCTTTTGGGATTTTCGGATCAACTTAAAGTTCTTTCTCTAGGGTTTTTCTTTCCTTTTTTAGGATGGCGAGAGAGAAGATTCAGATCAGGAAAATCGACAACGCGACGGCGAGACAAGTAACGTTCTCAAAACGAAGAAGAGGTCTTTTCAAAAAAGCTGAAGAGCTCTCCGTTCTCTGCGACGCTGATGTTGCTCTCATCATCTTCTCTTCCACTGGAAAGCTCTTTGAGTTTTGTAGCTCCAGGTCTTTCTCTCTAACTTCGCTATGACTATCTTTTTTTGTCATTAGATTTCTCCAAGTCTTTGAAGGAAACGTATCTAGATCCAGATAAAAAGTTTAAGAGTATTTAGATGTCATAGAAGTTTACTGTATATTAAACCTTACTGGACCACTAACTTCTTATATAAGAAATATTAATGACCAAGAATAACATTGCTGATAAAACTATAGTAAACTCTTTATTTAGTCAAAACAAGGTATCTACGTACAGTAATATTCAAGATAATCTTAATCTTAATCATCTGCACAAATGCTATATACCTTCATAAATCTGTATATATAGTTATTGTGGATACATACGGAAGCCATCAATGTCATATTCATTAAAAATTGTGGTTACCGTATACCATTAGAAGTTCAGAAATAACATTATATATGTGTATATACATATGTATGTGGATGTATGAAAATTGGATTGGGAACTTTTTCTTGAAGAAGTGATTAATAAAAATAATAAACAGGTTGGAATCTTTACTAGTGTTGGTAAATGTCAGAGGTTTTTTGGATATGTTATAGATATATTGGGAATCTAAAAATGACTTATCATATCATAAAGATACGGTTTTGGATTTCTGACCCACGGGTTACCAGTTCAGTTCCTATCTTCGGGGACATCTATACACACACGCTCACATATATGTATATACTTGTATTTAAAAAAACGACAGTGCTTAACATGAAATAATGTCTGTCTCTGGATTAAATTGGGTTTTGTAAATCTAGGTTATGTATCTTTTTTTGTGTACATGGTCCATCGATGTTTAGTTATATCTAAAGCACTGAGAAGCATCGACAATATGCTGTTTTATAACATAAAAGTAGATTATTTCCAGTCTTATATAGTAAAGTAATTACTGGAATGTGTTTGAATTATATAATGAAGCATGAGGGAAGTGTTAGAGAGGCATAACTTGCAGTCAAAGAACTTGGAGAAGCTTGATCAACCATCTCTTGAGTTACAGGTTAGCTTGCCATTCTGTTTAAATTACCATTTTCAGATTATCCTCAAGTACATGGATTTTGGTCAAGAAGATCTAGTGTATTATATTAATAATAGGACAGCATTATACTTATTGCATACGATTAGACTACATTTTAGTGACACTGAACTCATACTAAAGTCGATCGATACAAACTAAGAGTATTAAAAATATGTGAGACTCAGACTATTAGCTTTGTAGTTCTCTTTGTGTGATGGTAGTTTGGTTCAAAACCTTTATAATCATAGTTACATGAATGAATGCGAGCTTTTTGAAGCCAGACATGCATGTACAGTTAGTCATGTGTAGAGATCTGAGCTTAGATTATTATGGATTTGTTTAATGTTATCATTTAGCTAGTCGAGAACAGCGATCACGCCCTGTTGAGCAAAGAGATTGCGGAAAAGAGCCACCGATTAAGGTACACAAATATATGCGTATTCTTTAAATTTCGAAATAACTATCATTTTCTTACGGTATGTGTTTATATGATCATGTACAGGCAAATGAGAGGAGAGGAACTTCAAGGACTTAACATTGAAGAACTTCAACAGCTGGAAAAGGCCCTTGAATCCGGTTTGACTCGCGTAATTGAAACAAAGGTTGTTAAAAACTTAGATGTCAAAAGATGTAATGCCATGATATTATGAATAAGACGAATATGTTGCTTAACTACTATGATATGTTGTTGCAGAGTGAAAAGATTATGAATGAGATCAGTTACCTTCAAAGAAAGGTAAGAAGCAAAACAACGTTTTATCTTTACTTCTTGATTCAAATAATTTTGGCAATAACAAGTTACAAATTTCTCTTTTCCAAGGGAATGCAACTGATGGATGAGAACAAGCGGCTAAGGCAGCAAGTAGGCATCTTACTCTTTGTCTTTAACACATATCTCTAATCATATTTTGAGAAAAATGTATTTATATCTAATGGTAAATTAATATTTAGCTAATTAGTTCCAATTAGTTAAAAAAAAAAAAAATCTCGGTCCTAGCTGCATGTGGGAATGTGCATGGTTTTGGTTTGCGCTCTCTATGTTTTCAGATTGTTTTGTGGAATATGGAACTGAAATAATCAAAATCTCGTTTGATTTGATTTAACTTGGTTCTGATTAAAATTTTGTATATTTATAACATGTTTTCAAGATTTATTTTGTTTCATATTATTTTGTTTCAGATCAAATTATTTTAGTTGATTATTTTTAGATAAAAGTAATCATCCCTCAGTCAGTCGATCTCTAGAGAAGACCAAGACATTTGGTGCCATTTTTAAAACTCAAAATTCAAATCTTCTCATTGTTTTTTCCATGATCAAATCTTGATTTTGTAGGGGACACAGTTAACAGAAGAGAACGAGCGACTAGGTCAGCAGGTACGTTGGTGTTATATCGAATGTTAAGTACATTGTTTATATTTTTGGTTAAATGTTAAATTTGGAAGTTTTATTTGGTGACGGTGTAGATATACAATAATGTGCATGAAAGATACGGTGGTGGTGAATCAGAGAACATTGCCGTTTACGAGGAAGGACACTCGTCGGAGTCCATTACTAACGCTGGAAATTCCACCGGCGCTCCTGTTGACTCCGAGAGCTCCGATATCTCCCTTAGGCTCGGGTAATTAAATTAATTATCCACCTTTGGTTCTCTTGATTTAATAATTTTCAATGAATTTTTAATGATAAGAAAATAATTTATAAAAATAAAGGAAAGTATATTTACTAAATAACCATCTTATGCTGGTCACTTGTTTGTATACATTATGAAACGAAAATAATTAATAAAAATAAAAGAAATATATTTTTTTTGAATAATACATGGGTATTCTGGCTTACAGAAGTGGTTCAGACTAGTCACGTGTTATTAGGTGCCGATTCTCTGTTTCTGGCGATGCCGAAATGTTAATTTTCCAGTGGCCGTATATTCACTAAATATAACTAAATTGTTTTGGCTTCGTGCAGCTTACCGTATGGTGGTTAGAGGTGGAATAATACAAAGAAGTTGATGGAGCGAGGAGTCTAATGTAAACCCTTTCAACTCTAATAACAAGAGACAATATAGTAGTTCTCATATGTTTGTTGTAAGTTTCTGTCCGAGGAAGATGTTTTCCTTTTTCGAGTTTCATTATATGTTATCTCTCTCCAGTGCATTTCTGTTTTGTCACCACCAGAACTTTATGGACGTGTGGTAAGTTAGTAAATGAGTAGAAACATTTGGAATTTTGATGATTCATTGCACAAAACGATGGGACACATGTTTATTGTTTATGTGTTTGTATTGACCAAATGAATCATGGTATGTGGGTATCGAACCCATAACATATCTCTTGGTTATAGATTTTCACTTCAACAAGTATGGTAGATAGATCTCTAAGCCATTTACTAGGGTCTATTAGTCTAGGACACATAATCAAACGTTTGAACTAACGCAAGCCGTCTGGTTGCCTATTCTAAACCCAAGCTCTAACGGCTGCATTATTATTTTATGACAAGTGTTTGGAGAGTTCTCGGTAGAAACTAGTTTCAAGTGACCTTGATAATCTCTTCAGTGGTCGGTGCAGAATGAGGATACCCAAAATAACATGCAAAGTAGTACATTTATTTTAGAGAAAATATACAAATACTAATTTACCAATCAGAACTTTAAAAATTATACTCTAATTATGGGTAGCTGATTTGAAGTCATTGTTATTTGTTCTGTTCACTCCAAGCATTTACTCTCAAATCTGATCAAGCATCAGCAAAAATTATACTCTAATTATGGGTAGCTGATTTGAAGTCATTGTTACATGTATGCTATATTTAAGGTAGGCCTAAAGGAAGAAGACATATATGGGCTTCAAAAATCTCAGCCCAAAAAATTATTTTTTAGTTGCAGTATTTATGTAAAGAGTTGTATGGCAAAATTTCTTTTTATTTTCTTCTTAATCTTCTGATCACAAGATAGTAAGACACTGTAATACTAAAAGGAAAAAATATTGTGAAGATTTATTAGATTTCTTTCTTCTTAAATTAATTTTCCAGATTATCAACCATTTCAAAAGATTTAATTTCAAAAGATAAATCTTTTGACTAATATTAAGTAAATAATTAGATTTTTCAAAACATTACACCACACAACAAATGTTTTTCAATCTAACAAAATTTTACAGTATTCATTTATTAAATTTATTTTTCATATATTTAAATCCACGTATTTTCTGAAAAGAGTAATTATTAATCTTTACTTCTCCATCCATAATTTTTGTAGTCTTTTGTATTTTACTGCATCTTGGTCTGATGCATATTCCATGTGTGTGATTTCAAGTTCTAGAGATTACAACAATGTAGTTATCTAGGCGTAAAGTATCCAGGACATGTCTTCACTTTGTTCTCGTATCAGGACACGTATTAGTCGGGTCCGGGGTTCAGGGATACTTAGACAAGAAAGAAGCTTCTTTCTGGTCGGTTCAGCAAAAAAAGTCGTCACACACCTACCTCATCAAAACGTGTCTGGTTTCATGTTTAACCGTCAAAAAGTGAAAAAAAAAATGTTCTGTCGGATTCAATTAAATAAATGATTAAGAAGAAGAGCAGAAGGCTTTTTTGCTTGCTTGAACATCTTTTCTTCGGAAAAAAACCGACAAAATGTCATTGAAGATTAATTTAATTGATAAATTATATACAGTATATTATTTTCTGGTTATGACATGTTCTATAACGTTTTGATACACACAATAACAATGGGATTAGAGAGGGAGAATACTTCCGACCACGACGCTGGCACTATAGGATTGGTAATAAAAAAACTTTTGTAATAATCAAAGTTTTAAAATGTAGTAAAAAATCTCAAATAATTAATTCAGTGATTTGTGTTCAAAATAAAAAAAAATAAAAAAATTAATTCAGTGATAAATAAAAAGAATTGAAAATATTTCACAAAAAAATAGAGAGAAACAAAAAAGCTAGGTTCGCGCCCCCACCCATGATCAAAGTAATCAAACCAAACAGCTCAGCTCAAAGGAGAGATTGATAGAAAGTCCCTACCCATGATTCATTTCTTAATAGCTGCACGTTCTTTCCTCAAATCCAAAATTCTTTTCATTAAAAAGAGAACCTAACTCTCAATGTGGGTCTAAGCTTAACAGAATTTTTTTTTGCTTGAATCAGCTATCCATGTAAATTAAATTAAGTAGTGGTCAAGACAAGCCAATTTTCCGATTAACCTAACATCTCCGTCTGGTCGGGCGTGATCTATATAGGAAAAAATATAGCCTCTGATACTTGCTTCTTTTGCTAACTTAAATGTTTCTTTCTAGTAAAATTTACCTTTTCTTCTTTTCTTATTGAGATCTAGAGAGAGAGAGAAGGATCACACAAACATAAAGCTTCTCTCTGTCTCTGTTTCTTCTTGGAACTTGAATGACAAGAACAAAAGATAAACTGAAATCAACATACCAATAACAAAACAAAACGTTTTGTTTTAGTGTGTGATCATATAGAGGGGAAGAAGATGCTGCAGAGAGCTGCGAGCAACGCGTACTCATGGTGGTGGGCGAGTCATATCCGTACCAAACAATCTAAATGGCTCGAACAAAACCTTCAAGGTAGTATATTCATATCCACACGTATCTATCTGTTTCATTGTTTATGGCTAACATAAAAAAAAAGTTGAGATCTCTTGTTGAAAATTTACAGATATTGAAGAGAAGGTGCAATACGTGTTGAAGCTATTACAAGAAGACGGAGACTCATTCGCCAAGCGTGCGGAGATGTACTACAAGAAGAGACCAGAACTCATAACCTTCGTCGAAGAAACTTTCAGAGCTTACAGAGCTTTAGCCGAGCGTTACGGCCACATCTCCACCGAGCTTCAAAACGCCAACACCACCATCGCCTCTGTGTTCCCCGACCAAGTCCCCACCTTCGCAATCGACCACGACCACGAAGACGAAGATGGAGATCAGAAAGTCGATAAAAGACAGAACCTCTCTGGTGCTAATGCCCCCAACGCTCCAAAACTCCCTGACAAAGACTTGAAAGCCGCCGCCACCAAGAAGCTTCAGCAGAGGAAGTCCATGAAGTACACAGGTGGTGCTACCAATGTGGTTGTCAAGAGCTCGGGTCTGAGCAAGTCCGAGGCTAAAGAAGAGATTGACAAGCTGCAGAAGGAGATACTATCGCTGCAGACGGAGATGGAGTTTGTGAAGAGCTCTTACGAGAGAGGCTTGTCGAGCTACTGGGAGTTCGAGAAGAGCGTCAAGGAGAAGCAAGAGAGGATCTGCTGTTTGCGAGACGAGTTCAGCGAGGGGGTTGTTGAGATCGAGGACGAGGAAGCGAGGAGGCTGATGACCGAGACAGCGGTCAAGTCCTGTAGGGAGAAGCTGATGGAGCTGCGGGAGAGGCAGGAGAAGTCTTGCGGAGAAGCTGGAGAGGAGCGTGCGAAGTTAAAGGAGTCTAGAGAGAGGCTAAGGTCTATGTCGAGTCGGCTTCTAGGTGAAGAAACTGTTGTATTTGCTAAAGAGGATGATGAAGAGATGGCTGAGAGAGTTGATGAGCTTGTGAACAAAGTGATTAGCTTGGAGGGTGCGGTTTCTTCGCAGAGTGCTTTGATAGAGAGGATGAGAAACGAGACGGACGGTCTCCAGACGCAGATCAGTACTCTTGAAACCGATAAGGCGGTGTTAGCAGATGACAAGAGTGGTCTGAGGATGAAGCTGAAGGAAATGGAGGAGAGACTCGAAGCAGTGCAGGACTTGGAGAGGAATGTTATGGACAAGAGCAGCAATCTTCATAGAGAGTTTGATGAAGTGTGTAGTAACCTCGATGACCTCTCTACTGGGAAGTTGCACGAGGTGAAGGCGGAGAGCGAGTCTGAACAAACTCAACATGTTGTGGAATCTACTGAAAAAGTATATTCTGAGAAGAAAGAGTCTATGCTTCTTGATAATGTTTTGGAGAAGCAAATGTCTTTTAAAGGATCTGATAACACTTCCAATAGCGAACCGGACTGGAAAGAGATGTTCACCAAGGGAATGGAGAACAGAGAGAAGCATTTGCTGACGGAGTACACAACCATTCTAAGGAGCTACAAGGACATGAAGAAAACATCGGACGAAACAGAAACAACGCTGAAGACAGAGAACGCAACAAAAGACGACGAGATCAAGCTACTAAGAGAGAAAATGAGCCTCCTCCTGCTGCAGAAGGATCATTCTAATACCAATGACTTGTCTGAAACCACCCGCTTGTCAAACGACGACTATTCCATCACGGCGGTGGAAAACGAGAACATGTCCCTGGTCGAGGAACAGTTCAGGCTGAACATCGACGAGCTACTAGAGGAGAATCTTAACTTCTGGTTACGTTTCAGCACGGCGTTCGGACAGGTACAAAGCTACGACACGTCGATAGAAGATCTCCAAGGCGAGATATCGAAGCTGGAGGGATGCAGCAGCACGGCTGTGAGATCAGACGTTAGACCGCTTTACCTCCACTTACGGGAGATAAACACAGACCTCGGCCTCTGGCTTGAGAAAGGCGCTGCGCTGAAAGAGGAGCTGAAAGCGAGGTTCGAGTCTCTATGTAACATTCAGGAAGAGATCACTAAAGCGCTGAAGTCGAGCGCCGAAGACGACGACTTCAGGTTCACGAGCTACCAGGCTGCAAAGTTTCAAGGGGAGGTGTTGAACATGAAGCAGGAGAACAACAAGGTGGCTGACGAGCTGCAGGCGGGGCTGGATCGCATCACGGTGCTTCAGATGGAGGTTGACAGGACTCTAGGGAAGGTGAACGACGAGTTTGATCTTTCGGGTTCGAAGAAGGGATCGGATCCTGGTGGTTTCCAGCATTCGGATAGTCGCTCGAGGGTACCGTTGAGGTCGTTTATATTTGGCTCTAAGCAGAAGAGAGCTAAGCCGTCTATATTCTCGTGCATGCATCCTTCACTGTATAGAAAGATGAAGGCTTCTACTTAGGTAAGTAAACATACAGATTCATAAACTGTAACTTTTATTCAGATTCATGGAGGATTTGGTTTTGCGAGATTGAAACAGTAGTTTTGTGTATTGGCTTGTCGTTTTTGAGTATTGTTAGATTGTTCACAGCTTCTAACTGGAGGAAACAAGAGGAATGTCTCTCCAGTTTCTTTGTATGTCTCAGAACCATTAAAAGAGAAACAGAGTTTGTGTGTGTTTTATTTGTTCATTTGTGTTTACGTGACCATGCTAAGACTCACCATTGTCTATCAAATATTACAACATAAAAAATGGCAAACTCAACAATCAACTGAATCAATCGAAATCAAGAATGATATAATTTTGCTTGAGAGATACTCTTTCAAGGATCAAAAGAAATTTGAGAGACTACCTTAGCTCCTCTTCCTTTAGCCATGTATAGACCTACATGGTGCATCATCTCCTGATACAAAGAAACAAGAAGATGAGCCGATTCAAAAGTCACCAGAGAAAAAAGAAACTAATGATGCTAAAACTTCAGAAGAATCAAAGTTTTCAAAAGAGAAGTTGTATACCTGAGGATGAGCCTGAGCGCCTTTAATGTCTTTTGCGACATGAAGAGGAAGGTCATAGGTGGCGCATCCACGTGAGTACACTATCACATCTTCCAGAGGAGGAATAACACTATGGTTTCGAGCAGAGAGTACAGTAGCCACAAAATCAAACACACATATGTCTGTGCAGATACCTACAACCACAATCTTTAGTCACAGGGATGATCAAGTTAGTTCAAGATGTAACTATAAGCATCAAACAGAAGTGAAGAAAGAAAGCTTACAACTTTGATCTGTTTCTCTTTAACCCAATCCACAAACTTATTAGAACCGTCTTTCTCCATCGAACCCACAAACCCATTAATGCAGTCCTTCCGCATAAGAGTGGCACAACTCTCACTTTCAAGCCACTGTAGAGCTGATTCATCATATCATACAATAGTGAGTCACTCGTTTCAGAAACTAACAAGACAGAGGGGGAAAGTACCAGGAACAAGTTCTGCTTCTTGAGTTCCTATTATACAATGAGAAGGATAAGGGATCTCCGGAACACCAGGAAGATGAGAGTCTAGAAACGCAAAGACGGGCCAATCACGATCGCAGAACTCTCTTGCGAGCATTGCAGATTCCTCCACCATCTTCGATATCTGCTCGTTGGGCTTCGTTGGAGCCTGCAGAATCAAAAAGGGGCAAAGCTTTAGTTTTGTAAACGTATATGATATGAGTCAAGCAATATCACAAACACTTGGTGGGCATGATTTGATTAGAAATTAGAAATTAGAACCATGTTGCCGGAGCCAACGGTGCAGAAACCATTGACCACGTCGACGATGACGAGACCGACGCTCGAGTCTGGGTTCAGAAGAAGAGACTCCTCGTCCACCGGAATCTCCTTCTTCAGGTGATCAAATATCGTTTCATCAGTCGCCATGATCGATGCGAGTCTTTAGAAGAAAATTCGAAAACCCCTACAGAAAAACAGAACACAAAAAGGAATAGAGAGTTTTGATTTGGTCTTCTGTCTGTTTTTTTTGACCAAATAATTCTTTGTCTTCTTTGATACGGTTTGAAAATGCGGTTTTTGATGTTAAATATATAACAGACGTTATGAGCTTTAAACAATTGGGGGTGTAGCTCATATGGTAGAGCGCTCGCTTCGCATGCGAGAGGCACGGGGTTCGATTCCCCGCATCTCCATTTTTATGTTAAATATTTTTGCTAGCCGTCTGAAAACCAGACTATGGTGGACCTACTACCACAAATAAAAGCCCGTTACGATATTAAACATTCTGAAAAAGAGTCGTTTTTTTGGGGGGGTTTACGTTGTTTAATACAAAGTATATATAAGGGTAATTTTGAAGGTTTGATCCGAGCAACTTTGGGATACAGACATTAAATAATAAATACGGTCCGGAAAGTAGGTTCGAATCTTTGATGTTCTAGTTAAAATATCGACCGTATGAACATAATGGTATGGAGTGAACTTTGGATTCCCAGATGTTAACCCCAAGACCCGTTAGAGCCTCTATGATTGTTGGATACGTTTAACCCCAATAAACGCACTGAAATAGTAACCTAAGCGAAACTCGTGGAGATTTTTAATAGATTTACGCGTTTCTACCAAACAGTGATTTTTATTGAACCTTTCAGAGTGTTGTGAATTTTTTATTTTTCCAAAATGTTCAACATCAAAATAATAAGAACTGAATAAAAGACAAAAATAAATAAAGATTGTTACTTAAAGTTTTACAAAAATATGAAAAACACAAAACGATATATCATTTTGTAAATATTTTCTAATTTTCAAAATTCAAATTTTAGTTAAATAACAAAATTATATTGATAATTAAATAGATGAAATGAGAAAATATTGCAATAATGATTGTTTTATAAACTTTCACATAAACGAAACTGATCAATATCGTTCGCTGTTCCCGCTTCACCGTCACCACTTGTGTAGGAAAGAGAAAAACACTCTTTAAGAGAGCAAAGAGTCCTCCTTTCGCCGCCATGAATAACCGCCGCGGAACAACAACAACAGCAACAACAACCACCGCATCAAATCCAAATCGACGATTACAGCGACGGCAGGTGATCCACGTGCTACCCGACGAGACGGCCTTTCGAGTCGTCTGCCACGCGTCGGTCATCGGCGGCATAATCGGATCAAACGGCCGCGTCGTCTCCAACCTCCGCCGCGAAACCGGCGCCAAAATCCACTGCGAGTCTCCGTCCCACGGCTCCGACCACTGGGTCGTGTTCATCGTGGGCTCGACCGCCGTCGACAAAAGCTTCCTGCTGACGGACAGAGTCGGAGACTACTCCTCCGGCGGCGAGCGCGAGGGCTGGGTTACCTGCGAGGTCTCCGCCGCGCAGGCGGCGCTGGTTAGGGTTTTGGAGAGGTCGTGGGTGGTTCTGGCGGAGAAGGATAGCGGCGGAGTGGTGGCGGAGGAGGAGGGTAAAGAAGCTTATTGTGGGATGCTGGCTGATCGGAGTCAGATTGGAGCTGTGTTGGGGTTGGGTGGGAAGAATGTGGAGTGGATGAGGAGAAACTCCGGCGCCATGATTAGGGTTTTGCCTCCTCCGAGCTGTGGTGCTAACAGTGATGAACTGATTCAGGTTTGTGTTCTGTCTCTCTTGTGCTCAACTTCGAAGTCAAAACATAAAGTTTAAGTCTTTAGAGTTTCTACATTTCAGTCAGTTCTTCAGTTTATGATAATGAAAGTTTAAGTCTTTTGGTTTTGATTTGTGAATGTCTTAGCTGTGAAGATAGATTAGTTAATTATCTTCGTTTCTGTACGTTAGATTACAGGCGATGTCTTAGCTGTAAAGAAGGCACTGGTGATGGTATCAACCTTTCTTCAAAACTCTCCACCTCTCAACGGCTATCCACCGCCACTTTGCAGCAAACCTTATGATACCAACGGAAACTCAGAGGATCCGCATTCTGAGTTTTTCCCGAACCTCCGTTCTTCTTCTTCGTTGCCTAACAACGCTTCAGCAGCAGCAGCTGCATCTACTAGTCATTCACCATCGTCACGATATGAAGAAGGAAGCAGTTTTCAGGGTTCTAAAGATACGGATAAGAAGGTTGTGTTCAAAATGATCTGCACGAGTCTTGCAGCTGGGGGCATAATTGGGAAACAAGGAACTATCATCAGAGCTCTGCAGAACGAAACGGGTGCTTCTATCTCGATTGGAGCTCCGCTGAAAGCATCCGGTGAACGAGTTGTTACCATCTCTGCACGTGAGGTAAGCTTTTGATCCTCTCGCTTCCCTGCTACATTTTTTTTTTAATCTGATCACACTAACTCTCTTTGTCTTTGTTGGTTTTGTAAAGAGCCTCGAGTCACGGTTCTCTCAGGCACAAAAAGCTCTGGTTCGTGTCTTTACAAGATCGGTTGAGATTGATGTTGGGAAAGGTCTGTTTCCTGGTGCTTTAGTGAAAGCCAAGCTAGTGGTGCCGTCACAGTTTGCTAATGACTTGATTGGAAACAAAGAAGCAAATGTTGATGTGCACATCTCTGTAGGCGGCCAGATTCTGGACTGTATCTCAGAAAATGAAATGGTGATAGAGGTAAAAGCTTTTTTTTTTTTACCTACAGAGACGAGAAGAGTTAATGGAGATTTGCTCTTTTTGACTCTTTGATTGTTTTTTTAAAAAGATTATGGGAGAGTATAGGAATGTAGAGAAGGCGTTGTCACATGTTTCTTCTAAATTAAGGGAGAATCTATTGCCAAGGAAGGACTTGGAAGTAATGAGAGCTAGAGTTGTTAATCCGTATGAAAATGGAGGAGCAAATTACAATCTGCAACCACCACAGCAAGTAAGAGGCGATTCTCTCTCGGTATCAGACGGTGAACAAGACGTGAAGATGGTGAGAAACGGTACAGAAGTAATGAAATCGATCGGTGACTTGAGGCACACAGAGGCAGTTAATGAAGAAGTCAACGGCTCTACACCACCAAGCTTGCTGGAGAATGACTTGACACAGGGGATGAAACAGCTTCAACTTTCTGGCAACGGAGACATCTCTTTTCTACCACCACGGTCTGTTACTTCTTGCCAACCATAATGTATCTGTTCTTGTCAACAGTCTCCTGACATAATTATTTTTGTGGAAGCAGAAGTAAAGGTGTATCTTTGAGAAACGTTACCTTGGAGCTAGCTGTTGAGAAGGATGCTCTTGCTGCACTCTACGGAAGAGATGGAGCCGGTCTTGATAATCTACAACAGGTGTTTCTTCTGTGCTTGAATCATTTTTGGAAGTTGATAGAGATTCTAATCAGTTTTGGGAACTTATAATAGATTTCAGGAGCTAGAGTGGATGTGAAGGATGCTCCTACAGAAGAAGGTGAAACAATGGTCTTACTCTCTGGGAATCCTGAGCAAACCCGTACAGCCATGTCTTTGATCGTTTCAATCCTTGCTGATCATTGATAACACCAACCGATCAGAGATATTACACATTCTATTGTCGCGTTTTGCAGCTGCTACCTTTTTTTTTTTTTTTTGTAAATGGAGATGAGTTGTTTTATCCCAAAAATGTCCGGGTCAAATGGCAATGATTCTCCCTTATTTTTACACTAATTTCGGAATCCATCAAGCTTTTTTTTGTTTGTTTGATCTCATCTGCTTCAAGATTGTATCTAAAAGAAAACTTTTGCACTGTGCAAACATAATATGTTTTGTTTTTCTTACTCTTACGTGAATATCATCAACTAGGCCTATCATCAACCGGCCAGAGTAGTACCTGGGATTAATAACCGTTGGTAAAGGATCCTAACCGATTTCTCTATATAACTGATTTGATTTTCGGTATGATTTATGTAGAGCTGTCAAAACCATGAAATACACATGCAATCTCGGGGTTTTTAGGACTAGAGATTTAAATTTCATTCGGATATTTATAAATTTTAGTTTCGGAATTTTACGATTTTGGTTTGGTTTGGATATCTATATAAATTACAGAAACAAATTAAAAATTTCAATATACTTTAAAATCTAAAATATAACATATAAATTTAAATAATATATTTTAATTATCTAAAATTAACATGAAAAGTGATTCGGTTTAGATATAGGGTAAAAAACCAATAGCATTTAGGATATTTCAGTTTTTTTTTTTTCTATTTTGGATATTTTAAATATTTTGAATAAATCTGAGTATTTTAGATATTTTGGATATTAAATCTAAAAATAATTAAAATATTTAAATATATAGTTATGAATTAGGTATTTTTGGGTACTCGAGAAATTTTAGTTCATATCCAATTTTTCATATACCAAAATATTAAACCCGTTTAAATATTTTATAAGTCTCGGTACAACTTTTATCAATCGAGTTCACTTTGGACCCAAAATTTGTCCAGCCCTGTAAATATACCATCTTTTGTTGTTTTTTTTTTTTGAAACACTTTTTTTTTTTTTTTGAAACACCACCATCTTTTGTTGTTTAATAATTTTTTCTTGAGAATCTGTTCTTATATGACGAATCTTAGTACAATGCCTATTTGAAAATCAAACCGACTCGTAATCCGAGACCCGAACGCTTTTGTTTAAATTTAATACGGGACGTTACACCGCCCAAATAATTCACAACAAAGCCCATAATAAAAAGCGTAGACCCATCGTTAACCCTTAACGGTCGCCTTAGATAGATATTCAAAATTTAAAACGCCAATCGCAGAAAAGGAAAAGAAATATCCTCACCCCTCTCTATCTTTATTTTCACCCAAGCTTTTTTCATTTTCTTCATTCTTCTGAAGAGAGAGAGATAACGAGAGAGAAACAAACAAAGCTTAATGGAGGATGTTCAGATCAACGCAGCGACCTCCTCATCCGATTCACCACCGGAGATTCCCGATCCCCAATTCGTTAGCGACACAACTGAGAAATCAAAGCTCGGCGACACACCCATGGACGAGCGCGACGATTCCATGGTCTGCGATCCCAATTCAAGACTCGTTCTCACCGGTTTCACAGAAGCTAATCACTCAGGTCCGAATTCGATCTGGGTCTCTAGGGTTTAGGGTTTCGCCTAATTACCACTGGATCTAGCCGTATAAGCTTGTGTGTTGAGTAATTTACTTTGTTGTTGTTGTTTGTGAAAGCAGCAGATGATACCATTATGTTCATAAACGCTGGAGGAGCTGATTCGAAGGTGCTGGATTCCGAGATGAGTATCCTCGGAGATACCTGTTTCGAAGGAGGAGGTGTGTTGAGAACAGATGAGTCTATAGTCGAAGCGGGGGACTTCCCGTTCATCTACCAGTCAGCTCGTGTGGGGAACTTTAGCTACCAACTAAACAATCTTCTTCCTGGGGAGTACTTTGTGGATTTTCATTTCGCGGAGATTGTTAACACTAATGGACCTAAAGGGATTAGAGTGTTTAATGTCTATGTTCAAGATGACAAGGCAAGTTGGACCAACTAAAGATTTGTTTTTTTTTGGTTTTGTTTTGTTCGTGTAGTTATGAATGAGAGTTTTGATTGATTCTTTTGTTTTAGGTCTTATCTGAATTCGATATCTTCTCGGTGGTTGGCGCAAACAGGCCTCTTCTGTTGGTTGACTTAAGGGTTGTGGTAGTGGATGATGGTTTGATAAAGGTTAGGTTCGAAGGAATCAATGGAAGTCCAGTTGTTTGTGGGATTTGTCTCAGGAAAGCACCACAGGTTTCAGGTAACGATGCTCTCTTCTCTTGTGCGTGGTTTTGTTTAAGGTTTTTAATAGGGGACCTCAAAGTTTTCAGTTTTCTAACTCATTGTTTGCATTCATGTACAGTTGTAAGGACATCACAAGATTGTATTAAGTGTCAGAACTGTGCTACCGAAATAGAGATTTCTCCCGCTCGGGTACTGTTTGACTAGCCTGCTGGCTCTTATTTCCTGCGTTAATGGACTATATACCTTAAGTTTCTTCTTTTATGTTGATTTCCGAGCAGAAGAGGCTTATGCGAGCAAAGGCTCATGAGAAGTATGAGAAGAAGATTGAAGAGCTTTCTGAACGATACCAACATAAGTCAAATGAGTGCCACGAAGCATGGATGTCACTGACCTCTGCCAATGAGCAACTAGAGAAAGTGATGATGGAACTTGACAATAAGATGTATGAGGCACGCTCTCTAGGTAATGCAGAAATTCCCTTTTTTTTTGTCAATCCAAATTTGTACTTTCTATATCTTTTTTTTTACGGTGGGTTTCTTGTTTTTAACTTGATGCTTACTTAAAACAGACCAAACTGTGGAGACGCAAGCAGATTGTTTGAACAGCATCACTAGCAAGTATGAGAATGACAAGAGACATTGGACCGCTGCAATTGCTAGTCTACAGGAGAAAATAGAGGTAGCTTGGTGTTTCCTCATGTATTGTTGTATCAAAGCCTCTCCGCAACGTACTTGGAATCTATTAAACTGTTTATGTGCAGATAATGAAAAGGGAACAATCTCAGCTATCCCAGGAAGCACACGAATGTGTGGGATCAATTCCTGAATTGTACAAAATGGTTGATGGAGTTCAGGCACTTGGTGAGTTTCTATCTCCACTCTTTTAGGTCTTAAAATGGGATTTAAAGAGGCATTTTCATGAAGGCCTAACACATAAACTCGTTAAAAACAGTTTCACAGTGTGAGGATCTCAAGCTGAAGTACAGCGAAGAGCAAGCAAAGCGAAAGGAGCTATATAACCATATACAAGAGACTAAAGGCAAATAAATCTTATCTTTACCTGATGGTTTGCCTTAGCTTCTTGACATCACAACTTTTGAATCTACTAACAGCATTCTTTTTATCAGGCAATATTAGGGTCTTTTGTCGTTGCCGCCCTTTGAATAAAGAGGAAACATCAACGAGGTGTGCCACAGCTGTTGACTTTGATGGAGCAAAAGATGGAGAGCTTGGTGTTGTTACAGGAAATCATTCCAAGAAGAGTTTCAAGTTTGACAGAGTTTATACACCAAAAGATGGTCAAGGTAGTGTTGTGGCATGGTCACGTTATATCATTTTTAATTATATATAACACAGATTTCTAACAAAGTTTCTTTCTCGATCTTGCAGTTGATGTCTTTGCAGATGCTTCTCCAATGGTTGTTTCGGTGCTAGACGGCTACAATGTGTGTATCTTTGCATACGGGCAAACAGGAACAGGGAAGACGTTTACAATGGAAGGTACCCCACAGAACAGGGGTGTCAACTATAGAACCGTTGAGCAGTTGTTTGAAATTGCTAACGAAAGGCGAGAGACAATTTCATATAATATTTCTGTTAGTGTCCTTGAGGTCTACAACGAACAGATAAGAGACTTATTGGCAACATCACCAGCTTCAAAGAAGTAAAAATCTCTACTTTAAACACACAACTAAAACATAGACTTTTTACAGAGCTTGATCGCAATATTTATTGATATGGTTACTCAGGTTGGAGATCAAACAATCATTTGATGGATCCCATCATGTTCCTGGGTTAGTTGAAGCAAAAGTGGAAAATATAAATGAAGTGTGGAATGTGCTTCAAGCTGGGAGCAATGCAAGAGCTGTTGGATCCAACAATGTGAATGAACATAGTAGCCGCTCGCACTGGTATATTTGGATTTATCCCCCTCTCACTATGTTTTTTGAATGTTTGGCTTTCCCTCATCTTATATTTCACTATGAGGGTTGTTTGATATATTAAGTTTTCTTCGCAGCATGCTCTCTATAATGGTGAAAGCGAAGAACCTGATGAATGGTGACTGCACAAAAAGCACGCTTTGGCTTGTTGATTTAGCAGGAAGTGAGAGGTTGGCAAAGACTGACGTGCAAGGTGAGCGTCTGAAGGAAGCACAGAACATCAATAGATCGCTATCAGCTCTTGGGGATGTGATTTATGCATTGGCTACAAAGAGCAGTCACATTCCATACCGGTTAGTCTATATCTCTCTCCGTCTCTGTTATGAGCTTAATAATACTGTCTGCGTTAACACTTTTCCATTTGTTCACTTTCAGAAACTCGAAATTAACTCACTTACTACAAGATTCATTGGGTAAGAATCGTTATTTACCTTTTCATAAGGATCAATCTGTGGTTACACTGAGCTTAAAAACTTGTGTGAATGTGCAAATGATGCAGGAGGTGACTCCAAGACGCTGATGTTTGTGCAAATCAGTCCTTCTGAGCACGATGTGAGTGAGACTTTAAGTTCACTAAACTTTGCAACGCGTGTGAGAGGAGTTGAGTTGGGTCCTGCGAGGAAGCAAGTTGATACCGGTGAGATTCAGAAGATGAAAGCAATGGTATGACTTCTGAAAGGCTTTTGTTTTGATCTTCCTGGGTTGCGTCACACAGCTTTCTCTTATTGCTCAATGTAAATCTTTTAAAGGTGGAGAAAGCAAGACATGAAAGCCGATCTAAAGAGGAATTGATAAAGAAGCTGGAAGAGAACATACAGAACCTGGAAGGTAAGAATAAAGGAAGAGACCATTCATACCGAAGTCTCCAGGAAAAGAACAAAGAGCTTGAAAGCCAGCTTGAGTCACTGCATAACCAATCGGAAAAGCAAAACGCACAGCTTCAAGAAAAACTAAAAAGCAGAGATGAGACTTGTACCAATCTCCAGCAGAAGGTTTATTTTCTTCCACTTGATGATATTATTGATTTTCTTACCATTTTATGACTAACAAACCGTCTTCTCATTTAAAGGTCAAGGAGCTAGAGTGTAAGCTTCGGGAGAGACACCAATCAGACTCTGCAGCTTACCAACAGAAGGTTTACTTATATCAATGTTGATTGTTACATAAAGCTCATTATGATTGTTATAGACAGTCCAAACATCTTAAATGATGCTTGCAGGTTAAGGATCTTGAGACTAAGTTGAAAGACTCTGAAGGAAACTCCCTTGTGTTGCAACAGAAGGCTAAGGATTATGAGAATAAGTTGAAAGATTCTGAAAGCAACGCTCTTGTATGGCAACATAAGGTTAGGAAGGCGCACTGATTCATTCTCAAAACTTTACAATCTTTTTATTTTAAATAAATGTCTCAACATCTCGGCCTTCGATTCGATATGGTGTTTCAGATTAAAGAGTTGGAGAGAAAACAAAAAGACGAGCAAACTCAAGAAGCAGTTTTACTACGACAGAAGGTTGGTTTCATGGATTGTCTCAAGGATCTTCGAGTTTATCAAGTCACCCGGATATGTGAAAAGACTTTGGTTTTTGATTTTTGCAGATTAAAGAGCTTGAAGTGAGGCTAAAGGAGCAAGAGCTGCACGTACAGCAAATGGCAGCAACGAGAGAGTTCCCTGATGTTGCGAGTGCTACTCCTAACGAAGTGAAGACTTGTTTCAAAGAAGATAACTTCGGCAATGAGAATGCGGAATCCAACAACAATAACAACAACATCTTGAGAACATCAAACCGGCTCAAGGCTAGTGCTGCTCGAAGAAACGATTCTTTGAACCTCAATGAAGCGACTAGAAAGAAGAGGGTCTCGAGAAGCGGTGAAACAGAGAACAACGGTGGTGATGAACCTCAGATGAAGGAGAAACGGATCAGGAAATCAGACCCACCAAAAGTTGTTGCCAGATTAACCAGACCAACGAGACCAGTGAGTTCGTCGAACCAAGTCCCTGTGGCTCAGAAGAGAGTTGTTAGCAGAGAACAACAACAAGCTGTGGTTGGGAAAGAGAGAGACCCCAAGAAGAGGATGTGGACAAGATAAGAGAAATAGCTTTTAAATATCTCTCTAATCTCTGTGTGATTTGCTTGATTACATCGATGGTTTATGTAACATACCTTAAGCTTTTGCTCATTACTATCCTCATCATTGCCATTGTTTCATTATTGCTACTAGTAGTTGCTTCTCTTGGTTCTTACATGGCTAAAAAGGCAATGGGAACAAAAGAGCATGGGTTAGAAATAGTACAATGAGTACTACTAGCAGTCCTATCATTTCTTCTTCTTTTTATTTTTGGCAACATCATGTCTTCTTCTATATGTTAGAAATGCATTAATCATATATACATTAATACATTTGGTTTTATTAATATTCACACCCTTTATATATTACATTACATACAAATGAATAAAAAACAACTCTAGAAAAAAAAATATAAATCCCCTCCACAGTCAATTATTTCCATTCTATCCTATTTCCTTTTTCAAGTTGTAAAAGGACTTTCAAGACGAATATAATCATACATAACACCTTGAAACGGTCCTACACTTCTCGATTGAGTTAAATATATGGTATTATCACCAACACTTAGTAAATCTCCAGCAACGTTGATACTATACAATCTATATAACCCATGAATCCCATGTCTTGCAATGGCATTGTCTTTTCCGATTAAACCGGTCGTGAAAATATGATCGGACTTCGGATTGTTGACCCGAACTTGTAACTCGGAATCAGCGGCTGAGGCTAGAGCTATTCTGAGCGTGTAGAGACCGACCCGGTTCACGTTTTCCAGGTTAAATATGATTTGCCATGTCGTTGAATCGTATGTATTATTTCCAACATTTCTATATTATTATTATAAGAAGCAAAAAAAAAGCATTTGGTTTAATATAAGAAAGAATTTGATTAGATAGATGATGTGTCATTTAGGAATTGGAATAGAACTTAATTATATGTAAGTACTAGGTACCTGGTGACATGTGCAAAGAACCAATCTCTTTTATAATCACTAACACCGACTGTGTAGACAAGATCGTTTTGAGGGTATAAATCTGCGTAACGATCCCACAATCCATATTGTCTGAATCTGCATTTTTAATATTCAGTTCAATTTTGTTCTTTATATTCATTAACAACAAAATATGTCTAAAATTTGGAAATAATGATATCTACTCATACGTAAAAAATCTAGTAAAAATATTTATAGATGAGAATATTAAAGATTGTGGTACTAACCTATCTTGAAGTGGGTTAACATAAAGCTTATTCATAAGTGTAGGGTAAGGATCCGGTATATAGAACTCTCCGGCTGTTCGGTCCGGTACACCTATTTCCCACAACGTTGGACCGTTTCTAGGTGGCTCATACACTAGAGGCCCTACATTCATCTGGCTACCTGCACACCAAGATGAATAGAATGGACCTTTTAGTAGACTTAAAACTATAAAACCACGATTTTTTTTTGTCACTATGGTAGTATGGTACCTGGCGTGATGGTAATGTTTTGTTCATATTTATAGTCACCGATAAAACCATAACCCCATGCGTAGAGACTATAATTGCCTGCCCTCACATTATCTATTATGAATCTTCCTTTTCTGTCAGCTTTCGTCCAAAACTGATACCCCTTTTGTCACAAATAAATAAAAATTATTATAGATTATAGCATTTCTACATTTGTATGGAGTATATCTACTATTATTATTATACCTTTGATTCGGTTTGCCATGAACCGGCTTCACCACATGGTGCCAAACCAACAAAAGCAAATTTCCCATATATATTTAGTCTTGACACGTATCTACAACATTATATAATAAAAAGTAGAATAAGATTAAAAAAATTGTAAGAAATAAATTTTAATTGACAAAAGAAAGTGAAATTATGTTTTAAACAGGGATGTTTATTTACCGGTCTTTGATATAGAATTGACCTTCTATCGTTCCTCTCTGATGAGAAAGGGGATAGTCTTCTGAATTTACAAAATCATAAGGCCAGCTTCTAACTTCTACAGCCATCTGCGACAATGATGAATGTAAATCTCAAATTTTCGAAAAGAAAGTTAATATAGTTAAGAAGAACTATATAATAAATTCATTTATTTTTAAAAAATATAACATAGAGACATGGCAAAAGAACCTGTCGTTTAGCATCTTTCCAGAGACGAAGAGTGGAATCTTTGGGAGAGACAGAGTTGAGATAAGCCAAGACAGGTCCAAAAACCTTCTTCCATGGCTCTCCATTTCTATAATCCATTCTCATCTCTTTCCCCGCGTAATGAGTGCTCGTAAACATCTATAAAACATGATTATTGATCATGATGTACGTAAGTGTCGCATGATTAAATACTTAACAAAAGTTTAGCAATCAATACATAATGATTAAATAATTTGATCATGCATGATTTGAGGTTAAAATAGAGTAAATGGACTCACGGACAGGGTGATGGGTCCGGCGTGAGAGGTGAGGTCTTGCTTGATGGGCCCACCAAGTCGGAACTCATCGCTTGGAGTTATCATCCAAAACCCAACCGGTGGGTCCGACGAGATCCAACCATGAACGTTGTTGTCTTTGTCTTCCATTGAGTACATATACTTATCGTCCACCTGCATCACACCAAATCACTTCCCACAATGTAACAATTATTATTATCATAATCTTGAGTTTTGACTAAACTCATCCACATTGTATAATCAATAACCAAAACCGGTTCTTCGGTTTAGTAGTTTATCCGGTTTATTTTACTAAATTATCATAGTACCTCTCCTTTAAACATAGGGTTCTTCGGGTTTGTCAAGAGAACAGCTTCTTTGTAAGCTAATATCTTAGCATTGTCTCGATCAGCCATGGATGGCATGCTTCTCTGCCGGTCATCAGATATCGCCATGAAATCAAATCTGATATTGTCCCCAAAAATGCAAACTTAATACAAATTTCAGTTAGAATTTAAATAATAAAATGTGTGGTTACTTTTTGGGGTTGAGCTTGAAGACGATCCTAATCTGGTCCATGTCCACGTCGGGCCAACCTTCTAACCTCTCTAATATACCGTACATGTATATTCCGGAGACACCAGTTCGAATAATGTACCTAAAGGGGTTGACAAAAAAAAAAAAATGTACCTAAAGGGAAATTTATATTCGATGGTAACTAATTACTTTGGAGCTAAAAGGTACACTAAACTATATAATATAATTACCTTTTATCTACGTTAAGGGGGACCAAGGAGCCACGTTTCGAGATTGTCCACGTCCTTGTAAATGAAATTTCAACTTGTTCTTCGTTCTGAGTTATGATTTCGAATTTAGTTCCTTCTAGTCTACAAAATACCAAAAATAATGTTACTTATCGAACGATTATTGCAATTATCACTACAATTAAACTATCATATATTGTTACATATATTGAATAAGAATATTCTTTGTATATACTTATATCAAAAATGGCTGCAACAAATTATACTCACTTGTCAATTTCCAATGCCTTTTCCGGTTCATACCATACTATGTCCCAATACCTAATTCCATAAGAATTTATCCAAGAATGCAGTAAGACTTTATTAAATATACAGTTATTTGCATTAATTAGTCGAAGAAAATTGGGTATGTAAACATTGATTTTTCAATATATAATGTGCACCAAACATAAAAATATGTTAAAAAAAAAATCTTACCCACGATCGTCAATTTCGTCGTCCAACACGTTATCGATGCCATTATATTTGATTCCAGTTATCAAACCTTGTGGGCTCGAGAAAGTAACTTGAATAATACCATTATCAACTACCACCTGAAAACCAACATATTCTTATTATATTATAAAAATAAAAGGATTAAAAATATTTGAATATTGCTTACCTTCTCATTACTAACTCTCCTTAGCTGAACTGCTAAGCCTGGTATACTTTGTCCAGGATTTGTGATGTTTAGTTTGTTTCTGCAATAGAAAAATTGTACTTAAAATTTCTTTTGTTTAGTATAGTATGTGACTGTTTTAGTTATGAAAAGGCAATCTTATTCTTAAACGTATTTAAAGTAGTTCAGAAAACTAAATTAGTATATCTTTTATATTAAAATTTACAAATTTATGGGCTCCAAAGCTCTTGGGTCTGCTAATTAGAGTAGGTGATCTGACAAGAATTCAACTCATTCTTGTTTCATTTTAGTTTCAACTATAGTAGTTATAGTATGGTACGAACTCCACTTTAGGATCAAAGGTCAACATTAGTGGAAAGAGTGTTGAAGACGAAAGGAATAATTCTAATGAGGGAACACAAACATCCATCATGTTATGAAAAGGAATAAAGAACATAGATTACTATATAATACTCTCTCCGTTCTAAAATATATGATGTTTTGGAGAATTTTTGATGTTTCATAACAAATGATGTTTTGATATTTTTATATTAGTTTTAATTTTATTGAAAACTAATGATGTTTTATACTTATTTTTAAAAATTGGTTGAATTAGTTTTGGTTTATATTTTTGATATTACTTTTTTAGGAGAAAATATATATTTTAATTCTTGTACATACATTCAAAACATCAGGTAATTTGGAACAGTGGGAATGTTATTATATAAATAAATATACCAAATATATTTAGGAGGTGTTATTGGTTTATATATTTTGATTGATTTAGAAATCCATATAGTATTTATAAATCCAAGTAAAATATGCAAATCTGAAGGTTTTTCCTCGGATTTGAGTCTTTGTATTTTTAACTAACAAATCCAAACAAATTCATTCAAATCCATTATAAAATCAAATATATTAGTAAATCCGTACGATTGAATAACACTTGATTTTAATACAGGTTTGAAAATCACAGAACCAATAACACTAGATTTAATTCGGATTTTCAAATTCATTAAAATACAACATCCAATAACCCCTACTTAGGTTATGTGAGGGAAGTGGGAACTGAGAAGAAGACCCGTAGTTAAAAAAGACATGAAGGTTTAGAGCCGAAAGGGAAAAGCAATCCAGTATATTTTAAAGTTTTTTTTGTATTTAAATTTAAAAAGAAAGAAACAAAGGTTGAAAGAATTTTATTCCAGCTTTGAAAGATTAATGAGACCAATTCCTTAAAACAAATATTCGTTGTTTCTTTTTGTCGTGTAACGTTAATAGAGTAATTTTAGACACACGTCCCGTGACGATCTCGGTTTCGAGATTCTCGTCTTTATACGGTTTTACGTTATATATTTTGTATATGTTGCAAGTATAATGTTTTTCTTTTTCTGATAATAGATATAAATAAATAAATATGTGTAGTGTATTTGATCCAAAAAAAAAGTGTAGTGTAGATATAAACGAAAATTAAAGAAAGTATTTAAGGATTGTCATTAGTTACCAAGTAAACTTCACTTATTTCGATTCCTCAAATAAAAATGTTTCAAAATATTATTTGATTTTTTATTTTTGTAGTAATTTATTATATAATAATAATAAACTTTAATTAAAAATGTATTTATTAAATTATTACTGATTTAAAATCATTAAAATTTATAAATTACAGAAATTAATCTTTTCGTAATAATTTTTTATTTATTTATAATATGAGTAAGAAACTGAAAAATGTATAATAACCTTGAAGTTGAACCAAAAAAAAACCTTGAAAAGTTAATATGAAACATGGAAACAAGGAAACCTTTGCTTTCTCCTCCGTGTTTTGTTTATTGGAAATTTACAAACATCAAGGCTAAACATTTTACTACATGAAATTTGTTAAACTTCCATTTACTCCCTCAATAGTTAGATAGTTTCTTAATGAACTAAAAATGTAAAAAAAAAAAACTATAGGCCGGTGAAAAATTACAAAATAGTGGGGACAAAAATAGTAAACACCAGTTTCTGATGAAAAAAGTTAAGACCCTCTGTTTCAGTAAGTTCAACATGTGAACTTAAGAAATTAAAAGCTTCTCAAACCAATTTTGCATTTTAAAATAAAAGTAAGAAAAAGGGAGACGGATGAAAACATGACCCGGCCCGGGTAAAAACAGAGCTTTGAGTTAAGAGCAAACATACCGTGAGTTCTGAGAATGAACACTTTGAACAAGGAGATGCAGAAGAAGAACTTGGAGCATAACCCAACCCGACTTCTTTCTCGGAGCTCCGAGTTTCATCTCCGCCACAATTCACTAAACTTCTCCGACATAAAAAACAATTAAAAAGGCAGATACGTATATGTAAACGGACAAATACGCGTTTGTCTATATATAGACAAGAATTAACAAACCCTTCAAAATGGGTAAATAAAAGATAACTATGAAAGATGCAAAGTAAGTACCTTCTTGATTTTCTTCTGTGTTGGGTTTCTTGGGAAGATACAGTTTGAGGAATGCAGAAGAAGAAAGAAAGGCTTTCCTATGAAGAAGGTAATGTAATCTCTCTCTTTTCTCTCTCAAATTCACTGATTATTCTTTTTAGTTCTCACAATAATCATAGGATTAGAATCTTAAGTAGCTTTATAAAACTCCAGAATCTACAATAAGAGGTGGGGAGGAGTACATATATATATACATACGTATATGTATATGCTGCATATCTAAATGTGTGCGCGTACGTAATTGATCTAGACCATCTTAATGTTGCAGGTGTGACTTTTTGTTGCCTAACCTTTTCATCTTTCTTTATAAAATTAATTAAGAAGAAAACTGATTTACCAAAATAAGAGAAATGTTATATTCTTTGACTAAGATATATAATTTACCCCAACTAATACATTGATGATATAAATAATTAAAAATGTGATGTAAATATAATAACAATAAATTTATTAGTATATATATATGTAATACAACTAGATCTAAAATGAAATAATGAATGCATCTTTAACTGCAAGATTTTGAAGGCATTTTATAAGGTTTTAATCCATTATTATTTGGAAGCTATGAGATGGTGTTATGTGGATGGAGTTTCAAAGAAGAAAATAATTTTACAGGTCAATGGTGGTTTTCCAGCAAAGGAGGCACATTTGACAATGTAATAGAAGCCATCAGATGTGTTGAATGTGAAGCTTTAGTTTGGGCTATGAACTACATAAAAACCTTACGGTTTTTAGAAGTGGTGTCTCAACAAATTATTTTTAACTGGTGAAAATAGTATGTACACCGATAAAATGGTCTGCTTTTACTTCCCACATGGATGAATTTTAAAGATATAATAAAAAGTTCTTCCCTAATTCACAATCAAACATACTTCTAAAGCAAATAAAACAATAGCGTGTTTATACAAGGTGTTCCGAATATGCATGCTGCTATAGTTTATGCTGATTTAATTTCACCTAATTGCTTGATCAATCGGTGTATGTTTCGTAGTTGAGTAGATATTGTTGGTAATACAATTATTAGTATTTTTAATATATATTATCTATTAATTCATATTTTAGTTTCAATATATTCTCAAATGGAAAATTAGCAACATTCCTTCCGAAGAGAATTTGAAATATTGTCATAATTGGAAGCACATTCCTATATGAGACAGCAGAACATTTGTCCATCCCTGATTAACATTTACCATTCAAAATATGTACATGCATACAAGTACAAAGAAAAATAAACTTTAGCCTTACCTCATTGTCTCATGCGCAAAAAGTTTCTTCTACTTTTGTTAAAAATTTTAAAATGCTATTGTCATTTTATGATGTAATGAAGTTGTTGAATCAAGTTTCACATAAATGTTTTTGGTATTTCATTCTATCAATTCATTATATTTATAACATCTAGATTTTAAAATTTGCTGGGAGACTCTATATGGATGTGAAATGACAAACATTTTACCTCTCTCCGCAAAGGAGAAAACATTGCATACAACATGTTGTTTTTGCATTTTACATGTATATACAAATAATCATGAAAATAACTGCCAAACATATGTCAAAAATTTTGTACTACTATTCACTTTATATAACGAGGACATTCACACGAATTATAAATATTAATACACACACACATACACAAATTGTTAGAATATTCAAGTCAGTGTAATTAAAAGGACGCCTTATGCACGGTGGAAACACCCCATTTAAAAAACGACGGTCAAAACTCAACAAATTTCCTTATTAATATAAAATTATATCTGGTCGTTTATTGCCTAACTCATTGAGAATATGGAAGTTAATCTCTTGTAGTTTTGTTATTCTTCAAGTATATACATGCCTTCTTCATTGATTAATTTCACGTATACGACTTGAGAACTGTAAAGCAGTCGAAAGACTAAATAAAACTAGAAGAAAACGACTAAAAACTACTGTCCTTTTTGTCAACTGATCCTTTCGACCAAACAACTAACATTGTCAGATTTTCGTCTAATTTGCCATTTAGACATTTACCGAGATCAAATGCCAGACTACTACCATAACATTATGATGGCGAAAAACTAACCATTAGAAATGTTTATTTTATGAGCGAAAGAAAGAAAAAAACAATTACAAATATTTGTCCCTTGAACGACCATATATACCGGATTGTCACCAAACTTACCATCATTTGACACCAGACCACCAGTTGAATATGTCATTACAAAAAGTAATCAGCTACGTACATACTTTCATTAGAGATATATACTTAAGACAGACCATCGCTTCTTTTATTTTGCAGCGACATTTGTGTTTTTTAGCAACAAATAGTAATCACTTTTAGGACTGGTTTATATTTAGAAGACACAGATATAATAAATTTATAAGATAATAGAAACTAGATTTTCACCCGCGCTAAAGCGTGGAATAATTCTTTGGTAACAATTTTATATAATCGCATTTTCTCTTCAATTAAAATAGGTATGAGTATAAAATCTGTAACCCAAAATCCGTACAAAACTCAATCCAACAAAAACTGATCCGTACCCAGTCCGAAATATAAGAAATCCCATAATAGGTCTTGTAGTGTGGTACACCACATATCTGAATCCGAAGTGTTATTAGCCGAATCCGAATGGACAACCTGAAAAACTAAAAAATCCAAAAAATCCAAAAAGCGACCCAAAGTCCAAATTAATTGCAAATATAAATATATGAAACATAAATATGTACTTAAATATATTCAATTCTATATTTATTTTGAAATTATTTATAAAAATAAGTATTTAAATCTTCAATAAGTACCTTAAATATCCAATCATATGTAAATAAGTTTATTTCTTATGTTTTTCTTTTCAATTTTGGATTTAACTTCGGATATATCCGAACCGAACTCATATAACCTGAATCGAAATAATATATGGTTCCTTTATGAATTTAGATGTGATACAATTTAGAAGTAAAACCGATGTGTTATATCTGAACTTGATTTGTACTTACAAATTTATCAGAATAAGACCTAAGATGTGATATAAATTAGAACCAAAATTCTAAATACCCAACTCGTATCACAACGGGTACCTGAACGCTCAAGCCTAACTTAAAATTTGTTTTATGTTTTGTTCAATTAGTTTTTTATTTGACAAATATTTATATGTATTGGAATAATCCGTGAAACTATACTGATAAAAATATCAATAATAACATGTTCGAGCATATCATGAAATATTAACGACTATTACTATTTATTTTATCATATGACTATATATATATAATTTTAATACTTTATCCATAAGAATTATATTATTATGTATTTTGCGAGGATGCTAAAGAATATTTTTTTTGCATTTGAATTAGAGTACAATTGTATATATGTATTAGTAGGCATATATAATTCTTTTTATATTAATAAATTAAAATATAATTGATTATTTACTTAAAAGTAGTATAAATATAAATTGAATTCATTACTAAAAAATAGTAGATTAGTTATTTAGTTCTTTAATTTTAGGTTAGAGTATATATTTAATAATAATTAAGTTAAGTATAAGTAGAAATAATAGGAAAATAGTTAAATATATTGGTCCAACCTAGACTATTTGTAAGTAGATAAAAAATATAATCTTAAATTAATAGATTAGATACACGATTTTATTAGGAAAAGAACTGACAAAATATTTCGAGTATTTTATATTTTATATCTATATATATTGGGTTAGTTCATATGCATGTAATAAAATTGGCCAAACAAACATAGAATATGCTTAAGTGGAAATATAATGACATTATTCCGAAATAACGGTTTCAACTTGACCTCCACATTAAATTTATCGCCCTCCCCAAAATTAATAAATTATACATTTTGATACACGATTTATACAAATCGTATATTATTATTATGTTGACATTTTTTCGAATGAATATGGTGACAATTTTTATGATAATTAGGTAATAATGTGATGATCTAACGCTACTATCTTTGAATTACTTTTCAATAACTTCTTCGTACACGGTTTAGATTAATTTTCAAAATGTCTTTGCCAAGTACTTTCCTTACAAAAATACAATTCAATACATCTACCTTTATATATATAATATATACATTTATGTACCAATTTACACAGTAATAATATAAATATATTTACTATTTATACACTAATATATAACTCTCGACCGATTGGAATATTATTTATTATAGTATTAATATATCATATGTAGATAAATGAAAACCAAAATAAGCTAAAACTAAAAATTAAAGTAAATATTCATCAAATAAAAATATTGTAAATCTATATATATAAAGAAATGTTCGCCTCTCTCCCGTGAAGCCACGTCATCAATTCGTGCGTTCTGGGAGTGACATGTGTCCCATTTTATATTTAGGGCCAAAATAAATAAATGCAGTTAAGGGTAATTGAACCCAACACCTCTAGCACTGGTAATTTCTCTTAGAACCACTAGGCTAAAGTCACTTTTTATAAGTATGTGGCCGCGTAAATACTTATTATCCTGTCAGCTGGAAGCTCATGCTTCTTCTGCTTGTGGCCAGGGCCGACACTGAACTGACGTCAAGATGAAGATCGTGAAGTTAAAAACTTTGCTCCAAACAGTTTTGCAATGTTTTCAACCTTTATAACTTGATGCATATAATATATATCAAAATACATTTGTTGTACACGCTTTTATTAGTTTTCCTTTTAAATGAAGGTATTTACAGTTATAAATGTTTTGTGCCAGTGAAGTAATGGTTGAAAAATCTCTATACATATGTCATTTTAAAATAACACTCAACTTCTATATATAGTCAATACATATGTCCATGTTATATTCTAAACTAAATATTTTCTCTTTTAAAAATATTGAAAACAATTTTTTTAGTCTACAAGCAAATGTTGTAGAGCAAGTATGCATTATACAAAATAATATATATTTAAAAACCATACACAAAAACATAAAAGTTGCTATAGGCCTCTTTCTGATACATGCACACTCCACTATGAATAAAAATTAAAAAAAAAAACAGTATTGTCATCAAACTTTATCACAAATCCACATTTGTATATCTATAATTATGAGTTGGACAATTAGTTAATTTGATACAATACCAAAACAAGAATAATCGAAAAACAACTATACCACCGCATACTAATAAGTAAGACATAAGAGATAACCAAATTCTTGAATCTTAAAACAAATTTCAACTCGAGCATTTAGTGAATATCAAATTAACTAATATCCCGCCCGTAGGGCGGGCCGACCCTAGTAGATTAAAGACATACACCACTGAAACAAATGATGGCACATCAGGCCGTCCCACTAATTACACAAACGACACAGCATAATTAAAACAAAAATACCATATAAAGAAAAATCTAGACTTATGTGGCTGTAAGCAAAATTAGAGGTTTAGTTCATCACAAACTGAACCTGATTATAAAATAACAAAGCGAGAAAGATATATATATATATATATATATATATTTAGTATATAACTACATACGTTATATGTATTAACATTTTAATGACGGCGAAAATGCGGTACAGCTCTGTGGTTCCGTTAGTGCAAGACAAAATTTCAAAGTTGGTTGGTTAGAATGGTGGAGACTATATTATATTTTTAATTTTCCTCTTTTGAAAAAGAGCAAATTTACATTTGATATTCTTATGTAAGAGTCAAAGTAACCGTAAGTTGTTGTTTTCAACCATCGTGTGGGCGTGAAGGTTTATTGGAAATGTACATTTAGCCGTCTGAGTATATTACTACTCTATACTCTGTTTCTAAAAGAGTATTACTATATATGTTTTCTTTTTCAAATGATTTTAGTATTAATATAGACCATAGAGTTGGTTTGATATTGTTGAACTAATTTGCTCTTTCAGTGTTTATCTTTTTGAGTGGATTCATCTTACTAAAATTGGTAACTTTTTTTTTTTACTTTCTTAACTTTTGCAAATCATATTTTAGGATAATCTACCATCTTTGAAAATGTATTAGTTTGGCCTATTTAAAAAAATAACTTTTTAAAGATGTAAAATATTATTTCCATTTTCCAAAAACGTCTTATTGATTCCTCCTTTAGTTTCAAGAACGATGAGATTATGGTCTTATAAGCTATAACGATTTTTGTTGTTGTTTATCATCAAGCAATCCAACTTTTAAACTTCGACATATGTCCCTTGATAATAAGCGTTTCGCAAGTGCACCACCACTTGTAAAGCATCCTAACTGAATTCCAAATGAAATGGCACACGCGTAGTATTTTCACACTGTAAACTTTAGCCATAAATATTTTGATCTTATATTTAATATCGCCGTCCCATGTAGGTTTATCTTACAAGATTCTTCTTATTGATATATTTATTGTGTGTGCAATAAAGTATGAAGTTCAAAAACGGTTATTTTTATTGCTTCTGGACAATTTTGAACTGTCAATGTCGTAAAATTGCACGATAAATTCATAATTCTGATTATTCAAGCAAACCTGATTAATTAGAAACATATAATATCAAGATAAACTGATGCAGAAACTGTCTTTAAGAATTAAGGATCAATAAAGAAGCGTCAGTTACATCTAAATACAAAACTTTTCAGGGCAATTGGACGTTGAGTTTCAGTCCATTACATCACGCAATAACACAAGGGTAGATTCCGAGTGAACAAACGTTATAACTTATATATATACAAAGATCTGACAAAAGAATAGAATAAGACATCATGATTCTGGTGAACAAACGTTATAACTTATGTCTTTTCGTCGTCTATTGTTTTTAAAAAATCATTTGAATATTATTTAAGTTACGAGGGTTTGAAATGTTTTACAATAATAACTTAACCAGAGATTTTTTGTTTGTAATTTGTTCGTATTTAGCTTCCTCTATAATCGCTTGAGACTACTTCGGTTAAGGATACAAAAGATAGATTAATTGTGCTTCTAGAAATATAATTATCAATTTTAAGATCATAAAGGTGAAGAAGAAAAAGGACAAAGATTAGTCACATGGCCTTCACTACTGGGGATTCACAGGACTCCCTTTTGTCCCTTTTGCCCTTTACCATGTTGTTTCTGTCGACGATTATAGATTCTCCACAAGAACGATGGCATGTGGTAGAAATTTTTTTGACATCAGTCACAGACTCACATGTGTAGAATTTTTCCCCATCATAATTATTTCGTAATTTTTATCATTTAGCTAACAATTAGAACTTTTTAGTAATGGAGTTGCAGAGGCGCGGGCTTCCAGTTTGATGCCTGGGCTTGATTAGAAAAACAAAAACCAAAAAACAATAAAACATGTTGGGCGATTTCTTCTCTAAATATGGTAACTTGTTTTCTTTAGTAGTGGGCTTTCAGTTCCTTTTCTAAATATCGTAAGTTAGCTTATTTAACAGTGAGCTTTTGTACGGCTCATAGTTTCAATAAGAGCATCTCAATGATTGTCTAACATCATTTATTACATATGTTTGCATTGCTTATAAATGATGTAAAAAAACTTTGCATCACTTAATTAAATGACTCTGAAAGTGATGATGCAAATAATTTACATCATTTTATTAATAACTGATTTAAAAAACTAAATATTTACATTAGTTATTGTAAGTGATGTCAATGTGTATCAATTGTGAACAAATGATATTAACATTTAAATCATTCTTTTGAAATGATATAAACACTGACATCAATTAAAGTAATTGATTTTAATTATTTATATCATTTATTAATAACTGATATTAAATTAATATCACGTTTTTTAAATAAATAATTTTTATAATTTATAATATTTTCTAAAATAATATTGTTATTTGTATGTAACTGATGTTAAATAAAATCAGTAGATGAATTTATGTCAATAAATAAATCAAACAGAATCTTTTTATTAACTATTTTCCGTTAAGATACAATATGACGATTAAAAAGATAAAGATCTAAGCTTCTAACAACAGCAAGAAGAAAATGATGAATTCATATAAAAATAGTAGAACAAATAAATAGACTTGGCTATAAAGTTTCTTGAGTTGTGATTCTTCTTCCTTTTCTTCTCCTTCTCTTCATGTTTATTTCAATCATTAATCTCTTTTGGTGGCATAACGAGATCAATTGATAAATTCTCTCCTTCGGCTGCTTTTCCTTAAGACTTTACTTTCGAAATATTAGTAGATGTTGTCTCTTTTACTTCTGGATGTTCCTGATCCTAACAATGAAAGATTATTTAGTCATTCTAAATATCGTAAGTTACAAAAATGAGAACAAGAAGAAGAGAAGCAAATAATACCTTTTCAGAAAAATTCTATCAGATTTGTCGGTTTAGTAAATCATAGTTTCCTGTCAATCATGCATAAGAAGAGACATAATCCATCATTAGGTTTCACATAAGAAAAAACATATTTAATCGTTAATGAAAAATTACTTTGAATCAAATAGCTTTTAAACTGATAAAAAGACATTGTAAGAAATTAAGTAGAGGGAGAGCCAAGAATGAGGATCACTGTAGAAAAGAAGCTGGATTTATTGAGGTGAAACAGTTATAGCTATAGGAAGAAGATCCAGTTAAATTAAAGTCACATTAAAAAGAAAAGAAATCAAAGCCATAAAAATCGCAATTTCTTGTAACTCTATTTTTTTTGAAGCTTGGAATATTCTGTGTAACTGACTATTTTAAATACGTTGTTTCATTTATCATCAATTTAACCGATTAAGTATTATTTATTTGCATCAATTTTTATTGATGGTAAACTTTGTATCATTCTAATAATTGATGTCAGCAAGAAAATTTATACAGCATTTGTTTATATGATACAACTTTTTGTAATAGTATCATTTTTGTTAAAAGTGATTCAAATTATAAAAAAAAATATATCACTTAATTAAACTGATGTCAAATAAATTAATAAAAACATCACTTATCATAATTGATGTTAAACTATGTATATTTGCTTCATTTATAAATAAGTAATGTAAAATAGAAAAATAGAATCAGTTAATTTTGTATCACAATTTAAGTGATACAATTCAACTCTTTTTTTGTAGTGTATGTACAAGACAATGACATTAACAATTGCGTCAGTTTTTCTTTCTCATACTTCAACTTTTATACAAAATTGATTTCAAATAAATAAATTTAACTATTCAATTTAAGTTGAATTCAACATTGACCAAAATAATATTGGCCAATCTTATTGAATAATATGCTACATATATATAGTTTAGGGGAATTTCCCAAATATGACTCATTAATTCATTTGAAATACAGAAAAAGATTACATACTCAATTAAATGCAAAAGTAATAAAATTACCAATCTAAACTATACTAAAAGCACAATATAAAGCCCTATGAAGCCCTCCACGTCGGATAAAAAAAACAACCTATCAGGAGCTTCCAAATCGCCACGTCATTTCTTTGTTACGTCGAAACTGGTTTTAACGGGCCAATTCAGGTGAGCGTCTTATATTAAAAGCTATGGCCCATTTTAACCAGACCTAGCCTCCTTACAAACACTGCATCTAAGTCGTCTCTTGCTCTTCCCCTTCATGATCATCGTTTCTGATTTCTGCAATTCACAGTTTCTTTTGTATTTATCACTGTCCACTCACACTCATTCAATTACGATATTTTCTCCAATCTTGATGAGTAAATGATCCTTTCATCTCCCTTTGTTCTCCTTTTATATAAACTCATTCATTGAAGTTCACATTCAACCATAATCAACAACCTCTGTTCAACGATATCAATCCATGGCGATGAAATCGGTTCAAAACTCTGGCAAGTCTCGGAGATTTTCTTACACCCTCTTATTTATCATAGTTAATTTATTTTATCACCCTAAACTTTCCAGAGAGCAAACGAAGCCCTGAACGAAATCAGAGAAAGAAGATCAAACTATGAATCTGAGAATATGAAAGAGGACGAAAACATGTTGAATGTTGTCAACTAAAGGGTTTTGTCTGTATTTGTATTTGATTCTTGGATCTGACGTATCATTCATTTATCTGTATTGCAGAGATTTGGCAGATAACAAAGCCATCGAGTTTTGGATCCTACATTTGGCAAGAGCCTACCCACGAAATAGGTATGATATTGTCATCGTCTCTCTGCATTAAATTGATGACACTTTGATGATGATATATTTAAACATATTGGAATCATGATACATATATATATATCTTCTCATACTATTTTTTCGAGGGAGTGTTTTGAAGCTGTCCACGAAACATGATATATCTTCTCGATGGAAATTCCAATAATTATTGACGGTTGAATCATCACAAACTTCACTAACTCAGGTACTACGTTTTAATATGAAACCATGTTATTGTGTTTGTTCTTTGGTTGCACGTAACGTTTTCTCAGTCTCCGTATATATGTTTTTGTCTTTGCTGATGGATTTAAAATGTGACGTAGAACATAAACGAGAACCGGTCGAAAACCAAAGCAGCTTTTTTCGATGTAATCAGAAGTGGATCTACAGCCTTTGCCAACTATCTGAAACCAAACTGTGTTATGTGGGTATCAAGTTTGTTGCCTGAGTTAGTGAAGTTTGTGATCTGTGGGTAAATTTAATTGTGAAGTTTATTATACCCAACTATCAATTTGCAACCTGACCCGGTCAAGTGCTTAAAGAAAAGCAACAAGAGACTTGAGGAAAACTTGATTTTTGGAACTCAACTCCAAGATTGATTTGAGCCGGTAAAGAAGAAAATCAAAGCAACCACCCCATTCAATATTTTGCATCATGAACGAGCCTCTCAATCTCATGACGGATACTTCTCCACTCTCTCTCTCTCTCTCTCTCTCTCTCTCTCTCTCTCTCTCTCTCTCTCTCTCTCTCTCTCTCTCTCTCTCTCTCTCTCTCTCTCTCTCTCTATGATGTTATTTTAACGGGTTTCCGCATGTCTTCTGTTGCAACTTTTTCAGGGGAGACTGTTTGGGTAAAATGAACAGATTTCTAATCCTTTCGCTTATTTCCCCTTTCATTCTATGGCAGAAGCTCAATTTTGATGAATAGTTCAAGCTGATGTCATGGCTGGACTTAATGGCAAGTTTTTCTCCTACACAATTAGTTCCTTAATTTTTTTTCTTCACCAGCTGCACTGCGATCTAACCTTTGATATTTCCTCTTATATTAGACTGAGAGGCACCAGCTAGATGATCAATGAAATTCTCCGAGTTTACCCGTTTTTACAATTTTGTTTTCGTTGTGTGCGGTGAGAATGGACATAAGAGTATCAGTAAGATCTTTTGTTCTTTTTAATAATTATTTTGGTTATTCTCCCCAAGAATATGTTCCATTACAACAATAGAAATAATGCCAAAGCTCCATTTATTTTTGTCCAGCTGTAGGTAAAGCAACAAGTTTTGGCTTTTATACGTTGTCTGCATGGGAATCTAGAAGGATATGACTCTAAAGGTATTCCTTAGATTTCACACCAAAACAAATGTGTTTATATATGTGTTTGTGTTTTCATTCATCTTATTGTTTGTGTTTCACCTCAAGTGCTTGCCCTATCCTCATAGATGACTTTGTTGAGCGTCCAGGTTTGGAAACAAATATAGAGCTTTCTTTCTCAACACATTTTACAATAGAAAGTTAGAAACCCATATCCTTTTGTTATTTATTTACAGCATTTTAGGATCGAATAAGAACATTGTCCCCTAACTGCGGTGATAAATAATCTGAATCATGCCTTTATGAAGAACCTCTTTCTGGTGTCTTTGGTTTTTATACCCTTGAGAGGTTTTCAAACTCTTTGCATAATCTTATTATTTTCTTCTGCTGTTAGATGAACAGCACAAAGATTATCGTCGCTGCCACACAGGATTAAGAAGTGTTCCAGGCTTAAAGAGAATAAAAATCTAAAGACAATGAAAAAAAGTATCAGAACTCGATACTCTTATTCGCCCCCAAACTTGAAACGAATCGGATCCGACAAGAGTCCAAGATGTTCATTCATGTCACATTGCGGGATCGAGTTTTCTCACAAGGGTTTGCGAGTCATTAGAATATGATGAGTACGCAAGGGTAGAAACCGCTCCACACCCGCAGCAAAAAGGTCTGGCCACAATCTCAAGAGTTAGCAAAGCAAAGAAGGATATCAAACCAAAGATTTGAAGAAAGAGGCTGCAGACGGCGGAGAAACTAAGGAATAAGATCTGTTATTCATCATTCAATTGTAATTTTTTTTGTGCAGTCGTTAGATAATGCTTTCATTAATATCAACCATTTGATGACATATCTTTCATCCCGATTAAGACCATCTTCTATTGATTTCCATGCTGTTACAAGTTGGATCTTACAAACTCTATTTACCTCACATAATATTCTCATTTTCTAATTGCAAGACTATCACTAAGTGCTCATTTACATTCTTATTTAGAAAGAGTGTAGTGCACGTATCATCAGGGTTTCACTATATATAACTGATACTGTAAATATCATCATGGTTTCCATTATATATAACTGATACTGTAAATGAAACTAAATAGAATCATTAATATAAATAAACTAAACCGATATAGTAAAAAAAACTACATGGCCGTTCGACGTTAAAAAAAAACTAAATAGAATCATTAATAAGAAAATAATGTTTTTGGATCATAGTTTTAGACTGAAAATATATTCAAAATTTCCCCAAATGGTATATAAAAATTCATTTTTAATAACAGCGTAATGATGTCAAAAAAATAAATAACAGCGTAATAACCTCATTGTATTTTTTTAAAATAGTAATTTTAAAACCAACTAATATATAATAATAAAATTTAAATGAATTGTGACTATCTATTGAGAATAATACTTTACTATAGCTAGATTTTGAGATATTTTTTTGTCTATAACTAATCTAATGATATAGTAATAATAATTGCTGATAAAAAAATATAGTAATGATAATATTTTCATAACATTTTCAGTGTATTTAACACATACAACATTTTTAAAAATAGTTCTATTTAAAGAAATGATTATTTAAATTAGCGTTACTTATTATAATTGTAAATAGATTATAATTATAAATAAATATATTATAAAATATTATACATATAAATAAAACATAAATATGATATAAATTATACATATAACAAAAAATATGGGATGTGGAGATTAATAATATATTTTCTTAATATGCTAAATATGTAAGAAAATTATTTTGGATAATAACTAAGATTACATTTTACGTTGTTCACCATCCCATACATATTTTAGATAGTAAAAAATAAATTGTTACTCATTTCTAATTCAAATTACTATATATATTTTTATAACATATATATAATATATTGTAATATAGATATTAAATACAACGTTATTCGAATAAACCCGGGCGTAGCCCGGACAAATCCCCTAGTACTCTTTACCAAACAAAAAAAACTAGAAAATCCTTTTATGATTTTATCTTTCATAATTCTACTATTACGAGAGAAGTCTACTACAAACAGATTTTTTATGTAGTCTAGTAGGTAGACTTCTCAAGAAGTCTACTTTGTAATTTGATATAGTAATTATGTTTTAAATATGTAAAACTAAATTGTTTAAAATTTATTATAAGTTATCAATATTAAAAATAAATATGAAGTAGATAAATTAAAATTTATACAATTGAAATTTTTGAAAGAATATAGATTGGTTGTCTAGTGTAACACATATACTAGACTTTATAACTCTTTTAGATATATACTCTCTCTGTTTTTAAAAAATATCATTTTAGAATTCCATTAGAACTTCCGGCTTAATATTAACTACAAATGTATTGGTTTATAAGTAATTTCATTTATCTTAAATATTATTAGTTGAATATGTGTAATTAACATAAGTTTAAATATATTTTAACTATTTTTTTAATCTATGTGAAAATTATGAAACGGATGGAGTATAAATTAGTTTCAGGTTCAAGTGTTTATTTTCGTAAAAATTAGTATTTTAGTTGACTGTTAATGATTTCAAGTAATGAACTCATGGCCAACAAGCTTGGAACATATAGTACAATTACAACCAGTGTTCAAGTTCCGAGGACTTACAATTCAAGTTTCGATTAAATATCAAATATGAATTCAAAAGCATCTAAATGGGAATAATGATGTAAATGAGGGCGTAATTAATTACTGGTATTCCCGTCGGCACTAACTACTAGTAACACTTTTTCTGTCTTTCATGTGAACTTCATAAATCTTGAATGTATCTACAGTTCTAAATGGCAGTGACAAAAAAAAAAAAATCTACAGTTCTAAATGGATCAGAGAGTAAGAAAATTTTAATGCAATATTTGAACTATTTACCTACATTTGCTTGTGGAGTAGATGAGGAAAATGAAAAACTAAGCAAGATTTAGAAGATGAATATCCTAACAAGCATTAAAAATGCTAATCATAGAACTGATATTTTTATTTATAGAAATAGAACTATAAATACACGAAACAGGTGACCCGGTATGATAAACATATGTAGGCTTCTTTGATGTTGATTAATGCAACATTTTGCATGATAATATTGCGATCAAATTACCTCTATTAAGCTTTTAAATTATAAACCGAATATGGATTACGGCAATCATCTTTTGTGTATTAGTGAGTGATAGTTATTATCTCTTAAAAAGCTATAATATACAGTAGAATCTCTATAAATTAATAATGTTGAGACTTTGATTACAGAGATATTAATTTACCAAAAAAAATTATTTATTTAGATTTCTTATTTTAAGATATATTTATTCTAAGATAAGGAAAATATTTGATTTTAGTGTATAGACATTAATTGTTATTTTTTGAAATTTGACATTTATATTAATTATATTATATTATTTGGTGTATATAATATATATTTCATAGAACTTAAATGTGATTTTAGATATAATATTACTAAATCTCATCAAAAATATATTAAGTGTTAAGAAAATATAAAGATAATTTCATTGTGAATATATAAAAATAATATAATAACAGGTTCTTACTTATATAAAATATCTATACATATAGATTATTAATTTATAATTTTAATGAGACCATATATTTATATAGAGTTTTCTAAAAAATATTATCTTATAATTTTATCGATTTGTGTGAAATTTTGAACCGGACTTAGTTGAGACCGACAAATTTATTAATTTATAAAAATTATTAATTTATCGAATATTAATTTATAGAGGTTCCACTGTACTAAGTGTTGGAGTTAATGGTAGTGTAAGATAGTAATTTTTATGTATTATGTTCAAAAACCATAAAATGTTACTCCATTTTCATCATGTAAAGTGATATACATAAAACACACAAAATTTTAAATTTCACTTTAAAAAAATATCATTATTGAAATAATAAATAAGATAACTTATCTAATAAGAAAAAAAATGTAAAATACAATTGGTTAAACAGTTTTCAAAAACATTAACGTAACAATGTCAGAATATCTTACATTTTAAAATATTAAAAACTTTATAAAACATTATATATTATAAAAAAAATGGAGCATTTCTGCAATTAATTTTTTCAAAACGTCATTTTACGTTTATTGGCTTTTATTTTATTTCTCGCGAAAACACCGAAGCAAACACTATTGCAAAAACACTCTCATGTATCCTTGGTCTTCCAGGTCTCGAATGCCATAGGCTAAACCTGTGTTCTAAGATGCGTATGTGGAGACCATTAAATCACCGATAATACGCTGGCAGAACTTTGCCGTTGTTTGGTAAAATCAGAATAAAAATTGTAAAGGGTAAGAAAACTTCAAGTAATTTTGATTTTGTACTCGAAACTTCAAATAAGAAAATTTTAAATAATCTTGATGTTCCGAGGGCAAGAGCAGGTTACGGTGCTGCAAGGGAGAAAAATGCTCAGCTCCGGGAAGCTTTGTCGGCTGCCAACACCGTCATGGCTGAGAACATGACCCAAATGATGGTCATGGCATTGATGTTTGATCTCATGGCGGATGGAAACCTGGCGCTTGCGGAGATGTGGTATGTGAAAACTTAAACCCCAACCGCACACTTGAAGAGCAGGCGGAGCTAGAGCGGCATACCGAGCGCCGTAGTTCCAATCTCCGGGACGACCTGAACCTTTAGGTTTATTTTTTCGGTCTGTAATATATTTTGGATATTACAAAATTTTAATATATTAGATTTTTATTTTAATTTCTCAAATTTAAATAATTTTGCAGAATTTATTATCTTATGAATTTATAATTAAAACAAAATATTTTTTAAATGAATAATTAGTAACGATATTAATTGGCCGTAAACTAGTTGTAAAACTTACGACTAATTCACGTCGAATGTCGATGTGAATTCGTCGTAAATTTACGGCCATCTAACCTGATTTTAACGACCAATTTTACGACAGTGTAATGACCACATTTTACGAATTATTTATGATGAGATATGTGGACCTAATATTACGTCTACCAAATCATTTTACGATGATTTAAAGACTATGACGCATTAAGACGAGCTACTAATGACGATTGGAGAATCGTCGTAATAGGAGATTAACGACGATTTAACAATAAATTGTACAGTTGTTAACCCTCTGTTTTGTTGTAGTGTGATTACTAAGTTGAATCTACCACTTATTTGTTAAATCTAATCATAAATTGAGATCCTAAATTGTGGAAACCATGTAAAAGTGTTTAGCCGCCATAGATTCTGGTTTTTTCCTTACGTTGAAGACTGGGACAAAAATGTAATTTGTCAAAATGCAAAATTTACAACTACAATAACCCTAGCAAATATTGAAATGAAACATGAACTTTGTCCATAACTCCGCGCTTGCGCGGGGGCAATGCCCCTAGTTAATATAATATGGTTTGTTTGTCAAACCCTCCACTCTTTTACGCTTAAATGCATTCTAACTATCAAACCACACTTAAGTTTTTTGTTTTGTATATCCGCGATATTGTTTAACTCATGAATATATGTAAAAATACTAAAAATATATTTCTGATTAATCTTCGACTAATTACTGATTAACTGATTCAAATTTAGGCCCAGACAGTCCGCACGCGTGACACAGCCTAATCTTGAACATTGGGCAAAAATGTAATGAAAGTTGTTGTTGTTCAAAAAAAAGATTAAACTTTTCTTAGTTTAATTTAAAATATTATTAGAATAGTATAATTTCAGGTATTATGAGAAACTATAAGGGTCTAACTGGTGATTTTTATAGGAACATTAGAAATGAGTAGGAAAAAAATACAGAGGAATAAAATTATAAGAATAAAAAAAAATTATTCCTTGTTTATTTTGGAGAGAAACAAATTTGTTTTATACTCCTCGATAATAAAATGAATGAGAAGGAATGTAAATAAAAAATTCTTCTTTGTAAATGGTAAAATAATAAAAAAGGAATAATAAGGAATGTATTGTTCCATTTCATTCATTAATCACCAATTAGACCCTAGGTTTTACAATCTTAAAAAACGAACGCTAATATCTATGGACTATATATATGGGGGCTTATATTCAGAGCCGTGACAACTAACAAATATTTGAAATATTGGCTTAATTAGGACATATTTTTGATTGAATTTTTTACATTGCATATTACAGAATTGTTAGCTAATATGACTTATAGGTAAAACTTAAAGTGATTAATTTCACTGCTATATACATTTAAAAATCTTTAAATTCTTTTTTTCTATCCTAATTTTAATTTTGTATATTTTGATAGAAAGCATATTGTTCTTCAGCCTAAATCACTATTAAAATTATAGGAACTGATTTCTTTTAACCTATTATTATTTTTTAAATAGGCTAAGTAAGGTTTGTGATAGAAATTCATTATTTATAAAATTAGATATATTGTAAAAGTTAGATATAAAATATAAAAAAATTGGTATCATATTAAATTTTGTTTCACGAAAATAACTAATTATTGTGCTATGAATCTGTAGAACAATTTAGTAAAACAAATTTAAGGCTTATGGCATCAAAAAACCTTTACACGGCTCTGCTTATAATATGTTTGAAACAAATAAAGCAACATATTTTTTTGGAAACCAAAAACTTTTTTTCTTTAGGAATTAGGAGGATCAAAATGGTACACTGACGTCCTTGCCTGACATCTGGCAAGCGGGCATTTTTATTATAAGGATAAACAGAGACTCTTTATTAAAGAGGAAAACTGAAAACATCTTATTTATGGGTTGGAGACTCGAGATCTAATTGGAAGAAAACAAAGCAGTGATACCCACGTGGTTACTAGTTATTCACCATGACACAAGTTTATATTTTCAGATACGAGCCATTCGAATATACGGGTTTCGGATCTAAATATTCTATTATCCTCAAATATTCGATCATTTTAATACATTTTTTTTAAAATATAAATTATTTAAATTAAAATATAATATTATAAATTAATGTTACATATAAATATTAATATATCAACTATAATTATTAATAAAATTTAATATATTTTTAAAATTCAGACATCTAGATTTAAAAATAAAGATATACTCGCTTTGACGAATCTAAAATTTTGCTATCCAGATTTGAGTATTCTAGATATCTTATTTTCAGAGCTTCTTGGATTCGAATCCCAAATCAGATATGAATCGTAGATAATATGTCTCAGTCCTAGTTCAATGTATATCTTTATATTTTCTTTAAATATATTACTATATTGTAAAGTTATTTTTCTTCTAGTATATACCTAAGTTTTTCTATTTTTAACAGAAAATAAAAAATGTTATTTGACAATAATAATATTTTTTTTATTTTTTTCTTAAAATAAAAAACTCTACTAAAGATATCCATAAAACAAATCCATTTTTATACTAAAGTTTATAAAGAAAAATACAGAAATGGATATAAAATTGGGTTTGAAATGGTTTAAATACTTCAGTCAGTCGTTCTCCTGTCTCATGTGTTTCGTGAGAAATAACTAAACATATGTTTAGTTTTTTTTTTCCTGAGTAAACACATATGTTTAGGTTATAAACTTGGTACTTTACAAAATGACCCTCAAATTGTATCTACCAATACAAACGACTCAAATAGACTAGAGAATTTGTACTCTCTACACACCACTTTTCTCCTATTTGCACTCCATACTCTATATCCCTCCAATTTTCTTCCCCCCAACATTACCATTTTCCCCCCATTCAATGATATCCCACCTTTGTTAGTATATTTAGCTAATTTACTCAATAGACTATACATATTTGTCTATTCCTCGAAAAGATTGTTGACTCTTACTTCTTGCTTTTTCCTATTTTCCTCTCTCTCTCTCTCTCTCATCTATTTCGCCTGATTCGTTTTCTTTTTCTTCCTCCTTTCGTCTTGCTGAGATCTAGAAAACCCTAGAACGGGGAAGATCGCCAAGATCGAGGGGAAGATCAAGATAGAGTTAATATTGATGGGGAGAGGGAAGATTGTTATCCAGAGGATCGATGATTCGACGAGTAGGCAAGTCACTTTCTCCAAAAGAAGAAAGGGTCTCATAAAGAAAGCTAAAGAACTCGCTATTCTCTGCGATGCAGAGGTGGGTCTCATCATTTTCTCCAATACCGACAAGCTCTATGACTTTGCCAGCTCCAGGTTTCTATTTTCCTTATTGAATCCCTAGATCATTTCACAAATATATACATAGATATAAACAAATTTATATGTATGTCTATATTTATTAACGAAAGTATATATGTACATGTACTTATGTAATATTGTCATGTACGGGTAATGTACTGTTTGCTTGGAAGGGTTGGATTAAAAAAAATTGAGCAAAGAATGGTGAGATTATATTTCAGTGAGATGTGTTTAGCTGTGTGCTCTGCGCATTTGTTGTGTACAAGTTTGTGCATCTTGCTCATTTCAGTATACAAGGTGGTGTATATATATATTGATTACAACTATTATTTGTAAAGGAAAACAAAAAAGAAAACTATCTAGAGAAGCTTAAGCTCATTATGCTCGTGGCATAGTGTGTATGTGACAACCCATCCTCTCACTAGGAACCTAGGTTCACAGCGCTGCAGCGCACCGACCCCAACCCCTCCATTATGAGTCCTCTCTGACTCCATAATTAGGTTGTTGGTGAGACTCGAACCCAGGTCCTCACCCTTTAACAACACTCCTCCAGGATGAGTTGTCACCAATTGACCTGCAGATCAATTGGTGACAACTCATCCTGGAGGAGTGTTGTTAAAGGGTGAGGACCTGGGTTCGAGTCTCACCAACAACCTAATTATGGAGTCAGAGAGGACTCATAATGGAGGGGTTGGGGTCGGTGCGCTGCAGCGCTGTGAACCTAGGTTCCTAGTGAGAGGATGGGTTGTCACAAAAAAAGTCGACTTTTTTTGTGACAACCCGCCCCGTGGGACTACCCGCCCATGGGCCCCAGGCTCACAGCGCTGCAGCGCACCGACCCCAACCCCTCTATTATGAGTTTTCTCTAACTCCATAATTAGGTTGTTGGTGAGCCTCGAACCCAGGACCTCACCCTTTAACAGCATTCCCACAGGACAAGCTGTCACCTAAGACTGAAAGAACTTCAGGGTCACCGAACATGGCAGGGGATCAGTCAGGAACACCCAGTTGTGAGCGCTGCCATCGCTACCATTTTGGAGATTGCGTTATGTGTTTTGCATGTGGGCGGTTAGGCCATGTGGCCAAGTATTGTCGATTTACAAAAGTGGATGGTACTGGTACCGGACAGGTTACAGCACCAACGACACTAGCAGCGGCTTCAAAGAAGTGTTATGGCTGTGGCCAGCCTGGTCACATTTTCAGGGATTGCCCGAGGGGGGGGACGTGTAGAGAATCCATCACCAGCTAAGCGCCAGGCTATCGCACCACGAGTATTTGCTGCAAGAGGCAACGAGAGAGTTGAGCCGGCTGATGGTATGTATCTTTTCACTTTGGTAGTTTACGTTTGTGCATGTTGTCTTTTGCGGTTATCATGTGTTTAAAAAAAAAAAGTCGACTTTTTTTGTGACAACCCGCCCCGTGGGACTACCCGCCCATGGGCCCCAGGCTCACAGCGCTGCAGCGCACCGACCCCAACCCCTCTATTATGAGTTCTCTCTAACTCCATAATTAGGTTGTTGGTGAGCCTCGAACCCAGGACCTCACCCTTTAACAGCATTCCCACAGGACAAGCTGTCACCAATTGACCTGCAGATCAATTGGTGACAGCTTGTCCTGTGGGAATGCTGTTAAAGGGTGAGGTCCTGGGTTCGAGGCTCACCAACAACCTAATTATGGAGTTAGAGAGAACTCATAATAGAGGGGTTGGGGTCGGTGCGCTGCAGCGCTGTGAGCCTGGGGCCCATGGGCGGGTAGTCCCACGGGGCGGGTTGTCACAGTGTATGTGGACATGTGTATCATTGTGTTTAAATATATCATGTACAAATATGTATATAATTTGTGTGTTTATTTATACATCTGTTATAAATTACGTATCTGGAGTGGCATTATGACAGCCAAATTTAGAAACATCTGGGAAGTAGAGGACGACATATATGTATTCAAAGCTAAAAAAACAAGTACAACGTTGAAAAATAAAAGAGTGATTAAAGGGAATGTGCGAGATGATCACCATAAAGTGATGAGTTTTCACTGATCAGTATTCTAACTACATATATACCACTGTATCAATATATTTCATCAAAATATTTTATTTTATACTTGAACTATTTATATCTTAAGTTTAAAGTATAAGCTATCCACTGTTAAAATAATTACCATTGGATATTGAGTTTAATATAAGTACCACTGTTAAAATAATTATAATAGGAGTCATCAATATGTGAACTTGACCTAGAAGCTAGTACAAAGTTATAAAATATATATATGACTTCAAAATGTGAATACTTCGTATTTATTTTGAAGATACATTTTTCCAATATGTTTAAAATACATATTGTTATAGCATATGATACATTTATAAATCATGGAGAAAAACATTTATGTATGGTATGAGCCTGACGTATATTAGTTTTTTCTTATGTGATAAATTCTTTATAAATTCTTTATAAGAACTATGAAGATTCTGAAAATTTAAAAAGAAGTGAAGGATTTGTTTTTCCTAACATTACAAAATAGAACTATTATTTGCCTAGAAGGAAGTAAACACTATAAACTAACTACAGTTTCAATATACTGAAATGAACAGTTTGAAATCGACTATTGAACGATTCAACAAGACCAAGATGGAGCAGCAACAACTATTGAACCCTGCGTCAGAAGTTAAGGTACGTAGACTATTCAAAAATGGCACAATACACAAGAGGAGCTGCAGTTACACTAATAAAGATCTTAATCATGTTTCTATATTATTGAACTTGAATTTGAGAGTTGATGAGGTAGATTGTGTTGTTGTAGTTTTGGCAGAGAGAGGCCACAACTCTAAGACAAGAACTGCACTCATTGCAGGAAACTCATCGGTATGTATACGTACTTGTTTTAATTTTGTGAGTAATTTAATTATGAATTTTAGGCTAAAAATAACTAGTATTTTAACAAGTGGTTTAGCTCATGTTTCTTTTATACACTAGTATTGATTCTCAACAGAAGCTCATCCCATCTCTTTATCTAGTTTTTGTTTATATCTATTCAGCTGAAATTTTGCGTATCTAGCATGTCTACTGTCTTGTTCTTCTAGCCACCATCACCATCTTTTCTGGTGATAAATTGATAATATTTTTTACATTTTGAAAAGGCCGAAATACATATAACAACATAGATCGTACGTCCCTAATGTTTATATGTGTATTTATGACGACTGTGTAAACATGTAATTAAGGGCAACAAAAAAACTGTACATGCATAAATCACAATAAACATTTTGTATGTAGCAGACAACTAATGGGACAGCAATTAAATGGTCTGAGCGTTAAGGAGTTGCACAATATAGAAAGCCAACTTGAAATGAGTTTACGTGGAATTCGTATGAAAAAGGTAAGGTTTATCTCTCTATATACACATATATTAAAGTTAGATGATATATAGATGCTGTGACGATCCAGATACCCTCGTGGGTCTTCAATAGAGCCAGATGTCGGTATGTCTAAACTCTTGTTTAGTATGATACTGTTCACGGATTTGTTTTCGGGTTAATTGTTTTCTAAAAAGAGTTATATTTAGAGGAGTTGGACCAGATATATATTACATTTTTTTAGGTCTAATATCCAGTGAGAGACATGGATTGCTTATTTATTCTAAAATCTTTCGCTCAAACCAAAGACAAGAAACTATAGCTTTGATACCAATTGGCTGTAACATACAAAATACCCTCTTGGATCAGATGCTCTACAAGAACCAGATTAGATGCCTTTCGTTGGGGGCAGATGTTCTACAAAAACCAGATGTCTGTAATTAGATGTCAAATTTCTCAATTAGTATGATATTGTCCAGACAAAGTTCTTATAGATTTATTTTTGGGTCGGTTTTTCTCCAAAAAACATCATACTAAACGGATGTTTATATGTATATATATATAGGTTTAATATCTGATGTGGATCTTAGATTGCATATTTATCTAACAACCCTTTCCTTAAACCAAAGATCATAGAACTTTGGTTCTGATACCAATTTGTAGTAACGGATTCTGGTCATACACTATGATAGACCTAGACCAGATGCATTTTGTTAGGGTCATACGTTTTACTAAAGCTAGATGTTCATCACCAAATATCCAACTTCTCGTCTAGTATGATATTGTTCACCTTAGACTTGAACTATCACAAATATTTTTCTTAAGGCGACCATTACCCAAAAAATCTTGTACTAAGTGAAACTGAATTAAAATAAATGTATTTAGACTTTTTGATCTAATATATCTATATAAAACTTAGATTGCTTATTTATTCTAACAATAGACTTCCAACAAACGAACAATCAATCATAGAACAATGTAACTTAAACCGAACAATCTGATCATAGAGCAATGACATTGAAACTAATCATATATTCTCGAATTTTGCAGGAACAAATTCTGACCAATGAAATCAAAGAACTCACCAGAAAGGTCAGTACTAAATGATTTATATCAGTTACAATTTTGAAAGATCAAACGGTAAATGTTTATGTTTGTGTTTACATTTTATAAGTACGAGATGAACTTTTCTTCAATAATAGATCCTTTTGCAAACTGTAACTAAACGCAAATGTGATCTTGCAAACAATATTTCTTCCTTTTTCTGATTTTGGTTTCTAGTTTTTTTTTGTTGCTGAAAATTTTTGAATGATATTAATACTCAACAAATTTTGCAACGCAAATAATATTTCTTCTTTATTTTTTGTTGATTCGCTTTTGCGTTTACAATTTACGGTAAAAATATTTGTTCGATACGAAAAAGAAACTAAATATGTTGTGTTTAACTATGAGCGTAGATATAAAATATTTACACATGTAAATACAGATACAGTGTAATACATATGATCTTTTGTTTTTGAAAAAAAAAGTAATTAAATACATATGATCTATGTTCTCATTTTTTATTTTCCAGGTTCTTATATATTAATGGTTCATCTTTGCAGAGGAATCTTGTTCACCATGAGAATCTTGAACTGTCGAGAAAAGTACAAAGGATTCATCAAGAAAACGTCGAGCTACACAAGAAGGTTGAATAAAGATACAAGCTTCATTAGTTACTCTGCGTTGAAAATATAAATATATAATTTAAAATCTCCCAGACATATGTTTCGAAGTTAAAAAAGTGGTATTGTGGTAACTGATTGTCTTGCAGGCTTATGCAGTGTCAATCAGAAATGAACTGGGAACTCGTGATATTGAAGATACAGCCGATGAATCCCATGCTCAGGTTCGGCTGCAGCTAAGTCTGCCTGAGCAATCCCATTATGAGACCTCAACAAATAGCTAAGATCATAAAACGTCTAACGACTTGTTCGTTCTTGATTCTCTACACCCTTCACACTTATATATATATATATATATATATATCCGTTTATTTATATTATTATATATATACCTCGTTTATGTATACTTAAGTATGTTTTCATGCAGGAAAAAGTTTGAGAATACTCATGTGGAAGAAAAAACGAAAGGTTTGATTTTGTATGATACATATATAAATAGTCTCAAGGGAAAGCAATAGAGCATGTCCATTGTATTCTTTTAAGCTTTCTCAATTGGTTTAAGGTATATAATAAGACATTTATATATATATGTAAACACTTAAAAATATAGTTAGATAGGGCTTTCGATTTGAGTTTTGGTTTGATTGCAGTTTAAACTTGTTCAGTGAATAAACTATTACTTAATGTCCTTATTGCAGTTCAACTTGTTTTGCTTTGATATTATTTTTTCAGTTTAATATTGATTTGGTTTAAAATACTTTAATCAGGGTTCAGTTTCTTTTTACTTTTAGCTTTAAAATCCCTAATTTAGTTGAGCCTACTCCAGATGATAGAATACGCAAAACAGTTCCCAACAATCAGGTTTGAAGATGAAACCATGAAGGCGTGAATCTAGTTTCTTAAGTCCAAACTACAACACTGATTGTTAGGAACTGCTTAGATGTGCATACATAAATGGAATAGAGCAATCTGGCATAGAAGAAGAGATTGAAGGATTTGGTTAGGAAACCACATAAGAAATTGTGATAAATCTATCAAGTAATATATAAGAGGTGTATCCATGGATACACATCACTATTCACCTGGATAGTGTAAGAGAAATAATCCACTTTCAAAAGCCAAGTAGTTTAATTGCCCTCTCTACTAAGGAAACATCACTACTAGAAATATTTGCTATAAAGCCTATAATCACGGCAAAGCTAAAAGGCTATTGAAAAACGCCACGTTGCTCTCGAACGAGAACATTTGCGGCTACATTAGCTAAAAATTATTATGGTTATTCGTGGCTAACTAGCTACTACTTTACTCAAATCATCCGGAGTCGGTGAATCACTTATTCTTCACTTGTCCACTATCGGTGCAGACATGGCGGTCCAATCAAGTAACACTGGGTTTCTCCTCTTCCTTTACAGATAATTTAGAAACCAATATGAGATTCATATTTAACCTCCAATCTCTACCACAGTTAAACCCGGAACAGAAGTTAACTCCATTTTGGATGCTCTGGAAAATTTGGAAATCAAGGAATAATTTAATATTCAATAGTGTAACGATTAATCTTGAACGTGATGCGGACTATGTGGCTGCAGAGGTTTGTGATTGGTTAAAGAAAACAGCTACGAACCGTTGTTTCTACTTCTACTCCACGAAGAACTTGGACTCCTCCTATGGAAATGTATTACAAATGTAATGTGGAATCGTGGATGCTGCATACAATGCACATAGCCATGAAACCTCTGCGGTTGGATTATTAGAGATTCACATGGAGTAGTCAAATATTGGGCAATGAGTTTTCTAGGATACTCGTCATCAGCACTTGAAGCAGAGAGTAAAGCGTTATTGGCTGCTATTCAATGCTCTACATGTTTGGGTTACAAGACAATAATTTCTGAAAGCGATTGTGAAGTGTTGGTTAAAAGTCTGCAAACTCAGGATCGAGACTACAGAATATCAACTATCTGCTCAGATATCAGACAATGGTGTAATCAGCTCGAAAGCTTTCAATATCGGCATGTCCACAGGAAAGCGAATGCTGTGGCGAATGAACTTGCAACACGAGTCCGTCCGTCCGAATCAGTCATTTTCTTCTTCTTCTAGTTTCATTCCATATTGGTTAAACAATGTACTATGTAATGATTACATTCATCAATTCTAATATAAATCATTTTGAGAAAAAAAATGATAGAGATTATTATTATTTTTTTGTCAGCAAACAAAGCAGATTCATGTTAAGATATAAGATTTTTTATTTTATTTTATATTTAAGATTTGATGTTATAAGTTTGAAAGTATTTTCTTTTGGATTTAGATTTACAATTATTATTTTATGTATATTTAAGTATAAATATTAAAATTTATAATTGTGAATTTGAAACAAAATAAGTTTAAACAGATTAATCGACTATGCAGTTTTGCTTATTATGCAGTCGGATTTTCAACCACATTCCACGGGTTTTATATAAAAATTAAACCAAATCAGAGATTTTTTTAACCATGTTTATCATCCACCTAGTAATTATTGATCTGATCAATCGCTAATTTTAAAACATGGTATATATTAGCCCTGCGACTTCGGTTTTCCGAAACCGAACCGAACCGTCGATTTTCGGTTAACCAAAATTTTAAAAAACATTTCTGAAGGTAACCGAATTAAATTTCGGTTCGGTTCGGTTTTCGGTTATTTTTGGTTTTCACCTAAATTTCCGAATATACCCGATTTTTATGATTTTCGGTTAATTTCGGTATAGATTTTTTAAAAAAAATTGGATTTTTCGGTTAAATTCGGTTATTTTCGGTTATTTCGGTTCGAATTTTCGGTTATTTTAGGTTATTTTTGGTTTTTCCAAAAAAAAAAATCAAAATCAAAAACCGAACCAAACCGAAAACCGAATTATTTTTTAAAATCGTAGCGAACCAAACCGATCTCGAAAATATAACCGAACCGAAAATCGAAAATATCAGTTCGGTTCGGGGCAAAGTCGCAGGGCTAGTATATATACTCAACTAATCCACTTGACTTTTTTTTGGGGGGGGGGGGGGGGTAAAATGTTAAATCACTTGACTTATCTTAAGTTCAAAGACTAGAGATTGGTTGCAATAGTATTTCTTTTTCTTATGGTTGAAACAGTATATTTGTACGAAGAAGAACCAATAAATTGCTCAATCTTTCAATTGATAGTGACATTTGAATCGAACGAAAAAGATTGGACAACTAACTACGCGATAACATTAAAGAAATAATCAAACCGAACCGGCCCACGAAATAGCAATTATAATTTAAGCCCCTTTACTTTCTCTTTCTTTCTTAAAGTACCCGTTTCTTCTTCTTCTTGTTCAATCACAGAACAACAAAACTTGAGAAGAAAAAAAAAAAAGGAAGAATCTCTTCTTTTTTATGAAATGGCGAAAGCAGGAGGAGGAGGAGGAATAACGAATGCAGTAAACGTAGGAATCGCTGTCCAAGCAGATTGGGAGAATCGAGAGTTCATCTCCCACATCTCTCTCAATGTTTGTCAGAGTCGACGACAAAGAGCAAGTTGGCAACTTTGAATGAGAAGCTGGATGTTCTGGAACGTCGCTTGGAAATGCTTGAGGTTCAAGTTAGTACCGCCGCAGCTAACCCTTCTCTCTTCGCTAAGTGAAATGAATAATAGCCTTTTTAATGATTCTTTCATCTCTTCTTCTACATATAAATACAATCCACTCATGAAGAAGTGTTGTATCATTTCCTCTGTGTTGATGTATATGATCTTTTGTATCCCAAAATCATTTCTTTAAGTTTTTCTTCCTTCTCATCATTGTACGCTACATTTTTCTAAATTTTTCCTGGGACAAAGTAAAGATGAAGGATCATGAAGTGGAGTGGGTTGAAGCCCAGAAGATAGAGACAAGCGCTGACTTATTTTGGAAAGCCCAGCTTTAGCCCAGGAGGACAGGCCCTGACTATAGGCAACACATACCATTTTTATATAAGAGCATCTCCAAAGGCACTCTATTTTTTCCTCTATAATTTACACTAAAATAGAGTAACTCTATTATAGAGTTAAATTTGCTCCAATGATTCACTCTATAATAGAGTTACTCTATAATAGAGTGAAATATAGAGTAATCCTATTTTTTTACTCCAAATATAGAGTGAAAAAACAAGAATACTCTATATTTCACTCTATTATAGAGTAACTCTATTATAGAGTGAACCATTGGAGCAAATCCAACTCTATAATAGAGTTACTCTATTTTAGAGTGAAGTATAAAGAAAATTATAGAGTACCATTGGAGATGGTCTAAGCGATGGAGCAACACTTAAAAGCTGATACTTGGCGTCTGGGGATGTAAATATCCTTTTCTTTATAAATAAACCAGAATGAATGTCTCAAAAACAACTCAATCTATCTTCCTGAAAAAGAAAAAAAAACTCAATATCTCTCTCTCTATATATATATATATATATATATATACTCTAATTCTAGTTATATACTTTTTTTTTTTAACACTGAAGGATTTATATTCGAACAAAGATCAATTACAAAGTCCAGCGTTTACAACAAAACCTGGAAGAGAGAGTCCGGCGTTTACTACCAAACCCGGAAGAGAGAGCCGACGAACCAACCAAAGGTTCTCGGAAACAACAGCCTACACATGGGAAACAAAGAAGAACAAACAAACGCTTAAATTAACCAATCTAAACTAGAAGAACGAGAACTAGATCAAAAGAAACCCAACTATATTGAGAATTACAAAGCATGTAGACTTCTTCAGAGCTCCTTTGAACGAGGCAAGGCAAGGTAACCATCATGGATAAAACCTCCGGCTTGCGACTCCTCCTATAGTGAATAGCTCAGCAGTTAGAGAACAAAGCTTCATACTCCAGGAGACAGAACAATTTAAGTTCATAAGTCGATCAACCGGAATGGCGGAGACAGAGACGGAGCGATACGAAACGCGAGTTGAAGCTTGACGGAAGAGAAGATCTCGATCAGATCTTAAAGGAAATGACAAGGAGCGAGACAACTCACAGACAGGTTCAACCTTGCTCGAGAGACAGAGAAGGTCAAAGATCGAGACCATATGTGAGCCAAAGAGAACTCAAGGTCAACATGCAAATCATTCAAACGATTCAACACCAGGTTTCAAAACAAAAACAGATCTGAGGGTTGAGAAAACCCCACCCGCTTCGACTAGGTAGATCGAGAAGCATAGATCGATTAACACATAGCAAGATCAGCTAAAAACCCCTTGATCACTCCGGAAAGGACAAGAACATAATCTTGATTACTCCACCCGAAGAAAAGAACAAGAAAAGTCAAAGGATCTCACTAGAAAATCGAACCAAAAAACAAAAAACAAAAGGCAAAGATCCGACTCCGGCCCTAAGAGAGCAGCCGGAGTCGGTAATCCGGTAAATCAAACTCAGAAGCTCTAGAGAGAAGAGAGAGGATTGAGGAGGAGAGAGCTCTGAGAGAGTATATTTTCTAAACGAATTCTAGTTATATACTATACTATTAAATTTAAATAGTAAAATAAATCAACCAAAAATAATTTATAAAAGTCGGTGTCAGTTCCAAATATTTATTTATCCTTTTCTAAAATCTAAAATCTAAAATTGCCGGTGGACTCTCGGCGACGGTTAAAAGGCACGAGAGAGAGAGGCAGCTGGAGAGGAGAAGTCTCAATTTCCACTCGTTAGATTTGACCAAAAATAAAAAGAAAAAAAAGGAAGCAAATTCCAAAACAGAAAGAAAAAAGAAAACCTAATTTTATATAATTCCCATTTAAACGAGAGAGATACGATGATGCGAGAGAGAAAGATTGGGAGGGGGATATGCAAGATGGCGCATAATAGCAGCAGGCAGCAGCAGAAGTGTTTGTTTCTGGGTCCTTGCCTTTCTTTTCTTTTCCTTTTTATGCCTCACAAAACCTAAAAAGCCCACGAGAGAGCGTATCCTCTCCTTTTATCCCTTCGCCGCTTCCCTCTCTTCTCCCAGATCCACACAGATCTTCGCTCTCTCGCCGTTTCAGAAACCGTTTTTTTTCTTTCTCTCAATTCGATAACCGTCAGATCTCATCGTTTTTCATCGGTTCCAGGTAATTTTCGATCAGATCCGTCGTTTTTTTCCTTTTTTTCTATAGGTTTGTGTGTAAGGAATCAGATCTGGTGATTGCTTTATATGTTTTTGATTTTGATTCCTGTTAAACAATATTTTTGAAATCGATTTGTGATGATTCATCAAAGATTTGGATTTTCTGGGTCAAAGTCCGATTATTTAGCTCGATTTCTATCGATTTGTGATCTAACTTTTGATTCATCCTTAAAATTGTTATTTTTCTCCCATAAAGGTTCTTACTTTGTGGTTGTAGATCTGTGATATCGTTTTCTTTATCATAAAGTTTCATACTTTGGCTTGTATTAATCTTAAGTTTATATATTTGCAGGGGTTTGCTAAGTGCTGCTAACATATCTTCCAGCGAAGATGCAGCAGGCCTATGAACAAGTAAGATTTTTTTTTTTTTTTTATGAATTGGTACTAATCTATAGATCTTACATCTGTTTAACAACATGATTTGTTATTTCAATTGCAGGACCTTGATGAGGAAGCTGGCTATGATGACTATTACAGTGATGATAATGGATTAGATGAGTACGACGAGGAAGAAGAAGAAGAAGTGCCCCCGAAGGAAGAAGTTGAATATCTTGAATTGCGTCAAAGGATCAAGGAGTCTATCAGGAAAAAATCGGGCAGTGGAGGTGTTAATGCTCAATCTTCACAAGACAGAAGAAAAAAACAACTCCCTTACAACGAGTATGTGTGCTAGCTATTAATCACCCTTTTTTACAAAACATCTCATGGAATGTGTGTGTGTTTACAGCTTTATTACAACTTTTATGTTTTTTCTTCTGCAGCTTTGGTTCCTTCTTTGGTCCTTCACGGCCTGTGATATCCTCGAGGGTTATTCAAGAAAGCAAATCCTTGCTAGAAAACGAGATAAAGAACTCAAACCAACCGGTGTGTGCCTTGTTCGTTAGTCTTACTTTTGTCTTCACACTTGAATTTTTTTTTGTGTGTGTGTGTGTTCTGATGGAATTGTTTTTGGTGTGCAGAAGAAAAGACCTGTTCCAGCTAGCAATTCGGGAGATAAGAATGTGTCACATGAGAAGAAGCGGCCTAAAGTTGTGAGTGCTACAAGAAGGAAAGTTGAGACTCTTAAGGACACACGAGACTATTCCTTCTTGTTTTCCGATGATGCAGAGCTTCCTGCTCCGAAGAGGGAACCTCTGTCTCGAAGTGGCTCCTTTCCTAATTCCGGTAGGTAATGTCTTGCTGAAAAACTTTTGTTTGCAGATTTTTTTGATATTTTTAAAGCATACCATTTTCATGGAGATAACTTAATACAGGCTTTTTGCTGATATTCAAGAAGCTCGATCTGCGAGACCCAAACAATCACCAGCTGTCAATGGTAGAGCTGCTCAAGGTCCACCACCTCGTGAGGATAAGAGACATGTTGTTTCTGCTAATGGCCATTCACGACCGGCTTCCTCTGGCGGCCAAATGAATCACTCAAGACCGACGTCTGGAGGCCAAATGCAGGCGAGATCTGTCTCGGGGAGACCCACTTCTTCAGGCAGCAGCCAAATGCAGAAATCAAGACCGGCTTCCTCTGGTAGCCAAATGCAAAATTCAAGACCAGTTTCCTCTGGTAACCAAATGCAGCAAAGAGCTGTATCCTCTGGAAGCCAGAGACCTGGTTCCTCGACAAACCGTCAACCAACCATGAGACCACCAGGTTCAACAATGAATGGCCAATCAGCTAATCGGAATGGCCAGCCAAGTTCCAGATCAGAACACCAAAGACCAGCTCCTGGGAAGGTGCCCGTGGATCATAGGAGGCAGATGAGCAACAGCAGCAGCAATGGAGTTGGTCCTGGTCGGTCAGGGTCCACAGCAAGACCTTTGCCTTCTAAGCCTTCACTGGAGAGAAAGCCCTCCATCTCCGCGGGAAAGAGTTCTCTTCAAAGTGCGCAAAGACCACCGTCCTTGTCCAGACCAGTGTCATCTGATCCTAGGCAACGGCTGGGAGAACAGAGAAAGGTCAACCCAACCACATCCCGAATGATCCCAAAACAACCAGTGCCTACCTCAAGACACCAGGTGTGATGATTTTTCTCTTTCTCTCCGTTTAGGCAAAAACAAATATTAGCGTAGGCACTACTAATTTGTGAAATAACTTGCCACAGATGATGAGTAAACCGGCAGCCAAGAGACCTCCACAGCGTGACATACATGATGATCGGATGCCTTTGAAGAAGAAGAAGCCTGCAATAATGTCAGAGGATGCTAAGGCATTGAGCATGATTAGACAAATGTTCAAGTACTGCTTCAAACTTTCCTTCATTACGGTTTTTTTTGAATTTTTTTTTGGTCCTGACACTTGAGGGTTTTTGTGTTTCAATATCAGTACCAATCGTTACGCTGGACGTGACGATGATGACAGAAACATGGAAGCCAACTTCGACGATATCATGAAGGAAGAGAGACGAAGGTACATCAGTGTTTTGATCTCGAGTGTCATTCACTTGTTTCCTCATTTATATATATCCTTAACCATTCGTGTTGGCTTGGTCTATGCAGTGCGAGAATTGCAAGGGAGGAAGATGAAAAGGAAGCGCAGCTGATAGCACAAGAAGAAGAGCGAGAGAGGCTGAGAAAGATTCGGAAGAACCGTTAGAAGTTAGAAAGAGATCTTTGAACTGTCTTTATTTAATATGACTTCAGATTTTTTAGTGGCTCTCGCATTTGCATCTCTTTGGCTTTGGCTGCTTGGGGCGAAAAGGGTTTTAACTTTTATTTTTGTTTTTTAATTGTACAATTAGTAATAATATCTTTTGTTGGTGAAAAAGCTTATTCTTTTTCTTTGGTAGAACAAGAGAACGATGTAGAAAAATTAGAAACAGAGAAGTAATATCTTTAGTTTGAGATGATCTAAAATTTGATTTTAGTGGTTCTTTTTGTTTGAATTGAGATTTTAGTTCTTTAATCATTAAAGAAGTAGTTCACTTTCAATGGTGAACCACAAGGATAGGGGCTGGCCAAATATCTGCGGCAAAATCAATCCATGGGGTTGATCATTAATCAGGAAAGAGTAAATAAATAACTGAAGATACACACACCAAGATCCAGTTGGCCATCTAATATCAAAACCCATTCCATATAACAATGCTCTTAGATAATTCCATTATACTCGGTCGAATGTCTTAAGACATATCCAGTCTTCACCGCCATGAACACATAAGCAATCTAATCAGAAGACCCTAGAGAATGAATAAGCTCGTGAGCAATGGTTATGTTATGTTATATCAGCTTTTTTGAGACAAAAGCTGATCGAGTAATAGAAATCAAATCTTCCATCCACGGCTTCAACCTCTACCAAAATATTTGAAATGACTTTATAAATCACAAAACAAAGGCTGGACGTCCATCACCACTTTCTTCTCTCCAACACTGACCAGAATTTTTGAAAGATCTTCCTTGACTTAAAATGCTGAAACTGCTTTATTTAAATGAAAGTTCACCTGAGAAGAAACTCTTGCATGCACTTCTTGAAACATCTACCATAGAGAGGAGGGTTGGAAGAGTTAAACAAACTTGAAAAGAATTCAACTGCCACTTTACCTTTAGCAGAATCAGAGAAAACCTTTACACGATCTGCATTAACCAGCTTATCCATGGCATTCCTAGCAAGAGCAACTTTAACAGAGTTTTGAAATAACTTTGTGTTTCTATTACCTCCATGACGCCATTTATCCTTACTCATTTGCCACTCAACTGTTTTCGATCTTTATAAACTCTAATCATATATCTTTTCAGAAAGTTAATATGATCAACCGAAGGGCAATTTGAAGATTATTCATGTTCCAGCGCAAACTCCGCTTAATGAATTATGTCCCTAGAATTGAGATTCACAATCTTCTTCAAATTACTCAAAGGCTTTTTGCAAACCTTTTCCAAGTAGATACTGAGGCTCCCCTCCATTGCACTAGCAAAATCCCGTGCATTAGCAACATTCTTCTTATGCCATCAAGCTCTTGGAATCTTTTATCAAATCTAAAACGACCTCTGTAAGTCTCATGTGCTTCAATGAGTTTAATTAGCACCGGTCTATGATTTGATCCTCTTGTATCCAAAAACATTTGATTGGAGCATGGAAATTGTTTGAAACAAACTTGATTTCCAAATTTTTTATCCAGCCTTGATTGGATCCAAAGTTATGTCTCATACCTCCCCAAGTAAAACCACTACCATGGCTAACCAGTTCTTTGAAATGACCAACTTCAACCATCTAATTAAAGGGTATAAAGGAATCATCAGCACACCACAGTCCACCAATCTTTTCCTCATTATGAAAAATATCATAGAAATCTCCAAAGACACACTAAATGTCTTTTCTACTCGCACCAATACAGTCAAGACGTTCCCATAAAGCTAACCTTCTTTAAAGATCAGACGGACCATATATACAAGAGGCAAAGAAAGAAACCGCACCAAACTGTACAATGCAATCCAACAAGTTTTTATTCACAAATTTAAAATCTAACTTTACAGAGTGCTTCCAAAATATAGCAACGATCATAACCTAACCAAACCTGAAGGTCTACCAAAACAGTTCTTCAATTCATAGTTTTCATCAGAAAAAATACCTTTGAAAAATACTTTTGACACATTTTTTAGGTGGGGAATTGTTAAGTCTTTTTTTTTTTTTTTTTTTTTTGAGAAAGGGCTTTCTATTAAAATTCAAGAGTTTGATACAAATGATTCACACTTGTGACCAAAGAGATTTAGATTGTAGAGTAATAAGAGAATCAGAAAAAACACTAATTGAGAAATGCATATAACATGCAGAACAATTGCAGAACAATTGTTAAGTCTTGAGGCCGCCCTAATTCTTAACAGTTCCAACTGATAATGCTCATCTAAAGTTCGTCGATTCCTCATTCGAAACTCACCCTTGAAGTAGAATGCCTTGCGCTTTTTGATGAAATACTACTTTCCTCCCTAGCCTTCCTCTTTGATGCCAATACTGTACCGACAAAGAAATCTGTGTAAACAAAATTCTCTTGTGTTTTTAACAAACTCAAACAAGAAGACGAATAAATATTAGTTTGTTTCACAACAGCTACGATTATGCTTTCGTTCCAAGATAAGAATTTACTGATCAGCATTTCGATCATTACTTGAACTTTTATGCTACAAGGGAGGACACTGTTAGTGGGGAAGGTAACAAGCCAGTCCTTATTATGTTTCTTCTGGTACTTTGCAGTTTGAAAAACACAATCGTAACTGTTGAGAAAATCTAAAGCCAGAACATACTGATTCAATTATTAAAGGTTATCCTAGTAAGGATACCAAGATGTGTTAGCTCATTTAGGGATTTTTTAATAAAAAATTTCAATAAAACATTTGTTTTTCTTTTTTAATTTTTTTGATCATTTTTTTATTGGATTGGAAATCATTTCAAAAATATTTATCGTTGTTCGCGAAAGAAGACTGTGCCACATGCATTAGCTCACCAACCCACTCAAATAAAAAAGAATGAAGAATTTTGCAATTGCTAAGAAAATAAGCCATATACAAAATCAACAATTTAGTATTTTAAGACTCAATTCACTTACAAGTAACTAAGTCTCTTGCTTCTCTTTAGATGTATGGTTTACTGATCGAGATCACTGATGGAGTGATGGTCCAAGTGTGTCTTCTTTTCTCGTTCATGTGGCTTGAAGCTGAGTCTTGAAGAATTCATGACGACTTTGTTTTGGTTAATGATTAAATCATCGTTAGGTGAAGAGCTAAGAATTTCAGATGAAACAGTACTCTAAAATCCAAAGCATATCCAGGAATAATAGGCCAACTTGATCCTGAATCCATCAACCAACCACATAGTGACAAGAAAGATATAAAATAATAATAACAACAAACTAATTATATCCCCTACGTATACCAAGTGGCAGAAGCTTATCATAAGAGATTCTTGGATATTCTAGAGACCCTTTTTTTTTTCTTACTGTTTGTTTGTTCGTTGCCAATTTTTCAAAACGGTCTCCAAAAAGAAGATAATATTAATTAGGAAAAGAAAAAAAGGATTTCCAAATCAGATATGTTGCTTATTTTATCCAAAAGTCTGTCTTATTGATTCCAAATTAAACCGGCCCTCATCCAAAAATCTATTATTGCCAACATAGTCAGTTTAGATTGAAGTTCACGATTAACTACATATATATAAACGTTATATTGAAGTTTAAAACTTAAAAACATACGTTAAAATTGATGCTTACATGCATAAAAAGTTATTATGCTTTGACCGAACCTAACTATCAATTGTAACCTATAATTTTTTGAGTTTTAACTTTATAGTTTTTTCCCCATAATTAAATTAGATTTTTTGGTTTGACTCTATTCATTTTCTTTGGATCCAACGCTGCCTAGCTCTTGATAATAGACGTTAATCACTAAACTAACTACGCTTGGATGATAGGTTAACAGAAATTGATTATGACCAGTAGGTACCACATGTTACTTTCTATAAATATAAGATGAGATACAAATTGCAATATCTTTTTACTCACGTTACACCGTACAGATGGATCCATCATACTATTCCACCATGGAGATTTGACTCTTGAAGATAAAGTTGTGACTGGTAAATTCCAGCTCAAGACAGAATACATAAAAATGTAAAAAATAGAGTAAAACAAAATAGGTGGAAAGACGAAAGAGAATAGTAAGGTAGGAGTGTTTCAAAAAAAAAAAGGAATTAGGAGTAAAACATTTCTCTGACAAATATAAGAGTAAATTGTAATGTTTTTTCTTTTCTATAGTACACAGAGTAAACATGACATGATGACTGTTTACCTGATTGGTAACTTTGTAGCTGAATATGGAGTAAATGAAATTTTAGATTAAAAATTTACTCTATAAATACCATTCAATTACACACAAAAATATGTTTATACCTTAGTTATGTGCACATATACATATATCCCCTTAAGGCTTCCTACAATGAATTAAATACTGTAATAACATACTTTCTCCGTTTTTCTTAGATTTTTTTCTTGTTCTATATTGATATCTTTTTATATTATCAAAATCTTTTTTATAGTTTTGAAAAATATTAATTAAAAGTATTTAAATTGATTAATTTTTTGAAAATTATTGAAAAGTGTATAATAAAGTAAAAAATAAACTAAACTATAAATATTTATTAAATTTTTAATAAATATACATATTCTAAAAAAACTTACTTTCCAAAACAGAGGGAGTAATCATTTATATTTGTGTCTTGTTTTCGAGATGCTTCCATCGTGGAGCGAGGTAATAAAGGGATCGATAAATTAATTGACAAATAAAAAATTAGTTGTCTCTTACCTGTCATTTCTCAAATATTAGATTATCGCATTAACACAAGTGTTTTTTTTTTGAAAGGCTGAGTAATTGAGCAATTACAATAAAACTTTATGCCTATATTTTACATATAATTAGTTTTCTTAACCTAATGCCTATATATGACTGGAGATAAATATATTTTATTTTCTATATCGGTTCAAGTTTAGTTTATAATTTTATGTAAAAATGATTTTTCAGATCAAAATTAGAATTTGAACTCTACGTATCTGCTAGATTATAAAAAAACATAATATTTTATATAATAATCTAAAATAGATTATAAAAATCATAATATTTTGTATAATAATCTAAAGTTTAGACAACAATTTTGGATTTTTATTTTCAGTTATCAATACTTCTTGTAATATTTTATCTTTGTTTTAAAATTTAGACCATCTGAGACCCCTCTACCATCGTGTGTACTGTGTTTTACTCTTAACGCTGATGCTCTTTTCACAAGAAATCTACCTCTTACAAAATAAAAGAAACCTTAAAACAATATATATGCTGCATATAGAATACCACGATTGTACGAGACACTATAAAAAACCATTAGAAGAGTGAGATGTGTCTCCTCGACAACTATTTACGACCACTTTATTTTCCTTGTTTTTCTTTATTAATCTAAGGTATCCTGAATTTATGAAAAAAAATCAGATTAATTCTCAAATAGAGGTGCATTCACAGATTAATTTTTTTTATAGATATTCAAATAAGATCCAAAGCATTGTTAAATATTCATGTGATCATACATATTAATATTGTGGGTTTACTTCGAACTTGGATCACTTTATTTTCCTTGTTTATACCTAAATCTTTAGATAAGGCCATGCATATTTTTGTTCACTTAATTAAACCTCTGAATATGATTTATAAAGGAACATTTTCTTAAAGCAAAGAAAAGTAAATATGATATTTGAATATATTCTTGTTGGCCAATGACAATACATTTCGAAAATAAATATGATATTATTAAGTCTTCTCGAAGATTTTCGTTATATTTTTCTTATACCCTACATTAATTTTGTTGGGTTGACTAAGTCTGATGATTGAATAAGCCTAGCTAGCTTTTAGGAAGTTGTTTCCGTTTGTAGTTGAGTAGTTGCGTAGTGGCCTACTCTTATCTTGTTTCCTATTTCCTCGGTTCAGTTATCTTGTTGTTCAAGCTTCTATAAAAGCTTGTGTACTTTTCTTTATCTAATACAACGTAATATTCAGACTCTGTTTCCTTTATCTGGTATCAGAGCAAAACAAAAAGAAAAAGGTGAGTGTTTGAGAGGAAAAACATCACAAGGAAGATGACGGAAGCTGGAAGCTTTTCGACACCTGCTGTTCCTAAGTTTGATGGAGACTACGATCACTGGAGCTTGATCATGGAGAATCTTCTCCGATCCAAGGAGTACTGGAGTGTTATCGATCCAGGATTTGAAGATCTGAGAAGAATGGAGGTTCCGACCCCTGCACAACAACAATCCCTCAACGAAGCAAAACTTAAGGATCTCAAAGCAAAGAACTACCTCTTTCAGTCAATCGACAAGACCACGCTGAAGACAATAATCCAGAAGGAGACGGCCAAACAGCTGTAGGACTCGATGAAAGTTAAACACCAAGGGAATGCTAGGGTGAAGCGAGCTCAACTACAGAGGCTGAGGAAAACCTTTGAGACACTGGAGATGAAAATTGGTGAGAAGGTATCTGATTACTTTGCCAGAGTCATGGAGGTAACCACTGACATGAGAAACTGTGGAGAAATCTTGGAAGATGTCAAGATTGTTGAGAAGATACTCCGGAGCCTTACTGAAAACTTCAACTTTGTGGTATGCTCAATTGAGGAATCCAAAGATATTGATCGTCTCTCGGTGGATGAACTTCAAGCGTCTCTACAGATTCATGAGAGCAAAGTGACTGAGCAGCGAAGTGAAGAACAAGTTCTTCAAGTGGAGAATGAGCCAAGGAATGCTAGAGGAAGAGGAAGAGGGGATCCTCAGAGAAGAGGAAGCAGTTACCGTGGACGAGGAAGGGGCAGATCATTTGTGAATCGATCAGCCATCAACTGCTTCAGATGTGGAAAACTGGGTCATTACCAGTTTGAGTGCACTAGCCTGGAGAAGAAAGCAAACTATGTGGAGTTTGACGAGGAAGAAGAATTACTCTTAATGGCACACGCTGACTTGAGTAATGCTGAGAGAAAAGGGGTTTGGTTTCTAGACTCCGGATGCTCTAACCACATGACAGGAGAAAAGTCATGGTTCTGCGAACTGGATGAGGAGTTCAAACACTCAGTTCGGTTGGGAAATAGTGCAAGAATGTTGGTGCAAGGAAAAGGAAACGTGAGGTTCGAAGTGGAAGGGATAACTCAAGTGGTAACCGATGTCTACTATGTGCCGAACCTGACCAACAACTTGCTGAGCATTGGACAGTTACAAGAGAAGAATTTGACAGTCCTCATCAAGAACAACGTGTGCAAGATCTTTCATCAACAGAAAGGTCTGATTGTAGAAACACACATGACCATGAATCGCATGTTCCTGGTGTATGCTAAGAAGAAACCAGCACCTGGCAATTGTTTCAAAGCAGAAGAAGAGGATTTGGGAGTTCTATGGCACAAAAGGTTTGGTCACTTAAACACCAAGGCGATCCATGTCATGCACAAGAAGGAGATGGTGAAAGGCCTACCAAACCTGAAGGGCGAGGTCAAAGTGTGTACCATTTGCAATGTGGGAAAGCAGCAACGTGTGAAGTTCCCAAAACAGAGCAAGTGGAGAGCAGAGGAGAAGCTGCAGCTGATTCATGCAGACTTATGCGAACCTATCACACCTACTTCTAACAGTGGTAAGCGCTATGTGTTTGTGCTTGTTGATGATTTCTCACGTAAAACTTGGGTGCAGTTTCTGGTGGAGAAATCAGAAGCGTTTGAGATATTCAAACTCTTCAAAAATGCGGTTGAAAAGGAAGCAAACACTGTGATACGAGGACTGCGAACAGACAGGGGAGGTGAATTCACTTCTGACAAGTTCAACAAGTTCTGTAGAGATCATGGGATCAAGCGCCAGCTGACTGCTGCTTACACACCACAACAAAACGGCGTAGCCGAGAGGAGGAACCAAACTATAATGAACATGGTCAGATGTTTGCTGTCAGAAAAGGAGATGCCAAAGACTTTCTGGCCAGATGCAGTCAGATGGACAGTTCATGTCCTGAATCGAAGCTACTCAAGATCCATAAAAGACAAGGTGCCTGAAGAAAGATGGACAGGATTCAAGCCAAAGGTGGATTACTTCCGAGTGTTTGGTTCAATTGCTCACGTTCACATCCCTGAACAGAAGCGAATCAAGTTGGATGCACGCAGCCACAAGTGCATTCTACTTGGGGTCAGTGAAGAATCCAAAGCCTACCGGTTGTATGATCCCAACACGAAGAAGATAACCATAAGCAGAGATGTGATCTTTGAAGAAGAAGCTAAGTGGATTTGGGACTCGAGTAATGTCGAGAGAGATGTGCTAGAATGGGGAGATGATGGCATGATTGATGAAGAAGAAAGCGATGAAGAAGAGAATGGCAATGAAGAAGTCGGGGGAGGTGCTGAGACACAAGTCACAAACGCTGAAGTTACCAATAACATTGGTGCGGGAGAGACTGCAGATGTTATTTCAGAAGTTGGAGAAACCTCAAGGAGACAGAGAAGGCAACCAGTTTGGATGCAAGACTTTGTAAGTGGGGAAGATGTGGGAGAAGAAGACGGTGAGGTCAACTTTGCACTATACATATGCAATGATGATCCGACGAGCTTCAATGAGGCAGTGAAAGAAGAAAAATGGAAAGACGCCATGGATAAAGAGATCAACTCTATCGAAAGAAATCACACATGGGAGGTCGTGGACTTGCCATCTCACGCAAAGAAGATTGGTGTGAAATGGGTATTCAAAACAAAGCTAAATGAAGAAGGAAAGGTTGAAAAATGCAAGGCTAGGTTGGTTGCAAAGGGATACTCACAGACAATGGGAATCGATTATACAGAAGTCTTTGCACCAGTGGCTCGATGGGACACGATCAGGAGTCTCCTAGCAGTTGCAGCTCAGCAGGGATGGTGTGTCTATCAGCTTGACGTCAAAAGCGCTTTCCTCTACGGTGAGCTGAAGGAGGAGGTTTATGTTGATCAGCCTGAAGGGTTTCTTAAAGTAGGGGAGGAAGACAAGGTTTATCGATTGAGAAAGGCTCTGTACGGCCTGAAACAGACGCCGAGAGCCTGGTTCAGTACCATCGACGCTTACTTTAAGAGGGAAGGGTTCCAGAAGAGTTGCTATGATCATACTCTGTTTCTCAAAAGACAGGGCGACAAGATCTTGGTGGTAAGCCTCTATGTTGATGACTTAATTTTCACTGGGAATGATGAAGCTTTGTGTTCAGAGTTCAAGCCTTCAATGGAGAAAGAATTTGAAATGACCGACATGGGGAAGATGAAGTTCTTTCTTGGAGTAGAAGTCAATCAAAAGAGTGATGGCATCCACATCTGCCAGAAGAAGTACGCAAAGGAGGTCCTAGAGAGGTTCAATATGTGGAACTGCAATCCAGTCAAGAATCCTATAGTACCAGGCACGGTCATATCAAGAGAGGGAAACCAAGGAGCTGATCCAACACTCTACAAACAACTCGTTGGGTGTCTAATGTATCTCACGGTAACTAGACCTGACTTGATATTTGTAGTATGTTTACTATCACGTTTCATGGCTGATCCAAAGGAGGAACACATGTTGATTGGGAAGAGAGTGCTAAGGTATTTGAAAGGGACGCTGGATCTTGGAGTTTTCTATGGGAGATCGTCTAAGTTGGAACTCTTGGGCTACACGGATAGTGACTATGCGCGAGACATGGATGATCGGAAAAGCACTTCTGGGTATGCTTTTCTACTCAATGGAGCGGCAATATGTTGGAGCTCAAGGAAGCAGGACATTGTTACTCTGTCATCCACTGAGGCAGAATATGTTGCAGCCACTTCCTCTGCGTGCCACAGTGTCTGGCTAAAGGGAATTATGAAGGAGTTGGGAGCTGTAGGTGAAGAGACCATCGACATTATGTGTGATAACAGCTCAGCCATCAAGCTTTCAAAGAATCCAGTCATGCACCGAAGGACAAACACATCGATGTAAGGTATCATTACTTGCGCAATCTGTCAAATGAAGAGAAGATCAGGTTGGTGTTCTGTGGAACAAATGATCAGGTTGCAGACATCATGACTAAGCCAATCAAGTTGGACCAGTTTGAGAAGCTCAGAAGTATGCTTGGGATGCAGAGTGCAGCGAGTGGAAGTTTAAACTGATGCTCAAGAGCATTCAGTTTAAGGGGAGGAATTTGTTGGGTTGACTAAGTCTGATGATTGAATAAGCCTAGCTAGCTTTTGGGAAGTTGTTTCCGTTTGTAGTTGAGTAGTTGCGTAGTGGCCTACTCTTATCTTGTTTCCTATTTCCTCGGTTCAGTTATCTTGTTGTTCAAGCTTCTATAAAAGCTTGTGTACTTTTCTTTATCTAATACAACGTAATATTCAGACTCTGTTTCCTTTAAATTTTAGTATTCGACCAAAAAAATGGGAATATTATCTAATCATAAGTGGGTGTTAAATTAACTATTAAAAAAGGATGGTTAATCCCAGTTGATATATATAACAAAATAATAACAAATTATTTGATATTCTTTTGGCTTGTATTTGGTATGAATTTTTTTTTTTGAAAAAAATATCAGTATGAATTTTCTTAGGGCATCTCCATTCCCGCTCCATATTTTACTCCAAAAATAGAGTGGAAAATAGAGTATCAACAAAAAATAAAAAATCTCTCCATTTATAGAGTAATCATTTTTTTGTTTTTTCAGTACTCTATTTTCCACTCCGTTTTACAGTAAATTATGGAGTGAAGATAGAGATGCTCTTACAATAATTAAGTAGTGGATCAAATCTCTTGGAATTTGGTATGTACATATATCAGTCATGAATTTGATTTTTTTAATGAAATTGATTATTACTATTTGACTAATTCGGGTAGTGGTTAACATGGTGAATTATAACAGATGAAAAATTCTTCAAACATTATCTCGAATCAACCATGTAAGAACCAGTTTGCTCTATACCACTAAATGTGTTTTCTTTAAATTGTCTGGATAGCCGATGAGAATATATCAAAAAAAACTTTTTTTTGCTTAAAACATAAACTGGTTATCTTTTGAAATACGTATGTATATCAAAGTTGTTTGTTTGGGAAGTTGTATTTATATTTATTTATTATGTTTAGTGGCAACAATAATATTTTCATGAACCATATGACTGGAAGATAAAGATTCGATAACAAAGTTACAAACACGAAATATAGTTCACAATCTAGCTGCCTCTCTTCAAGTCCCTAAAAATTCCATTCGTCATTTAAAGTTTCTTCTTTTAGTTTTGGTCCAACACTTTAACACTTACCTGTTTTTTTTTCTTTTACGTTGCTTATCTAAATACTGGAGTATTTAAAGCAACAACCTTTTTTCTGAATTTACGTGCAAGTGCTGTATATAGAAACAAATACTATACAATCCAACTTTGTGGACTTAAAGTACAAAAAATTATATTTCATTCTTTATGAAAAGAAAAGATTTTATGCATATTATTGTCAATATAAGTCAACAAAAATTTAAAATATAGCAGTTTCCAATCTTATAAATTTCGCACAATTTATTCACTATATCTCTTATAATCGTATTTTCGATCTTAAATCTTCATATTTTGTAATAGATACACATTTGGTATTAAGATCTCTTAGAGTGTTAAATATTAATTGTTTTTATTTAACTAACATTACCAGCTAATAATGTCTGATTGTATTTGATCGCCTTTCACACGTACGTACACATGACTTCAGAGTTCTATATATGTATCTATATCTTGGTCAGCCATTAGCAAACCCCAATATCTCTCTCTCCTCTCTCTCATAAGAAGGTACGCTTCAATTTCATTTTTTTTTTAGACCGCACTAATTTCTTCAAATTCTTTGAAGTTTTTAGACAAAACGTTTAGAATTCAAGAAAGTTGCTGTTCACATATTTTCATTTTCTTTGTTAGTTTTTTTTTTTGAAGAACATTTTCTTTGTTAGTTGATATGTTCTTCTCATGCTTACCTATTTTCAGATTCTTTATTACTTAAGCAGCTAGCAAAAATGGCCACAACGATGAACGTATGGTCTACCAAATGGACCTCCGGATTGGTATGTTTATACATATACATACATCATACATACATACATACATACATCATCTCATGATGTATATAATTTATATTCATGTTATTTTCTCCTCTCTGATTGGCAAATTTTATGAATCTTAATTATTTGGTTTTTCTATAGGATATTGAAGAGTACAACATCATCCACCAACACCACATGAACTCACTCTTAGGAGATTTTCCACAATCTCTTTCATCTCTTCATGATACTTCCACTTGTTATAACTTTGGTGCTTCTTGTAATGATTATTTGGTTGAAGAGGAACCTTCAAAGATCCTCAAGACCACTCACGAATCACCAAATTTACATCTTTATCCTTTTGCCAATTCTACTTCTCCACACCCTCAGCCATCTTCTAGATTTCTTTCTTTCGAAAAGACGGGATTAAAAGTTATGAACCACAAGTCTCCAAACTTAATATTTAGCCCCAAGGAAAAAGTTGGATCAGAAGATTTGATAAGAAGAGGGACAAAGAAGGCTCAACCTTTAGCTCGAAGTCCATCAAATGCTCAAGAACATATACTGGCCGAAAGAAAACGGAGAGAAAAACTTACTCAAAGATTTGTAGCTCTTTCCGCCCTAATTCCTGGTCTAAAGAAGGTAAATCCTGTTTTTTGTAACTAAAACATATCTTAATTAAATTTTATAAATCTCATTTGGAGTTTCATAAACTTTGACCGAGTCTAAATATGTTTACGTGCTATTGACATATATTATTATGTACGTGTTTTTAGATGGACAAGGCTTCTGTGCTGGGAGATGCAATAAAGCATATAAAGTACCTCCAAGAGAGTGTGAGCGAGTATGAAAAACAAAAGAAAGGAAGAACATTGGAATCAGTTGTTCTTGTGAATAAATCTCAGTTGGTTTTGGATGAGCATCATAAATTATCACCATCTTTCTCAGATGGAAATCGTGACTACTCAAGCTCGAATCTTCCAGAGATCGAAGTTAGGGTTTCGGGAAAAGATGTTCTTATTAAAATCATATGTGAGAAGCAAAAGGGTAATCTGATAAAGATTATGGGTGAGATTGAGAAGCTTGGTTTATCGATCACCAACAGCAGTCTCTTGCCATTTGGACCAACTTCCGACATCTCTATTATCGCTCAGGTAACTATATTCGCATATTAGTCAAAAAAAGTCTATCTTTTCATACAAAACTGTATATATATAATAAACTCTAGCATATATGTTTTAGAGGAAATAGGCTGAACTAGTTTATTTTGTGAATATATAACGTATTGGTCGAATTTCAGGAATCTGATTCTATAGAGCATTCATAGTTTGAGTTTATTTTTGATGATCATTATTGTTATGGTACAAACACGTTTCAAAATTAGTACAATTTTGGACTTGAAAATCTCATTACTCAAAATTTCTAAATAATATTGTACGTAATATTTTGCAGAAAACATGCGATTTTGATATGAAAGTTGAGGACGTTGTGAAGAGCTTGAGTTGTGGTTTATCATAGTTCATGTGAATGGTTTCACATTCTTCAGCGATTTCTCTTATCCAAGAATCTAAAGTTGATTTTCTTCCATCAAAATGGTTTTTAGCTGATTAATTTGTTGTATGGATCCTAAGTCATTTATAGAAAACCTTGTCCTTGTTGTTTAAGTTTCCCCAAAGACACTTATCATCAATGTTTAGTAGACGGATTTTTGTTCGCAGCTACTTGATTGTTTCTTGCGTTGTAAAGCATTCCGTTAGTTAATAAATGACATTTTCTTAGATATATAAGTTGAGCGTTTCACTGTTAACTAAACCTCTTTAGTTACAAAATTTTATATGATCATTAAATACTGTTAAAAATGGTTCAGTAATTTACGTAATACTAATTGTATTTTACAAACTCTAGTCATGATATATATCAAGAATATGGGTTTCTCTAGTCATGATATTCTAATCTGTAAGTGGAAAACTTATATAGATTTTCTGATTATTTAGCTAGAACTGTATTTTCTATAGAGATTTATGTATTGTTGGTTGTTTTATTCTGGTCTGGTTGCTTAGACCACTTCAAATTGAGTAATAGATTAACTTTTTGATATAAAAAAAATCTATAAGTGAAAAACAGTAAAATAAATAATTATACGTTTTACAACGCGAGGTACAAAATTAAAACCTTCAAGTTAGGTAGATTAAATTTTAAAGTCAAAAGGTAGACAACTTTAACCAAATCATTGAAGGAGTGTTTGTGGATCCTTTGTTGTTATCTTTTGCAAGATGATTTGATTTATTATAAGGCACTAGTGATCTTTCTAAAAGTACACTAAACTCATCAGAAAATGTTACTAAAGTCTATCTTATCAAATCCGTATCATTTCCTATTAATTTATTGAAAACACCAAAAACCTAATATATTAAATTTTGAGAATTTGTACTCCCTACACACCACTTTTTCCCTATTTGCACTCCATACCCTATATCCCTCCAATTTTCTTCCCCCCAACATTACCATTTTCCCCCCATTCAATGATATCCCACCTTTGTTAGTATATTTAGCTAATTTACTCTTAAATTTTTAGTTTTTAGTTTTAAATATGATAACATTATTCTGAGAATGTACATACACATATATATACTAGAAAGTATAGCAATTAAAATGAAGGAAAAAGTAAAACCATACAATACTCATATAAATATTCAAGACCTGATTTCAATTAATTTTGTTAGTAATTTCAACTCATGATATGGCTTTATTCTCTTTGATAAAAAAAGATATGGCTTTATTCTCATCCTAAAGAAAATAAACATAAAAGATAAAAAGCAAAAGTAACAGGTCATAAGTGCGAAATTCCTTGATAACAGGCTACCAAAGACGACAATGTATATTGGTTATTAAATTGAATTGACAACGTGGGATTTTTTCTTTGTTCTTGGAAACCGTTTTAGGAGAAGGTTCCTTCAAAATATGTCAAATAAATGTGAATAATGAATACCAATAGTGTTCAAAAAGTTATATAAACCTAACAACAATCTTAGAGCATCTCCAATGGTGCATCAAAATGAGGAAAAACATCAAAAAATAAAGAAAATCCATTTCCAATGGTACTTCATTTTGAGGGAAAAAATAAGGATATAAACAGTATTAAGGGAACACTATTCACAACCTCATTTTGATATCAAGCTTTTTTTATTTATATAATAATCCTTTACTTTTGACAATCTTTATTTTATGCATAAACAAAACATTAACATTAAACATAATTTTTATAACTTTATATCCAATATGTATATACTGATTAAACTTTTTAAAATATAATTACTAATAATTAGTTATTAAAATATAACTTATAATTTTATAAATTATAATATATAATTAAAAGAAAATAAAATAGAAAACAATACCATTGAGATACATAACTAATACAAAGTGGAAAAAATATAATAATAGTACTGTTTAAGTAAAATTCTACTATTACTTTGTATTTTGTTATGTAACTTTATTAATGTAATAAATATTTGTTTTTTATAAGTTAAAGTTTGGTTAAATTGTAGAATTTAAAAATAAATGAGTATAGTCTAAAATTTTATAAAATAAAAAATGTTATTTGCAATAAATAAAAAGTTAAAAAATGAATATAATAAGAATTGAGGGAAAAAATGAGGGCAACCATTGGAGCAAATCACAACCTCATTTTGAGGAAAAAAATGTGGAAACAATTGGAGATGGTCTTAGAGCATCTCCAACCCATTGCTATTTTCACCTCTATAATAGCATTTAGAGGTGAAATTGCTCCAACCCACCTCTATTTCTTCCTTTATAATAGAGATCTCTATTTTTTCCTCTATTTATAGAGGAATAAATAGCATTCCTCTATTTTTAACTCTGTATTTTAGAGAGTGCTATTTTAAAGGAATACATTGGAGCATATATCACCTCTGTTATAGAGTTCCCCTATTTTAGAGGTGAAAATGGCAAAATACATTGGAGATGGTCTTAGTGTTAAAGAAAAAAAAACCTAACAACAATCTTAATTACATAATGTCCTGAATATTGGGAAGAGGAGGTTACATTTCTTTTGTCAACAGAGAAGATACATGTGACGTTTTCCCCTGCAACAACGCAAAGATGGTTTTATCTTTTCAAAAGTGGTCGTATTTTTATGAAAGTTGCTTGATCCATTAACAAAAAGCATTTGTAATGTATTATTTTATTCCTTTTCAAAAGTGTAATCTCATTTTAAAGTTAAATTTTAGTGTAATTCTATTCTATTTTGAAGTGCAAAATATGATAATAACAATTTTGTTATTATTATAAAAATAAAATAATTTTATTTTTATTCAGGTGTGGAGTAAAAGGTAGAACAAAATTGCAAAACATTTTATTTTAAAATTTATTTTAGAATACAAAATAAAATTAATAGAGCTGAAGATGTTCTAATAATGTTTAGACATGAAATCAGTATATATATATAATCAATGTTAGTTAGGAATGGGCAAAAATTGGTTGTATTCGTTATTTGGTCTAATACTTAATCCGTAAAGTCCAGGTATTTGGTTTGACAAAATAGAGTATCAAATAATCTATTTAAATTACTTATAAATATTAAGCAAGTATCAAAGTATTAAAATACTAACAACTATTTGGTTTTGTTTGGTTTGTTACTCGCTTTTATTAATGAACAGATATATTTTTTTCTCTCTCCATCAAAGTATAATAAACTCATTTATATTTCTATTTTCACGGATGAATTAAACATAAGATATACATTTATATAAGCATGTTCTCTTTCTTATATATTTTATTTCTCTATTGACTTAAACATAAGAAAACAATAAAATATTGTTTATAAAGAAATTTTATTTAGATTTGAATTTCAACAAATTATTAAATAACTTATTAATAATTATCGAGTAATTTTAAGTATTCACGAATAACAAATAACAAAATGAGACAAGTAACTTGCAATTCCGTCATTTTTATCAAGTATTTGAAACTATAAATACTTACTTCTGACAAATCAATTATAAATCCAAAATTTTATTATTCGTCCAAGTTAAACCGAATACCAAATATACCGAAAATACCATGTATTCGGTTTTTACCCACTTCTGAATTGTTAGTTGTACACATTAGAATTATGACGAGGAAAAGGACAAAACTGGATGGTCCCAGTGATAGTGAGTTTAAATAAGACGACGATGATTTACTTAATCCGATAAAGAAAATGATTGGTCCAAGCCAAACCCCCAACCATGAAATAGTGAACTAATTATTTTGGTTGAATAATGAAATATTTTATTGATTATATTAAATTAGTTTAAAATTTAATCAATGTAAAACTAACAAATTTGATATACAATAAAATATTATTTTAGAAATTATATATAGCCTAATAAATCATAATTAAAAACTATAGTTATATGTAGATACAACTAAAATATAATTCTGTTGGAACTGATTTTGCGCTGATCAAATCTACGTCCACCACATTAACATCAGAAGAATGGCCGATGTGCAAAAAATATTTTAAAATATAACAAATGAAAATATCTTAAAATTCAAATTATTAATAATTGCAGAAATTATTTATATATTTTGGTAATTTATAAATTATTTTTATTAAATGTCTACCTTTGGTACATAAAGTTTTAACTTGGCAACTAGTATCCACCAAATTAACGTATTATTTAATTAAAAATTATTAACTAATTTTTTTCTACGATTTCGAATTTACTTCCAAATTTTACTGTTTGTATTTAAACTGTGCTAAGAGATTTTTCAATTTACAAATTTTAGGTCTTGGTTTGTTTTCCCACTTAACCAAAATTTACAAGATTTATGTTTTTCTAGGAGCAGAAGAGAAGCGAATTTCATGAAAATTTATATATGAAATCAAGTTATTTTATATGTGTAAGTAAGTATAGAGATTGGTTGATTATCAAAATTATTTATGATAGTTTCGGCGGCATATCCTGTCCACACCGCACCACCAACCGTACGTAAGGTCCGTAACCATGCATACACATTTGTCGCACTTTCTATCATATTTTAAATAATATATATTATCATACATATTTCGTGCATATATAAATATATCATCCAGAAACTTGCTTACAGAATCTCCATTTATATAACAATTAAACTTTGAAAACGTACTCAATTATGGCTTCATTTCAATAGGTACATACCAGTGATGTGATTATATTTCATTTCAAACGAGAAGAATAGACATGTTACATGTAGACACATACATATCATAATAGTACGGAAAGAAGCTTCCATGACAATCATAGATTTATCATTTAATAGATAATTTTATAGAAATTCTCTAATCTGTTGCAACGAGTTTAAAAGGCCGCTAACATATTGTTATTTTATTAGTAACGGTGTAATCACGTCTTTGAATATGTTTTCGCATACAAAATAATGTGAAAAGATAAAAAAAATGTAAAAAGTCCAAGCAGTTTCAGTTCGTTTTTGTTCATGTATGTATTCTATGACTGTCTCAACTAATTTGATGATGCTGGGGAAAGTCTTCCAACATGTTCAAGGGAAAATGTTGACTCTGATGTGGTAAGGAGGGACATCAGAAAATGAATTGTCCGCATAAAAACAAAAGCAAACCAAAGTATTCTATGAATATAGTCACATAAATCAAGGAGCTGATAATTCTTATCGTAAGTATCCATGATCCTAAGGATGAATCATTTTTGGACTCATGTTGTAGTTTCCATAAACTCTCCCAACAAAATTGTGTTGGTTGATTTGAAAGGATTCAAAGGAGGAAAAGTGTTGATGGGTAACAAAACATTGAGAAATAAGGAAAATCAAGATATCAAACCCCTTACCGTGATTTCTTTTAAAGCAAGGTACATGCCAACTGTTAATCTAAATCTGATCTATGACTGTCTCAACTAATTTGATGATGCTATCGAATTTACAACATATGAAACCATGTCAAACAATCAACATGAACTATGTAGAGCGTACGTTTACAATTTAACAATTTCAAGTTTCACTAATACATACAAACAACATCTATGATCTATGTTTATTGGTTCAGAGACATTATATATGAGCAAAAACCACTAGTTTAAAATTTTTGTTTCAAAAATATCATGATTTTCTAAAATAATATTTATTTACTCTTTCAAGAATAATCAGTAGTAAAAAATTAATCCTAAAAGTAGACCTTATAAATGCAAATCCAAAATTTAAATTCTAAACTGTTAAATATATTTTTGTGTGTCTTATATTTTAGTAAAAAAACCTATATTGATACTTTTTGGCCCTAACAGTTGCATTTTTAAAACCAAAGAAAAACTTTATTTCGTGTGGTATTGTAATAATGTTTCATTACATATTAAGGTGTGTTTGTGTCATTAAAAACTGTGTAATAAGTCACTTACATAGTCTGGACCCTCCCATAAGCAAGTAATAAAATAAAATAGATGCACTATGTGATAAAGTGATCTAAGAGCATCTCCAATGTAAAACTCCATTTTTTCCTCTAAAATGGAGTAAAAGTGAAAATGGAGTAAAATTGCTCCAACCCTACTCTATTTCTCACTTTATAATGGAGTGATGAACAAACAAAAAATAGATTATTCCATTTATGGAGTAAATTTCATTATGAAGTGAGATATGGAGTTGGGTTGGAGCATTCCTTACTCCATATTCACTTTTGTTCCATTTTAGAGAAAAAAATGGAGTGGGGATGGAGATGCCCTAAGGATGTAACAATTTCACATAAAATTAGATAAGAGTTTCCTTATCCGAACGTATCTTTGCGGTTGATGCGAAAGCCATCATAATTGTACTTAAAATTTCCGGAATCAAGACTCCTATGTTATCTGGAATTCCCCATATAGCATCGGCTGAGGTTGATTTGATCCACTAAAACACTGTGGTCTTAACCATTCATTAATGTCTGTTACACCCATCTCCGAAATTGTACGAGCTGATGTTGCTTTTTTTTTTATAACTGTAATGTGATTCTAAAGGCTTTCTAGACATAAGGATTAATCACTACGAGATCCGTAAGATCCACGTTTTTTTATCACTTAAGACGCTCTTGTTGGCCAAAGAGAATCGAACTCAGAGCAGTACTCACAGCTGTGAGTCATTTACCACTAGACCAAGACCATTTGGTTTAAGCTGATGTGGCTTGTTTCTTAAAAATGAATGAATTCTTTGGAGTTATAAAAATATTAAATAACAAACGAAGTTTAGAAATATAATATTTTCAGGCTGATATATCCTGATATATATATCGTCGGTTTCTCTCTTTCTAATTTATTGTAGTTATCGACTTATTGGACAACAATAAACTTTTGTGATTTGGTTCTGAGGATATGTATAAGATACTAAATCAAGTTCGGGAATATAATATTTTTTCATACACCAACAAAGTTAGTTAGCAAAAAAAACACACAAAAAAGTTCAGCCATAAGATAGTTAAACATTATCCTTTTGCTCTAAAGCGTTTGTGCCCACATGGAAGTCCATTTCAAGATTTTGATCGTCACATGTCAATAACAAATATGACAACTTACAACAACAAAACAAGATAATATGGTACATAAAAGATATTTTGGGGAAAATATGCACATAAAAGATATTTTTATACGTATTATAATTCATATAAGTATATATCAGTATATGTACATAAAATCTAGAAAGGGATGTCGAATAAAAATACAAAAAAGTAAGTAGGACAGTGATGAAGCAAATATTGAAAGCGTGATAGATTTGGTATGATAACCGAAATTGTGGTTTCTATAGTGAGTCAGATGATGACAATGCTTTATTTAATAAATTTAACCCCGAACATATGTACATAAACAAACCACTAACGATTTATTCAGAAATTATCAGTTAAGCCTTTCACCCTAAAACCATTAATCAATAACAATGACTTCCATACAAAACATAAATTGATGTTATGCATTCAATTATAAAAATACATATTACGATAAACCACAACTATTGAAATCAATCCTTAAATTCTTATTGATGAAAGACCAAATTTCAATAAAAATAACAACACACTAGAGTTTTTAGTATCAATTTAGATGATAATATGAATTAATTTGTAAGTAAGCATCAGAAAGCGCATTTTACCAAGTGTAAATATCCTACTGGTAGTTGATCTTTCTCCAGAGGAAAGAAACGTTCAGAACCAATGAATGGGTTCAAATGCTTATCTAAATACGCTCATGTCTTTGGTTAATTTTTTATCCAAATAACAGAAAATAAAAATAAAAAATGGCCCATTTTCCCTCGGATAAAAAATGTAGAGTTTAAATCTTTTAAAACCATGGGAGCAAAATCAAAGGAAGAGAGAAGATAAATCAAATGGTGGCTGTTCAGTTGTTTAGCTGGAAGACATTCATTCTTCTACCTTCACAAGCTTCAAGACATGATGGTTTCACTTCTTTTAACAGGTTTTTAATTTGTTTTCTTCTTCTTCTTCGTCTTATAGTTTCAACTTTCTGAAAAACAATTGCTTCCATGGTGGTGCATGTGTTTTACAAGATATATCTCTCAAAATTGTCTTTGTTTCAGAAGATTGAGTTTGCACTCTTTTCCTTCAAGTGGGATTGATTCTTTTAGATCCCGAGGTGAGGAGGCTCTGAAACTGAAACATATTCCACGTCTCAATGTCCTTCCTCTCAACAAAGACTCATACTTTCATTATTACAGGAACCTTCAGAGTCAAATGTCAAAAGACAGGAGACAGAGAGTCGTCTAGTTTCAACTTGAATCTACCTAATGATTTCAAATCCAAAATCCATAAGGTGAAAAAACTAAACCATGTCTAGTGCTCAATGCTTCATGTCATGTCTTTGTTTTTTTTGTGTTCAATGCTTTAGCTTTCTTGTTAAATTATCAAGAAGAAAATCTCCATTTACATATATATATATATATGATTTATGGTATAATCTTTTTTAATATACATATACTGCAGAGTCTCCAATATAAACTTGTACTAGGATGCATCCCACTGTATGTGATTTCGAGAATTGTGCAAAAGGTCATTCATGAGCTTCCACGCCACATTCAGAACTCAGTAGGGGTTGGCTTGCCTTTTGCTTGTGCATCAAACTCTCTAAATAAACCTTCTTTAAGTGGTATCAAATGGAGTCTTGCAAGGTTCTTTTTCCTGTTCAATATTCGGCTCGAGAAGAACGTTGCTACGTATGTGTTTCCTCGACCATTACTTCTATTATCTGTGAGATTTAGTTGAAGAATCTCCCTTGGTATAATATATTTGTATGTACAAATGGTTACTAATAGAGTTTGTTGAAATGTTATATAGATAATGTTAATGTGAGCTGGACTAACCGAAATAACTACTTTTAACAGAATAACAGACTCTGTTTCAGTTACTAACTAAAGAAAACTTTTTGTTTTACTTTTACATAGTCAGGATCTCAAAATGTACTACATAGATTTTTGCTGACTATTATTGCCAGTTTCACTGTGCTTAGGATAAGCATTATATTCATAATTAGTTTGTATTTTTTAGTTCTTTGTGAATATTGACATTCATTCTGATGTCTTTATTAGGTCCCTGGTGGTGCTTGTGATAGCATGCCTATCGTTTGTCATGATCGGAGGAATCCTATTTTTCAAATTCAGGTAATCTACCATTTGGTTTTTGTCAACAGTTCACATATACTAGACTATATTTTCCATTCTGTGGTTTTGATATATTCTGGAATTTACCACTTTCTAACATGGTTTTAATAGTGCTTATGAGACTTTTTTTGTCTGGTTTTAAAGTATTTATAGGCTTATTTCTTCGATTATTTTACTTCCCTGGATAGATCTATCCAGGTTTCATGGACAACCTTCAATGCTATTGCCTTTTTGTTTTGTGAAGGAAAGAGGATCAATCCTTTGAAGACTGCCTCTGGGATGCTTGGGCATGCCTTGTTTGTGCTGATTCACATCTAGAGGTTCAAGATTTATCTTCTTCAACGTCTCCAAAATATATTGATTACAACTTATGCTATGGAGTTATTCTATGCAACTAAAAGGCCTGATGATGTTTTTTCTGGAAAAAAAAACTGCAGCAAAAGTCGCGTGTTGAGAAAGTCATTGGATTTGTCCTAGCGATTTGGGGGATACTGTTTTATTCTCAGCTTTTAAGCACAATGACAGAACAACTTCGGGTATATAAGTTCTTGAGATAGACACTTAGATACTATTGAGAAATTAAAGTTGCAAGTTCCTTGATGGATTTGTCTCTGAGCAGGATAATATGCAAAGGCTAAGAGAAGGTGCACAGATTCAAGTCATAGACACTGATCATATCATCATTTGTGGAATCAACAGTCATCTTCCTTTCATACTAAAGCAACTCAACAGTCATCATCAGCATGCTGTCCGCTTAGGTACTGCCACAGCTAGGTAAGTTTGTTCACTCTATATATATCTTCCAAGTGATAGTAACTTTTGTGTGATTAGTTTCCTTGTTACATGCTCTTACAGTAAGCAGACACTTGTGCTTATGTCTGATACTCCAAGGGATCAGATGGAAAAACTAGCCGATGAGTTCAACACAGATTTTAATCATATTGACATACTTACAAAGAGGTAAAGTACTCAGCTGATCTTGTTGGCTTGCAGTTTATCTATAAAGAGCTGATTTTATGCTTCAACCAGTGCAGTTGTAATCTTAAAATGACGAAATCATTTGAGAGGGCTTCCGCCTCTACGGCCCGTGCCATCATCATACTACCAACCAAAAGTGATGGGTAAGAACATTCTTTTGAAGTGTCAGAAACTAACATGTGACTAAGGAAAATATAAAGAATCTTATACCAATGATCTCATGTACTTTGTAAAAGAGTAATCAAACAAGTTAAACATTGTATTTCAGGTACCACATTGATACAGAAGCATTTCTCTCTGTATTAGCCTTACAACCTATAAGAAGAATCGAATCCATCCCAACTATTGTTGAGGTAAATTAGCCTACTGAAGATGATATATTGTTGTTTTATTTTGTTAATAGTGCTTGTGGAAATGAATGTAGGTATCAAGCTCTAGTATGCATGATCTCCTCAAGTCCATTTCAGGAATGAAAGTTGAACCAGTTGAAAATATTACCTCTAAGTTGTTTGTCCAATGTTCACGTCAAAAAGACCTCATAAAGATCTACAGACACCTACTCAATTACTCAAGTACAGTCCTGCTTTCATCTTAATACATTTTAATGTTGAAACAGCATTGTTTTTTTTTTTTTTTTTGTATTCAAGATCTAATGCTAATACAAAGTTTAATCATTGCAGAAAATGTATTTAATCTTTCTAGTTTCCCAAATCTAGCTGGGATGAAGTATAGACAGATAAGACTTGGGTTCCAGGAGGTATGAATTGACTATATCATTGATATTTTGGTCTTTTATAAACTTCATGTATTATTGTTCTTTTTAGGTTGTGGTCTGTGGTCTTTTTCGAGATGGTAAAGTGAATTTCCACCCGGACGATGACGAAACGCTCATGGAAACAGACAAAGTATTGTTCATTGCACCTCTCAGTTGGAGAAAGAAGCAACTTTTATCTAAGGACATTGAAATTGAGAACATTTCAGTAGATGATGAGCACGAAACTCGTAAGCAATCACGGCTAGAAAAGATTATAAAGCGTTCTAAGATGTTCTTATCAAAGGTCTGACTCTCAAAACTGCCCTCCCTCCCCACAATGCTTGGACGATATAATATTCTTGAAATTTTGAGAGTTTTGACTTTTCATTTCTATGGTTTTGGGACATAGGGATCATCAGATTCCGTGGAAGGACCAAGAGAAACTATACTTCTACTTGGTTGGCGTGAGGATGTTGTAGATATGATTGAAGAGTTTGATAATTATCTTGGTCCAGGAAGTTCATTGGAAATATTGTCTGATGTATCAATAGAGGACAGAGGAAGAGTGAGTGATGGTATCGGTTCAGGGAAAATCAAGAACATACAAGTTTCCCATAGGGTAAATATCAATTTTTAGCTGCATGTAACAAGAAGATAGCTTCAAAATTATTTATTTGATATGTCTTTTGAATTCTTCTGCAGGTTGGGAATCCGATGAACTATGATACATTAAAGGAAACTATAATGCATATGCAAACTAAATACCGAAAAGACGAAGAACCTATTCCTCTGTCTATCCTTGTAATATCTGATAAAGAATGGCTTCTTGGAGGTAATCAAGAACATACAAGTCTGAAGTCATGGCTTCTTGATGCTAACATATATTGTCCTGTCCTTTTTAGATCCATCTAGAGCAGACACACAATCCGCTTACTCTCTTCTTCTTGCTGAAAGCATCTGCAACACGCTTGGAGTAAATGTAATCTACTGACTTTTTTCATTACATCCTAATGAAATCTTTGCTAAAAGGGATTTTGTTTCTCTAGGTACAAAATCTAGCCTCTGAAATCGTTGATTCGAAACTCGGCAAGCAGGTAATCAGTTGAAATGGTTTTGCATCTGTTACTGATTAAGCTCATTTAGCTGAAAACATTATACAAATTAAAAACATTTGCAGATAACAAGAATCAAACCGTCTCTAACTTACATAGCAGTAGAGGAAGTGATGAGCCTTGTAACAGCACAAGGTTATACATTTCATTCTTGTGTGTTTTAGTTAACCTAAGTCCAAACAATGGCAATACTATTCTTCATTTATATTCAGTTGCTGGAAACAGCGAATTGAACGAGGTGTGGAAGGACATTCTAGACGCAGAAGGCGATGAGATTTACATAAAGGTGAAAAAACACGTCTCTTCTTCCCTAAAAAAATATTGTAGTTCTGAAAATAACTAATGTACTTGAGACACACAGGACATTGAGCTATACATGAAAGATGGAGAGAACCCTTCATTCACTGAGCTATCAGAGCGAGCATGGTTAAGGAGAGAAGTCGCTATAGGCTACATAAAAGGCGGTAAAAAGGTGAATCTGAAACAAAAAATAAAACGTATTTCTTTCCATTAACATTTATGTAACTGTTTGTTTTATATAATTTGTGGTGTTGCAAGGTAATCAATCCAGTTCCAAAGACAGAACCTATCTCACTCGAAATGACAGACTCGTTGATTGTTATATCGGAGCTTGAAGGAGACCAACCCATCACACTATGATGTATCCACTCTCTTATATATCTTATGGTTTCTTACTCACCAGCGATATTGGACAAGGAGACTCAACTCACAATTAGCATGCTTCAAACAAGGAAGATTTTAATTCTTTCTTTGCCACCACATAATTTCAGTCTTTGTAATAATGTCCCCAAGACTCAAACTTTATTTATGTCTACATATGTTATCAACGCAATGGGGCCATGATGTATGTAATGTAAAATGGTTTTTGTTCCTCCCACTAATTCAGTTTTAATATTTTATCGTTAGTTTTCTTCTACAAAAAAAATTATCTAAAAATTTAGAAGATGTGAATATCAAAAACATACAAGAATACAAATAAATGGTGTGAATTTCATAATGACAATGGTCACAAAATGAAAAGTGCAGCTCATTAAAAATAGGGGAGGTCAACAAGTTGATTAAAAAAGGACACCTCAGATAATTCCTCTCTGAGAGCCATGAAACTGATGAATAACAAAGAAGAAAACAGTTTGCACAAAAAAAAAAGAAGAAGAAAACAATTAGCTTGTTCGAATTACTTATACTTGTCACGCACAGATATGCTAAGAAGAGAACCATAGGTGCCAAAAATAGTGATAGTTTTCCTTAGCCCGTGGCGTCAAGCACGTCGTGTAACCTTAGCTTAAGCTCGGTTCTAATCTTTCTTAGACAAAATCTGGTGAAAGTACAAGGGGAGTCTAGTGATCAGATTGGTGATTTAAGGTTGCTTACGCTTTATCATTAAACAGCATTGAGTGATAAGCATAATTGTTTCTAATTATCAAGTTTATTATCTAATCAAGTTTTAATTTATAGAATGTACTGTAGTTATATATACATACCCCATAAATTTTACCATTTATAGTTGCAAATAATTTCTTGTAGAGCTCTTTTTTTTTTCCCGTCAAAGATTGATTTTATAGATATTCAACAACAACTGATACAACACCAACAAAGACCAACGAACACATGATTAATTCGTGGTTAGCTAAGCCGACGGATAAAGAAATATCCTCGGAAACGAGATCCCACGCAGGGGAAGCAAATGCCCAAACGAACCCAACATTAAAGGGCGAGTACAAACTACAAACTTAAGCTAAGCAACTAGGTTTCAAGCTAGCGGTAATACTCTCCGCCGAACAGGTATGGCAGGCATCAAGAGAACCTATGAGACTGTTTAGCGGGATTGCCCTCGGCCAAACCACCGCAAAACCACTTTCTCCTAGAAACAACGAGGACACTCCTCAAGAACCAAGCAACACGAACTCCATAGACCGGCAAGCGAGAACCTCCTTCGATTCAATCACCAAACCCCCGGAAACGGCTTAGTCGAACGCGACTGTTGAACGCCTAGGTATGAAGCCACACAACAAATCTCCACGAGATCTGAACAAACAACTAGGAGCCAAACCCACCAATCCATAAACAACACGCACAGGCCACAAACGGCAGAAGGATGGATTAGACGGGATCCATAGCAAACTCTAACAACACAACTGAAACCTGTAAATGTGAAGACGTAACCGAAAGCAAGAGGGATATGCAAAATCAACAAAACTACACAGATCTAGACAGAGATTCTTAGACAACAGGTTTTGTAGCTAGACCACACCGTTAATCATAAGATCCGGAGCTTTTATCTAAGAAATCTACACAGATCTGAGAGTATATGTCGATTTGGAAGAAGCACATCACTCACAAAACGAACCCTAAGTCGCACACCGAACTACCACAGAAAGAACTTGAAAGAAAATGAAGGTTTGGGACCGGCGCCGGTGCTAAACAAGCCACCACGCGCCGGTCGACCGAGTTGACTCAGAAGGAGAAGCGACGGGAAGGGGGAGACGATAAAAAGGAGAGAGAAAGGTGAATTTCTTGTAGAGCTCTCGAATAATAAATAATACGAACTCTTTTCTATTTGATGATAATATATAAAATATATTATTTTACAAAAAGTTAACCAATTCCTGAATAACCATCACTTCGGTTCAAAAATCTTAATTTGAAGATTTTCAGCTTGGTTTAATCGGGTTTACTCCAAACTCATCACTTCATATAGAAAAACCTCCTATTTTTTTTATAACATTTGGACAAAATTTCAACATTCACTCATTAGCTCAGCCAGTAGAACACGGACCTTACACTTTTTCCTAATTGACATATATCATGGAGTCATGGTAAGCATGTGTTCATATTTATGAAAATAAGATCAAAGCCAATTCAATTATTAAAATTCGACATATAATTTTTCAAAATACTGGTGCCGTTTTTTTTTCCTTGCTCGTTGACGCAGCAAACATGGTGATGATCTCGGACCTCTAGAAGCCAACAAATTATACGAAAGAAGACTTCTAATTTCGACCATAATTATTTATATAGGACATTAACGTCACGTGTTATGCATTATACACCAATCTGGTCAACGTTATTACGGAGTGGAGAAAGAAAAAAACAAAGCCGCGTCTGTTGTCAATATATAAAGTATAGCACCTAGAAACACTTTCTTCTCATAAACCTTTTTGGACAAATACAACAAAACATATCTCTCGATTTGTGTTTAAAATCTTGTCTTTATCAGGAAATATTTTATTTTTACTACATCGGTCTTTCTCAATTCGGACATGGATGAAGACTTCTTCTTAACCGACTTCTCACTCGAAGACATTGATTTCGACTTTAATATTTATGAAGAAACTAATGTATCGCCTGTGGAAGCGAGCATACATACAGAAAGAGCTCAGTTTATTGAGCATCAAGTTCCTCTTAATTACCTCAATGAGAAGCCGAAGCCTGTGGTGAAGATCAATAACAAGCCACGACTGATTTCTTTTGATTTTTCGAGTAATGTTTCTTCTTCTCCAGCTAGGGAAGATATCATTACGGATCAATTGGTCACACGTGGAACCAAAAGAAAATCATGTTCTCCTGCCAAAAGATCTCCAGTTTTCGCCAAAGAACATGTTATAGCCGAGAGAAAGCGTCGTGAGAAGCTTTCCGAAAAATTCATTGCCCTCTCAGCACTTCTTCCTGGTCTTAAGAAGGTACTATCTGATGCCAAATTTAAAATTTTAATGTAATTGATAGTTTAGTGCAAAAAATAATAATATAATTGATAATTATTTTAAAATCCACAGTGAAAATGTAATTTTATAAGTTATTGTCAATTGATTTTGAGATAATTCAACATCTTGTTTTTTCAGGCGGACAAGATTACGGTTCTTGACGACGCAATTTCACGTTTGAAACAACTCCAAGAACAAATAAGAAAGCTCAAGGAAGAGAAAGAAGCAACAAGACATATGGAATCCATGATTCTTGTGAAGAAATCTAAAGTGTTTTTGGACGAAGGAACTTTCCTATCATCTTCTTCTTCTTCTTCAGATCATGAACAGTTTGATCAACCGTTGCCAGAAATAGAGGCTAAAGTAGCCCAAAACGAAGTTCTAATCCGAATCCACTGCGAGAAGAGCAAAGGGAGCATGATTGACATACTAAACACGATCGAGAATTTTCAACTGCGTGTCGAAAATAGTATTGTATTGCCATTCGGGGAATCGATTCTTGACATCACCATCCTTGCACAGGTAATCATTCAATAACAATTCTCATTTGCAATTGATATTATATTGGATATCAAAGGGGATATTTTATCACTCATCTATATTGATGTTTATATGAAATATTACTAAATACTGATAATTAGCAAATAGAGAAATATTCTCAAATAGTTCCAAATCAAACCTTTTGACACAAAATAAAACACAAGGGTAAAAATCACAAAATAGTACAACTCCATTTATAATTTCAAGATTAATGATTTCTTTTGTTTAATAACTGTTATTTTCTGATTTTTTTCACATTGTGTGCTATTCTGTGACAAAATACAGTGTTATTGATGAAAATTTGACTAAATTTTAATTGCAGATGAGGAAAGACTTTTTAGTAAGCGCACTTGAGGATTTTGTAAGGAACCTGAGACTCGCAATGGTTTAAGCCTTGTTTGAAGTTTCAGTATCTGTAGAGACTGAAACGACACCATTTTATTGGATTTGCTGTCGTTTTCAGTATAGTATTTTTTTCACACATGCACTACTACCACGTGTGTTCGTTGCAGGACCAGCTTAATGGTGTCATAGATCTTGGGACAAATTTTTAATTTTTAAATTATTACTTTTCTATAAAAAATTTGATAGATATATGTTTTTTTTAAAATACCAAGAAGTATTTTTAAAAATAAATCTATGAAAATAAAAAAAAATACTTTTATATAAAAAAAATTTGGACTCATTTTCTTATTTTTATTTTTTAAAAAATTCAAACCCTTATTTATTAAGAAATAGGGGACAACGGTCGCACCGCTCGCCCCCTATCTAAGCTGGCCCTGGTTCGGTGCTTGATGTATTTCGTAGCGAAGTTCTTGTCTCAATCAGTGGTTGAGACTAAAGGGGATACATTCGACAACGACGGTCGATCATTAATGTAAAATGATATCTTGTTGAATATTAATTATCCCATTTGTTAATCAAAAGAGGCAGTAAAAGTGAAGCAAAAAATATCTAGGCCATCTATTAATTTATCGGAAGATCAAAGATTACAAGGAAAAAACCAACGAAATCAGAAAATGAATTTCGCAAGAACAAAGTAAATCTATGTAAACTCTAATTCGGTGTGTTTGTAAATGTTTTTATTTTCTTTCTTTCCATTCTTTTTTATACTTTCCAACTTTCTTTTTCTTTTTCTTTAGCCGATGTGGTTTTCTTTGCCTACATTTTCTCAATTGGGCTCGGCGTTATGCATCCTTCAAAGTATGTGTTTTTTTTCCGAGTTGTCATCTCGGCTTGCCAGGGTTACGATTTCGGTTAAACCAGAAATTTGATTTAGTATGAACCGATGCTTGGGTTAAATGTCAAACCCTATTTCCAGTTTCCTCCTTGAAATGCAAAATGTTGAGGTTTCTTTGTGCATGTTATGTTCAATGCGATTAGGATTGCTTAGACTTATCAAGTTTGGTGTATGAGTGTCTCTCAACTGCATCCACCGTAAGGTCTAAATCTGAGCGTTTAGGAGAATAGAGATTTGGTATTAAACGTCTACTTGAAGTTTGGCTGAACCTAAATCCACAATCTCAACCTAGTAGACATAACTCTTACTTTTTCTCTCTTCAAGCAAAAACCCTAACCTCCATTCTCTCTCTTCTCTCTCTGTGCTTACCTTCCACTTGTCTGCAAACCCTCAAATAGTGAAGCTCTTCCAGTTCAAAGATTCTTTCTTTTGCCAACTATCAGGTATCCTCAAACTTCATTGTTTCTGATTTCAACCTAAACCTTAGATGTTCCTTTAACAAACTAACCCTTTTTCTTTTCCTTGTTGACCGTGAAGAGACTCATCATCCCAAAGACACTTAAACCTCTGCATGTTTCCAATATATTCAGATGATCTTAGATCTGACTCAAAGGTCTCAACTTTCCTCAGTCCCTCCACCTACTGAACACTAAGAAGGTAACTAGATGAACCATTATCTTTGTTTTACTCTAAATCTATCTTCAGACGTAAAGAACTTGTTAAACTATTGACTCTTGTTTCTCTTACTATTTCAGAAGCCGATGCAACTCCACATGAAACCAAACATCATGAGTCTTACACCTTACATCAATATTGGGTAATAACTTAACCTCTTCTCTTGTTGATTATTTCTTTTTCGATTTGGATCAATAGCATAACGATCTGATCTTTCTTCCTTTTATTTTGCAAGGTAACTATTATCAACGAGGTTGTTACCCTTAGCCCATCCTCCTTATAGCACACATTCACCAGATCTGAGCATAGCTGGAACTCATACCCATGTAAAAAAGCCTTTGTTAGGAAATTTGCAGGATTTTTGCTAACATGAATCTTGTGTTGAGTTATATCGCCTTGAGATACAATATGAATATAATCATACTTTGTAGCAACATGTTTAGTAACTTTGTGAAACACATCGTTTTTTGCAAGGTGCAAAACACTCAATGAATCGCGATGTAGTTTAGCAATTCTGGTTTGAGTACCCAATACTTCACAATTAACTTTTAACCAAATACCTTATTTGGTTGCTGAGGAGAGTGTCGTCTACTCTGCCGCAGTGGCCAATAGTGCTACTAATGACTGTAAATGTGATATCTATGACACTGTATTACCTCACACCTTGAAAACATATCCTGTAATTGCTCTTCTTTTGTCTAAATTAGTAACATAATTAGAATCACAAAACCCTTCAATAACATAACTTGAACCTTTAACAAATGTTAGACTTGATTTAGACTCCCCTCTTAAATATTATTGAATTCACTTCACAGTTAAAAACTATCATGTATTTCCCCAAACCTTGAAAAGATATCTTGTAATTGACCTTCTTGTAATTGAACTTCAATAACAAAATTTGAACCTTTAACAAAAGTAAAACTAGCTTTAGGTTTTCCTATCAGATATCTTAGAATCCACTTAACATCTTACCAATGATCCATTCTCGGTTTTGACATGAATATGCTAACAATCTCTACTGCATATGCTAAGTTGGGTCTAGAGCCAATCATGGCATATATTAGACTACCTACAACCCTAGCATATGGTATTGATTCCATTTGTTTAACCACTTCTAAAGTTGATGCCATAGTTAACTTTTCAATTTGAAATGAGAAGTGGAGTATTTACATGTTTATCGTCTTCCATGCCAAAGTTTTTAAGAAAATTTGCAATTTAACTTTCATGTGATAACCCCAGAATGTCATTCTTTCTGTCACATTTAATATTCACTCTTAAAATCCTTGAATATTCATTTCAAATTTCATGTTCAAGCTTTCTTTCGCTTTTTGTATTCTCTACCAAATTTCTTGATATAACATAAGGTAGATGGCTTGACTTATATTCAAATTCCTCATGTAAACACATGAATCAAAGTTGCTTTTCAAAAAAAATTCCCTTTTCACAAAACTATCATATTTAAATTTCATTGTCTAGGAAACTGTTTCAAACCATATTTAGATTATTAAAAAAGACACACTATATTCTTATCTCTGATTTAACAAAACCTTAAGGCTGATATACCGCTATGTATGGCCGCCACATGCTCCATCGACTCCAAATTCTCCATTCATCACATTTTGCTTGTTTTCCTTCTCCAAATGGCTTTATTCACCTAAGTACTTGCTCCAAAGGTTTTACAAAGCAAATTCGTATGCCGAGACTCTAAATTCACATTCGCTTAAATGTAAGCTAACTAGATGGAAAATGTGGGAAATGGAAAGTTAAAACCAACAAAAACTCAATTACATCAGTGACTCATCAAATCTAAAACTTTCAACTAATTTATCATTGATTCAGCCAAATTAAATTTATTTATCATATTTGATCTAACTTCTCAAAAGAAATGTTTTAAAATTATGTATTATGATTTTTAAAATTAGTAATTTTGTTTAAAAAAGAATCAAAGAATAAAGAAAAATATTAAAAACCAAAAAAACAACTATAGGAAAATGGGCATTAGCATATGGAAAGAAAAGACTTGATAATAGACTGGTAGGGATAAATGATTATGGATTCAAAATCTTCTCTATTAAAAGAGAAGTACCATTTTTATCTACCATAAAAAAGTCATACTAATCTTATTAGGTCAATTTAATTAATTACATTTATTTAATTATTTATATTAATCTATTCAATATATAAAGATACTAATAATAAATTAATTTTAACTGTAAATTTAAATTTTATTTTTAGTTATAACAAAATATTGAGAAAAAATCTAACAAAATCTTTCAAAAAATTTAAAATATTTTATTTAAATTAATACCAATGATTAATTTCGTAATTAATAATATATACTATTATACATTAATTTAAATAAATTTTTATTATAAAACAAAATAAAATTAAAGTGTATGCTATTTTTTCAAATTTTATAATTGTATTATATATCTTCTTTATCAAAAAAATATCATTTAAAAACTCATACTAGGTCTATTTCACAATTACATCTATTGACTATTTAAGTTACTCTTAATATTAAATATTCTAAAAAATCTTATAATTATATAGATATAAATAAATAAATTTAAACTGTAAATTAAATTTATTTTTACTTATAACAAAATATGTGAAAAAACCTAACAAAATCTTAATAAACTTTTAAAATATTTAAATTATGCAGCGATTGATTGTCATAATTAATAATATAGTAGTATTATAAGGTATTTACTTATAAAATCCCACAATATACTAAAATAAATAACAAAGAAATATAAATTATGCTATGAATTATCGATTATAGAGTATAAACTAAATAAAATTTTAAAATGTATTGTATTCAGTCTGTGAAAAATAGAAAAAATGAAGGAGATTCTCAATTTGTTTATTCATACTATGAATTTATTTTACCCAAACTCGAAAATATATTAATATATAATACAACAATTAATAAAGTAAAATATATAAAAACAATCATTATACATTAATAATATCGAATAAGAAACATAACCAATAACATTGTAGATTTACACAATATATAACACTAAAATGTAAATATCTTTTAAAGTTTTGCGATGGTATCCGTTATATATTTATAAAATGAAAATCTATCCGCACGGATGTGCGGGTAAAAAATCTAGTAAAGCAATTAACTTAAAGAAAAGTGGTCGAGTATTAAATTATTAATACGTCGTCCGTCCATCTAATCTTGATTTCTTTCACATTTCTTGATTTTCGGTCTTACATTGTTGCAAGGTCAACCTTATCCCATTCTTCGTAATTATAGAACAGATCGACACACATGGGATATCTCTATTAAATACGTATCATCAGTCTCCTCTGGTATCGGTAAAGGCAAACCAAGAATCACGTGTACAATATAAGACGTGCACAATCCTCTACCTGTTTTGTTTGCCATTTGAACTTAAGTTTACTTTGCGTGTAAAAGTCGTCCAAAGGAAATGGCAAACGAAGACATGTCTTGTTGGGATCATGTGTATTATATACTACAACGCTCTCGGTTTCTTGGACAAACCTATTTATATGCTTAAATTAATCTTAACAAGACTTTACAATTTTAGAGGTGCAATGTATTATTTAGGGATCATACTCGCATAGACTCATATTATTCAATAGACTTTTTGTTTCGAGTGAAAGTAGACAAGTAAATATTACTAAATAAAATGGTCTGTAAACAATTAGGAAAGGCACTGGATTCAAAAAAAACTCACCTGTAAATCAGAATTTTGCAGATCAACAATTGCCAAAAGTGTATGAAAAATAATTCTAGAACTCAAATCACATCGATCAACTCTCGTTGTAGAGATAATCTATGTTTAGACCATACAGTTCCAAATCTAAGGTGTATCATATCATTTCCAATCCCGTTGAGTGATCCTTTCTAAGGCGTATCACATTCAGTGCTTGAAGACTGCAGTCCTGTAGCCTTACAACAAAAGGCTAATCAAACCTCCTCATGTCGGGGCTATGAGAGATCGTCTTCCCCCTTCCCTCTCTACTGCGTTCTTTATTTCAATCCTTACACGAGATTTCATCAAGCGCACATACTAAGACCAGTTTCCTTCCTTTTGGAGAGATCACTTTCGATACTTTCCTCCATTTTAGGGAGAAGAATTCCATCAACCTTCTCGTTAGAGAAAGTCTTTCAACGCTCAGCTGTACAAGCATCACGAGCTACACGTTTTCTTCATTCGCCTATATTAGCAGAAGATCAGATCAACTTGCAGTCGATCAGCTTAGAAGCCCTTTTGAAGAAGCTTCCTTATCTACGATTCAAACCGTTTAACCTATCCTTTTAATGTTTTAATATTCGTTTATGTAACAAGTGAGTTTCACTCTCTAGCAATGAGCCTTCTACTTGTCATCATCAGTTAAGTTTAATATAATCTTTTGTTTTACAAAAAAGAAACAAATGATTTCTTGAAAATCTCTGAGATAACCACTCTGGGTTCGTGGATGTGGAGAAACTCTTAAAAGTCTGCACCTTGGCTGCATGTTTCATTAAAATCTAAGTATATGTACGTTATATGTCAAAAAATTTAAAAGCTTGATACAAAATTTTAATATTTTACCCCATAAAAAGTTTGGATTTGTCAAACTAAATTTAATTATATATGTTAGATTAATATATTATATTAATTGATATCCCGCACCTTGTGTGTGGACTAATATATATGCACCTAACAATTCTTAATTCAAATGTTTATTTTTATTAAAATTGTTAAATTAGATACAACTTTAAATTAATATTATAAATAAATAGCTTCAATACTCATATTGGTAATCAGTGTATAAAATTATGTTCTTTGTTTCACAGTTTTATGTATGTGATGTGAATTTTGGATCAGAAAATTATCTATAGTAATAATCAAATTAGGAAGCTTGGATTTGAAATTAAACTTGTATTTGGATTGAAAAAAAATCAAGTGGCATTGAAAGGATTATAAACAATTATAACTCGTAAAACATCAACAAAATAAAAATAGCCTAAGGGTGTTCAATCCGGTAAAACCGAACTATTTAAAATCGAACCAAACCGAATTAAAGAAATAGTTTGGATTTGGTAGTACCGAAGAAATCAAATAGATGTTATTTAAAAACACATCAGTATATAGATCTGGTTCAGTATATTAACCGATCAATTGAAGAAACTGATTAATTAAAATATATTAACATACTTTTATATATATTATAATAATCTGTATGTGGATCAATATTTCTTATATGAATCAGAGAAACTGGCTATAAGCCATTAAAATTATAAACTAAATATAAGATAAACGTAATTATGATATTATCGGTAGATATTATTAATATCAATTGTTAATAACTACGTATTAATTAAATGTTCTAAATATAATAATAATTATATATTAAAATATATTTATAAAAATAATAGAGTATATATAAATAGATTAATTTTTATTAATTATTTTATATATCATGATATAATATATTAATATTAATTAAACAAATGGTTTAACCTAAAATCATAGAGAATGTAATAAATAAACAAATTCACTAAAATTATGGAGAATATAGTAAATCTTATATATTAAAACAGAAGTAACAACCTTGATTCATGTGTGATTTTTTAAAGAATGAAATTATTTCTAGAAAGTCATGTTACATTTAATCTCTAATTTTATCATTTAAATTTTGGGCATACTAGAAATTTTTATTGCGCGATCAGTAATTGGATTTAAAAAATAAATGATCCATTGGATTTATAGATAATATAAGTTAAATAGATATAATTTAATGTTGTAATACTATACATCAATATATTAAATATATAAATATTTGTCAATGTTAACTTTTAAAATTATAAATATTTTTTTAAATAACAAAAATCATATTATCTAACAATGATTAATCTTTACTACCTTAAACAGATGAAAACAAATTTTAAACAATATAGTTTATTTTAAAAATTAAACAAAAACTAAATGTTTAATTATTTACTCGATAATATAAATCTATGAAGCAAAAATTTTAATTTTTAATTTTTTTCTAAATTTGTGAAATATTACAATATCTTTGAATATGACAATAAAACAATATTTTACTAATCTTTATATATATAATTACGATTTTAATAATGAAATAAAATCGAAAAATTAATATATAGAAAACGATAAAAATACATGTAAAAGTTGAAACAATCTATTCAATGAAAAACGTACCGTAAACTTATTATGTTTTAAAAATTGATAGACATATATATATTATAATATATACCAATTTAGAATTGAAAACAAAATATTATTATAGAAATAAATAAAAATAAAAACTCGTACGGTTGCGCTGATCGAAATCTAGTAAGTAAATTTATTTTTTAAATAATAGTATAGATAGCATGTGTATGGTGCCTTCATGACAAATAAACTGATTATCAAACAGAAAATTTTCAATAGCCTTGTCAATCAGAAATATACATCTGTACGTGTCACATAAGTACAGATTACTGCATTTAAATATAAATCATAGAGATGTTCAAACAATTACATGGATACAAACAAAAAATGACTAGATATAACTTTTCTAGCCAAATAATTTCAGTATCATGCAGAAAAGTCAAAACCAACTCGAGCCCTTTGTGTCTGCCACTTTATGTATTTAAAGAAAGTACTATACTCTTTTAACAACAAAAAAAAAAAGAAAGAAAGAAAGTACTATAATATATATGTATATATATATATATAATTTTAGCGTCTGACTGTATAACATATTTAGCGCAAGAAAAGTAGAGTAACTAAAATTAGCGCTACATTACGCTCATTTCACACCAATCAAGTAGAAAAAGAAAAACAATTAAAATAATAAAGGTATGCTACATATGAGAGAGTTTTTTTTTTTTTTGAACTAATACATATGAAAGAGTTTTTACTCTAAATAAATGTAGAAAAACTCAGCGCGACACAAATTTATAACTTTTATGTACCCTTTATTTTGTTCATCTCATTTACTCCCGGTTCAACGTTTCTCCACCAATCATACTCTTAGGTAATGAATGGTGACATACGAATTCGCGGAATTCAACTTTTTTTACCAAAAACCGCAGAGTGTCACCAATCACGTTTAATTTCTATGATTTGCGTTTTTCAAAAAAATAAAAATAAAGTGAGTGCGTTTTTTTTGGAACAATATAACCAGCGGTTTTGTATAAATATGTGCGTTATTTCTTTTTTTCTGGGATATAAAAAGTTTTTTAACTTTACATAAATATTAATCATACAATTGTATAATGCAAAAAGATTATATAGTGGTTTGCCTAGTTTCTGAAGAGTATTGCATTTGTGATACAGAAAATTACTTTTTCCATTCATTTACTAATGGAAAAGAACTTAAAATATTATATATTTAAAATAACCGTACGATGAATAATTTATTTTATTTAAATTTCTAATAGTGCTCACGGATAAATTCTGTTAGGTTAGTCTTTTTAGAGAGAAAAAAAAAGCTTCATTTTTTAAATTACAGTAATTAGTTCTAGTAAAATATATTATAAAGAGAAATTATAGTTAATTTTATGGTATTTTATTTTTATGAAAAATTAAAGTATGTGATAATATTTTCTGTTGTATTATATTTTCGTTATTTAATATTCTAAATATATTTATATAAATTAAAAAAATATTTCAACAAAAATAGTAGTTAAAATTATAAAAGCAAAGAATATATATATATATAAATTTAAAGTTTGTTTGAAATGAATATTAGTATTTGATTAAAGAAAAAAATAAAAATTGTAAATTATAAAAAAAACATTTCAGAAATATTTCACATTAGTTTTATATTATTTTTTTCTCAAAACCGCACTACTTTTTTTATCAAAACCGCACTACTTTTTCAATCAAATCCGCACTTGTCCCGCGAACCGCATGAATCGCAGTTATACCGTACCGCACTTCAATTCCGCACCGCTTATATTATCAAAACTGCGGTCACCATTCGGACCCTTAGTTATTCTTCTGAGAACCAATTATTGATTTAATTGTATTTTGGGTCTATTTGATGAAGTGGAGTTTATCTAAACAAGTTTTAGCTAATTAAGTTGGCTATAATATATTTTTCTTGTCAACTTTTTTTTTCTTGTGAACAGCAATAATATCATTCTAACTATTTAAATAGTTAATTTTCCAAAGAGTTTTTGTTTTGTTTTGTTTAAGATGAGATGATATTCTCAATTCTCAACACAAAATTTATTAACTTTTTACTATGGATCAATTATATAGATAAAAATTATATGATGTTAACTCCTGCTGTTTCAAAATGTTACAGATTTTACAAATTTCACAAATATTAAAAAATATCTGCATTTTTTATCATAAATGTATTTTTTTGTATTTAACTATTTTCCATAAGTTTTAGACAATCACGATACATCAATCACAATTGGCTTTCTTTGAAGTTTACAATTTACAATTATTATTTTCTAAAAATGCATTGAAAATATAAAAATTATATATTTTTAAATAATATTTTTCTAAAACATGAATATTTTATAAACAAATGGAGCATTTTTTTTAAAAAAAAATGTCGTTTTACCTTAAATATTAAGTTTTACAAAATTATTTTATGTACTAATGAAATCTTTAAATGGTTTTAAAACGAGATTGGATACATATTTCTCATCAGTTACCACAATTATCATTTTAAAAAAATTAATCGGCTATGTTAAATTCAGATTTATCTTGTATTTCTAATTTAAAACTAGTTGTCGGTACGTGGATCGGTCATATCTCATTCACTAACACTCTCCCTCGCACAAAAGCATGGGCAATTGTTGGAACAACATCCACAAAGTGGTTCAACATCGAATAGTTTTGATACCATTTTAAATTCAAACTTATTATGAAATTTCAATTTAAAATCAATTAGCGATAAGTAGATTGACCCTACTTTATATATTACTTAATTATTTTGTAAGTATCTATCTGATACTTCTATCATTAAAAACTATCTATTACAATAACAATATAAACAGATCTAATTTCTATTACAACTGAAAACAAGGTGAACATTTTTGAAAATGATTTTATAATAAAATGCTTTATAAAGATCTATAATGGATAATTTTACCTTTATGATGTTGCAATTGAAAACTTTCACAGTTCATATATGAGATTCAACTAATATTTGATAAACTTGCCTTAATTTTGAAAACCAGCTTTCAGAAGAAAAAAACTTACCTTAACTGATTTAAACTTATCTTATATTAGTGTAGAATCTTTTTTGTGAAAAAAAAGAAGCTAATAGGAGTACCAAACTCGTTCAAAATTGAAGACAGAAGGTCACATAAATCACGTGTTTCATATATCACGTGGTCAACATCACCTTCTATTGTCATCGTCATTAGCAAGTTTTGTAAGATAATCAATCGTTCCACTGCCACAATTAAAAAAGAAGATAATCAGTCGTCGTTTTGCCACCAAATCATATAAAGCAGCCAAAAGCATTTGTAACCATTCATATTTTAAAAGTGTTCGGTTAGGTACGTGGTCTTTTATCATCCTTCAGAAATATTTAATAGAAAAAAATATTTTGATTCATATAAAAGCTTTTGGAATTAGTTGGGAGAAAAACGTCCTTGAAGATGGAGGTATATATGTCTTCGTTTTAGAAGCATTCACATATTGAACACCAAGTAGTCAAGCAGATCAACTACCCAACAAAAAAAACATGTAATTCCTACTTATCGACCAGATATTTATCTAAATAATATCATTTTTAGTTTATATTAGGCATGAGCGTTCAAATATTTCGTTCGAGCTTGGATTGGTTTTTACCAAGTCTAGATCCATTTGATCATAGAAACCTAGATTCATATAGATATTTATAAAAATTTATTTCCATTTCCGTTGTTTGGTCAATTCCAAATCGGTTCATTCTAAACATTTTATACATATAAATACTTAAAAATCATGTATTATTCCATTCGGGATTGGATTGGTTCTCTAAAACCCATCAAAATTTGTTCGAAACTTATTATATTTATTTGAAATTTTACAAAAAAAACAAACTATCATTAATTAAAATTTAACATTTTAACGTCTAACATTTACAATTTCATAATAGTTTAATGACACAACAAAATGAAGATTAAAAACAAAAATCATCACAACTTAATTACAAATAAAAATATAGGAAAGAGAACATATGGATCATAGTGTTGGACACTAACACATGGATCATAGTAGTACTGTGTGGAACAGTGGAGAAAGTTTAAGAACTTGGAGTTTTATTTGAAAATATAAAAGGTATAGTTAATATCTCATATATATGATCTGTATACCTTACAATATTTATTCATGGAAGTATGAAGAATCGTTTTTAGCACTGATTATTTTTAGAAATTGGTTTATCTTCCATATCAGTTTATCTGAGACTTGAAACCCAGACACTCAGCTACCAAAACATTCATGAACTCTTAATGAATCCATTCGGTTAATGGGTTTTTACAAAGAATTGTGTTTGTGAAACTAGTTTAAATTTAAAAAGTTATCTTTAACATATGTATAAAAATTGCGTTGGTGACCTTATCTCTAGATCGTCACTTAATCACTCTAATTTGTCTGATCCAAGAATCCAAAAAGAGTGTACTCACTAATCACCATATTTAACTTTAAACCCATGATAAATTCAAGACTAATCATATTAAGAAATGAAATAAAACTCAGATCTACTCAAGAAAGAAAGATTAGATTGATAAAGATTCAAGCTTTCAAAAAAATAGTCAAGTGTTATGGGAGAAATCAAGATAAAATCTAAAAATCTATAAAGAAGTTACTAATTAAGTAACTACCCAAGATATAAATTGTGTGGGCCTTAATATTTTACAAGGAGAGTTCAAATGACAAAACAGTCCCTCTGGCATTTAGAATACTTTTTAGAGTAGACCTCCACATATGTTAAAAGGCTTTCGAAAAGATAATAGGGGAAACTAGTAATGATTAACCTATTATTTATCCCCCAGAGTATGCGAAGGTATCTATGAAAGAATTGGCAAATGAGAAGCTTAGTAATTCTGACACGAGAGCTGCATGGAAAGAAAAATCACAGCCAAAATCTTTGTTAAACTTAAACATTTTTTTCTTACTTTTCTCTTTCATTATCGTTGTGTTCTCCACCTTCATCATTTTTTTCTTTTTTTTTCCAATGAATCTCAACAAAATTAATGAAGATCATGAGTTCCTAACAAGATTTCATAGGTTCTTCTATTTTTTTCTCCATCTTCTTTTCTTGAACATTGGATTTCCTTTCTACATCTTCTTCATCTACATAATCATTTGATCTCACTCACATTCATCAACACAGCCCCAAACAAGATTACGAGTTCTCTCTCCCGAAGTTCATTTCAAAGATTCGTCGGTTCGCTCTCTAACAATCAAAGCTGTAGAATAGTACAACCGTCACGACGTAAATCAGAGTGTCCCACGTACTCTTCATAGACTGCGATCATCTCAACTTCAGTAGTACGAACATCTGGCGTTATGCATTTGCAAACTTACACACCTGCAACGATATGAAATTGAATAAGAACAACCACCGATACTATAATAATTAGCCAGCTAAAATAATTTATTAATGGCTAAAGAATAAATTAGATGTCAGTATTTAGTTTAAAAATATTTTACATTGGATTAGACGGATAACTTAACTGTTATACATAATCAGATATATGTTAACCGTCTAACAATAAATTTGAAATAATAATGTAAAAAGTAAATTGTTATGTATAATAAGATATGTTGGATAACTATATTGTTATATGTTATTAAATATGTTAGCCATATAAAAATTAATCTTAGAGTCTAACTCAAAAAAAGATTATAAGACCATCTCCAATGTATTTTACTATTTTCACCTCTAAAATAGAGGAACTCCATAATAGAGATGAGATATGCTCCAATGTATTCCTCTAAAATAGCAATCTCTAAATATAGAGTAAAAAATAGAGGAATGCTATTTCTTCCTCTATAAATAGAGGAAAAAATAGAGATCTCTATTATAGAGTAAGAAATAGAGGTGGATTGGAGCAATTTCACCTCTAAATGCTATTATAGAGGTGAAAATAACTATGGGTTGGAGATGCTCTAATAGTTTGTTATTTTAGATTTATTACAAAACACCAATAAATTATTGTAGCTGTCTAACCCAACTTACATTACGATTTCTTTATTTGTAATTTGTGTAAATGAAATGATAGCATTCTACGTATTAGTTTTGTCTACTGGTTTTGGCATATACTTCAAATAATATCTGACTTAAAATCTGTATTTTCTCAAAAATAAGTAAATATTCATCCAACAAGAGCAATCACTATCAAAACAATCATTTTCATTAGCAATGTAACTTTGAAAATCACAATTAAAAAAGTTTAGAATTCTCTGTTAATTGGTTCAAACAAAACCAAAGCTAAGGATTTACAAAACACAGATTTAGATCAAACAAAACATGCTTAAAACAGAGGGCAGATCAACACCAACTATCAAACTTTATTATGGATGTTCAAGCCTCGCTCTTTATTAAAATCTCTAAACTACACCACTTCAACCCACTTATGGATACAGAGCAGGATCACTTGACACATGCCCGGAAAACACAGAGTAGAGCACAACTATCTGTCGTCTCCGACGACCTGTTGCAAAGAGAGAGAGAGAGCTTCATATCCTTCCAAACGAGCCGGAACAACATGCATGCAAAGACCGCTCCGATCAACGCAGCAGCGTCCTGTTGCAGCAACAACCAAGGAGCCCGAAATCAGAGATTATCGATGTTTGGGGGATAAATATAAATTATTATATTTATATGTAAGAGAAAGAGATCAAAATCAAAAGAGACTGATGAGAGTTTTGATACGAAGCTGAGAGATTAGGTAAGGAAGAAGGATCGTGGTGAGAAAGAGGAAGTTAGGAAAAAGAGGTTGTTCAAAAATATATCAAAAAACAACAACTTGTGTGACTGCAAAAGTTTCGGATTGTTTTGAATTATCAGAAAAATATATGTTTGCAATAACTTCACAGTAACCAATGGAAAGGTAATAGGGGTATAAGCGTCCTAAAATTTTTGAACAAAGTGAGAAAAACTCTAAATGTGTATCTACCTAATTAAGACATAAAGCTTGTGTGTAGAGTGCAAATACTCAAATGTATTTATATTAGCTTAATACACGAGGATAAAATGGTAAAAAGAGTATGGTCAAACTCCAAATGTTGACTTCATGGAGGCTCACAGCAGCCTCGTGGTGCGCCGTATGCCCGCTGCAACACTTCTTCTTGAGGTTCTTGATGATTCCTTAGTTGTGGTCTCCGCAACCGCTGCACAAAGCCGAGTCAGCTCACGCACGATCAACACCAAAACTCTACGGTTTAGCTTAACCGCTGCAATAGGCCGCTCCAACACTTGGCTGAAATGAGGTAATGTCACCTAGGATTCTCAGCGGCTTTGCGGCATGGCCTTTAGGCCGCTGTGAAGGCATTAAGCCATTGGGACACTTATGCTCTATTTCGTTTCTTGACCAAAATCACTTCTTTTGTCAAATCAAGCTCTAAATGCTCCAAACTCACTAAATGGCATCTGCAACACCTGATATGGATTTATACATGAAAATGCAACTTAATGATCTCTAAATGCTATTCTAAATGATCAATTATATACATCAATGATAGTTAAAATCATGCAAATTCATAATATATCGATTAACAATAAAAGATTAGACGTTTCTTCATTTATTTTACATTTATCTTTTCTGTTGTTTAGAATTCTAAATCACAAGATTGATATTATTCCACTTTTTCTTCTTGGTTAGTTACCGGTCAGTCTTTTTTTTTTTGACAAAAAGTTACCGGTGAGTCTTTCGGCCAGATTACAAACTACCTGAGTGAATTTTTGCAACAGACATGTTTCCCAGAACACACACCAACCGATCTGTTAGCCACAATTAATGAATTTTTCTCTCTCATTTAGTCACGATACTTTAACCCAAAAATCTACTTTAACAGTTCAAAGTTTAAAGTACCTCAAACTGTAAAAGGAAATACTAAAAGTATGTCATAATGTAAAGCTTTCTGAATTTTTTTTTGTAGCGATGACATAGATATCATTTAGCAAGTTTTATATGTAGTTTCGAATAATTAATATGAATGAGACGACTGATTGTCAAAAAATATTCGATTCTTCCTGGAATTCTAGATATTATTCAAGATTTGGTTCAGAATTATCGGTTCACAATAAAATAATGACACAATCAATTTGTGTGGATGTGGTTGTTTCTCAACTAAGATTGATGTGTAAGGTACAGACTGGCGTTGGGTCGATTATTTATAAATTCACAAGATGAGCTTTATCATTATCTCTGAGGAACTGGATTCGACCATTGTGTTTTATGTATACGTATACATACATTAGGTAGAGAGGGGAGTGTGGGGTCAGGTGACTCCACTAAAATTGGAGAAAAAAATTTTGGTGTATTTTCTTGAAAATTATTGTAATATTTAGTTAAAATATAGTATTTGACCCCACTAATTATGTATAAATATTTATATGTTCTTTCTAATTTTGTAAGAAAAAATATATATTTCTGTAATAATAATATATACATAAATTTATATATTATGACCCCAGTTAAAAATATTTATGGCTTTCATACATACTTGTCTAATGTGTAAGTGTTTTTTGATGAAATTTTTCACTAACAAAAAAACCGGTATACGTAGAAATGGAGAACCACATGTAAATTGGATGCAAATACATGTTCAATTCATATGTTTTTTGGTGTAAAAAAAATAAATCTTGCGAATAAGGATTTCAATATATTAGTATAATCCTTTAGGGAAGCTGTTCATTTATTTGTGAATTATCATAAAACTCAGCATTTAGTACCTAAGATGATGATGATGATGATGATGATGATGATGATAATAATAATAATAATAATCTCTCTGTTTCAAAATAATTAGTTTTTAAAGTTTTTACCGATTAATTAAATACAAATTTTATTCAATTTATTTCGTTTACCTAAAAATAATAACAACTACAGCTAATTCAACAAATATAAATTATATTCCAGAATACAAATAATTTTAAACATGAAATTACATTTAATGTTTACATAGAAATGTAAAACTATTAGCTAAAGTGAAAAAAAAAACTAAAACACCGCTTAAACTGAAACGAAAGAGCAATAATAATAATAATAATAATATGTGTAAGAAGTAACGTGACAAGTGCAAGTGCGGATTATGCAACTCATGAGTGTAATAAAACTAAATCTAAAAATCGTTTGCAAATGGAGTATCATCAGTATTCCTAAAATATGTAAGGTTAACGTTAATTTTAATTGTTTGTTAATCCGATTATTTATATCTTATATGTTGTTAATGTTTTAACCCTTTTAGGTTATCCTAATTAATCTTTTAATATACATATAAGCTTAAGAGTTTGCATACATTTACTTATTTACAACATATTTAAAGTGGCTATTTTGAAAATTCAGAAACAAGTAGAGCGTATCAAAGCAAAGAGATATAAATATTTGATCATAGGAGGTGTGGACAGCAAATACGTTGGTCTGCACAGCGTCATAATTTCTTTTAACAAATTAGTTGACCCAACATCATATCATGAAAGTGCTAACCAAAATATGTATGAACTCCACAGCGGCTTTAGTCTAACGGTTTACAAATCGCTAGTCTAAAAACACTAAACATTTATACGTTGACCAACCGTTCACCGCTTTTACTCAAATTTTCTAAATTGGACATATGATGTGGGGTCAACTACATATTTGTTTTTAAAAAATCATAAAAAGTTTATAAACCTAATTTGGTAAAAATGATCTTGTCTTCTTACCTCTTAAATTTTTAATTTTAGGTGAAATTTCAAATTTATTAACTTAAATTTATGATCATTTACAGTTGGTAGACAGAGTGTGAAATAAAGAAAAATATATAATGTTTTATCTATCAACTGCCATGAATAAGATACCAACGTCTGAATAATTTTTCAAAAGCCCTTTCTCAAAAAAAAAAAATCGTTCAAGTTTTGATGTTGTGGAGTATTCAGAGATAAGATGCGATTTCGAATGACTGACGATAGCTCTGCTCATTTGATCAGGTGTGAATTTCTCTAAATTTATATCTTAAGATTCTCTAAGCGTATACAATTTTCTTGATTTAATTTTCTTTTTTGTTAACTCTTGGCTACTTGATTATGCAAAATCCACGGCCGTTCCGGATATTTGTCATATCCGGTAGGTACGTTCGCATGACCCTCATGCTAAACGTCCTCTCCCCACTGGTCCATCGCAAATTCGAAAGTATTAGACACAAAGTAAAAGATTAAAAATTTGTAATCTATACACAACTAACTATAGGTCTTTGCATCGGTCCACACAAATATGAGAAATAATGTGGATGTTATAATGTCACAATTATTAAAAATCATTCTTATTTATTAATTATTGTCCAGACAGATTCAACGGGAGCCTCATATTATTGCACAAACAAGTAGGAGTTATATAGTCTTTTTTTTTTTGCTAAGGAGTTATATAATCTTTAATTTTTCTTAAAGAAATTATATAATAGTCATCATTATTCAAACTCTATGGATTCAAAAAATCGAACTCGTCTAGATTGAACACTTCTAATTTTAACAGCTAAAATTTTCAGTTATTGTTTGTATGTATATTTTATCACTCAACCATATTTCATATGCTTTTTTATAGACATTATCTGATTCTTCCGCCATGCTTTACCAAAGTCGTAGACCCTCAAAAAATATCTCAAGTTAGATACATTTATTGTTTGATCAAAAAGAAAAGAGATACATTTATTGTATGAAGCTACTATAAAAAAAAAATCAAACGTTTAATGTTAGTTTTCCAATGTCAGATCTCATCGCATCTGTAGCTGCTCAGATCTCTACGCATTAATTCCAAGTTCATCCAAAACGATACATAGTACCCATTTTTAATTTTGAATCAATTTGGTAGATACCGTGTCATAAGACGTGTTAAACGATCGCTAGACGGTACATATGAGTCTCTAGTGTCTAGTGCCTAAACAAAGCATCGACGGATATATATAGTGTGCAATCACTATATAAAATATATAGTTACTGACATTAAAAGTAATATAATATATTAATTTTTAGAAAATTAAGAGAAATATAGTTTCATGTATACATGATTAGGGCCTATACGTGATGTTAACTTATAAAAATAATTCATGTTTAATACATAACGATAGAAAAACATATAAATTTAAATTTATTTCAAAAAATAAATAAATTAGCAGTTTTAAATACACAAGATAAATAGTAAAAATAATATCTATATAACAAGACTAGTATTTCAATTTTGAATATAAATGGTTGAAATCTGTTTACATGTTCGCAATCGGATAATATCCACTTAAATGTTATTATGTACGTCTATTTATTTAAATTCATATAAAATATTCTATAACATAAAATTATTAAGCGTGACTATTTAGTCGCCGCCTAAACATCTACTCCCTCTGTTTTTAATATAAGTTATTTTATAATTGTGCACGTATATTAAGAAATCATTATTTTTTTCTATTTTCTTAACAAAAACATCATTAATTATTTATCTAACCACAAATCAACCAATAATAAAATATAAAGTATATTATCATTGGTCATATAACATTAAGTGTTAATAGATTTTACATAGAAAACCAAAAAATTCATATAATTTGAAACATAAAAGTTTATCTAAAACAATTTATATTAAAAAACGAAGAGAGTATGTATACTGCATTTTATAACACTAAATTAAAGAGGTGAAAGATAAATTAAAGTATATAGCAATATATAGACTTTCTAATTATGTAAATAACTACAATGACGAAAGTAACTTTTGTGACTCTTTTTGATATAACATGTTATTGTACTTTATTTTCATGTGATGAAAGTTTATCGGATGAGATTACAAGCAAACTAGATAATTTATTTTTCTTTATTTAATAAAAAGATTGTAGTTTTAAAGTTTCCACAAACTTTAAAATAAAATTAAAAGACCAAAATAATCCTACTTTAATAAAAACTTTATAAAAAAATTATTAGATATAGTAATTGTTTAAATTAATATAGACAAAATGGATAAAAATATAAAGTTGGATCGAAAATACAAAACAACAATCTTTGTAAAATAAATAAAAATCTCAAAACTACTATTTTCGTAGAATGGAAGGTATATTTAACATAAAAAAATAACAAGAAACAAATTTATCTATCTCGTAAATCGTAACCGTTAATAAAATCATCTATTCAACAAAAAAATATCACAAAAATGTATTTTCAAAAAAATAGTTATTATATCTATTGCTTCTTCAGATGTGCAAATCAACTTTTTACAATTAAATATACATATTTTTGTTTTCCAAAAAACAAGATCTCTCGATAGTTTATCAAAAACAAAAAGCAAAATCTACCAAATTGGGTAACCGGTTGCTCCATATTGTGGTATTTTGGACATGCGACTCGTCAGCCAATTTCATAAAAGAACTATACATTTCTTTTAACCCATATGCTCTTTTCAAGCCGATATTATATAATACTAACTAATAAAAAAAATCAAACACTATCATTACTCAAATCAATACATGCACAAAACATTATGAAGCCGCGTTGAGTCCAAAACCACTATAAAGCGTTCACTAGTCCACATCCACATTCACATTCTCATTCAGATAACAAAACGAAGACATAATACTTACTACCAAAAAAAACAAAAGTAAGTATATGCTTTCTTTTAAGCTTGTTTTTTTCTTTTTGCTTTTGTTTCTTATCCAGATTCTATACTTTCATGGTTACTTTGCTTGCTTGATTTCTGATATCAAGAAAAGAAAGTTATTCTTGAAAAAAGAGTTAATAATAAGTTAAAGTTTTTGTGATTCCTCAGGCAATATGGAAGATTCAAGCTTTACGGATTTGATGCTGGACACTGACGAGTACTTGATTGATGATTGGGAATCCGATTTTCCGGTGGTGCCAGTAGAAACCACGGATCATCAGGGTTCTGGATCCGAATCCGGGTTCATGTTGATACCCGAGAGACCTACAAAGCAACTGAAAGTCAACTCAACATCTTCTTCTCCATCATCATCTTCTTCTTCTGGTTCGCTCACAACGCCGCAAGTGATCTCGTTCGGGGCTCCAGACCCGACGATGAACTTGGTCGAGACATCTTTTAACTTCTCCAACCAAGCAAACATGAATCAGAATGCTGGGTCCAAAAGAAAAGAGTGTGGTAATAATGGAGGAAAAAGAGAGCCACATCTATTGAAAGAACATGTTTTGGCTGAACGTAAACGTCGACAAAAGCTCAATGAACGTTTGATTGCTCTCTCTGCTCTTCTTCCTGGCCTCAAAAAGGTCAGAAACCATGTCTTTGTTTTGTTTAGCCCTCAATTATTTATTTGACATATTTATTTAATTTTTTAATATTATTATTTTTTTCCGAAAAGTTCCTTTAATAGTTCTAAGCATAAGATCCAAACTTAAATAGAAGGATAAATTTATACTTGCGTCTGCGTTTGCATTTTATAAACCTTTCTTTTTCAAATCTTAAAATGTTCTCTTTTATTTAATTTTCCTCGTAAACAGTTAAATGTTTAAATCTTTGGTGGGTCATGCTCCTCGTCAAATCTTGAATGCGATGTCTTTTAAGGATGATCATAAACACAATATTTATAATTAATTAGGCTGATAAAGCAAGCGTTCTTGAAGACGCGATTAAACATTTGAAACAACTTCAAGAACGCGTAAAGAAGCTGGAGGAAGAGCGAGTTGGAACCAAGAAAATGGACCAATCGGTTATATTGGTAAAGAGATCTCAAGTGTATGTGGAAGATGATTCTTCATCTTATTCTTCAACTTGTTCAGCAGCTTCTCCTCCGTCTTCTTCTTTAGATGAAGTTTCCATCTTGAAGCAGACAATGCCTATGATCGAAGCACGAGTTTCAGACAGAGATTTGCTGATTAGGATCCATTGTGAAAAAAACAAAGGGTGTTTAGTTAAGATCTTGAGTTCACTAGAAAAGTTTCGTCTTGAAGTAGTCAATAGTTTTACTTTACCCTTTGGAAGTAAAACTCTCGTTATCACCATTCTCTCTAAGGTAAAACCTATATATTTTATATTCTTTTTATTTCATAATAAATTTTAGTTAAAATTATAATTATTATTCAATTTTAAAAAAAAAAATATCATACATAAAATTAAATATTTAACTAAATCATAACACATAAAATATTTAATGATTAAATACAAAAGTTACATAGAAAATATGAAACTAACTTACATTTTAAAACATCTATATATATTATATAGAATAACTTATATTATGAAAAGTGTATGTACTATTTTATTTTAGCATATTGAGTTTTGTATCCAAAAGTGTATTTTAAAAAAAATCTGTAATACATTTGCAGATGGACAACAAATTTTCTCGACCTATTGAAGATGTTGTGAAGAACATAAGACTTGCGTTAGCGGAATAATATTGGGCAAAACCGTTACGTTAGTCATCAAAAAGAAACCCGTTACGTTGAGTTGGATAATAAAAGCAGAGGCATGAGATATGGGATTTGTTGAGTTGTAATAGTTGGATTAGTGTTTGTGTCTGTGTACCCAGTGATGGATGTATCATTGGCTTGATATTTTCCCAATATCAATGGTTTGATTTGATAATGAAGATCGAAGATTTTTTTTTAATTGGCTTCTGAGGAACAAGATATCTCAGCTTGATTATGAATTTAGAACTAAGCTTTAAAATCAAATAGCATTGGTATGACTTATTATTAATGACCTATCTAGATACTTGTCCACGTCTGACCCAGAAAAAGACAGAAAAATTAGGTGGTCCACATATTTTAAAATTGGTTTAAGTTTGGATATCATCTTATGATTTTTCTTAATATACATGATATTAAGTGAATTTATGGTATTAATATTCTTAGGGAAGGAACAGACAGCATATTCAGAATATTTTAGAATATTTGGATAAGGATCAGTCAAATTTGTGAAATTATTACTCATATACAAATCTTAGGATTTTGAAAATTGGAATTTGGATATCTGAACACTCACTGATATCTAAATCCAAATTATATTTTTTTAAAATTAAAAATAACAAATCAACAATTTTTATTTATTAAATAAAATATTTTGAAAATAAAATATAATAAAAATATTAAAAGTTAAGGAAACTAGAACTTTATTATTTTCGGACAAGGATGACTTAGTACGCTAGAAGGATTTGCTGGATTGTTGGGGGCGAGGAATGTTCGGGCTAGCCTATCTTCTCTTTATGCGGAAATGGAAGCACTACTCTGGACAATATGAATGCATGAGAAACTTACGTCAATTTCAGGTTACGTTTGCAATGGATTGTTCTCAATTGATGAAGATAGTTTCGGAACCAGAAGAATGACCAGCTTTTGCAATATTGACACTGTAAAAGTCGATAAAAAAAACTAAAACTAAAAATTTATTATTTATATATGCAATATTGTATATATTTTAATTAAAGTACTTTAAAAGTAATAATAGTTTCAAATGCTAATTTGAACATCCAAACTTAAAATTTCACTATTTGGATATACATGATCCTTCTGAATCTGGATTCCCCTCCCTCCGATATCCATATTTTGGATAAATATCCGGTTTGTATATATGCAATATTACGTGTTCACGTGATAAAAACCAAGCCCAATGTGCCATCTATTTTGAACATTATACATGAACAAAGCTACTCGAAAATAGAACACATCATTCTTTATTTAGTGTTTGCAGGGTGCTTGACCTGGAGTCTAAAATTTTTGGCGTTTTTTATAAACTTCAAAAGTTTTGACTTTTGAAACTAAATATCTCCTGTGTCCGATATTAACCATTGATAATACTGTTTGAAAGACGTAATTATCATTTTCAGATATAAACTCTAAAGAACCACTAAACCACCACCTAGACATATCTTTTTTCTTTTTTTGCTGATTGAGTTTTCTTTTAATTTAATATTTAGAAATCCTGACTATTTATTTTATCATTAATCATATAAAGTAAGAAGTAGCTACTTAAATCATTCTTAAGAAGAAGAAAAATTATATGTAGTCAGTCATCTACAACATCATTATAATCTGAAGCCAAAACTTTTACATGAATGCGTGAAATGTTACCAAAATTATGCACGTTTTGGGAAATTGATACTCATGCACGTTTTACATGTGCGGGTCAAGATCTAGTATGTAAGCTTCTGGTCTATAAAATGGTTCATATATAACCATTAAAACTTTTGAAGTACCTCTTGTACTATCTAGGTCTTTTGCAGATCGACTGCAACTTATCATCTCAGTTACTTAAAGTATTGATTGGCCTAGTGATAGTGCAAGACAGCAAGAGCGTTAGTTCTTTTGTGCTGTAACTTCAAACCACATTTGGTAGAGTGTTATTGTTTTTAACTTTTTTTTTTTCTTTGCCGACTTGGGATACTGGAGGAGATTATGGACCAAAGCTTCGGGTTCCCATAGCCTTAAAAAAATCTTGGTTCATGAGGGGTTTAAGGGATGGGGTGAGATACCATGCTGGCCCTTATTGTTTAAAGATCAGACTACTCGCAAGACATTTTATCGTGAGGCATTGCTCTTATAATTTCCAAAGTGAACAATCTCAACTCTCTTACTTCTTCACAAAGGTAACACCTTTTGCAATACTCCCTGAAAGCTCTTTCTTTGCCTTGTCTAATCCCATCCTGATCAATTTAGTAAGACACCGATATGAACATGGAACAAGATTTCAACTTTTACCTCTCGTTCAGTGGTCCGAGACCGTACACTTGATCGATCCCACATCGTCCCAAACGCACCTTTGATGCGAAGAAGGGAAGTTCAGTGACCTGTGTGTAGAGTAAAACAAAGTTTATATGCAATTCAAGGCTAAAGAAAAAGACTAGAGAAGGGACTGTAGATGAGATGCCACAAATCACTCTCAACACCCTATACTCTTGAATTATTACAGCTTCAGATATGGATTTTTTTTTCGTATTAGATTTTTTCAGTTTGAATCTCATATTTCTGTGACAGCATATGTTATAAAGTGAATGTTTCAAATGTAAATGAGTTCACCCAAAGACTGAATGAGAATCATTACATAATAGGTATTTGTCCGGCCGGCAAAATGTAGCAATTTTTTGTATTTTTTGAACCCAAAGTTTGTTAGTTGGGATATTTGTGCAGACTGGACTTTACTTGGGTTATTGTTGTTGTGTGAGCAACATTAGGCAACATTATGGTCAGGCTAGGATACAAGCTGATCAAGTATATGCTTCAGGACTGATGAGTATACAATTTGTTTTAGAGCCGATGTTCAAATTATTAGGTAACCGAGATGGTTCATGCAGTTGTTAAATGATTTAACTCCAAGCGTCCCTGATTCGAATTGCTGAGTGTTTCGGTTTTTTTAGTTAATACTATACTATATTATTAAAATTATGGGCTAGTTTTTTTCTTTACTTCTAGTCTAGCAAATATCATGCCCGGCCCTGTGTGCAAGTTATCCGAATAATATATGAAAGAGGTTTATAATTTCAAATTCTGGTTATTTGAAAGAAGCACAAAATCTGAGACCTCAAAAACTTCTATCTCCTTTAAAATGCCTCTATGTTGCTCTATCACGGGATTATGCAATCATGCCTTCCATCATTTGTCCATGTTTATTATTAATTAAGAAGAAGTATTAACGCTTTTTCTGGTTCACATACATGGCAAAGAGGCTGACACGGCATCATTTTATTGGTTGAATATTTCTCATTAAGTGGACTTTCTAAGAAGCACATAATGAATTGTAAGTGGTATAACCATCATTAATGCACACAACTTGATTATACTATATTATATTTTTTGATAAAAAGGTTAGTTTACATAGATCCAGTCTCTGGAGATGTTATATATGGTTAGTTTACATAGATCCAGTCTCTGGAGATGTACAAAAAAAGGTTTAGCTAACACCCTTCTATTGAGTCATTGTGTGATATGAACACATGACAGGGACTGGTGTTACATTAGAGTTATGAAATGTGTTCTCCCGCAAATTCTTTATTCAAGTATATATGTGAATCATTACAATGCTAATTGTTGGGGGCACGAATTAACCAGAGAAAGCAACACGAGCCACAAACAACAAAACACACAAAGATTTGTCAAGAACAAAAGAAGAAGACAGGAGTAGTTGGAAAGAAATATAGATATGATTTAGAAAATGACAGCAGGATTGGGAGAAGCAAAGGCAAGAAGTTCTGGGTTTTGTTCGAATGAAAGCATGTCTTCTTCAGACAATGTCACCCACGCTTCGATCCCTTTAAAGTCATTGGAATCTAAGAGCATCGTCACTAATTCGAGTCGAGGAGCCACGTTTCCGACAACCCAAACAGGACATCCCTTTCCAAAATTAGCCTCATAAAACGGCATCCTGCACCAGCTAGTCACCGCGTACATGGAGTCGCCAGGCTCGTTGCTTAACTTGGAGTAATCATTAAACATTTTAACTAACAATTTAGAACCGAGCGCCGTGGTGGACCCATCATTTTCTTGAACAAGACTGGTCAACTCCTCCCCCCGTTCCCGTAACTCCTTAACCGTTTCTTGAATATCGATCTCCTCCCCTTTTCGACTTGAAGTCATGCTAGTGTGGATGAGATTTCCTATTAGGTTCTCCGACAGTAAAGAAGGTATCTTAGTGCGCAAGTTAGCAGGTTGGAACAGCACTTTCGTAGACGTTGTTGTCTTGGATGCAGCAGCAGCGCAGACACACCTCCATAGAAGAGCAGTGACGCACTGGACCCGAGTAGGCCGTGGTTGTGCGACTTTGGCCTTGAGCTCATCTATCTTTGACCCGCTGAAAACGAATCTCTTAGTCACACCTGTTATCTTAGGTTTGTGTACCTCAGCAACTTTGAAGGCGTCATGAGGTGGTGGTGGTGGGTATACGTTTACCCCCGCGAACTCAGGTTTGCCCACCGTGCCGCTCTCTCCTCGAGCGGTCGCAGCCCAGGCCCGTATGAAGGCTGACAAGGAGGCTGCGTCTGCGAGCTTATGGGACATGCAGATCCCGAGGGACATGCCTCCACATTGGAAGTAACTCGCCTTCACGAGGAGAAGAGGCCACGTTATAGAGGCCTCGCTTGTTTTAGGGACATGGTGGAGAGGAAGCAGAGTTTGTTGAATCTCATTTGAATCTGGGGCGGGGGAGTTGAGAAAGGCAGAGAGTGTAGAGTTGCCGAGAGTGGCTTCGATGAATATGGCTCCTTCGTCGTTACAGTCAACAGCTAGGCCGTTAATTCTTCCGGCGAAAGGGTAGAAGCTGGTTAAGGTTTGGGAGAGAGAAGTCTTCAGTTTCTGGGTGGTTTCTTCTCGCGGGATTGAGGGATCGTTGGTGTAGAAAAGACATGCGTATGTGTACACTGACTGCATCCTGTAATCAACAGTGGAAAGGTGGAGAGTACGGAGAGATTGTGGAGTTGCCGAAGAAGGTTTTATGGTTTCTACGCTCATCTTCTCCATTGAACTTCTTTTTTTTTTCTTTTTTTTTTGCTTTGACCTCTCTCAAGAGTATTTTCTTTCTTATTTATAGAGTACCTACAATTAGCTGTTATTATCTTTAATTTAAAGATATCAAGTTTATATTTTATAAATATTTTTTACATATATATATATATATTTGACTTACAAATTTATGTATGGTAAACATTGACATTTAGATTATTTTTAAAATTTCTTTTAACTTTCAAGATACAAGTTTAGATCCGAGAATATTTATGGTGATCGAAGAAGAAGTTGCAAAAGAAGATATGGATCCATTGATCCTTTTTCCAGATAACCAAGATGAAAATTCGTGAGAAATTTGGTCAGTAGGTTTTGGATTCATCAACCCGAATCAAATCGCAGATTTGAAATTTTGTCCCCACCAAAGTTATATATTGATTATTTTCTTCAAAATACCCAAGATATATAAATACTACTTAGTTACAAATTTTAGGTTTCTACGTTTATTTTTCAAAGACTTTTGAGTATTAAAAGATTTAGGAATGTAAAGGTTTTGGAAACGTCTGTAAATATATTTATATATGATTTATTAATACTCTCTATGTTTCCAAAATAAAGATTTTCACGTATATTAAGTAAACAATTAATTTTTTACAATTGAATTTATTATTTATTTTACTATACATTTTTCAATAAATACCAACTAATAGTATTTAACCAATTCAAATATTTTCAATTAATATTTTTTAAAATTATATAATTTTTCAACATTAACTACTAAAAATACTTTAAAATTTTAGAAAATCTATCATTTTAGAACAAAAAATAAATCTATAAAATCTTACTTTCATGAACCGAAAGAGTATGTGATTATGTGAGTACAAGTATTTTCTTCTTTTTGGTCTATCTACAAGCTAACAAATAACCACCATTCAGTGTAAATAAACGAAATAAATAAGAGTTAAACATCAAAGTTAAATAAAAAATTCAAAATACACAAATTTAATACTTAAATATTAAGTAGCTTAACTAATGATAAAAGTGATAAAATTATAACTACTGGTCAAATATTAATAACATCATCTTCAATCTCATTTTCTTAGCTTCACTAAACATAACGTCTTCCAACTCAGATTCATCCAGAGAAAAAAATTCAAATTAAAAATCTACCAAGATTAATCTCATGAATCAAAATGATCACCTCCAACGTACCATATATGATTGGGACCATATTTATAGCAAACAAATGTTGTAAAAAAAAAAGACTTCGTCTAAAATTAGTATGCGCAAATGCTAAGTCTTGGCTCTTTGCAAAATATCCCCATTTTATTTATTTATTTACAAAAGCTTTTTAAAAAATTAGAAAAAAAATTCCTTTGCGTTTTCAAAACATAATCGAGTTTTGTTCACATAAAATAGTACGTATCATATATTTCTATTAATATTCTTTTTGTTTTTTAATAGATGACGTTTTGGAGATGTTTTTAGATGACAAATTACTTTTAAATTTAAATTAATATTTATTAATTTTATGCTATGTGACTTTTTATATTCTGTAGATTATTTTTATATTGATTAAATTATGATCAGTTAGATAGTTAATGATGATTTTCTTAGTTAATTTCTAAAATTAAATATATTTTTTAATCTGTTTGCACACTTTCAAAACGTCAAATAAAAAAATTGGAAAGAGAAGTCTTTTAAGTAGTTCAAACTTTCACACCAGCAAAGGATTAAAAAAAAACTGAAAAATAAATGGAGTGGTCCATACCTTTTTTTATATTAAATGACTCGAGTATGATTTTGTTTATTCTTTTGCGATTGATTTTTCTTTTGTTTTTTTTTATAAATCTGTGATTTGATTCTCAGTGATTCCAATCTTATATATAATGACGATATCCAACTTTTGGCACAATAAAAGTAAACATTGGGTAGTGGTAGATGAATCTTGTAAATCCATTCAAAATTATCTAAAGTAAATCACACACTTAAATTACTCAATTTTTCCTTTTCATTATTTTTCGTGTTCATTTTTCATTAATTTTCGTAATCAAACTTCGAAAGGTTGACATAGATAATCTATTCTTGTGTGTTTGTTAGAGTACATTTATTGCTAATTTGTATTTCTTAATTAAAATCTATATTTTTTTTTATTTTGAATATAATAATATCAAAGAATATTAAAAATGAATTAATAACTAATATTTAGAAATACAAGACAACCAATCCGAAATGTCACAAAATTTGCAGCGCTTCAGAGATTATGGATAATTATATTTTTATTTTAGAAATAAGCAAAATTAAATATTTCTTTAATTTGTTTGCATAAACCTAAAATGATAATGAAACTAAAATAAAAAGAGTAATATATTGAGTTTTTTCAGTTAAAAGATCATTTTTTAAACAACAATTATGAGATAGAGATTTTTGATGAAGTAGATTAAATAATAACAAACTTGGAGAATAAGCTAACAGGTGATCGAATCGCATACAACTAGACAAATTAATTTTAAATAGTCATAGAGGTTTGTCGTACTTGGTGATTATGTGTTTTGCACGATAGTGTTTTTTTAAATGTATCATACACTATTAAGGAAATACTATATTATTTGACATTAACGCATATATGATTCTATCTTATTTGGAAATATATTATTTGGCATTTGTTCACATGGAGCAAATGATTTGCATATCAATATGCGTGTATTGCGCTTTCCATGTGTTCCTCTTATCGCCAGCCTGTAGATTTGTCATTATTTAGTTTTGGGAACTAACGAAGAAGATTTCAAACAGTAAATAAAAGCAAATTGCAATTAACATAGTGAAAAGTGTATGACGAAGTAACCTGTTTGGTCGATAGGTGGCCGTTCCACACAAAAATGGACTGCGATTGTAGTATGAGTAAGAGGTCGGTGGTATTGGGCGAGTGCTGGAAACTCGTCTTCATAAGATTAGTAACTCAAACTTCCTGCAAGAAAAAGACTAACTCAAACAACATTTATCTCCCAACCGGTAAGGAGCCGGTGGGAGTAAAAAAGCCATCAACAGATCAGATATGTGACCCACGACCATCCCACTATCAACCATATAAGCTTCTCTAACTCCAAGCTAATTTAAGGAGCAACACCTTAAATTAAACTATAAAGATAACTACAATTGGAAACTTTAATCAAAATATAAATATAAAAAATTCAAATAAGAGAGACAAAATTTTTTTAAAAAAAAATTAACATTACTAATATTTATTAAATATACAAACAGTTTTAAATATAAAATAAAAATAATTAAAATCACAAAATAAATAAAATTGTGAATCATGAAAAAATAGTATTTTACTATTTTGTAAAAATAAAAATATGAAAATTATAAAGATTCCATTCAATCTTCATAAGTGATATACATTTTTTTTTTCAAATCATAGAATTTTTTTCATAGATTAGACCATTACATAAATTTGTCGAAATCCCTTAATCAATGGGTTTGACTAAGAATTCATTAATAGTTTTGTATCAGAAAATATGAGTTTCAAATCCTAAAGAAGAAAAATTAGGCATAATATTTAAAAAAAAGTTTACATGAGATCTTCAACATGATTCAAGAAGTACTGTTAGACATAAATCTCATACGTTCAAGCTTGGTTCAATCAGACGTAATCTTTATAAAGCATGTAAACTTATTGGCTGTAAAACCGTCTATTTAATGTTTTTCATTGGTTTAATAGCATAATTAACCAACCTTAAAAAAAACCAGGGTGTCTATTACATTCACATTAAAATTGTTTAGTATTTTGCACTTTAAGTTTAATTTAGAGCTTTAGGGTTTAATTTTTTGGTTTAGCGTTTAGTTTTTATGGTTTAAATTAGTTTGGGTTCAGTTTTATGGTATTTTTGAAAAAACATTATTCTAATGGTGGTTTTTGGAAAAATAATACCTGTGATGTTACATTTGGAACATAAACTTCTTCTAGCTGTATTTTTGAGAATTATCCAAAAACTATTTTGGTTAAATGATTTTCAAATTTAGAGGTGTAAAATAAAGTTCACAAGAGCCTTTAGTAGACCCAGTTTTAGAAACCTGAATATTACAAACCGAAATGCAACTTATTTATTCACATATTTAGTTGAAAAAGAACCAAATGCAGTATTACGGGTTAAACGAAAACTAGTTTGGTAATTGGTGGTAGGCGTAACCAGAACCAAGATAACCGAAATTATGGCCTTGAGGCATGGAAGGAGCGGATGATGATGACAAACGAGAATGAGATGAGGAATCTATGTGGATCTTTCATCTTGTTTCTTGTGATAGAAGCAAAGACTTTTGTATACATTGCAAAAGAGTACGTGGTGATGATGAGATTCAAGCGTGACAAAAGTAATTACATACGCAGACGAAGGGCCTTGGTATAATAGGTGAGTGCCCAGAGAGTGAAAATGTTCCTATAGGTTGGATAATGTAGCAACAAATTCATCTTGAACACTCCCATTATTTCCTGCATAGTTTTGGCAGAAATTTGTCATGCGTATGAGCAATGAACTCTGGAATATGATTGAAAAAGAGAAAAGAAAACACATAAAAACAAAAGTCACACCTGTTGTGGGAAATCACCGTTCTCCAGCTGTGAATTAATCAACACCTTAGCAGCGCGATGAACCGGGCTTGGGTCCCTCTCCATCTGAAAATAACATTTTTTTTAATAAAGAACTATAGGAACTAATAAGTGTGTAGCAAATATATATATATATATATATATATAAATATATGTATGTCATTAATATTAGTGCTGGTTGAGTTTCACTAACCTGACCACCCATAATTAGACCCATCATTGCTTGTGCTGTATTCACAACATTCGTCTTGTTTCCTTCCAAAGGGGTATATTTCTGCATACCACCGTACCATTAATAATGTCAGGATATAGAAGTCATTCCTTGTGCTGTATTCACAACATCTCAATTTTTTGGGCCAGCAAATTATACATATACTTCCATTGTTGACATTTTATTAAGAAGAATAAGAGTTTGAGAGATTTTTGTTTTTACCTTAATCGGGCAAGAGAGATAACTCTCACCCCATCCACCTTCTGCATTTTGTGTATCTAGTAGGAACTGAACTGCTCTACCGATAGCATCACAGTTACTGTAAGTCTTGCCTGCGGCAACGAGACCTCGGACGGCATTAAAGGTTCCAAAGATGAAGCACACGCCCCAATTTCCATACCATGAACCGTCTGGCATTTGGAAACTCTCAATGTATTTGATTCCCTTTCTTATAAAACTCTCGACTTCTTCTTTTCTGTGGCCTGGAAACATTTCCAAGAACCGAACCAGCGCTACTATTGCAGACCCTGTACATTCAAGATACCTAAAAGATATCGGATATGACAACACAGTTCAGTTTTTTTTCAACTAAAGCTCCGACCCAAGATTTTTCTAAATTAGTAGAAAAATGTAAGAGTTTACTCTAGCTCGACGACTGTGTCTTCGGCAAACTCCACGGGACTCAGCCACTACATTAATACAAGGGAACTGCAACTTGAGCACATTTCCAAACAAAAAAATAATATAAGGAAAAATAAATAGGTACGTAGCATAACCTCAAGCCAGGTATTCCCACGAGCAGGCTCCCACACAGCTAAACCTCCATTCTTGCTCTGCCATTTTAACAATATTATGAGAGACCTATGACTTAAACTTAACTTGATCGGTCCAAATTTGAGACTCATAGATTTAAAAAAAAGGGTATCTGGTACCTGAAAGTATAGAAGCAAATTAACGGCATCGTACAGCTTCTCTGCATCCATTTTCTCACCCAACATTGGCATGCTCTCAAAGATTAGGCAGCACTGATAAATGATAATTATGCCATTTGTCAATACTCAGTATACGTACATTGCTTATTTTGATATCTATCATGATGGTCATAATTAAACCAGCTCACTTCTTTCACAACAGTTTTTTTTTTATAAACTGTTTTAAAGATTTTATAATTCACACCTCTAGACTCTCAGCAGTGCAATCAGAAACAGCCCATCCTTGATCTCGGTCTGAAAAGGTCCACGCGCCTTTCGTTATCTCTCGAAACATTTTCCTATGATCACCGGGAGGGTTCTCTGTCAGTTGAGATTTCTTCAAGAAGTCGTATCCTTTGATCAACGTTGAGCTAATCTCATCATCCATATCAGCAGCTAACAAGACCTCCAGCGATAAGGCCGTATCCCATAACTGGCTACCAAAAGACTGCACCACCAAGCAAGGGTTGATTCACGTGAAAGAAGACCGGGTCACAATTGATATGTGCCAGTTTACTATAAAGGACTTTAAAACTAAAACTATACCCTAAGTTCGAGCATATATATATTTCGATTATTGTCTTCTTTTTTTTTTGAAAATAAGTATACCTGACCTTATATTCTAGAGCAAGTTGATAGGTACGCTAAATTGGTTCCACTATCCTAAGTTCAAGTATCTATGATTGAACTAAGTTTAGAGTAAATTGGCAGATGGTCTATATTGGTTCTACTAAATGTATTAAAAACTAAAACTCAAATAACCGGAGCTGGTCTTGACGCCAAACAAGGCTAGTATGAGCTTGCGGCCATTAATTTTACGAAAAATAGGTTAAGAAAACAACCCATTTTACAAAAAATATATACCAAACCAGCCCATTTTTCTTTTTCGATTGTTGTCTTTAGTAAATACATGAAACGCATAACCGCCCTGCAAATAACTAATTAATTCTAACCTGGATTTTCAGACCATCTTCGCCTATCCATATGAAATCTGAGACTCGAGCAAGATGTTTCTTAAAATAATCACCGTCTGGGTCGTCTACCCAACAAGCAAGCATATGAAACGGCTAGCAGTAAAAAGAAATTCAAAATTTTGTCAAACTATATGATGTCAGTATATAAAAGCATTAATATTTAAACACAATTAAAAATATACCTTTTGTACACATCCACCGGTAATATATCGAGTGGATTCATCGTGATAGTGAATTATTTCCATTGTCTTTCGGAGAGCTTTTTGTCTTAGGAGCTTGTTGAGAGGCCATTGGTTTAAGAGGTTCTCTGAGAACACATGAACACTTTTCCAAAACATATCTTGCAAAAAAGACTGTGGATAGTATAGATCTTCCTACATCATAATCATCATTATGTCCGTTAATTAATAGTATTCACATATGTAAAAATTTTGTTACCACAATGTTAACAGATATCGTAATTAGATCCTTTCCATATACATATAAACGCTTATGTTTACAATTCACATAGATATCTGATGAAAATAAGTATTTTTTTGTAGTTCCGCAATCAGATAGCCAAAGCAAACAAATCATAGGTTAGAAATAATCTAGGGTTAGGAAGATGAATTGACAAGAAAAAGATAGACTAATCAATACAATAATTATATTACCTTTGCACATAGATTGCGCGCTTGACTCCATTTGATTTTGCTGTATGGCTGAGGATAAAGCTCTTCCCGGAGCTGTGCTATTAGAGGTGTTGGAGTAGCGACAAATTTTTTTCCATACAAGTATGACACAGCCATGAAAATGTCTCGTAAATAAATCCAAACAGTGCCTGTATACCGACAGATAAATTTCAATTTCAGCTAAGGGGACGTGCTAATTAACATTCATATCATATAATTAGTTTTTGAACCTCCGTTAAAAGGAGACGACAAAGGAAGCATCCAGAACTCAGGTGGCATGGGCTTGCAACCAGACCAATCATACACTCCAAGAACCTGTGCATGTTGAATTTAGAAAAAAAAAACCAAATACCACTAATTAAAAAAGGTTTTGTGGACAATTTATTACATACTTTTTGAAATTAACAATTATAACGGCCATACTGGTTGATAAAAAAATACGGCCATACTAGTTGATAAAAAAATACGGCCATACTAACTAATAATTTATACCGAAAGCCAAATCTTTCCAAACAAGGGCGTATACGCGGCACCACCATGGTCGATGATCCACTTACGTGCTCTTGCACAAACACTTTCTTGATCCATCCCAAAAATTCTAAGACAGATGTAGTTGAGGACTGTACAGAACATAACACTGTGGCCCTCCACATGTATTCCCCATCCACCATCATCGTTCTTGTACATGTGAAGGAAGGTTAAATGAATAACACGAAATAACATGTATATCTTATCTTTCATATGATGAATAGAGAGATATGTTTACAAGTACCTGATGGTTATACAGGTAACGCATGAATTCTTTGCGATGCTCAGGAGTGAAAATTTTCTCGAGATGGCCAGTGATGTACAAGGATATGAACTGTAGTTTTGTATTTTAGAATCAATATATATATAGATATTTTTCCCTACCAAAAATAAATGATAAAACAGAGTTTGCTCGTGGGAGTAGCTTACAAAGGGGGCGTTGAAGAACATAGAACCAGAATTTTCAGCAGGCCAATGTCCATCATCAGCCTGTAAGGCCGCAAAATAAAGTACCCCTCTCCTCAGTGCTGCCCTTGCGTCTTCATAGGTTATTTCCTCTGCATTTTCTATTCTTACTTGAGGAATTTTCTGTTTAAACTTCTTCTCTCTCAGAAACTGTGTAAATAAAATAAAATAAATGACAATAGAAAAAATATCATATAAATGGGGTAAGATCTAAAGTGGTAATGCATATAATGCATATATTTAATGTTTATGGTATACCTGCATGCGCCAGAGGAGATCAGCACTAGCCTTGAAACAAGAACGGTTTAGGGAAAAGTTCTGACGAGCTCTATCGACCTCTTCACGTTCTTCTGGAGAGCCTGAGTTTGCATCAAACTCCCAAATCTGCCTGCCTACGTAGTTGTTGGTGCTGAACAAGTGAGGGCCATCTCCAGCCTCAGCCGCAATCCTGAGCTTCCACATAGTTCTACCCACAGTGCAAGTAGAAACTAAGAAATCTCTACCACTATTATATATACTTCTGAACCATGCCCATAGTGTTGCTGTTAAAGGTGTAATGAGTCTGTATTTTATATATATTTATGTCTATAAAATCATTCAAAAAATATGTTTCTCGTTGTCAAGTTATTAAATATGGCCAACAAATTATTTGTGTCTCAAATGAATCACCCATACCAAAATCGTTTTTAATTTTATTAAATTTGAACGTCGGATATCTTGAAAATCAACCACGTTAATTAGTGTCTGAAATGAGGCCAGCATCATTTTGTGATGCATATTCATTTTGATGGGATTGATTTTTTCTTCTTTTTATTTTGGATAAATCTGCGACAGTGATTCCAATAATATCGTAGGGCGCTGAAAGTTAGATTTTATGGATTTTAAGAAACAATAATAGAAACACAGGGGCAGTAGAAGATGGATCTTTTCTAAATCCATGCAAAATTATCTGAATGAAGTCATATACCTTTTTTTTATTAAGAGCATACTCTATAACTTTAAATATAAAAATTTTTGTTCTCCAAAAAAAAACTTCAAAACTTTAAATTTAGAGTTTTGAGGAGTAAAACTTCATATTTAAAGTTTCACTACTCAAAACTTCAAATTTGAAGTTTTATATTTTTATTTGAATTTTGATCTTTATAATTAATTACACATCACATTTATGATTTTTAAATATTTTTTCATTTATCGTTTTAATCCTTAAAATTTTATATATCATAAATATTTCAAATTTATTTTTATAAATTTGAATTTTACACATAAAATTAAATAAATTTTAAAATAAAATTTGTAATATTTTAAAACTAGAATTAGACAACACGAATATCACAAAAGAAACTTCATTAAAAAATTATTTTTTAAAAGGTACAAGAAAAAATAATTATTACATAAATTTAAATATTACAACAAATTTCATAAATTTAAATATTGCAATAAATATTTTCCGAACTTTCAAAATTTCTAAAATATTATCCAAACAAAATTTGTGTAACCAAAGATCTCCGTTACATAAATTATCTTATGGAGTATTAATGTAGTATTTTGCTTGTAGTTTAATATTTAATTATTTATTTCTATTTATAATTTTATATATTTAGTGGAAGATTTTATTAATTAATAGTATCTTAATATTTTCATATATGTGCTAGTTATTTATAAAATTTTAATGGATTTATATTATTTATAACTAATATAAAAACCATAATATAAAATACAAATAATTTTGAAGTTGAATTTGAAATTTGCAAAACTCTAAAATAAAGAGTCTTTTTGGAGATGTTCTAAATCGCGTACTTAAATTACTCTATTTCACTTTTCACTAATCATCGTGTTCATTTCTATTTTTTTTCGGTGATCAAAGGTCGAAACTCTGACATAGATTATCTCTTATCGTGCTTTGTTAGAGTATTCTTTTTCTTAGTTTGTGTTTCTTCGTCGTTTATTCTTTTCAACTTTCTAAATTACTGTTGAGCAAATATTTTGTGAGCTATAGACTCCAAGTTGGAGAATAAGTTTATATTGATCGAATCACATACAACTAGACAAATCAGCTTAAAATAGTCTTAGATTTGTCTTACTTGATGATTGTTTAAGTGTTTTGCACGATATTTCTTTTAAATGTAGCATAAAAATTAATGATAACGTGTTAATAACTGTCATATATACATATATGATTCTATTATGTTCATATGAAGCATATTATTTCCATATCAGTTTGCGCGTATTGCGCTTTTTTTTGTGATCCTCCTATTTCCATCGCCATGTGGATTTGTCATTATTTTATTCAGGGAACTAACGAAGAAACTTTCAACCAATAAGCAAAAGAAAATTAAAATCAGTATGAAAAGTGTGTTATTAATCTATTCAACATTGCATGGAGCCTTAGTATTTATTTTTATATCTTTTCTAAATGTAAGAACCACTCATACCTAAATCATTTTTTAATTTTATTAAATTTGAACGTCGAATTATCTTAAAAAAAATGAACCACGTTAATGTTGAAGCCCAAAATAGTTAGGTCAACAAATATAATAAATGGTCAAACAAATATTTAAATAACCAATGTAGCAAGTGGAACTCGGAGAATCTTGTTATTAATGAATTTGTGCTTAGGCGATGGCAAAAAGATATAGTAAGATTTTGGTTTTGAACCAATGAACGAAGAGAAACATTCATTTTTTTTTTATTCCTATAAAATATTACTATTACAAGAAATAATTTTTCTTTCTCATTTTTTTAATTTTTTCTAGAAGAATAAAAAACAGAATTATTCTTTGATAAATTTGAAAAAGAACAAATATTTTTTTTCATTTCTACTATTTTATTTCTCTATATTTTTTTATTCCCAGAAAAGTTACCAGTGGGTGTGTTTATAGCTGCACCTTGTGATAAGGTTGCCTACATATTTTATAAAAGAGATCAAACCATAAATAGTTCATCATATGTTTTTTGGATTTAACTCCAAGTGCTTAAGTTGAGATTATGATTGATATCACACTGGAACGATGAGGTAGGCGGACGACAAGATATAGAGCATAGGATGAGGACACATAATAATAGCTCTCTAGAATGATAACTTCAGTCGACGTTGTCGGAAAAATATCACGGAGAAACGTTGTAGGAAAATAGTGTTGGATGACGGCATCCGCTTGATGGTGTCGGCGTGATGACATGCCTCGTCGGAGACCATAGTCGTTAGGATGAATGGTCTTCTTGATCTTGTCTAAAGACTTCTCTCTAAAAATATTAGCTATTTCTTTTTCTTGTATTCTCCAAAAGGAAAAAATAAATGAAATCTCTATTTTTAAGGAGTGATTTCCTATTTATAGACAACTATGATACTATTTATTTCGAACTAGGCTTATTCTCTTTGATTAATAAGCCAATGTTGATTTGTGAAGAGTTAAGTGAGAGTTTCAAACCCACCGCCAACAGTTAGTATCTTAAATGAGGCCATCATCATTTTTTTTTATAACGCTGATTTATTATGACTTTACAATTAAAAGAAATATTATATAGACGATTTGGCAACCGACAATACTACATGTCTTATGAGGATATATTCCTAGCTGCATCATTTGAGTCGTCCTATAAAAATCCACTCTTGACCAGAGTTACCTGCACTATGTTGAAGATTTCTTACAAGTCTTTCTTCCGTAGTTTGCATTAATAAATCGCTATTTCCGACACTTGAATCCTTGATTTTATAATCTGCAAGAAATTGCATAGTTTGAGATTCGAATCCAAGATCTGAATGTAAAAGCTTTTAAACTTTAACCAATAGGCTATGGTTATTTCGGCCAGAAATGATGCATCATTTTGTAATTCATATTCCTTCTGCTGGGGTGGATTTATTTTTTTGGATAAATCTGCGACAGTGATTCCAGTAATATCGTAGGGCGCTCGCTGAAAGTTAGATTTTATGGATCTTAAGAAACAATAATAGAAACACAGGGGCAGTAGTAGATGGATCTTCTAAATCCATGCAAAATTATCTGAATTAAGTCACATATTTTCTTATTAAGTCGCATACTTAAATTACTCTATTTTCCTTCTCACTTTCTATTTTTTCAGGTGATCAAAGGTCAAAACGCTGGCATATATTATCACTCATCGTGCTTTATTAGAGTATTCTTTTTCTTAATTTGTGTTTCTTCATTTATTCTTTTCAACTTACTAAATTACTGTTAAGCAAATATTTTGTGAGCTATACGTACCAAGTTGGAGAATAAGTTTATATTGATCGAATCACATACAACTAGACAAATCTAGACAAATCAGCTTAAAATAGTCTTAGATTTGTCTTACTTGATGATTGTTTAAGTGTTTTGCACGATATTTCTTTTAAATGTAGCATAAAAATAAATGATAACGTGTAATCTGACATATATATATGATTCTATACTATGTTTTCATATGAAGCAAATTATTTGTATATCGGTTTTGCGTGTGTTACGCTTTTCCTGTGATCTTCCTATTTCCATCGTCATGTGGATTTGTCATTATTTTATTCAGGGAACTAACGAAGAAAATTTCAGCCAATAAACAAAAGCTAAATAAAATCAGTATAGTGAAAAGTGAGTTATTAATCTATTCAACATTGCATGGAGCAGTCCACAAGTTTCGAAAATAGTGTTTATTTTTTATCTTTTGTTAATGTAAGGAAATTAATTATTTCAATAATTGATGGAGTCATTTACGTTTAGTCTAAATGGAAACTGTTATTTTTGAAATCAAAACAATTCGAGATCAAAACTTGCACTTTACATTTCTTCCCAGTGCATTCAAAATTGCATGATTTATTGATTTGTAAGTTAACGAATTCAAAATTCCACGTTCTGACAAATGCAACAAAGGAATTGGGTACCGGAGGAAGATTTATTGCATAAATCCGGTTTAGTAAAGATCCAGTCAAAACTGAATAAATTGGCAATGAAGAAATTATCTATTGGCCAAGTCCAAGTATTCCAGTCCAAAATATTACTTCGCCATTCGAGATCTGAGTTTACGGATAACAACCAGGACCAAGTCACCTCACTGTCATCGGTTACATAACATACCGAGATCTCTCGGGTAAAGTACGACATGTGCGACCTAAATACGCAGCGTAGTTAGAGCGATCTGATCAATATAAAAGACAAGCCGCAACCATTATTTGAGAGACGCTTTTTTACTTACTCCTTTAAAATCTAGAATACTCTCTTTGAACCGAATTATCTTGTAATTTGTTATTTGTATTTATCATATTCATTAATATTAGTCCAATTCGATCAAAGAATCTGGAAAATCAAACTGACTACCTAGACCCCGTATCACCCGCAAGGGAACAGACAGACCAAGAAAGCGAGCAAGCAGATATTAAGTAACACTAAGAGACGCCTACATTCCAAGAAAAATGCATGCTCGTCAAAACTTCCAAGAGCACTATTGGCATGTTGCATGACACCCCATAAAGCAATCAACCATTCTCTCTAACCTATGGGATAAAAGTTTTCATACCAGCCGAGACAACTATACCAAGGTTAAGGTGCATGCACTCTGAACCCCAAGTTAAACGAAGAAATGCTCCGAGATCAGATCAACTTCATCAATACACGTCGAGATATTCAAAACTATCAACAAGAGCCGCTTGCTACTAGAATTCAAGACTCACACAATGACGATTTGTAGTTTTTTTTTTGTAGTTAAGTGATCAAATAATGTTCTTTCTATTTATCACGTTCATTAGTATTAGTCCAATTCGAGCAAACTATCTTAGAGATTTCTTCCACCATTTTCCTTAACTTTGCTTTATTTACACTAGGCAAAGAGCCCGTGCGATATCGCACGAGAACTCATTTTATAAAAAATATATTATAATCTATAATTTATAATTTTATATGCCTGATAAAAAAATTAAATCATATAAATAATTAAATTTAATTTTGATGATTAAAATATGATTTACAAAGTATTCAAATATATATATATATATATATATATATATATATATATATATATTTTATAAACCTTAATGTTCCCTTTAATTTTTTATCAAAACACATATTGCATACAATTGTGTCTTCATCCTTTTTAAGTTTTTCATACATTTTTCACATGATAGTTATCTTTAACCACTTTTTGAACAAAATGCAATTTTTTTTATTGCATGATATATAAATTTTTTTCCTATTTAAGACATAATATTAAAATTATTAGTTTATAATTTTAAACAATTATAATTTGTATGTTGGTTTAAAGCCTATTTGAATAGTCACAACCCTTCAATATGAATAGTTGCATTCTTCTAATACTCACAACTTCTCATTTTTTAAAAGATACTAGTGAATAGTCACAACTTTTAGACTATTTTTAGAAGGACACAACCTTACAACATATAACTTTTAGAAAAGACACAACTCTCTACACATATTTTTCAAAAGACACAACCTTTCAACATAATTGAAGTTCACAACCTTATGAATTAATTGGAAAAGACACAACCTTACTACATAGAACTTTTAGAAAAAAACACAACCCTTTACACTACTTTTTCAAAAGACACAACCTTTCAACATAAGTGGATTCACAACCTTAGAAATTAATTGTAAAAGACACAACCTTCCAACATAGAACTTTTAGAAAAGACACAACCCTTTACACTTCTTTTTCAAAAGACACAACCTTTCAACATAAGTAGACTCACAACCTTTAGAATTAATTGGGATTGCTATTATTAGTAGATTAAAATTTTGTTTGTGGATTTTAGCTTTCACAGGGGGAAACTGTTAAATTATTTTATTATAGGCATGGGCATTCGGGGTCCCAATCGGGTTTCGGTTTTATCCATTCGGGTTTCGGTTTTTCGGGTTTATCAAAATCAACCCCATTCGGGTTATATAAAAGTTCGGTTCGGGACCGGTTCGGGTTCTATCGGGTTCGGGTCGGGGTTAGTAAATCTTTAAAGAACCGGTATAACCCATTGTACTTTCGGGTTCGGGTCCCAATCGGTTTTTCGGTTTAAAAATACCTGATTTGTACCTATTTTGTAACTAAAACATAAATGAAATCGGTTCTTCAGATTTAAAATACATGATTTGTATATATTTTAATAGCCAAAACATAAGTAAAATCGATTCAAAAATAAGAAAAAACATCAAACGTGATCATTCAAAATCAAGCGAAAGATAAATATAGTTAGTGATAGAAAGAAAACCAGATAAATGAAATCATAAAACAAAAAATAAGTTCTCATGAAATGAGAAACATTATTCAATAAAAACAAAACCAAAATCTAAAAACTTCAGGCATCAACCGCCACATTCCACAATCAACCTTCATGTAACATATAATTATTTTAGAAGTTCAATAATATCTTAAAGTATTTTGGATACATATTAATAATTAAGATCATATTTGGTAGAAGTTCTTTTTGTAATTTTAAATGTTTCGGGTTCTATCGGATACCCATTTAGGTTCGGGTTCGGTTCGGATAATACCTATAACCCAAAATACCAAAAAACAGGATCCATTCGGTATTTATGTCGGATTCGGATCGGTTCGGATTCATTTTTATCGGATCGGGTTTGATTCGGATTTTCGGGTTCGGTTTATTTGTCCAGCCCTATTTTATTAGGTACATGTCAGTTACGGCACACATCCTCGAGTTTTTTTTTTTTACAATATTATTTTCTTCGTTTGTCTTTGTGACTATTGTTGACTGCTAAATTAATGTTAAACAACAATTATGTGTTCTGAACAATAAAATTTGAAATCAAATAATACCATTGTACCAACTTGAGGAATAAGCCAATAATATAGCTAGGTTGAATCATATGCAACCAAATAAATCAGTTTAATATAGTCACATTTGTTTGACTTACCAACTCTTGTTATTGTTTTGGCATGATATGTTGTTTAAAAAAGATCTTATACAGATTTAATAAATATTATGCATCTATGATAATATATTATGTGTTTATAAGTTTGAAGCAAAAGATTTGCGTATCAGTGTAATAATGGTTCTATCATCATGTGCTCATCTCATTGATTATCTTTCTATCATCATGTGCGCATCACATTAGTTATCTCGGATAAATAATCAAGTCAACTTCAGACAACAAATGTTACGAAAAAACTTCGTCCAACAAACATAAAAAGTACAAAAACTTGACTAATATAAATTTATCCACGAGGAATCATCATATAAATAATTAGAGATTTTATCTTCGTCATTTCTTTATACCCGGTGGAATTATCGATTACATCATCGTATAATATTTATTCTATTACGTATGATGATCAACTACATGCACCATATTCGAACACGATGAACAATTTCACGAACAACGATTCTACGATGTAATTCTCTTCATAACACTTGGATCAACGAACGGTTCAGAATATATGACATCCTCAATGGACATGTTTTTTCACAGCACACGACCACAACAAACTGCTCTGCCTACAACACATTGGAACTTCCAAAAAACATGCATCCTATAATCTGCAAAAAATTGCGTTTCCTCTGAGAATATAACCCAAGCCTAATATAAAAGCATTTAAATCTAAACCATGGTACTTCCACCACTTTAACTTCATCTTAGATATCCACATTATCATTAAAATTTAAAAAGTTACTTAATTAATACACATATTTTATATTATTATCTATTTTTAAAGAATATATTACAACGTTATAAAACAATATTTTAAAAGACTATGGTTAAAAAAAATCACGTTAAACATATGCAAGAGAAAAAACATAAAGACATATTACTAAATATTAAAAATATTGAAAAAAAAAAACTAAAATATTGAATCATTATCTTCTCTGCCTCCTCCGCATCTCAAGGAACAACTGTCTATGGTACTATCTAATCGCATATGCCTCTTTCCCTTTAATGAAATATGAATATCCAGTTTTACCTTTTTGTATTTTTGGAATTATTTTGAACAGATCAAAAAATTTTGAATTTTTAAATTTTCAAAATTTTGGATTTTTTAAAAATTCAAATTTTAATTATCGACGTACAACTGATCGAACTATGTTATACTGATATAGTTTTACTGAGTTATATACAGTGTCACACTAAGTACTACTGAATTAGTGTACCGAATTATACTAGTTATTATGAGTTATACCGAGTTCGACTTGGTTAATTATACCGAATTTGACTGAGTTAGTATACCGAATCATACTGAATTCAGATCTATAGATGAATAAATAAAACCCAGATACCGAGTCATACTAGAACAAGAAGAATCCATAAATCATAGAAAACCCATAATTTTTTTAATAATCTTAAATTCAAAAATCATCCATAACAAAAAAACCTAGCATTCCTCGTCAAGTCAGGTTGATATGTTTGTTTTGGTGTGTAAATAGGTTTGAACTCTTTTTTTTGCAGAAAATTTAGTAAGTAGTTTGAGTTTGGGCTATATATGATAACTTTATGATATTTCGTGGTCGCCAATAGACATCCTTAATATTATTTTAATTAATTCTTATGAATTTGACTGGTATGTCAAGAAATAACATAATAGCGGAACACTTGAATAACAAAACAGTCGAATCAGTATGAGAAAATCTTAACTAAATGTCAAGATGCTACCGTTATTAGATTAATCATATGTCTTTAAACTATCTATAATTTTTGTAAGAATATGGAATTAGTTATACATAATTTATTAGTTTTCACTTTTGTCACTCAATGTTTAGTACTATGTATGGATGTTATGTGTTAATTGTATTATCAAAACGTGAAAACTTAAGAGAACCAGTACACATCATTCAATCCTTATGTATTTTGAGTCTTTGACCAACCTGCTTTCTTTAATTTATTATTATCAAAGTGCTAAAATAGTGTCAAACAACCATTATACGAACTAGAGAATCAAATTATGTAAATTAAGTAAAAACCAACTCGGAGAGTAAGCCAATATTGGTTGGATCACATTTTTTTGATAACCGTAGAATTCCAGAAGTTTTTTAAACCTAAAAACTAATTTAACAAAATTTTACATCTGCGTATGCAACTAATCCATTTGTGCCAGATGGCTAAGACAAATCATTTTAAATTAGTCACATGTTTGTTTTATCTGATGATTATCAATATTTTCGCATAATATATTGTTTTCAAATAAGTTTTATACATAATTATCATTAACATGTTAGTTAACAAGTCATGCATATATGATTACATATCATGTCATATGAAACCAAAGATCCATGCATCAGTTTAGGTTGTCATTATTTTGGAGAGCTAACCAAAATTTCTAGTAAAACAAAGATGTATTATGTGTTCATATGAAACCAAAGATTCGCGAATCAATTTAGGTTGTCTATTTGGTTGTCCATTAATTAATTATCTTGGAGAGTGAACCAAAATTTCAACCAATAAAACAAAAACGAAATACAATAAACGTGGCTATTTCTTATTTAACATGTTAACCTTTTTTGTTTGACCTCTTTTGGACCATTTACGGTGTCCATGATAAGATTGCATTGACAGTCGAAAACTAACGTCGTTAAATGATTTTTTATAATGTCAATAATCTTCCAAAATTTTCTTTTGTAAATTTTTTTTTTATTGTTTACGTTACGTTTTCACATATTACAGCGCTGGCTCAGGAGACAGGACCAGCAGTGCATTCACCCGGGGCTCACCCTAAAACCTATCAAATTTAATAACAAAAAGAGCTCTAATTTTTTTTTTTTTGTTAATAAGGGCTTCATAATATTTTTTTAATCATCTATCAATGAAAAGTTAAGCTGGTCTTGACATATGATCGTAGATTTTTTTTATGACTAGAATGTTCATGGCTGAGAGCCGAAATTTTTTACCATTACATGTTTGTACGATTTTTTTTCTTTTGATTTTCTTAGTATATTTTTAATGTATTCTATATAAAAAAAATTCATAATTTTTTAATGTTTCACATTTAACAAAAAATTTGATAGACGCTCAAAGTTAAGAATCTATACAAAACCAGATTTTGATGTGTATCGAGAACGAGAATAAGATGCTTTAAATATTTTTAGATTGAAAGTAAATTACCTTTTTTATTTCAACAATTTTCATTTCTTTTTAAAAAATTGAAACTAATTTTTTTCGAAAAATAACTTCTTAAAAATCGTTGATACTTTAAGAGATGATATTTTTATTCATTAGTTTATTTGATGGATTCAATTAATAAATCTCCAATATATAAGAAAATATTTTATATAATTTTTCAAATGATTAATCCAATAAACTGAGATTTTATTGAATGTCAAATCAAATAAGGAATGATTAAAAAAATAAAGAAAAAGGCTAAACATGAACTTACCAAAATAAGCAAAAAAAAAAAAACTGCAACTCACAAATGCATCATTTTAATCACCAACTTTTCAGTTAAATATGAATAAATTCAATACTTTTGATGATTCAACCATTTTAGAACCATTGAAAGTCAACGTTAAATCTGTTAGTAAATATTTAATAGTTGACTTTTTATAAGTCTAAATGGCTTGGTTAACGAAATTATAAACTTTTATTTTATTGGTTCCAGTTTAAAAATTTAATTGGTTCCAGTTTAAAATTTTATTGGTTCCAATTTAAAGTTTAAACTTTAATAACAAAAGGAGCCCCAATTATTTTTATTTTTTTTGGTTAATAAGGGCCCTATAATATTTTTTTAATCATCTATAATGTATAAAAAAATTGCCGATGGGCCCAATGAAAAGTTAAGCCGGCCCTGACATATTATCGAAGATTTTCTTTTATGACTAGAATGTTCCTGGCCGAGGGCCGTAAATTTTTACCATTACATGTTACTTACCATTTTTTTTTTCATTTTCTTAGTATATTTTTAATGTACTCTATATAACAAAAATCTCATCAGGTTTTTTGTGTTTCACATTTAATACATATTTGATAGATGCTCAAAGTTAAGAATCTATACAAAATCAGATTTTGATTTGTGTCGAGCACGAGAATAAGATGCTTTAAATATTTTTAGATTGAAAGTAAATTACCTTATTTATTTCAAAAATTTCCATTTTTAGTTTCCGAAAATAACTTTTTCAAACCTTTGATTCCATCATATATAAGAGATGATATTTCTATTTATTAGTTTATTTGATGGATTCTATTAATAAATCTCAAATAAGAAAATATTTTATATAATTTTTCAAATGATTAATCCAATAAAATGAGATTTTATTGAATTTTTGCAAATGTCAAATCAAATAAGGAAGGATTCAAAAATAGAGAAAAAGGCTAAACATGAGATTACCAAAATAAGCAAAAAAAAACTGCAACTCATAAACGCATCATTTTAATCACCAACTTTTCAGTTAAATATGAATAAATTCAATACTATTAATGATTCAGCCATTTTAGAACCCTTGAAAGTCAACATTAAATCTGTTAGTAAATATTTAATAGTTGACTTTTTAATGGTCTAAATTGGCTTGGTTAACGAAATTATAAAATTTTATTGGTTCCAGTTTAAAATTGAAGATTAAGATAGATTAACTATATTTGAAATTTTTATATGTATTATATTTAAATGATTCTGATAAACAAATTACCTTTTGATCTTATATAGTAGTTCCATCTCAAAATTTTAATATTTAGAAGGTTATATTAGAAACTCATAATGGTGTCAAAACATTCAAAATCATTGGAAGTAAGTTCATAGATAACGGGGTTGATTGGTAAGTGCTGTGATTTTATTTTTTGACTGTAAAAATATTGCTGTGGTTTTATTGCTTTGGCTTTAGATTTTTAATTTTTAAAAGTTTTTAAATTTGGACTATAGGTTTTTGTCTCTGGAGAGAATTTGTAAAGACATAAATTCAAAGAAGTGCTGTGGATTTTCTAAAATGGCTGTGAGCTTTTAAAAAAAATAGAAATTAAAATTGGTGTAGATTTAGTGCTCTAGACAGAAATGAAGCTGTAGAGAGCACTCACAGCCACTACCAATCACACCCAACCTAAAATAAAAAAGTATATAAGTCAAAGTAAATTTAGACATAAATATAATATTCACAAATGTCCCAAAACATTCACAGAAGACATGATTTCTTATAAATAAAAACATTTACAAACATGTAATAAATAAAACTATTTATATTAAAATAAAGAGAGGTAAAATCATTGTATCAAAATAAATATAAAACTTATTTAGGCTACGGAATGCATCTACAACTTTCGACGTTTCAATTTTTTTTTATGCTAAAAATGTGAATATCATTTATGGAATGAACCAATGATACAAGTAGTTAGCTTGGATCCCATGTCAGATTTTTTGCACCGATTGTGAGAGTCTAATCTCTATGCTTTAAGATCTATTTCTTTAAACACATAATAAAATTAGATGACTTAAAATAAAATAAACAGATTAAAAATTTACACTGCTATAACAAAAACACACAGAGTCATTCAAAACATCTTAACAATTATATTAGGAAATTTACCCAAGCTCAATGTGACGCAGACTAAAACTTCTTACGATAAAGAAGGTGAATGAAAATTGATGATAAAAATAAAGAAGACAACCACAAAAATTAAAACATGAAGAACATAACATGAAAACAAACTTTTTAAACTAATGAAGACCGACTTTTCGAGCGAAACACGGACCAATCTCTAGTTTATGATAAAGAACAATGAAAAAAAATTATATATAGAACAGGAATAATACTCTGGTCGGAGATGTGCTCTGATAATTACTAATTCTCAAATGTCTATTTGGATGTTTTTTAAGAAAAAAAAGAACGAAAATCTATTTATTTTGGATGTTCGACTTTCAAATACAAACGGTAAACATGATATAAAGAACAGTAATTAATGTAGTGAAGAAGATGAACCATAGCCCGATCTTCGGGATCATAAGCTCGGGCTCTGCACATTAAAGGCTGAGCCGAGAAACTGGAGTGCACTTAGGGGGATGAGCCATGGAAAGACTCATTCCTGCATAGACCTCTTCCATACTAACCTTTTCTTTGATACTCCAGTCAAAGCATTGCACCATCATTCCAATTGAGATTCCTACAAAGATATAGCCTACATTTGTTGCAGGACATCCCCTTCTTCCAGCTGCAAAAGGAAGGTACTTCAATACTTTATCTTCTTCTTGCTTTGAAGTTAGAAACCTCTCTGGCTTAAACTCATTAGGATCTTCCCAAGAATCTGGATCCCTCATCACACCATAAACATTAACAACAAGTGTTGTTTTTTCCGGTACTTTGAAGAAATCTTTGATCACACATTTTTTGTCGAACATTCTAACCAGCAAAGGTGCCGGTGGGTGCAAGCGTAGCCCTTCCTTAACCACTGCTTGCAAATAAGGGAGGTTTGGTAGATCTGTTTCTTGAATCAATCTTTCTTTGCCTACAACGAGATCAATTTCGTCTCTTAATCTCCCAAGAATGTTTGGGTTGTTAACGAGCTCCGCCATTGTCCACTGCGTTGTGTGTGCCGAGGTGTCTGTGCCTCCCAAAAAAATTTCCTGCAGTTATAAGTATTAGCATTTAACACATTACACGTTTTTCTAAGGGCAATTCTCTCAAATAGTCTTGTTTAAATTTTTGTGATTAAAATAGTTCTCAAAAAACATTTACCAAAATAGCTTCTTTTTATTTTGAAATTTTTAATTTTTTTTTTTAATTTGAAACTCCACCTCAAAACCTCAACTCTTAACTCTAAATCATAAGTATATATTAATTAACTTTAGAGTATAAATGTATATTTATCCTTTAATAAAAACTTTTTGGCAATTTTTTTAAAGCTGTTTTTTTGTGAAAATAAACTAAAAAGACTATCATAAGAAATTTCTATTTTTTTTAATATATAAAAAACGGTTATAGTTTCTGATGATATTAGTTTTACCACGAACAATGATTTGATCTGGTTCCTAGTGATTTTATACTCTGCGTTTTCGTCTCGACAAGCTTCCAACAGCAAATCCATCATGTCCATATCTTGATCCTCCTCCCGTTTCTCTTCATGCTCCGCAAGAACCCTCTCCAACAACTCATCAAATCCTCTTGAAACATCCATTATATATTTCTTAAACAGTGACATTAGTCCAAGCATCTCCAGTGGCCTACGTAATACGTTTACAAACAGAATCTGCTTCGATAAGGCAAACGATTTGATAATCAATTCCCTCAGAGTCTCTACCTCACCGTTCTCTTCTGAAAAGCTCCTCCCAATGCTCATCCTGCAGATCATGTTGTTAGTGAACTTCATCGTTTCCTTACCAATCTCAATGCTTTCTTTCTTCAACGCCTTATCCTGCAGTTTAAGATAAAATTGCTTTAGCTCCTCTGCACGGACACCTCGTGACTTCTCGATTGCCAGCGGTCGAAGAAGCTTCGTCGCAAGAAGCTTCTTTATGAACTTAACGTAGTCTCCATAAGGAGCTACCGTGAAGCCGGAAGGTCCAAACAGGAGAGACTCGTCGATGGCAGGTGTGTTGCGAGACGAAATGTTTAAGTCGTGTGTCGTGAATATCTCGTGGGCCATTGTCGGAGAAGAGACAAGGACTATGGGAAAACTGAAAATGTGGAGATGGAGGAGAGGTCCGTACTTGGTCGAGATTTTCTGAAAAGCCTTGTGGGGTAGACCTGAGAGAAAATGGTGAAGATGGCCGATGATGGGCAAAGAGGGAGGGCTCGGACCCAAGTCATTTGTCTTCTTGAAGAAGAAGAAGACGGAGTAACAGAGAAATGTGAAGAAGCAGAGGAGAATGAAGATGGAGCAGTTTTGAAAGTCAACAATCATTGCTGCCATTGTTTGAGTGAGAGGAGGATGCAAGGAATCCAAGGTAATATATAACTAGAATAGGACCACCGGATAAAAATATATGTTAAAAATAATGTTGTAAATTTAGATTTTGAAATTATTATTTATGTAACTATAACTCGTGTTAATACTAATAAAGATCTAATTTAAACCCGCTATTAATAAATTGAAATTATGTGTATTATACAATAAGAAATATCTTATAATTATATCAAAATTAAGTTATAGATTAAAATTATTTTAAAATTTTAATATTTAGATAAAATATTACACATTTTGAAATTATAATTCATTTATAAAAAATTCGGAGACATAAATTAAGCCCTGCTATTAATTATTTGAAATGCTTTCTTATACAGAAAAATATTTTTTATTATGTATAATTTATTTATCCAATAATTATTTATATTTTAAATATTTGATATTCAAATAATACTTTTATGGATATTGTTGCTTGTGATGTATTATTTGTTTTATTAATAAATTTATCCACTTTTAATATTTAAAATATGTCAAAAGTTGACTTAACGAAAATCGTCAAGTTAACATAGTTGATACATGCAATAATCTGGTCAATTATAACCCAATTACCATTTTTAATAGGACAAAACTATTAAATAGTTTTTTCTTTGTTTTTATTCCCTAAGACTAGTTTGGAGAAAACATGTTTTAAGAATATTTGAAGTCAATTTTCTGTTTTATTTACTATTTTATTTTTATAATTGAAAGATTTACTTAAACACAATTTTAAATTTAAATAAGTTAAACATGTTATAATCTCATCGATTAATTGATAGATGTCATAATTTTATGAGTTATAACTAGGTTAAGATCCGCGCCTTGCGCGGAATGAACATTATATATAAATTATTTTTAAGTATTATATATTTTTTACATATTATGAAATAACAAATATATATTGAAAAATTAAAAGTTTAGTAACTATTACGTATATAATTAAATTGGTACAAATACTTAAATAAATTATATTAATACAGACAAACACTTTTTTTCTATTTCATATGGTATAAAATTAAGTTTAAATGATATTAACATAGGTATATAGTACATTTTTAATATTGGCATTTGTTAAAAAATATTTTAGACTCATATTATTTTTGATCATTTGTATTTATTTATAACAATTTTTTTAAATCAATGATAACAATAAAACATTTGTGGGATGTTTAATAGTTTTAGTAATTTATAATTTTAAAAACATTCAATGCAAAGTTTAAAAACTAAATATTAAGTTGTTAATAATTGTTCAAAATGTTTATCAAAAAAATTCAAAGCAAATTCAAAATTAAAATACTTATGTATTTATATGGTATATAATTTTTTTTTTAAATATTAATATACATATATATAATATTTATTAAATGAGATTTCCTACTTATGTAATTTCGTAATTATTTGTATCTTGTTATAACATAAATTTTAAACCATAGATCAAAAAACATTCAATGTGAGATTTTTAACAATTTTAGTCATTTATATTCGTTTTTAAAAATTCAAAATATAACATATAAGAAAAAATCTAAATTTTTATTATATAGTTAATGTGGTTGTTTAATTTATTTTAATAAGTTAAAATTTTAAAAAATAATAGAGAATAGACTAATTTTTATCAAATCTTTATTATTCAAAATCATTAATTGTCATATATACTTTAGTCACATTAGGTAATTCCGTGATTTTTATTTAAGAAAACAATGAAAAACATTTATGATTAATTTATTGTTAGTTTAATAAAAAACTTATTATATATGTATATAGACCAACATATTTTTTCTAAGGATTCTAAGAATGATTGTGGTGATGACATGTGGCTACAAAAATATGTTGTAATGCTTATCTTTTAATATATAGGGGATTTCCCACACACTTATGTTGGACGTTTTAGTTTTATATAATAAGATACTAGTTTCAGACCATGCACGAGAGTAGAGCGTCTTTCATGGAGGTGCATCCAGGGGCGGACCCAGGTGTGTTGAGTGTGTGGCACATGCCACATACTAAATACTATATATCTCTTGTGACATTGACAAACATGTATTATTGTGTAGCTCATATGGTTTAAAGATTTTGTTGTGCCCCACTCTCTCTGTGTTCGAATCCACCAAACGTCCATTTTTTTTAAATTTCTTTCTACACTTTTAATCACATTTCCATTTTTCATTTATTTTGCTACCTAAAATTATGTTCGTTTACAATTGTTTTCTTTTCTTTCCTTTCTCTTATATTACTTTCTCCAAACTAAAAAAATATAATGGAATTAAAAAATTTTCAGTACTTAGATTAAAATAAGATTAAAAAAAAAACTAAAATGAATTATCTTAGATGAATTACCTTTTTCAGTACTTAGATTAAAATAAGAAAAACTAAAATGAATTACCTTTTTGTAATAAAAATATTATGTTCTATATGTAATTTTATAATATTACTTAAAATGGAATTTTAAAAATTTACAAAAATTATTTATCTTTCAATTAATCTATTTTCTGAAATTTATAAAATGTATACTTTTAGTGACTAATGTAACTTTAAAAAATATATAATTTTATGAAAGAAATTATATTTAATATTTTAATCAATATACATATAGATATATATAGATTGTGCCATATATTAAATTATTTTCTAGGTCCGCCCCTTGGTGCATCACGATCTTCTTTTTCATTGTGTGATCTACTGCAAGAAGTTCTGAAATGGAAATTCTAAAAGGAACACAACGTTCATGGAATCAATCTCCTCGATTTCCAACGGCAAGGCATTTCCGAACGAATCTCAAGAATAAAAACTACTAACTTCACAGTAAAATGAGGTAGCGAACCATGGTCAGAAGATGAAGGCAATCGAGAAGGTCAAATCAATGTTTGCCAAGTTGTCAAAGCCGGTACTATTCTCGATTGTTGTTTGCCTTTTTACATGATCGTAATCGAGGTGGTCAAATTTATGTAAAATTACGGATTAGTTAAGCAGCTAAGGGGAGATTCAACCTACTGTCGCCTTTGTTATTAATCTAGTCATGTGCCTCGACTTTTGATTTTGGTTTCCTTTACGAGGCTTTGTATATATAAATTGGTAAATTCTCATTATAGTGTTATATATATATAACAAAAGATAAATAAAGTTCTACTACGCATATATCTGTTATTTGAGAAAAATATTGTAAGAGGACAAAAAAAGTTCTACTAATTCTCGAAAACTGGATAAAAATGAGTGTTCACTCGAATTTGTTGTTTGTTAGAAAAAGGAAGCTTGGAAGGTTTGAATTGTTTAATAATTTCGAAGAGAGTACGTACATTTTGTTAAGACTTATTCTTAGGTTCATCAACCAATAGGATTGTTTTATTTTATATTCGATATCTTTTAAAAAAGAAAACAAAATATTGTCAAATTATATTATGTTTTTAAAATTAAAAAGTAAAAAAAAAAATAATAATTACAAAAAAAATATTTTACGTCGTCAGCATAACATTAAACCCTAAACCCTAAATTCTAATCCCTAAACCCTTAATCTTAAACCCTAAACCCTTGGATAAACCCTAAACTCTAGGATAAATCCAAAACTCTAAATCAAAATCACTATACACTAAAACATTCAAGCGTTTAGGATTTAGGGTTTTAGTGTTTTTTATTTAGAGTTTAGGATTTATCCAAGGGTTTAGGGTTTACCCAATGGTTTAGGATTTATCCAAGGGTTTAGGGTTTATCCAAGGGTTTAGGGTTTAGGATTTAGAGTTTAGGGATTAGGATTTAGGGTTTAGTGTTTTGTTGAGAACATTAAAAATATATATTTTTTAATTCTTTTTTTTTCTAACTATTATCTTTTTTTTTTTTTTTTAAAACATAATATAATTTGAGAATATTTTGTTTTCTTTTTTAAAAGATATCGAATTTGAAATAATGAAATTCTATTGGTTGGTGACAAAAGCTTATTATAGCACGGTGAAATTCCCATCAACGATGACAAAGGTGTTCATCAAATTTTACAAAAAAAAAAAAAAGAAAAAAAAAAGAAACGTAGTAAAGTTTCTTAAATAGTTATATATTTTCTCAAAGCATAGTTGTCTCGTGGAAACAACTGAATAGAAAAAAATATAGTGGCTAAGAAAAAGCTCTCTCGTACTGATTTTTCCAGTACTGATATTTATAGAATTCAAATTCCCAAAGGGCCAAACATGAATGCTGTACATCAAAGGGTTTATTTGCCAAATAACAAAAAAAAAAAATTAGATTAGATTTTTTAGAGAAATAAAAGAAAGAGATATAAAGAGAAAGTAAGAGAGAAAGGGTGTTTTTAGTTAGTTAGTGTATTTTACATTTTTTGTGTACATAGAGGCAAATTTCCCTACATCCATCAAATGGGACTGAGTGCAAATCCGTTGGGTTTATGTATTGGATGTTAGTAACTAGTAAAGTTTAAAATTTCAACTATATATTAAACCATTATTTGTGTTGTAAAAACCAAGCTTCGATTGGTTGCTGGTTTCTTTGAACAATTAAATTGGGTTTATTTCAAAACTTTTTTTTCTTTTTTTGTAAATTCATAACTGCTTTTGTTTAATTTGAAAAGTTGGCCGCACTGCAATTACAAGACATAGGGTTTAGCGTTCGGATATCCAGTTAGGATTCGGATCGGGTATTTCAGGTTTTAGGGTATTTCAATATAGAAGTATAGAAACCGTTCGGGTATTTCTACACTGCGGGTCAGGTTCGAGTATTTTATGTTTGGGTTCAGATATTTAGATTTTGAAGAAAAATAATTAAATTATTTATTTTAAGCTTTTTGTATTTAAAATATACTTTTAATCTTAACTGGTTTTCTAATTTTTAAGAGATTAAATTATTAATAGGTTTGGAGATAATACTTTAAAAATAGAAAAAACACTAATTTAGTTGTTGTTATGAAATTTTGGATGCAATTTTTGTTAAAGCAAGAAACAATAGTCTCATATGTATTTTAAGTGAGTATCAAATGATTTTGTCCATAAATTTCATATATATTAATTGAGAAACATTACAACTTCTTTTTGTAGTCACGTGTCATCACTAGGATGATTTTTAAAATTCTTAAAAATTAGGTTGGTCAATCTAAACATATATTATCAATTTATTGAATTAACTATTAAATTGATTAGTATTGTACAAAATAATATTCTCTGTTATTTCATTAAATAAAAGCTATGTAATTACCTAATATGATTAACATATATATAAAAATTAATGATTACTAATAATAAAGATTAAATCATAATTTTGTATCCTCCTTTTTATATTATTAAAACAAATAAAACAATCATATTAACCATATAATTAAAATTATGTTTTTCTTATATGTTATATTTTGAATTCTTTTAAAAAACTATAAATTACTAAAAATGTTAAAAAATCCCACAAACATTGTGTGATCAATGGTTTAACTTTTTTTTATATGACAAGAAACAAATTATTATAAAATCGTATGAATATATATATATATATATGTATCTTTTAAATTAAACTATATGACATATAAAAATACATAAGTTTCAAAATTTGCATCGAAAAAGTATTGAGACCTTAATATTTTAATTTTGAAATTTGCGTTGAAAATATCCCACATTAAAAATTTTGTAATTAATGGTTTAATTTTTTTGTTGCAAAAATACACAAATGTCAATAAAATCATATGAGTAAGAAGTTTCAATAATAAATATTTATATTAAAATATACTATATATTTATATCAATATCAATATAATTTAGTTATATACCATATAAAATAAATAAAATAATTGTTTTGATTTATTTACCAAAACAATTATTGTAAATAAACAAGAGGTATTGTTTCGATTACATGCTTACTCTAATTTAATTATATACGTAATACACACGTAAATGAAAACAAAAGAAATAATAATATGTAAAAATTATTTGTGTATATATAATGTTCATCTCGCGCGATGCGCGGATCTTAATCTAATATATGTTTTTTTTTTTTTTTGACAGCCAATCTAATATATGTATATTATCTAATTTTGAGCAATGTGCATCGTTAATATAAATATTTTAAATAAAATGAGTGAAGTAAACTACAAATATATGATTATATACATGTTCGTTTATTTTCGTATATCCATTCGGTTCGGATACTAACCGTTCGGATTTGGATATCTAATCTCTCCTAATTCAATACTCGTTCGAGTATTTTTGCTACTTCAATTCGGATTTTGGTTCAAATTTTTTGGACCGGGTTTGAATACGGGTTCGGGTATCGGATAAAATGTCTACAAGACATCATCAATGGATTTTAGCATACAGTTTCAATTGTGATGCTCATCCACCTTAGGTTCTAAATAAGATGCTTCCACTTATCCACCGGTATAGTTCGCTAATTTTGCTCTTTGAGGAAATATATGTTGGAACTCATTTTTGAAAAATGGTTTACCATTTTTGCTAATTTTGGTCTTTGAGGAAATATATGTTGGAAAGAGATGTTTAACACTATTGAAATAGTGTGAACACATGTCAAAATCGGACTTGGTTTAACTAAGAAATGGACATTCAAAATGGATTGCTTATAAAACTTAAAATAATATTTGTGAAATATTTTACTTTGTAATATAAAATGAATAAGAGAGATATATGGACCGGACTTGAGTTTCGGATTTTGGAAAATAGCCAATAGGCCAATAGATCAAAAGATTAGTTTTTCTTTGAACTAAATTCTTTTGAATTTTGGTGTTGGAAAAGTCAACAAGATATCTCGTATAATTAAGGGATAGTTTAAATGCAATATCAATTTGATTTTGTAACATAAAATCCTTAATGCGTTTCCAAATAATTAAATGGAGAATAAATTCTCCACCTCTCTTTATTTCTTGGATCCATACGTTGGATTTGAAACTATAAAAAGAAAGCCACATCCATTTCATAAGAGAAATCGACTTGAATAAGATAAATATTTATTTTTAGTTGTTTTGTGTCTCAGATTACAACACATAATTAGGTTCTAAAGGTTCTATTCTTGAGTGATGGGAGATAGAAATATATGCAGTTGTATCATGTGATTTTGGAATGCCATGCAACTGTCACATTACAGGTTGTTTACAGAATTAAGTAAATAGTGTATGCTTCTGCAAACTTGTTTTTCTTTCCAAATTCTTATATATGTTTTCATATTATTTATCAATTTATTTATGCAAAAACTTTACAATTATTCAGTTCGTCCTATTGTAGAATTTGCGTTCCTACAATATATATGTTCAATGTCCTGATACATTTGTATGTGATCGGTTGTGTTGTTCGTTATTTCAGACTGTTGCAGTTTTTCCACTTATTTCTCCAGATATATTATGGTCTTTGCATGCTTAAAATGTGGATTCCCCTTGGGTTTTAATCTTGTTTTCTTATCCTTGAATTGCGTTTTGATTATAGAGAAGTAATACATGTCGTTGATGCATATGTTGTCTTGTTCTCTTTAATTTTTTCAATGAAGATCGTGGGTCTTGCCAAAGTCGTTAATGGAGGGAACATATATACTACATCAACTGAGATATAAAACTGGTCGTATTAAAAAAAAAGAAGAGCTATAAAACTGGTTAAGAATAGATAACAAAAAGGGTAGACAAAGGACGAACGAAAGGTAAGCAATAAACAACATAACTGAAGATAACACATAGAGCTAGAATAAGAACTATTTTAATAATTTAATTTTCTGAAACTCTTAATATAACAAGCTTAAAAGAAAGCGTATTTCAACACTAAAATAAAGACAAACCAATTTCCAAATGCTATTAATCGTTTTGCCAAGAAAATAAATAACAAAACCAACAACATAAATTATAAAACATATTTAACATAAAGCTAAAATTTTGTGTATTTACACGAAGAGAATATAAAATCATCAATAGTTATATCATAAAATCGTTGTAAATAATTCAAAAAAAAAAAAATTTGTGCCACAGCGGATACCTAGTTGTATATAGAATTAGACCCTATTTTAAAACTGATCAACCAAGCCCAATACACATCCAACATCGATGTCCAATAAAATGCCTAATATCAATATTATTAAACGAATATTAAACTAATGTTAACAAATTGTTATAATGAAGTAAATAAATAAGGGTAATCTCTACTAATAAAAGGGAGCTTTTGAGGCTCCATATGACGTCCACATCAGCGGAAAAAATTTCTCCCAAAAGATGACACGTGGCATAAAATATAGTTTTACATTTTAATATTAATTATTTTCGAAAATTGTAAAAAATATGTAAACATAAAGCATTAAAAAATGAAAAACTACATTAAACATATGTAAGATTACTATTTTTCACTTAAAAAAAAAGATGGCTTATCTCCATAATGTAACACTACCGTTTTATAAAAAAAAAAACAAAAAACATTATATATAATTTCGAAAATAATAATTATATGTAAAACATACAACATAAAAATGGAAATACTACAATAAACATAAATATGTTTGACTATTTGTCCAAGTTCTTCTATTAAACATTGCCGTTTTACATTAAAAATAGAAAAATACGTAAAAATTTAAACATCTATCTTAAAATATAAAATATAGACATTAACTAAATATAAAGTATAAAAAAGAGAAATACTCAATATATAAAAAAATAATAAGTAAATATTATAAATATATAAATATACGAATCATATATACAATAATAAGTAAATGCACAATTTTTTAAAAATGAAAAGAGTATATTAAATATTAAACATCTGTCTTAAAATGTAAAATATAGATATTAAGTAAATAGAAAATATAAGAAAAAGAAATAAACAACTTAAAAACAATGAAAAAAGTATATTAAGATTTAAACATCTATCTTAAAATGTAAAATATAGATATTACGCAAATAGAAAGTATAAGAAAAGGAAATACACAATTTAAAAAAAAATGGAAAAAGTACATTAGTATTTAAACATCTATCTTAAAATGTAAATCAATCTTAAAATATAAAATTATTAGTAAATAGAAAGTATAAGAAATAAAAATACACAATATAAAGAAAAATAAATAATAAGTAAATATATAATATAATCTCGAAAGATGACACGTGACATTAAACATATGTAAGATTACTATTTTTCACTTAAAAAAAAGACGGCTTATCTCCATAATGTAACATTACCGTTTTATAAAAAAAAAATAAAAAACATTATATATAATTTTGAAAATAATAAATATATGTAAAACATACAACATAAAAATGGAAATACTACAATAAACATAAATATGTTTGACTATTTGTCCAAGTTCTTCTATTAAACATTGTCGTTTTACATTAAAAATAGAAAAATACGTAAAGATTTAAACATCTATCTTAAAATATAAAATATAGACATTAACTAAATATAAAGTATAAAAAAGAGAAATACTCAATATATAAAAAAAATAATAAGTAAATATTATAAATATACGAATTATATATAAAATAATAAGTAAATGCACAATTTTTTAAAAATGGAAAGAGTATATTAAATATTAAACATCTATCTTAAAATGTAAAATATAGATATTAAGTAAATAGAAAATATAAGAAAAAGAAATACACAACTTAAAAACAATGAAAAAAGTATATTAAGATTTAAACATCTATCTTAAAATGTAAAATATAGATATTACGCAAATAGAAAGTATAAGAAAAGGAAATACACAATTTAAAAAAATAGAAAAAGTACATTAGTATTTAAACATCTATCTTAAAATGTAAATCAATCTTAAAATATAAAATTATTAGTAAATAGAAAGTATAAGAAATAAAAATACACAATATAAAGAAAAATAAATCATAAGTAAATATATAGTATAATCTCGAAAGATGACACGTGGCATAAAATATAGTTTTACATTTTAATATTACTTATTTTTGAAAATTATAAAAAATATGTAAACATACAGCATAAAAAAATGGAAAAACTACATTAAACATATGTAAGATTACTATTTTTCACTTAAAAAAAAGACGGCTTATCTCCATCATGTAACATTACCGTTTTATACAAACAACAAAAAACATTATATATAATTTTAAAAATAATAAATATATGTAAAACATACAACATAAAAATGGAAATACTACATTAAACATATGTAAGATTACCATTTTACATTTTTATTTTAAGAAAATAATATGTAAACATACAACATAAAAAATAAAAAAACTACATTAAACATATGTAAGATTACCATTTTTCACTAAAAAAAAAGACGGCTTATCTCCATAATTTAACATTACTATTTTGTAAAAAAGAAAATTATATATAATTTCGAAAATAATAAATAATATGTAAACATACACCATAAAAAATGGAAATACTACATTAAACATATGTAAAATGACCATTTTACATTTAAAAATAAAAATAATATGTAAACATACAACATAAAAAATGGAAAAACTACATTAAACATATGTAAGATTACCGTTGTTCACTAAAAAAACGGGTTATCTTCATAATGTAACATTACCATTTTATTAAAAAAAGAAAAAAAAACATAAATATAAATATTTGACTATTTATCCAAGTTCTTCTATTAAATATTGCCGTTTTACATTAAAAATGGAAAAATACGTAAAGATTTAAACATCTATCTTAAAATATAAAATATAGACATTAACTAAATATAAAGTATAAGAAAGAGAAATACTCAATATATAGAAAAATAAATAATAAGTAAATATTATGAATATATAAATATACGAATTATATATACAATAATAAGTGAATGCACAATTTTTTAAAAATGGAAAGAGTACATTAAATAGTAAACATCTATCTTAAAATGTAAAATATAGATATTAAGTAAATAGAAAGTATAAGAAAAGGAAATACACAATTTAAAAAAATGGAAAAAATACATTAGTATTTAAACATCTATCTTAAAATGTAAATCAATCTTAAAATATAAAATTATTAGTAAATAGAAATTATAGGAAATAGAAATACACAATATAAAGATTTAAAAAATGGGAAATTACACAATATAGTAAATATATAAGTGAATATACACAATATAGTAAATATATAATATAAGTGAATACCAAATTTTAAAAATGGGAAATTACATTAAGATTTAAAAATATATATTAAAATTTAAAATATAGATATTACGTAAATAGAAAGTATAACAAATGGAAATATACAATTTAAAAAAATGGAAAACGTACATTAAGATTTAAACATCTATCTTAAAATGTAAAATAGAGATATTAAGTAAATTAAAAGTACAAGAAATGGAAATACATATACAGGAAAATAAATAATAAGTAAATAATGTAAATATATAATATATGAATTATATATGTAATAATAAGTAAATACACAATTTTTTTAAAAATGGAAAAAGTTCATCAAGCATTAAACATCTATCTTTAAATGTAAAATATATAATATAAGTAAATACACAATTTAAAAATGGAAAAAGTACATTAATATTTAAATATCTATTTAAAAATATAAAATATAGATATTACGTAAATAAAAATATAAGAAATGGAAATAAACATTTTAAAAAATGGAAAAAGTACATTAAGATTTAAGCATCTATCTTAAAATGTACTTCTATCTTAAAATGGTAGTAAATTATATAAAAATGGAAATACCACATTAAACAAAAAAAATGTATAGTTTTACATCAAAAAAGTCCCTATAAAACTCATTATTCCATCCACATCAATTTCACACTATTAAGGAAAATTTCAAAGCACTCGAGCAAAAAAATGGTTTCACTATCAACTCTTGCCGTCCCAAAAACCTTTAATGACCTTGAATGAGATTTTTTTATAACAACAAACTTTTTGTTATGTGGATTCATTGTTGGGAAACACGCAACTTCCAAAAGCCAAATTTATTCATGGGAATTGAATTGTTTTTCATAGACTCAAAGGTATTCTTACAAATTTAAATTAATCTAATCCATAATTTTATTGTTAATATTCATACTAACTCTTTCATGATCAAACCATTTCAGTTAATAACCATTCAAGCGTTTATCCCGAAACACTTTCTTCCTCGCCGAATCAAGTATTGGTTCATATTGGTTTAGTATTGTTTTTGGTTTACTAACCGGTTTAGGATGGTCCTATTGTAAATATAATTTAAGTTGGTTTAGCATATATTATGTTTAAAATAACTTAAATTAAATAATAATAATAATATTATGCTTAAAATATAATTTTAGAGACTTTTCAAATATAGTTTACAGAACATTATAGGTGATGAATTTAATTTATTAAATTCGTTTATTACTTAAAACTAAGTTTTTAAAAAAACGTACCGAGTTATAAATATCAATGATGGATTGGTGAGTATAACATGAAGACAAAAATATAAATATCTGATTTTCAAGATAAGAAATTCAGCTTTTATTCAGATACTCAATATATAATATCTTAAATTATTTTTTTAAAAATATACATAATTTATATATTTAGATTAATCTTCCAAACTTAAACTATTATATTATATATGAATAATGTTTTTAAATAAAAATAATTTCTGATTTAAAATAAAAAATAAAAACAACAAATATTTATTTTCAAATAATGGATGTAATTTACATTATAATATCATTTAACAAGTATTAGATACGTTTTGATATATCATTATTTTCTATTTCCAGAAAACAATAAATTGTTAAACATCAATATCATCTAGGTTAAGTATACGAACAACAAAAATTCAAACATCACAAAAAATATTTACATAACCATTATAATACAATAATTTAATCAAAAATACAATTAAAAAAATATTAAAAAGAATAGTTATATACTTAATATTTGAAAATAAAAGATATTTTTGCTAAAATTGTACTTACCTGGCCAAGGAGATCGACCATCATTTTACGGATCGATCGAATGTTGATCATGTGGTCGATCCAAAAATACTCTGCAGTTTAATAAAATCTCTAAAACATTTATTCCAACACTCAAAAGATAGTTTTGTTAAATATGATAACTAGATAGCCAATAAAATTACAAAAAAATATTTAAATAGTAAAAAATATGTTAATTTAACGTGTTAAAATTTAAAAATAAATTTTAATTATGACATGCATTTTAACATTTATATAAATATAAATCATAGCCTAAATATATATAATTTAACAACTTCAATTAGAAAAAAATAAAAATCCCGGGCGTAGCCCGGGTTAATCCCTAGTCCTTACTAATAAAAGGGACCTTTTGAAGCTCCATAGAGCGTCCACATCAGCGAAAAAAATTCTCCCGAAAGATGACACGTGGCATAAAATATAGTTTTACATTTTAATATTACTAATTTTTAAAAATTATAAATAATATGAAACATAGAGCATAAAAAATGGAAAAACTATATTGAACATATGTAAAATTACTATTTTTCATTTAAAAAAAAAGACGGCTTAATTCCATAATGTAATATTACCATTTTACATTTTTATTTTTTAAAAAAATAATATGTAAACATACAACATAAAAATGGAAAAACTACATTAAACATATGTAAGATTACCATTTTTCACTAAAAAAAGACGGTTTATCTCCATAATGTAACATTACTATTTTGTATAAAAAAACATTATATATAATTTCGAAAATAATAAATAATATGTAAACATACAACATAAAAAATGGAAATACTGCATTAAACATATGTAAGATTACCATTTTACATTTAAAAATAGCAATAAAATGTAAACATACAACATAAAAAAATGGAAAAACTACATTAAACATATGTAAGATTACCATTTTTCACTAAAAAAAACGGCTTATCTCCATAATGTAAAATTTCTATTTTATATTAAAAAAAAACATAAATATAACTATTTGACTATTTGTCCAAGTTCTTCTATTAAACATTGCCGTTTTACATTAAAAATGGAAAAATACATTGAGATTTAAACATCTATCTTAAAATATAAAATATAGATATTAACTAAATATAAAGTATAAGAAAGAGAAATACTCAATATATTGAAAAATAAATAATAATTAAATATTATAAATATACTAATTATATATACAATAATAAGTAAATGCACAATTTTTAAAAAATGGAAAGAGTACATTAAATATTAAACATCTATCTTAAAATGTAAAATATAGATATTAAGTAAATAGAAAGTATAAGAAAAAGAAATACACAACTTAAAAACAATGGAAAAAGTATATTACGATTTAAACATCTATCATAAAATGTAAAATATAGATATGCAAATAGAAAGTATAAGAAAAGGAAATACACAATTTAAAAAAATGGAAAAAGTACATTAGTATTTAAACATCTATCTTAAAATGTAAATCTATCTTAAAATATAAAATTATTAGTAAATAGAAAGTATAAGAAATAGAAATACACAATATAAAAAAAAAGTAAATATATAATATAAGTAAATACCCAATTTAAAAAATGGAAAATTACATTAAGATTTAAAAATATATCTTGGGACCTTTTGAAGCTCCATAGAGCGTCCACATCAGCGAAAAAAAATTCTCCCGAAAGATGACACGTGGCATAAAATATAGTTTTACATTTTAATATTACTAATTTTTAAAAATTATAAATAATATGAAACATAGAGCATAAAAAATGGAAAAACTATATTGAACATATGTAAAATTACTATTTTTCATTTAAAAAAAAAGACGGTTTAATTCCATAATGTAATATTACCATTTTACATTTTTATTTTTTAAAAAAATAATATGTAAACATACAACATAAAAATGGAAAAACTACATTAAACATATGTAAGATTACCATTTTTCACTAAAAAAAGACGGTTTATCTCCATAATGTAACATTACTATTTTGTATAAAAAAACATTATATATAATTTCGAAAATAATAAATAATATGTAAACATACAACATAAAAAATGGAAATACTGCATTAAACATATGTAAGATTACCATTTTACATTTAAAAATAGCAATAAAATGTAAACATACAACATAAAAAAATGGAAAAACTACATTAAACATATGTAAGATTACCATTTTTCACTAAAAAAAACGGCTTATCTCCATAATGTAAAATTTCTATTTTATATTAAAAAAAAACATAAATATAACTATTTGACTATTTGTCCAAGTTCTTCTATTAAACATTGCCGTTTTACATTAAAAATGAAAAAATACATTGAGATTTAAACATCTATCTTAAAATATAAAATATAGATATTAACTAAATATAAAGTATAAGAAAGAGAAATACTCAATATATTGAAAAATAAATAATAATTAAATATTATAAATATACTAATTATATATACAATAATAAGTAAATGCACAATTTTTAAAAAATGGAAAGAGTACATTAAATATTAAACATCTATCTTAAAATGTAAAATATAGATATTAAGTAAATAGAAAGTATAAGAAAAAGAAATACACAACTTAAAAACAATGGAAAAAGTATATTACGATTTAAACATCTATCATAAAATGTAAAATATAGATATGCAAATAGAAAGTATAAGAAAAGGAAATACACAATTTAAAAAAATGGAAAAAATACATTAGTATTTAAACATCTATCTTAAAATGTAAATCTATCTTAAAATATAAAATTATTAGTAAATAGAAAGTATAAGAAATAGAAATACACAATATAAAAAAAAAGTAAATATATAATATAAGTAAATACCCAATTTAAAAAATGGAAAATTACATTAAGATTTAAAAATATATCTTAAAATTTAAAATATAGATATTAAGTAAATAGAAAGTATAACAAATGGAAATATACAATTTAAAAAAAAATGGAAAACGTACATTAAGATTTAAACATCTATCTTAAAATGTAAAATAGAAATATTAAGTAAATAAAAAGTACAAGAAATGGAAATACATATACAGGAAAATAAATAATAAGTAAATAATGTAAATATATAATATATGAATTATATATATAATAATAAGTAAATACACAATTTTTTAAAAAAATGGAAAAACTTCATTAAGCATTAAACATCTATCTAAAAATGTAAAATATATAATATAAGTAAATACACAATTTTAAAAAATGGAAAAAGTACATTAAGATTTAAATATCTATTTTAAAATATAAAATATAGATATTACGTAAATTAAAATATAAGAAATGGAAATAAACATTTAAAAAAATGGAAAAAGTACATTAAGATTTAAACATCTATCTTAAACTGTACATCTATCTTAAAATGGTAGTAAATTATATAAAAATGGAAATACCACATTTGACAAAAAAATGTATAGTTTTACATCAAGAAAGTCCCTATAAAACTCATTATTCCATCAATATCAACCTCACTCTATCAAGGAAAACTTCAAAGCACTCGAGCAAAAAAATGGTTTCACCATCAACTTTTGCAGTCCCAAAAACCTTTAATGACCTTGAATGAGATTTTTTATGACAACAAATTTTTTGTTAGGTGGATTCATTGTTGGGAAACCCGCAACTTCCAAAAGCCAAACTTATTCATGGGAATTGAATTGCTTTTCATAGACTCAAAGGTATTCTTACAATTGTTAATATTCATACTAACTCTTTCATGATCAAACCATTACAGTTAATAATCATTCAAGCGTTTATCCTGAAACACTTCTTTCCTCGCCGAATCAGGTATTGGTTCATGTTGATTTAATATTGTTTTTGGTTTATTAACCGGTTTAGGATAGTCTTATTGTAAATATAATTTAAGTTGGTTTTGCATATATTATGCTTAAAATTAAATAATAGTAATATTATGCTTAAAATATAATTTTAGAGAGTTTTCAAATATAGTTTAGAGAACATTATGGGTGATGAATTTAATTTATTAAATTCGTTTATTATTTAAAACTAAGTTTTTTTAAAAACATACTGAGTTATAAATATCAATGATGGATTGGTGAGTATAACATGAAGACAAAAATATAAATATTTTATTTTCAAGATAAGAAATTCAGTTACTCAATATATAATATCTTAAATTATTTTTTTAAAAATATACATAATTTATATATATAGATTAATCTTCCAAACTTAAACTATTATATTATATATGAATAATTTTTTAAAATAAAAACAATTTCTGATTAAAATAAATAAATAAAAAAACAAATGGTTAAACATCAATATCATCTAGGTTAAGTATACGAACAACACAAATTCAAACATCACAAAAAATATTTACATAAACATTATAATACAATAATTTAATCAAAAAAATACAATAAAAAAATAATATTCAAAAGAATAGTTATATACTTAAATTTGAAAATCAAAGATATTTTTGCTAAAATTGTAATTACCTCGCCAAGAAGATCGACCATCTTTTTTACGGATTGATCGATTGTTAAGCATGTGGTCGATCCGAAAATACTCTGCAGTTTAATTAAATATCTAAAACATTTATTCCAACACTCAACAGATAGTTTTCCTAAATATGATAACTAGATAGCCAATAAAATTACAAAAAATATTTAAATAGTAAAAAATATGTTAATTTAACGTGTTAAAATTTAAAAATAAATTTTAATTATGACATACATCTTAACATTTATATAAATATATATCATAACCTAAATATAAATAATTTAACAACTTAAATTAGAAAAATATAAAAATCCCGGGCGTAGCCCGGGTTAATCCCTAGTCAACATTATAATGAGGCAGTTTCAAGGCTCTCCAGCGCGCCACGTCAGCAGATGTGGGACCCACCTTTAAAAAAAAAAACAAAATGGGCTAAAAGAAAGAGTTTTACGTGAGTGGACTTCTTTTCATCAAAAAAAAAAATCCATCTCCTCTACCTTTCTACTCCACGAAATCTTTCTTTCCCCTCTTCCGCCGTCACCAAGAACTGATACTGATGTCTCGACTCCTCCTATACCCCTTTTCTCCGTGAAATAACGAAGCACGGTGATGCATTCTCTCCTACTTCGTGACATCTCTGGTCCTCTCCGCCTATCTTTCTCTGCGTCTCTACTCTTCTCTAACTCTCTCTATGTCTGTTTTTTTTTCTTTTCCTCAGATCTCTGCTCCCTGTATCTCCACCCTCGCGAGATCTCATGTCTCTCCATCCTCACTACCGGCGCTGTCGATGGTAACGAATCCCCTCCTCCTTTTTAGGTGTACAAATAATTAACTTTCTCATCATCTCTCTTCTGTGTGGCTTTGATTTTGTTGCAGGTTGAAGAATCGAAGGGTGAAGACGAACCAGTGGAGCGATGTGGTGATGGCAGAGGAGGAAGGGATTCGGTTTCTAATGGTGGACCTCGTCACAGATGTCTACTCGGCGGTGGAAAGAGGCATCATGTTGGGTAGCTTGACGGAGGATGGCTTATCGTGTATACGGAGAAGTTCATAATCAGATCCCACGAAGTGCTATGTAGCAAAACCGCTACGGTTCAAACCATTGCCAATCTTTTGCAGGTTAGATTGTAGATAGTTAAAACTATGTATGCATCTTGATTGGTCAATATTTTAAAAAACAAGAACTTTGTTGTTCGTTTGATGTAGGTTAGGAGGTGGGATGTAATCAGTTTCAGAGCGTTGTATTTTTGACTGATGGGTTTGCGACAACACCTACCATGAGGAAACTGAATCTCATTTGGGTCACTTCGAGAATGCACATTGAGATCTACAGATATCCAGCTTGGTATTGTTTTTTTTTTTTTGGCTGCGTATGTTTTGATGACAACAAATGAGTTGAATTCTTAAAAATTTTGGTTACAGGGGTGATGTGGTTGTCAGAGTGAAGGAAGGATAGGGACAAGGCGTGACTGGATTCTTAAGGACATTGCTAACGGTGAATTCACTGGCCGCGCTATTAGGTTTCCTTCTCATCATTGTTTGCTTTCTCCATTGGTTTGTGCAATGGAATATAATTTTCTTATGTTAAAGATATAAGTTTCAGTCACTTGGGTTTATGGGACTGTCCTGATTGGTTGTACCTATGCGTTACCGTTTCAGCAAGTAGGTAATGATGAACCAAGACACAAGACGGCTACAGAAAGTTTCTGATGATGTTTGGGACGAGCACTGGATGTTTTGTCCTAAAGAACCCAGGTAAAAGAACTTTGTGTCAATGCAATGTTTGCTGGTCAATCATATCGTTATATTCATGAATTGCCAACTATTCTGTTTATTGTATATCTTTGTAGATTAGCATATCCTGAGGAGGAAATTAGCAGAAGCTTGAAGAATATCCCCAAACTCGAAGATCTGGCCAAGTACTCAATCATTGGACTTAAGGTATAAAATAGAACAATAAGATTCTTAGTAAGAATCAACATTCCTAAAGGACTTTATAATCATGTTTCTTTGCAGCCAAGACGAGCTGCTCTCGGCATGAACCATCATGTCAATAATGTCACCTATATTGGATGGCTTCTTGAGGTTAGTGTCATCATCAGCTTCAGTAATAATCATATGACTTTGCTTTTGGTATTGTCAGAGCATACCTCAAGAGATTATAGACACCCACGAACTTCAGGTCATAACTTTGGATAACAGACGAGAATGTCAGCAAGACGATGTGGTGGATTCACTGAACACCTCAAAGAATGGCTCTGCAACATCAGGCACACAAAGCCACAACAATACCCAGTTCTTACATCTCCTAAGGTTGTAGGTTGAAAGAACTATGAAGTGGTGAGCTGCAGATCTTTGCATGTGCAGAGGGTTGTAGGTGGGGGCTTTAGAAGGGAGGTGTACGTTGTGTCATTGAATAACTCGAGGAAATGTAAAAGACGTTCACTCCACGTACATTTGTTTTGTAGTTTGATGTATTTGCTAAATATTAAGCTTCCTGCACACCGAGAAATATAAATACATAATCATGTTGTTTTTTTTGCTAAAATATTTTTTCCTAATACATAGATATTTTATATGACTGATAATAGATTCTACCTATTAGAAAGTCTCATAAATTTTAAACAATGTTAGATAAATAAATAAAAAATATAGAATTGATAAAAGAAAAACAGAGTAAAATACTTTGAGTGTCATATGTCAAAACTTCTCAGTTAATCTAATCATGAAAGACTTTACCCCAGAAGCATCTAATATGATCCATGAAGACTCGAACAGTTCATGAAAGTAATCAACTCTACTCTCTTGAGCTACTTTCTAAATGCATTACCAAACGCACAATATATGTTCTCCCAAGCACGATCATATAAGTTTTGGAAAACATATGGTCCAAAGTTAATTCGTACTTTGCTCACTAAGCAACGTGGTTTTCCAAGTTATAATCTTTGGGGTATAGAAAGGAGAGCAGTTCTATCAGAAATCTTGGAAATTAGTATATTGGGATATATAACATTTACGAACCCCGCGCTTGCGCGGAGTTGACGAACCCTAGGAGGAAAAAGACCACTTTCAAGTTTTGATCACAAAAATAAACCACAAGGAGGAAAATTATCAAAATATTTCATTTAATAGGTAAAAAGATTCTAATACCCTAGATATATAAAAAATAAAAAAATTAAAAAAACTAAAAAAAATTAATTTTATATTTTTAGATTATATGTTTTCAAATTCGAACTGTTTTCTAAATTTTGTTTTTTTTTATAATTTTTTTCCAAATTTTTTTTTCAAATTTTCTTTTTGTAATTCAAAAATACTTTTAGAAACTATTTTTAAAATTTTTATTTTCAAATTTTTAATATTTATTTTTTATTTTATAAAATTTTAAATTTCAATCTCAAATTCTCACCCCTCAACTCTAAACCCTAAGGTTTGAATTAGTTAATCCTAGGGGTATAAGTATATACTCTTTAATGAAACATTTTGGTCATTTTGATTCTTAGGGTCTATATTTGTGATATAAACTTTGGTAGTGCTATTCTAGGGTATTTCTCAATAAATAATAACAAACTTGGAAAATAAGCAAGGAAAATTACCAAAAATACCACATTTATAGTACCATATTTCATTTTTACACTAACAACTTTGACCCTCACTTTTAATGAAGGATAAATTATATTTATAACCATAGGGTTAACTAATATAGACTTAGGATTTAGAGTTGAAGGGTGGAGTATGATTTATGAAATGTGAAATTCAGGATTCTAATAAATATATAAATAAATATTTATAATATATATATATATATATATATATATAAATTTAAAATAGTTTCAGAAATAATTTTCGATTTTTAAAAAGAAATTTTGAAAAAAAAAATCCAAAAAATTATAAAAAAATTTTGAAAATGTATAATTCGGAATAAAAAATATTCTTTTATTTATTTAAATAATTATTTATTATATATATATATATAACAATGGTACAAGAGTGTTTTGCTACTTAATGAAAAATTATTTTTGATAATATTTTTTTACTGGTAATAAACATGAATAATGGTACCAAAAGGTGATAAATATGAAAATTCATGAATAAGCAAATAGTAGTGATTAAGTCACATACAACCAGAAAAATCAACTTAATATAGTCAAAGATGTTTGTCTTACTTGGTGATTGTCCATGTGTTTTGCGTGATATTGAAAAAGCATTTTACAAAATTAATGATATATAACATGTTAGTTATAAATATGCATAAAAGATTGAATCAATGTTAATGTTAAATAACAATTATGTGAGCTGTAGATTCTAATGTAGTAAATTTAATAATAACAAACTTGAAAAAAGTTAGTTGTAGTGATAGAATCACATACAACTAGAAAATCATCTTAAAATAGTCACTGAGGTCTTACTTGGTGGTTGTCTATGTGTTATGCATGATATTTTAAAAAATAGTATACTAATGATATATCAATATATTATTTGATATTTTATGCACACATGATTGAATCAATGTTAATATTAAATAACAACAATGTGCGCTGTAGATTATAATGAAGTAAATTAAATAATAACGAAGCTGGAAAATTATTTGGTAATAGTGACTGAATCACGTACAGCTAGACAAATCAGCTTAAGTGAACGAATAATATACAGTTAGACAAATCAACTTGGATTATTGGTTCTAGTATTTTAATAGATTTAGAAATCCTTCTTGGATTTATAAATTTTGATAAATCCATTGATTTTAGATTCAAACAAGAAGATTTCATAATAATGATATAGATTTAAAAGTCAAAATAAGTAAATTATTATAAACCAGTCAAATGGATTTGTAATAAGTTCAGTTTTATAGTAAAATAATATATATATATAAACTAAAACACATGTTTATCATTTCATATGTTATTTTTATGACATAAAATCTCTCCACATATTTGTTGTCATTGTCGGTATCACTTGATTGGCATGTTCTCTTTACAGATTTTGAATTACAAAAGTTTCTTCATCATTTTTATTAACTTTTTAAGATATTTTTCATCATCAGTCTTTTTCTCCAGGAAAATTATATGTTCTATAGAACTTCCAAGAAAATTATGTAAACCAGCCCATGCAAGTACAATATCCATTTGTGTCTTGTAAGGCAGATTTTAAAAAAAAAAGGCATCAAGATTTGAACAAAAATCCTCTCGATAACATTTCTCAATGAATCATGACTTAATTAAATAACTATGTCATTTTGCGAGCTGAGACACTACCTGACTAGGCCTGGGCATCCGGATCTTCGGATCGGGTTCAAATCGGTTCTTATCAGATTTGGATCCTTCGGATACTAGATATTTGGATCCAACTAGATACTTACAAAAAATTATTTGGGTTCGGATCGGTTTCTATCGGATCATGGCCAGCTCGGGTCTATAGTTTATATACCCACAACATTCCCGTAATTTTCGGGTATATTTCGGATTGGCTCGGTTCCGGTATTTCAAACCTAAAGTACTCGAACTAGACCCATATCCGAAAACCCAAAAAATACCCTAAAACGCGAAATACCCGAATTTTTACATGAAGTTTGATCTAAAGATCTAAAAATACCCAAAATTTTATTTAAATACCCGAATTATATTTTTGAAAATCAAAAAAATTTACCCAAAAATCCAAACCCGAAACTTATAAAAATTATCAGTAATACCAAAAATATACCCAAACATCCAAATATACCCAATATACTAAAAGTTTCGGATATTTTGGGTACCCAATCAATCAAGTTTCAGATAGGATATGGACCCGAACCGAGATCCGTGGTCTAAAATAATTATACCCAATAGTTAGTTTAGCCTAGATCGGATCCGAATTTATACTTTTGGGTCGGTTCCGATTCGGGTCTTAGAGTCTGGATAAAACGCCTAGGCCTACTGCCGACGCCAGGAGAGGAGGCGCCTCCGACGTTCACGGATTCCAAAGAGGCTTCTCGCTTTTGGTGCCCGAGAGGAAACTAGATTACGGCTAGTCAATCAATCTTGTATATTAATGTCAAACAAAAACCATATGAGCCTTGTAGTCAAACGAAGTTAATTGAGGAATAATCTAATAGTGATCGACAAAACGAATCAAGAAATATTACGTGGTTTCGGGCCCAGAGAATTAGGGATTCGGCCCGAACTTTATAGCAATTCAAAAAGAAAAACGAATCAAGTTACGCGTGTTTGTCTATTGCATGATAATATACGATGCGTTCATATGAAGAAAAAAAATATTGTGCACCAGTGTGTATGTCAGTACTGGTGTATGTATCGGTTGTTCATGTGGTTGTTCTATCACCATCAAATGGCTTTAATTTATTAAATTTGGGAGATAAGAAGACAATGTAACTGATAAATAAGAACTAACTTATTGTGATTTATTAGCATGCATTTTTTTTTTTTGCTAAACATGCATTTTTTTTTCAACTTACATTTCTTAATAGACCATTCTTAACTAACTAAATCATTATATAAAATCAATAATGTAAGTTAATAATCATATGAGCTAAATTGAATAATAAACAACACGACGAATAAGACAATTATGGTTGAATCATCCAACGGGAAAATCGGCTTTAGTCATAAGGTTTGCCTGACTTAGCTGTTGTCTATTTTTTTGCATGATAGGTTATTCTAAAAGATCATATCCACATGCGTATATAATTGTATATTAAGTTTACATAAATTAAAAGATTTGTGTATCAGTCTACATGTATTACTGTAACATGTGCTTATTTTGTCACCATTATGTGGTTTTGTTATTAATTAACTGGGAGAGACTAACAATACATATCAACCAATTAACAAAACAAAAAAACAATTAATGAACATGTGCAAATTTTATATTATATATTTGACTGATTTCATGGATCAAGAAAAATGATGACATGGACTAACTAAAATTAATTTACTTGAAACAAAAAACTTATTGAAAACTTGAAAAAAATACCTTCATTTAAAAATATTAAAGGATAATTTATTGGATTAGTATTATCCTTCAAATATTTTTACCAAACCGTTTATATTTTTCATTCATAGATATATCAAAAATAAACTATCTTGATCATGAAAACATATTTATTTAGCTTAAAATACAAACATAAGAAATTTGCACATATAAATATTGATGAAAATTATCTTTTTTTTGTCATCAGCATAAAAAGACTCATGAAGACACATTCATATAAATTCAAAAAAAAACTTACTGTTTTTAATTATAAAAAAGTGAAAATATCCAAATATATAATAAATATTTTCATCAACAAATAGTTATTAATAATATCTAAATTTTGAAAACATTTTCCAGACCAAAAATTGATGATAAGATTTTATGAGTCATTTAGAAAAAAGAATCAAGATTTTACTTATTAAATGATCATAATTTATTTTTTGAAATCATATAATATAAATGATAAATTACTATAATTTATACAAATATTTTTTCTTTATAAAAGAGTTCTGAGATTTAAAACTTTTTTAATTAAACATATACATATATTTAAAATATAAAGAAAAGAAAAATAAATAAATAATTTAATTACGAATATTTTTAATTCATAAACTTCTCATTAAATTAACATAAGACATTATAATAAATTATCATATAATCTAATATTATCATTAGACTTGTTTTACTAATGGATTTTTTACCAAAAAATATAGAGTTCAAATTGAAATATTAAATTATTGCATTACATGATATGATTCCAAGTTTTAAGTAGTTTGAAAACATTGATTCATAACCTCTAGTTTACCAAATTATTAGATTAATTATGTTCTTTAGAGTCTTTAGATTAAGAAGCAAGGATAAAATAAATTTCTGGTACAAGTCATTATCATATCTAATTGATTTCTTATATTGGATTAATTTGGTTGTATTCAAAATAATATTTGCATCATCTAAAAGACTAAAACATACTATTTACCATTATTAAATTTTATTTCTGATAAATATAAATATATTTTATAAGTGTTACCATAATTCATAATTTCTCTCGCATAAAGTGCGGGTAGCTACCTAATCTAAAATATGTGGTTTGAAACACACATCTTTTATTACAATAAAAAGTAATAATAATAATAGATGAAGATTATTATGTGTGATGTGATTTTTATGGAGAACAAGTTAAAGAAAATAAATGATTTAATGAAGATAATTATGTGTGATGTGCCAGACCGCATTTCTCTCCCGTCTGCGTTCATCTTCGTCTCTCTCATGTCTTCTTCGTTGTTCTGTGGCAGTGAGAGTGGTGTTCGGTTGGTTCCACCGATATGATCCTCCCTCGTCTGAATCGGAGCTCTCCAGTTTTTTTTCCGAGATTCAGTCAAGTCTCGCCAAGTTGGTGGCGGTGCTGCGTCCCGCCAAATATTTTCTTTATAAAATCATTTCACCAAGTTTCATCTTTATAAAATCATTTTACATAGATATATGAATTACTTCTTATACCCTAATTATACCAATATATTATTATAATTCATACATTTATCAATAATGACTAACCATTCAAATTATTTCCAGTGTAAAGGATCCAAAATGATCTAGAATAAAAATGAGAGAATTTTGATTACATTTTCAAAGTTTGAATAGCCTAACAAGCTATTCTAACGATAAACATATATCACGTTATATGGTCGGGTGGTCAAGGCGTTTTGTGGATCTCTAAAGAGATCTGAATTTGAATTTGCTCCACACAAGATTTCCATGCATGTGGCCACTAGAGCTTTCACATTCTCTCTTTGGAGAATGGTTTACCAACATATAGCACATTATTTATTTATTTTTAATCAAAAATGTAGTTAATGATAATAATTATATGATTTTATGATTTTAGAACGTAAATCTTTCTACTTTTAAATATATAAATTATACTATTCACAATATATCTACACTCCTTCAAATATCTTCTTAAGTTAACTAAAATGAAAATTATTGAAATCTAATCTATTAATAAAATAACTATATGAAATAAATTTTAATTTTTCATATGATTTACGAAAGATAGCACTAATTTTTGGTAAAAGATAATATTTCAGTAAAATTATCTTTGTCATACAAAAGATGGAAAAATCATGTGATATTTCTTAAGAAGATTTATATATTTCGTTGTTACGGGTATTTAGGATTAAAAAAAAAACCTGAAACTCTACACAAATACTTGGAAATATTAAAAACACCCAAAATTTTTAAAATTTTACCCGAATCTAACTTGAGAAACTGAAAATACGTAAAATTTATCTGAACACCAGAAACATATTTAAAAAAATGAAATTTTACCCGAAACCCGAAACAATAACCAAAATCCAAATCCAAAATTTAAAAGAATATACATAATATCAAAAACATTTCTAAAATACCCAAATATACCTATGACGCCCACAAAAATTCGGGTACTTTGGATTCCTGATCGGGTAGGATCCAGACCCGAACCGAAACACACAGGTCCAGAAAATACCTAATATGTATTTTTTCCTGGATCCGGGCCTGAACCGAACCTATACTTTCAAGTCAGTTTTTGTTTATTTTTTAAGATCTAGGTAAAATATTGTTCAAACCTAAGAAAAAATTACATAAGAGTGTACCTACAAATTTTAAATAAACTAATTCATAAATTATATAATTTTATTATTCGATACAATACGACTATATAACATAATCATGTACAACAATTCCACAATACTAATTCATATCATATCAAACTTTGTCTATAATTAAGAAAAACTATGCGTTTTCGAAGCGCGGTTCAAAAATCTAGTTGCGACTTGAAATATCTTTTTACAAATCAGGAAAAATGTTTGTCATTTACACAAGCATGGGGTAAATGGTGAAAACATATTAAGTTTGAGAATATGACACTGACATTACGATGTATATGATTCATAAACATGTACAAAGTAACATATTATATGGTGAAAACTACAAAATCTAGGTTTAATCGACAAATCTAAAACTCTTGGGCAAAATCAAATTTGTAAAATTTTAACTAAACATGGATTTCATAATCTAAACTGGATTCATATTTAAATAAATAAATAATTTAGAAATTTATTTATATAAAAGAAATAATATTTTTAAGTATTTATCTGCCGCTCTCAGTAGTAACTTTATTACAAGTTAACCTGGGAAAGTTCTCGGCACCAAACTAAAACCATAGACATATATTTGTTTATATAATCTAAGACAAAGTTGTAGGGAGGGCAAAACATCTAAACTCCAGAGGGATGAGTTTCATGTGGAACGTTGTGTATGTGATCATCGCCTTAGTGGTTGTGAAGATCAGCCAGTGGTTGTGGCAATGGTCGAACCCAAACTCCAAGGGCAGTGGCAAGCTACCGCCGGGGTCAATGGGTTTTCCAATCGTCGGAGAGACTTTTGAATTCTTTAGGTCTTCTGGATTACTCGAGATCCCACCTTTTTTTCAGAAGAGGATGCTAAGGTCAAACGTGTTTTTAATCCCTCTTTAGATGCTTTCTTAGTCACTTTCCTTAAATCTTAAGTTTGCGTGTGTATGAATGTTTCCAGGTACGGGCCATTGTTTCGGACCAACATTTTGGGCTCTAGGACGGTGATTTCGACGGACGCAGATGTTATATACGAGATTTTCCGGCAGGAGAACCAGTCTTTTATACAAAGCTATCCGGATATTTTTGTCAAGGTACTTGGAAAAGACAATGTGTTTTTCAAGACAGGAGACATACACAGACATATCAAACATGCCACTATGCATCTCATTGGCTCGGAAGGTTTGAAGCGAAAGATGATAGGATTTATGAACCAGACCACCCGCGAGCATCTTAGATGGAAGGCTACCCAGGGCGCTTTCAACCTTAGGCATGCTGCTTCAAACGTAAGCTACACATCTTAATTAATTAGTTTTTTTTTTCTTTTAACCAATTTCAATTTCTGAATCTAATTTTTCTCTTCCTTTTGTAGTTGATAGTATCGTACATAACACCGCAGATGATTAGTAATCTAAAACCAGAAACTCAAGAAAAGCTTATCGATCATTTCAAAACTTTCAATATTGAGTGGTTTCAGTCACCTTTCGCGCTCGCTACCTGGAAGACTGTCTACAAAGTCCTTAGGGTGAGAGAAATTTTCTTGAGTTTTCCAATTTTCCTATATTAGTAACTACTTGTGTACGAACTTAGCCAATTAGTTTGTATTCAGGCACGAAAAGAAGCAGTCAAGATAATTACCGAAGCTCTGGAGAAGAGGAAAGATTCAATAGAGAAACAAGGAGACTTCCTCGATACATTGCTAGAGGAGATGAAGAAAGAAGGGAGCATTTTTTACAAAGAGTCTATTGTAAGCCTACTATTAAATATTGGATTCGTCTCTAGAGATTCCACTTCTTACGCTACCGCTTTAACCGTCAACTTTATCTCAAAAAACCCAAGAGTGCTTACGGAGTTGAAGGTAATTAATAATATACTCATGTTATAGACTTATAGGCCGAGAAGATATAGTAATTTCGATTGTCTTTCCTATATCATTTTTTTTAGAGAGAGCATGAGGCGATTGTACAAAAGAGAGACGATAAAGAACCAGGACTTGGCTGGGATGAGTATAAAAACTGCATGCCTTTCACCCGCATGGTAAGAAAATTCCTTTTTAGTACCAAGCAGGGAAATTGGGATATGTCCATTTATATGATGTCTACGGATCGTGTGCAGGTTATCTACGAGTCGCTTCGGCTGGCAAACTTGGGAACCATAATCTTTAGAAAGGCTGTGAAAGATGTCGAAGTCAAAGGCAAGTTAGTAGTAAAGTGAACCACAACTACTCATATATCCATTCTCCAAAATATTGATCAGAAGTTGAAATATGGGGGGAAATATTTGTAAATATGCAGGATACACGATTCCAGCGGGTTGGATAGTGGCCGTTGCACCTTCAGTGGTTCACTATAATTCTGAAATCTATGAGAATCCATTGGAGTTTAATCCATGGAGATGGGAGGTATTAATTTTATATAGTTATTGTATCTCTACCACACCATTAAATTAGAACAAGAATCATTTACTAGAGCTTAATTTGTATGGCAGGGGAAAGATTTGCAGTCGCCAGGGTCTAAAACATTGATGGTGTTTGGAGGTGGAGCAAGACAGTGTATAGGATCAGATTTAGCGAGACTTCACTTGGCAGTCTTCATTCATCATTTTGTAACCACTTACGATTTCTCGGTGGTCCAAGAATGTGAGATATGTCGGGTACCATTTCCTTTCTTCACCAAGGACCTGGTTATAAACATCTCCCCCAAGTCTCCCAGCTAGGTGAACGCTGCAGTTCCATATCTGAAAAATCAGATCATAATAATATTTTCCAATTCTCCTTTCATGCTTTTTAATTTCCTTCTTAATGCAAATAACGAATAGTCCCGAGGAATTTACGAATCTTTCTGGGATTATTGGTAGATGGACTCTAAAGATTAGAATTTGTAAGCTCCATTGCTCTTGGTTTATAAAATTTAAACATTTTTAATGAAATATGTTGTTATTGTTTTGGTTGACTTTAGCATTCTCCTTTTACAATAACTAATTCATTCACTTAACTTTAGTTTAAAGTCACTTAGAAATAACACCTCGCCCAGTTACCATTGTTGGGCACCACTACTCGAGGAGGAGTCTATCTTAAATGTCGGGCTTTGATGAAACCGACCTAAAGGCAATCAACGCCTTGCATTGACATCAAAACCTATCTTTCATAAATTAGAACAAAAACATATCACTTAACAAATGAGGACTGACAGACACAAACTACTTGTCTAAGAAAATAAACAAAACAACACTATCTTGAAGGTACATGACCATATATGTGCTGCTGACAATGTATGAGGATAATAAAGCAGCCAGCCACCTTGAAGTTGGAAGATCCGAGAGATGCCCACTACACTGTGAATCTCTATGGTTATGACCTGATGGTGTAATGGGAGAACTCAGCCTTCTGATGCTTTCCAAAGACCAAACCCTCTGTTATCCAATCATTTGATTCATCTTCCTCTTCTTCTTTACTAACCTTCTGTTCCGACTCAACTTTATCCTTCTTCGTCTTCCCATCAAGAGTACAATGCTGTTCCGAGTTTCCATCATTCTTCTTCCCGTGGGAAGTAGAACCCTCTTCAAAGTTTCCATCACTCTTCTCAACCTTCCCGTTGGATTCATCAAGAGTGGAATGCTGCTGATGTTGTTGTTGTTCCAGTATCACCTGCTTCTTCTTCTCAAGCCTATCCCTAATGGCCGCCGAAGTAGCAAGAGCCTTCGTAAGACGTCTCCTTTTCTTCTCAGCTAATCTACTCGAACAATGCCTTTTCCCCCAACACGTGGGAGGCTCCTCGTAGTGTCTACCACACCCTAGCCCGACATGACCCAGTTTACCACACTTGTAGCAAGACACAGCCCACGATGACGACGAGATCGCCTCGCCGCAGCACATGTGGCCAAAGCTTTTACAGACATAGCATCGCACATCCTTGAGATCATCCTCGGAGTATTCGTACTTGCACAAAGACATATCATGTCCCATGTCTCCGCATCTTAGGCAAACGGATCCGTCGTTAGGACAAGAGTCGTGTCCCATTGAACACTGTTCCCCGACATGCTCGAAACTAGCGCATATAAAGCAACGCTTCCTAGAGGGATTTTCATCATCTTGCTCCCCACAGCTATCACAAGAGGAATCAGTCATTGAACCAGCTTCGTCGGGAGGGTCGAAGTACCTTGCTGGACGAAGAAGCTTTTTCAGAACCATGTTGCTCCATGTTTCTCCAGATTCTTCAACATTCATCTTCTTATCTTCCTTAAACTTTCCTCCGTCATCAACCATCATCACAGGATCGATCATGCTAGAACCGCAGAGATCCGACCAGCTTCAAGCTAAGATCCGACAAGCCTCTAGCTAAGATCCGACCAGCTTCAAGCTAAGAACCGACAAGCTTCTAGCTAAGAACTGCAGAGTTCCGACCAGATTCAAGCTATGATCCGACCAGATTCAAGCTAAGATCCAACAAGCTTCTGTTGTTCAAAAAAAGAAAAAATATCCAACAAGCTTCAAGCTAAGATCCGACAAGCTTCTTCAAGCTAAGATCCGACAAGCTTCTTCAAGCTAAGATCCGACAAGCTTCTTCAAGCTAAGAACCGCAGAGACCATCCGACCAATTCTCGACCCCGCTGATAATGCATTCTCTAACAGGTTCAACGTAAGATCCTCCTTTTGGTCTTTCGTCGCAGCCGTCTCGAACTCTAATGTCACTGTCCTTGTCTTCTCGGAGATCGGATCCGCTAAGGTTTCGGATAGGTTTATGTTGGGATCAAATTTTATTGGGCTAGTGGGCTTCATTTCAAAAACGACTAATACTTACTGTTACGACGATCATGCTTTTTTAACCTTTTACAAAACGACGAGTCTCTTTCAAAATACAAACTAGATCATGAGCAGATTTTCTATATTTTTTTAATTTAAACATTTATTTTGTTAAACATTTTTATTTTTATTTTTGGTAAAATTTAAAGATTTTCATATTTGTTATATTTTTATAATATTAGTTTATTAATTTTAAGTTTTTGTGAAAAATTTTATTTTAGAGTTGACAAAATATCCAATGTGGTATGTATTTTTTTTATATAAACTACAAAGGTCTATTCACGTGCTTATTAAGATCTAATATGTTTCATATTTTGGGATATATATTTTAGAATTTTTTTTTTTTGATAAAACACATTTTAAAAATGTTGTGGTATAAGTTTAATGTGTATTAAGTTGAATTAACAAATTTTAAATATGATATGTTTCTATCGATTTTTTTTTATCTATTAGTATTTTTTATATAAATATAGATATTTGAGAGTCAGAATATGATAATACATCTATTATTTAAGAGAAATGACTTAAAGTACCCTAAATTAGTTACTATTTTTCAAAATATACTTAATGAAAAATATTCTAATATTTGGTTGTATGGTTTAGTAATTATTGTTTATGATTTAATATTTACGAGTTGGATTGGGTTAATAAACTTTTATAAGTATTTCATAAATTGTTTTAAATATTTAAAAACTATTTTAAATATTTATAAAGATTTAATTATGAGAGTTAATTAAAACTTTTTATCACAAATTCAAAGTATATATGAATAATTATCTTTTAAAACTAAATTTGAAAAGTGGTATCAAACTTGTGGTAAAATTAAAATTCCCTTTCTATTTAATATGTCCAGGATAAAATTCAGTTTTAAATTTTTTAGTTTTTCAAATATGATAATCTATCATTTTAACTCATCTCATTTAGTTAATTTTTATTTTTTACGTTTTTACAATTGAAATGATATAATAACTTTTTCATGTACTCTCTCGTATTAATTTAAATATTTTGAAATTTTGATTAAATCTTAAAAGGTTATAGTTGTAATTACATCAACTATTACATTTCACTATATAATCAAATAACACAGATCCTAACTAATTTTAGGCCATCAAACTCGTCTAACTCATAAATGATGTTCACGGTACTCGCCTAAACGAGAATATTCTTAATACATCACACCAGTGTTTCAAAATAGGGGTGAGCGTCCGGTTTGGTTCGGATTTTAGATTTTTGGAGTTAGGAATTTAAGTTATATTCAAGTGTTTATAAATTTCAGTTTGGATCTTTGAATACATAAATTAACATGAAATTTGATTCGAGTTGGATATTTGAGCGGCAAAATGGTATCTATTTCAAATATTGAGGGGTTATAGCTATTTTTAGATAATTTTATTTATTTTTGAATATTTTATGAATACTAAATCTAATATTCACTTATAATAGGTTTCACGGGTTGAGTGAACGAGCATGAGAGATCCATTAATCGACAATCAGAGTGTTACAAGTGGTATCAAAACCAAACCAAGATGAGTATGGAGTTCGTGTAGGCAGGCTTACTCTGACGTGTGACAATCTTGGGCAACGAAGATGGTGTACTTTGTGAAATGAGGTGAATTGTAACATCTCGATTTGTGGTATATGATAAAAAAAATTAGTAGAACTGATTTGACTACATATATCATTAAAATATGCATATCTTTGATCATTTGTCTATAAAGAACTTCAGAATTAAACATTCTTAAGTTGGAGTATTCAAATGATGAATAATCTATCGCGAAATGATATGATAATGTGTGAGTGAGACCAAAACACGGAAAACATCATATTGTGATGACACAATCAATAATCAGTTTTTTTTAGCTTCAAAAATTAACGCACCAGCCAAAACACAAAATAAATCCACATACCAAGTAAATGGTCATGGAAACCCTATTTTCTGTGACAAAAAAAAAGGTCATGGAAACCCTATAAGCCTTAAACAGCTGGAGCGTTACTAATTATCTAAAAGTGACAAATTTACATGTTTTACAGTCTATTATGTAGAATGTTTAAAAAAAACCAGTATTTTTGTTTGAGCATCACAAAAACAGTCTATTATGTAGCATATCCCCGCTTCTGCTACAAAAGCGAGGTCACATATAAACATAAGACAAAACCAGCCCATGAGACTCAAAGCCGACACATTCTGTCTCCAATGACAAATATTTTGGATACCAAAAGCTAAACACATCGAATCTTTCAAATAAAATAAACAAATAAAATCTAGAAAGGAAGATTAACTTTTAGTAATCTGTCTGTAATCCTACCTAATCAGACTCAAAAGGATTTTGGCTCAAATAAACTTCCATTGATTAAAATTTGCACGGCTACAACTAAGCCTCTAAGAAGGCTCCAACCTAACCGGTTCTGCTTAGACAGACAAGATAAGGAAAGGGCCCATATCCTGATGGCATTTTGCCATTGGTGTTAATCAAGAAGGGATACTACATTTAAGTAGAACAAGAAATTTGGCAGTAAAATTAGCATATTGGTTGTATTGTCTTCCAAAGAATCTAAATCTGTATTTTACCAAGAAAAAAAAAGAATCTAATTGTGTAGGCTTCAATTACTAATATGATATTTTTAATATTTCGTTGTGAGATTTAATAGAATTGATACAAAGGAGAAAATCTATATATATAAAAATATGTTCACCTCTCTCCTGTGATGCCACATCATCAAGTTGTGTGTTATGGGAGTAACACGTGTCCCATTTTATATTTGGGGGCAAAATTAAACAAAAGGCTGTCAGAGATAATTGAACCCAGCACTTCCAACACTGGTAATTTCTCTTAGAACCACTAGGCTAAAGTCACTTTTTGTAAATATGTGGCCGCGAAAATACTTATTATCGTATCGGCTGGAAGCTCATGCTTCTTCTGCTTGTGGCCAGGGCCGGTACTAAACTGACGTCAAGATGAAGATCGTGAAGTTAAAAACTTTGCTCCAAACAGTTTTGCAATGTTTCCAACCTTTATAACTTGATGTATATAATATATATCAAAATACATTTGTTGTACACGCTTTTATTAGTTTTGCTTTTAAAAGAAAGTATTTGCAATTATAAATGTTTTGTGCCAGTGAAGTAATGGTTGAAAAACTTCTATACATATGTCATTTTAAAATAACACCCAATTTCTATATATAGTCAATACATATGTACATGTTATATTCTAGACTAAATATTTTCTCTTTTAAAAATATAGAAAACAGTTTTTTTAGTCTACAAGCAAATGTTGTTGAGCAAGTATGCATTATACAAAATAATATATATTAAAAATCCATACGCAAAAACATAAAAGTTGATATAGGCCTCTTTCTGACACATGCACACTCCACTATGAATAAAAATTAAAAAAAAAACAGTATTGTCATCAAACTTTATCACAAATCTACATTTGTACATCTATAATTATGAGTTGGACAATTAATTAATTTGATACAATACCAAAACAAGAATAATTGAAAAACAACTATACCACCGCATACTAATAAGTAACACATAACAGAGAACCAAATTCTTGAATCTTAAAACAAATTTCAACTCGAGCATTTAGTGAATATCAAATTAACTAATATCTCGTCCGTAGGACGGACCGACCCTAGTACATGATAAAGTGACGAGATGAATCCATTATGCGTAATTATCGGCCAATTGCACTTCAATTTATTTTATGCATTTTTAGCTTTAAGGATCATGAGTTATAAATACTTTTAAAGGTAAGTTTCTCAAATATTTTTTTTTCTTACGTCGCAAAAATTATTCTATTAATTAAACCAGGTGACATAGCAATCTTCAAAATATAAAGTCTTTTGAGGACATTTCTTCGTAAAGGTAGTCAAATATTTGTTTTGATTTACATCAATTTTTAATTTCTAATTATTTTAATATCATAAAATCCATTTAAGTATTTATTTCTTTTAGGTCAGTTACGTTCATTTGTTTGAGACCAGTTTTTTATATGAATACTTGTTGGATGTTGGATATTGATATCTCTCTTATTAAAACAGAATCATTATTAAAGACTAAATCTTTTTGTAAGTTTTGAAATTAATATACTCTCTACTATATAGTTAAATTCAATATTCTAGTTATGGAAAATAACATTAGACTACTAAATCTGTTTTAAAACAACACAACAAATGATCATGTGTCTAAACACTATAAAACATTATGTCCTACTTTTTAATAACTTTTTATTTATTTTTTAAAATTAATTGATTTAAAACTTCTCAAATATTTTTAAAATTTTTATGGTTTAGTTGGTTATTATACCTAAAAATAACAAATATTTTATATTCAAACTATTTAAAGTTATTCTAAGTATGTATTTTCAAATAGGTAAAAAATAATTGGATTGACCGAATTTAACTAAATCTATTCAGGTTCAAGATTTTGTGTATACATTAGTACAAATACAACAATAAACTTTTAAGAAATTCTTAACTATTCATCAGTTTTCACCTTAAATCTAATTTAATACTAGTTCTTTTTGTATATCAATCTAGAGACAAACCGATTAGAAACTTTCAATTCGGATTAAAGATCCGTCCTGGACAAATCCAAATGAAACAATGGTCTAAGGCTCCAAATTCTTTGAAGAAAAATCGATATAAACTCTTCAAAAAAAAATTTGTATCCCTAAATTTGTAAAAATAAAAAATTAGTTAAAATCTTTCATAAATCCTCTATGGCTCTTTAAATTTCAGAATCAGTCCTGATTCAGAGTCAGCTTAATTAAGTTTTTTAGTCAAGATATTTTGACCATACCTACTTGCTTAATTGGTCATTTCCCATAATTTCTTCTAAATATTCAACTTTGGATCTTGCTGACAATAAAAAATTCAACTTTGGATCTTCTGGATTAAAAAAAAAATACAATTACATTTCTTTGGGGAATAATAACAGTTACAGCTTTAGAATAATTGATCAAAAAAACTTTGTTTCAAGTATATTAATGAATCCATCTACACATGTTTGGGTGTGTTGAAAAAGGTAATTATTTAATTTTTAAATGTCAAAATATTTATTTAATAATTTAATATAGATCATTAGCCTTAACACTTGTAAACTCACGGGAAGTTCAAAGAGAAAATCCGCTGCGGAAAGTTCCCAAGCGAATGTTGTTGATAGTGAGACTCGACCTGAAGGTATCAAGGCTGCTAAAGCTAAAAAGACTAATGGTCACGGGAGGTCTATGGCTGAGGTTACCACCATTTTGGAAAGGAGGAAGGAAGATTTGGCGATGAAGGAGAAACTTTCAAAGCTGGCCATTCTAGACACACTGCTCGCCAGAAATGAACCCCTTAGTGAGGCTGAAGAAGTGGTCAAGAATAAGCTTCTAGCCGCTTATTTCTGAGAACTATTCCCTAGCTATGTTTTAAATTTATAAATTATGTCCTAAGTTATTTGTTTTATCTTTAAATTCCGTTCTATGTCTTCAACTTGATGAATGTACTCCTTGTTTATGGCATTTTACTATCGTTATTAATGAATCAGTTATGTTAATCATGCCTATGTCTTGTTTACTTCCGCTTATTTCACTTATTAATGAATCATTTTAAAATCCTGTTTTGTGGTTATGTTAAGCTTGTATATGTATTAACCTTATCAATTTTTTTTTGCAGGTTAACATGGGACTTGATTACAGCTACTCTCAGCCTTCCTCATCTGAGGCGTACGGTGACAATGCAGCTGACAGTGGGTTCAGCGAAACAGAAGAGCTTATTCGTCAGGACCAAGCTGAGCTTCACACACAGCGAACGACGGTTCAGTTCCCTCCTCAACCCGAGGTCGAGTTCGGATTCCCTCAAACATGTTACTGCGGTGCGCGTCCACTTCTTGCAACATCTCTGAGTAGAAACAATCAAGGGAGATTATACTATACGTGTGCGAATGTAGATGATGGTGATTGCCATGTATGGAAATGGTGGGACCAAGCTGTAATGGAGGAGATGAGAGCCCGGGATTCTCACACTTCAGTTGGCTGAGAAGGTTGATTATCTTGCCGGTATGAGTGACTACGGGACAGAGCTTAACCTTCTTAAGGATCACCAATACGAGACTGAGCAAAAACTGGTGAGGCTAGATAAGATCGTGTCCGACATAGGTAATAAGAAATCAACCTCTTCCTTTGGCTTTGGCTTTCAATACGTTGTAGGTCTACTCGTGATTGTGGTAGTCATAATAGGCTGCTTAATGGTTTGTTAGTCATGGTCTCGTCTATTTTACATGATCTAGGATGTATTATGGATTATGTGTAATGTGTAATGTTAAGCTTATGTAATGACTTAATTGGCGTTATGTGTAATGTATCAAGTTTGAATTATTTATGTGTAATGCATGTGGCTTTTGGTTTGACCCCGTGACTTACCTATACTACCGACATCTCCTTCCTCTCAATATGATCCTGTGACTTTGTACTGATATTCACCATCCCCTCTTTGCTATCCCGTGAGTTTACAGCAGTCAGTAAATACAAAAATGCACCACTTCTCAAATCCTATAATTAGAAGTGTGCGTTTATTTCTTTGAAAATCACCACTTCTCAATCTATTCTCAAAACAATTTCTCTCCTTTAAAAATTGTTTATGGCATCTTCTTCCCATTATCATTATCATAATGATGATGATGATGATAATGAATTTGAAACTCTAGTTGAAGAATGCTTTCAAATCCCTGATAATATTCCCGAACCAAAAGAGAGAAAAAAACGCATTTATATTGAGAGAAACCGGGAAAAAGGTCACATTCAGCTTTGGAATGATTACTTTTCTGAAACTCCAACATATCCTCCTAATATTTTCCGTCGGCGATTTCGAATGACCAAACCATTGTTCTTGCGTATTGTGCATCGTCTCGCTACAGAAGTAGAGTATTTTCAACAATGCGAAGATGCTGTCGGACGGGCTAGTCTATCTCCGCTACAAAAATGTACCGCTGCAATTCGTCAATTGGCGTATGGTGGTGGGTCTGATACAGTTGACGAGTATGTACGAATTGGTGAAACTACAGCTCGGAAATGTTTGTATCAATTTACCGCCGGAATTGTCCAGTTGTTTGGCGATGAATATCTTAGACGTCCCACCCCGGAGGATCTGGAAAGACTACTCCATATTGGAGAAGAACGTGGATTTCCAGGGATGGTTGGAAGCATCGATTGCATGCATTGGCAGTGGAAGAATTGCCCCACCGCTTGGAAAGGTATGTATTCACGAGGAACCGAAAAACCAACAATTGTGTTGGAGGCGGTAGCTTCACAGGACCTCTGGATATGGCACGCGTTTTTTGGAGCTCCAGGTACAATGAACGATCTTAATATTCTTGACCGTTCACCTGTTTTTGATGAAATTATAAACGGAAACGCTCCGGAAGTCAATTTCTATGTCAACGGAACTGAGTACCATTTGGGTTACTATCTGGCGGATGGTATTTATCCCAAATGGGCTACTTTTATTCAATCTATCCGACTCCCGCAAGGTCCAAAAAATAGTTTATTTGCTAAAAAACAAGAAGCCGTGCGAAAAGATGTTGAGCGCGCCTTCGGAGTTCTGCAAGCAAGATTCGCAGTTGTTAGAAATCCATCTAATTTATGGGATAAAAATAAAATAGGAAATATTATGAAAGCATGTATAATACTTCATAATATGATTGTCGAAAATGAACGAGGTTCATACACTCAGCACGCTTCAGAATTTCAACAAGGAGAAGATGTGGATCCTACATTTGTAGTCAGGAGGAGTACAAATCTCGGTACTATATTGGGTCGTCGAGCAGAAGTTCGGGATAAACAAAGCCATCAACAATTAAAAAAAGATTTGATTGAAAATATATGGGATAAATTTGGAAATCTCCCGAATAACTACGATGTTTAGAAAAATTTGGACGGAAAAATAACTAAATAAAATGTATGTTCCTGTTTTTTTTCATGTTTGTATTTTTTTTTCCAACTTTGTAATTTTTTCATATTTTCAGTTTTAATAATGTTTTATATGTTTTATTTTAAATTTTCCTTTTATATGTCATTACTTACTTAAATAAATAATTATTTAGCTAAGAAACTTTAGAAAGTCCTACCAATAATCTAATTATTGACAATTGTCCTTAACTATTGTCCTTAACCACAAAATAACATTTTTTTATTGTAAGGACTTTGCAATTAGTCCTTGCAATAATCATGCTCTAATAGCTGTAAGATTCACACGCATTTATCTTTACCTTTAATAAACATAAACACGATTTAGTTTCCTCTTATTCACTTCGTCGTATGATAGAAAATCACTGTTTCCAATTAACGTAACTTCCCATAATCATCCACTCAATTTTGTCAAGACATTAGATTTGATTCTCTCTTCCTTATAAATAACACATCTCTTGTCTTGACTAGTTTCAGCTTAGTACAAAAGATGAATCATCGTCTTCCCGGAATAATCAGCCCTCTCAGTTACATAACTACCGATCCTATTCGATCCTCTGTTAAGCCTCCGATACCGGTTTACTGCAAAACCACGATTAACCATTTGAAATCTCTAACCGGTCTCGATGTTTCACCTGGGCTCACCAATCAAGAGATCTCAGCCGTTGAATCTTCTATCGGCATCTCCTTCCCTCTTGATCTCCGTTCGATTCTTCAGACGGGTCTTCCCGTGGGTACCAAGTTCCCCAATTGGCGATCCGGGTCAACCCGGAATAACCTCCTCCTCCTCTTCAATCTCCCTCTTCTTCATGTCTCCAAACTCGTCGTCAGAAACGGATTCTGGGTCGATTCTTGGGGAACCCGACCCGGGTCCGACGCGGAGGCTTTGTCGCTCGTTAAAAAGTTCGTGGAGTTCGCTCCGGTGCTCGTCCCCGTCTACGAGAACTTCTACGTCCCTTCGACGACGCCGAATTTGGCGGGAAACCCTGTGTTTCGAATCGACGGCGACGGAGTTACCGTTCTGAGCTGCGACGTTGCTGGGTTTCTCCAAGGACTGAACGGATCCGACGAGATTCGGGATTCCGGTGGTTCGCGACGACGGCGTCGAGTGGAATTTTGGACTGACGTGGCGGAGAGAGGGAGGATGATGGTGGCGCGTGGTCCCACGCGCGGGTGGTGGAGCGCTTTGAGCTGCGACGAGAGGATAAGGGCGTGTTTGGACGACGCGTTTTGGAAGCTGAGAGAGGCGGGATGGAAAGAAGACGAAGTCCGCGAGATGATGGTGATGGACGGTGTAGATGAGGACACGTGTACGGAGGATGAAGATTATCGGAAAGGCGGAGAGGTAACGACGTTGAGGGCTCTGCTTTATTCTCAAGAGCCGTGACCGTTGGATTAGCTAAAAGTTGATAAGTTTTTTTTTTTTTGCAACACATAAGTTAGTTATGTAGATGACTAATGTTGTCTATGGTTTAGATGAAAATAAATTTTATTTTGGTGGTTTTTAGGAGATAGGTCGAGTTTGGTTTTGTAATGAGAAATTGGTTATTGGACGTGTAAATGTTTGATATATTTACTTTGGTTAAAATTTTAAATCCGTATTTTACGTCAACACAATTTGAGAGGCACAGACAGTGTAGGCATGTTGTCAAGGAAGTTAAACTGGCTTTGTAGCAAGTTAACTTCTTATCTTGGGTTTTATAAAAGTGTTCGGTTATGTGGCCATGGTGCAAGGTGAGGTTTGGCAATGTCATAATCGCTTCAGCACATGACAACATACACAAAACGAGTGTTTTCGATGCTTTCTACTAAGGCGTCAATGCGCATAAAGCTTATCTCTTACTAATATTAAATCAAAAGATTGCCAAAATTACTCTTAAATTTGTGTTCTGCTAAAATTATATGATAAAATGCTTTTTGGGTACTCTATTTAGTAAAATGCTGATTTTATTGTTGGAACATTCTGACTAGAAATGATATAATCTTTCTTGAATAAAGTTATTTTGCTAACATGATCTTTTTTAACATTTTGACTAAAAGTGTTATTTTCTGGTGGTAGAATTATTTTGGTAATATGATAAAAAAATTGTTGGCCAAAAATATTACAGTATTTCGGGTCGTAGAAATATTTTTAATATGATATACTTTATGACTAGAGAGGTGTAATGTAGAAATAATCTAAAGCTTTGTTCAGTCTTGTGACACGTGAATGAATGTAAATGGTCTTCTTGGTCATTGAACTCACTTGGTAACAAGATATCGTTGAAAGGTGGACGGGTGGTAGTGGTGGTTCAATGAGTTCTTGTGACACGTGAATGAATGTAAATGGTCTTCTTGGTCATTGAACTCACTTGGTAACAAGATATCGTTGAAAGGTGGACGGGTGGTAGTAGTGGTTCAATGAGTTAAAAGTCTTCATTTTGAATGCTTTTTTGGCAAAGTTTGAATCATTCCATATGTAAATGCAATTTCAATACTTTTTGCAAGAACCACTACTGAAACAAGGTACTAAAAGAATCTGCTGAACTAAATGATACGAGACAAAAACAAAAAGAAGACAACACCATAGACTGACTTGGCCATAGACACAAAACAAAGATCCAACAAATTCTTCTTACAACAAAAACGTTTAATCAACATTGATAATGAAGTCTCAAGAATTTGATTCTAAAGACAACTGAGAAAACAATAAAATAAATGTGACTACAGCCCATATGTGTAAAAGAAAGGTTACAACAGATTACATGACACAAATTCAAAAATCTCTACTAAACAACATATCAATGAGAGAGATTTTGATCTACTCAGCAGCAACGTTATCACTGTTTCCTCCATTACCAGAATCTGGAAGAGTTTCAAGATCAGTACGAACATCTTTTACTTCTTGAGGAAGACTATTGTCAGAATGTTGCTGATCGTTCTCAGTCACCACCACCTCTGTCTCACCACCATTCTTGTTGCTTTCCTCTTTCTCTGTCTCTTTTTGTGTAGTATCCTCCTCTGGTTGCTTTTGTTCAGTCTCAGTATTGCTATTTTCTGTGCTAGATTCACTCGTGTCTTCCTCACTCTTCTTCTTCTCTATTTCCTCAACTGCTTCCTTCTTCTCACTCTCGGTACTTTCATTTCCCTGTGAATCATTGTTGGTTGAAGACTCTTCTTCTTTCTCCTTTGTCTCCACTTCTTTCTCTTTAGTTTCATCTTGAGAAGAAGGATCTTCTTTCTCCTTTGTCTCAGTTTCCTCTTGGGAAGAAGACTCTTCTTTCAACTTTGTTTCAGAATCCTTGTCTTTGGTTTCCTCTTGAGAAGAAGATTCATCCTCCTTCACAGTTTTCTCGGTTTCATTGTCTTCCTTCTTCTCTTGGGACAAAGACTCTTCTTCTTTTGCTTTTGTCTCAGTTTCTTTGTCTTTAGTTTCTTCTTGGGACGAAGACTCTTCTTCTTTCTCAACTTTTTCACTTTCCTTGTCTTCATCACTTTTCTCTTGGGACGAAGACTCTTCTACTTTCTCCTTTGTCTCAGCTTCCTTGTCTTTAGATTCCTCTTGAGAAGAAGACTTTTCCTTCTCCTTTGTCTCAGTTTCTCCATCTTTAGATTCACCTTGAGACGAAGAATCTTCCTTCTCCTTTGTCTCAGTTTCTCCATCTTTAGACTCTTCTACTTTCTCCTTTGTCTCAATTTCCTTGTCTTTAGGTTCCTGTTGAGACAAAGACTCTTCTACTTTCTCTTTTGTCTCAGTTTCTCCATCTTTAGTTTCCTCTTGAGACGAAGACTCTTCCTTAGCTTTGGTCTCGGTTTCTCCATCTTTAGTTTCCTCTTGAGAAGAAGACTCTTCTTTCTCCTTTGTGTCTTTAGTTTCCTCTTGAGGCAAAGATTCATCTTTCTCCTTAGTCTCAGCTAATCTATTTTTAATTTCCTCTTGGGACAAAGATTCTTCTTTCTCCTTAGTTTCAGCTACTCTATCTTTAAGTTCCTCTTGGGACAAAGACTCATCTTTCTCCTTTGTCTCCGTTTCCTTGTCTTGAGATGAGACTTCAGAAGATTCTACTTCCTCATCTGTCTTCACACTAGACCCTGACCCATCCTCCTTCCCAGAAGATTCTTTGGACTCAGTCAGGTCGCCATTAGAATCATTAAACCCTTCCTTCTCCACCTTCTCATTCTTCTCCATGGATTCACCCTCAGATTTAATCTCACTAGAGGAATCCGAATCATTACCAGTGTTCTTCTCATCACTGCTGCTTCCCTCATTATCAGTCGGCAAAACACTCTTGATAACAGTGTCTTCCGGTTCTCCGGTCTTGTCTTCCTCCACTTGCACCTTCTCATCTGCCTTCTCATGAACCACCTCACTAGAAGCATCATCTCCTTTGTAATTATTCTCTCTTGCTTCTTCACTATCCTTCTTCTCCTTCCCTTCATTCTCATCACTCACTTCCTCTATTTTCTCTTCTCCACCACCCTTCTCTTTGCTCTCCTCAATCTCTTCACTACCCCCATTGTCTTTCTTCTCCTCAATCTCCCTCTCTTCTGTACCACCATTGTCTTTCTTCTCCTCAGTTTCACTTTCTTCAGTTCCACTCTTCTCTTCATTTTCTTCTGTACCACCACCATTGTCCTTCTCCTCAATCTCACTCTCCTCCGTACCACTCTTCTCTTTACTCTCCTCATTCTCTTCTGTATTGGCATTGTCTTTATTCTCCTCAGTTTCACTTTCTTCTGTACCGGTACCATTGTCTTTCTTCTCCTCAATCTCAGTCTCTTCTGTACCGGTACCATTGTCATTCTTAGCCTCAACCTCGCTGCTTTCTGCACTCTCCTTCTCATTATTCTCATCACCTCCTCCCTCCACAACCTCATCGTTCTTATCATCTCTTGTCTCAATCTCTCTATCATTAAAACCCCTATCAACATTCACAGCTTCATCCTCAACGACAACGCCCGGGTTAAGATCTTTCCTCCCAAGCTTCACAGCTTTCTCACCACCAACAACAGCCTTTGCGCTCGTCTCAAACAAAGCTTTCTTCTCATGAGAATGCTTCACTTGATAAAGCAACCATATCCCAACACCAATCAACAGAGTCAGCTGCACACAGTGCTTCACCTTGAACCCCTTTGATCTCTGTCCTCTTCTTGGCGATGATCTAAACATCTCTTCTTCCTCCTAAAATCAAAACCAAACCCAAATCTCAGATCTTTAACCAAATCATATGATACATTAATTAAATTACTAATACTTGCAACTAAAGGCACGATCTTGATCGGATCTAAGTGAACGTATAACAAATCTTAACCAAACCGTTATACTAAATAAGAAGGAATCTTTATAAAAATGGAAACTTTACCTCAACAATGTGAACTTTCGTTTTTTTTTTTTTGCTTCTTCTGGGAACAATGAAGAATGATGAACAATTTTTCCGAAAAAGTAGAGATTTTTTATATTTTTAGATTTAGATCTGGAGGGAAAGGAAGAAGAGAGAGCTGTGAGATTGCCACTAAAAATCGTGCGTCCCTTCAATTTGCAGAAAAGTAAACTAAATATTATAATTATTATTTTACTTTTTTTTTAATTAGAGCGAAAATTATGGCAGCTTCACACTTGGGACTTGAAAGTAGGGAGGAAGGAGAGGGGGCCATGTGAATCTGGTTTCAACGTCCTCCTTGTTTTTGCTTCTCCACTCCGACACCGACGGTATCCAACGACGTCGTATCTTGTCTTATGGGCCTAAAGAATTTAGTTAGGTATGGGCTGATTAATCTGTTTCAGTCTTTTAGCCCATTGGGTTTATATATACGATAATGGTTTCGGCTGAACTATGAGCTTGTCAACGCTTTTCTTGTTTTCTTTTTCTTTTTTTTTGTTTCTTCTCCTCTAATTTTAACCTCAACTCAGTTTATTGATTATTCTAAGATTTAAGTGTTTTACTACTTATCTTCTAAGCTAAGCTTATTAGTTATTTAATTTTGTATATACATTAGCTCGAAGCCTCTACAAAACTGAGCTTTGCTTTCTCATTTCGCCAACGGTACTTACGTTAGACCAATTCTAAGGGTATTCATATTTAAAGTAATTTCATCTGTAATAAAACTCCAAGAATAACACTATCTATCAAAATCATGAAAGTCATTCTCTCTTCATGACATCTCAGCTCAGGCCAGTGTGCTTAAAAACTCATATTAATATCTGACTAGCATCAGTTTTTTTAGTCTCAAAGAAACATGTTCATCTCATACTCAAATTCCTTCAAAATTTCATTTGTACAAACTGCATGTGTTACGATCGCTGGAAATAGTTCATCATGTTGCACAGATCTTGGCATGTACCCATTTCCTTTGATTTGATCGGCATGGTTTAATTGTTTGGTTTAAGTGTGTGAATTAAGAAACAGGTGTGCATATGGAACATGTCAAGCGAGTACTGATTTCTCATGGGGGATTTTTTATCCTGCATGTAAGTGTTTATGAATGGTTTTTATGTATTTATGCACTCAAGCATGGGAAGAAAAATCATGAGTTTTGAAGGGTTAGTTAGACATGGAAAGTATGTTATCATGTGATTGGGACTGAGCATATGTGTGCAACTACTAATACGATTCTTGAACAGTTTAGTTATGTCCTTGCTATGTCTCAAGTCTCAGATACGATGGTTTTAAGTTTTGTAGTTTTGAATCATGTCTTGAGTTACATGTTAGTGCTTGCATAGTGGTTTGTGTTCTTGTTTTATGGGCATATTTCTTGATTGTCATACATAAAAATAGGAGATTGTTAAGACATGGAATCTGTAGCACAAGAACAAAGTGTTCAACGAAGTTTTCACATGCGCAAGTCAAAAGGTGACGTGAAAATATTTACCTACAAGATTTTATGGCGTGAATATCTGAATACAATGATTTGTGACGGCCACTGCTTCATTGGATGAAGTTATTAAACAAGAAAATAAAGAAAAGGTTTTCTTGTACAATGTATAAAGATAAGAAGATATCTAGAGATATTGGAGATTTAGACTTATCAGGATACTGGAAAGAAGATCTTAAAAAAGGAAGAGATCGTGTCATCGTGTGTTCTAAAAGGCAGGAGGACGAGACGAGTACGTCAAGCATTATGTTATATTTTGTGAGATCGTGTAAGATTTCTTGTGTGAGTGAATAAACGAAAGTTGCAACGGTTGTTGTGTTTGTAAGGTTGGGTAGATTAGGAATTTCAATGTCAACTCACATGTGTGAAATCGAATATAATTAAACAAAAAATGTAATTTGTTTAAGAAATATCTAATAAAAGACAACAATTTGAGAAAATTATCTTATTCTTTGATATAGTACTTCTGTGTTCTAGCTTTTACACATAGATCTCTCTATATCTTTTTTATGCTTACTTATGCTAATTTTTTTTTCACTGTTGTTTGCTTTCTTCAATGAACCAGGGATCTAAGAGAGGACTCGGTGGCGGCGTTGACAAGAAGCCGATGAGGGATCGATCAAATGATCTAATGAGGGATCGATCAAACACAAGAAACAGAACAGTTTAACACTTTTTTTTGCTCATGTCTAATCAAAATTTGACTCGTTATGATCACACCAGGAAGGAGACAATAGGATACTGTCTTTAGTTCTATAGTTGTAGCATCAGCAGACACAATTTTTTTTTCTTTTTTTGTTCAAACAGCAGATACAAGTTTTTGCGAGGATATTAGCCTTTTGAATTATCTTGTCTGTATATATTATTTTGTAAGGTTATGACGATGCTCAGCAACCATACGTTGTTACATCTCTCATGATTGTTAGGCATGTGATATTAATTTGCAAGTGCCAAACCTTTGTAGGGTAAACATTCTAGAAGCTTTCTTTAAGATTCGTAATCTCTCTGCATATAGGTGTAGCAAAATTTGGAAAAGATCCACTTTTCATTTAATAATAGTGAAATTTATTAGAATACACGTTTTAAATTAGGTAGAATAGTTGACAAAAGAAAATTAGGTAGAACAATGATGTATGGTTTACTATACATTATAGCCGGTTTAAAGCATAGCATAAACGCAAAAATAAGTTGTTTATCTAGAATAGATGATGGAATAAAATATATAATAAAGTTCTTATATATTAAAACAGAATTCACAATTTTTTCATGTGTGATTTTTTAAGTTGGACCTTCTTCTATATAATTACTTTAATGAAATTTTCTATTTGCATAATAATATCATAACAATAATTGTGGTTACATTTTAGTCTTTTCTTTTCGTAAATAACTAAGTAAATGTATGGTTAATGAGATATTTTCCTGATTTCCTTCCTAAACATATGTTTCTTCTTTTATATAACGTGTGATATTTTTCTAATTTAATTTCAGCTATTTAACTAAAAAGGAACATTAGAAACCGTATCCTTTCATCTAGAGTTCAAGAAACTATAATACACATTATTCATATAGCCATGATTTTAATATCTTCATTTTATATTTGAAATACGAATAAATATTTTTAAGAAATTTCTATCAAAATACGTTTAAAAAGAATTCAGAACCATTTAAAATTTACTTACAACAAGTAATTAATTCAAATTTTTACACATAATAAACTTTAATTAGAAATTAAAATTTAATTTAGTTTTCATTTATAAGCAAAAAATTAAAATTAGATTAAATATTATTAACCATATTTTAATGGTAATGAAAATTTAAATGATTAATTTTCTGAAATACATTTTGCAAAGATTTTAAAATTATTTTATTAGAAAGATCCATTTCTATTTCAAATTGAAAAATAAAACTATTTTGCCCAAATTAGTGTATTTCAAGTAATTTCTCAAATAAGATCACTACTACAAAATCATTTTGAAGTACAATATATTGTAGCTAATTTTTAAAAAAATTATTGTTTTTAACAGTATCTCAAAAAAAATTTATTGAAGTTAAATTAAATTGGATCTACATAAAAAAATCATTTGTCTTAAAAAAATATTATGTAAAATAGTATTGCACCATAATAATATAAAATAGTATTGTTACATAATAATGTTTTCAAAATAAATTTTGTTACATAAATAAAAAATTTACAAAATTTATAGTAATAATATATAAGTCACATAAACATAGGTATTGTAGAAATATAACACTAAATTACACTAAGTTTTTGATAAATTTTGTTATAAAAATTTAAAATATTTTAGCTTAAAAATAAAAAACCCTCACGGATGTGCGGGTCAAGATCTAGTTAATGTTTAAAAGAAAATTAAACTTAGTGCAAAGTGCAAACCTATGATAAAAAAAAACAAAGAATTGTGGGCAAATCTTTCGGAACCTAAAAAGATTTTTTGATTAAAAGTACAAAGAAGAAATAACCAAAAAATGTTTTATTAAATAGGTAAATGACAAATATATTTTTACTCTATAGATGTATAAATTGAAATAAATAATAAAAAAATATTTTATTTTTGAGAAAAAGTTACTCGATTAAACAAAATTGACTTTCTTAAAAAAGTCTGCGATTCTTTTTCTGAAAATTTATTTGAAATCCAAATTCTTTTTTAAAAATATTTTTAAAATTATCATTTTAAATTTTAACTGAGAATTTTAGGTGATGTATTAAAATGACAAATTTAATGTTATTCAAACATGACTTCTAAAATTCATTTAAAGTTCACTGTTATTGAACTTGACATTTCATAAAGTACTATGAAATCTACCGTTATTGAAAATGTTTTAAGTTAAGTGATTTTAGAATGTTTGAGTGGAGTTTCTTAGTTAAAAATAAAAATAAAACTCAAATCTCATAGTTTTAGGTGATATTTTAGAGTGATTTAACAAAAATCACCTTAAATTTTTTAATTCATTGAAATCATTTAAAACCTCACTAAAACCCAAATCACCTCAAACATTATATTGAATACATCCTCCTAAATCTTAAATTTAGATTAGTTAATCAAAGGAATACAATTATATTTTACCTCTTTAATAAAACATATATTTAATTTGATCTTTGTGTGATATATATTTGTAATAAAAAAAAATTAAAGCTTTCTCATGAATTATAATTATGGCAGAGGCAGACATATTATAAACTTAGATAGATCATAGAGAAAACATTACAATATGTATAATAACCAATCTAAAACGTAAAACTGTTAGAATATTAATTTTATCCTTGTAAAAAGGGTTATAATATACATTCTAAAAACTTAGATCAACAAATGCTAACTGTTTCCTAATTATTTTTTTTCTATAGGAAAACATGTAAAAATTCCTATACGAATATTATTGGTTTTTTATTTTTTGAGTTATATACAATTTCTTATAATTGTTTTAATTAGTACAAGAATAATTGTGTCTAATGATAAGTTAATACAAAGATATATGAAGATAAATCTATTCTGGTTGATTTGCCATTAGTTTTATTTGTTTCTCCCTATCATTTTCACATTATTACTCCAAAATAGTTGTCACTCTTATCCGTTACTACTTAATATTATGGATGGTTGCTGCACCAACCACGTGACTCTCAAAATGGTTGCCCATTATTCCCAGTGGACCGACGAGTGTGTTAGTTAACAACACTAATGAATTTTTTAAAATACAAATGAACTATCAGTTGAAAGGTTTTGTATTAAATTTCTAAAATATTTTTTCCCACATTATCTGCAGTTGAACGTATTTTTCACTAAAATTTTTTTTTACTAACGCTAAAAGTTTCTATATAATCCATTATACTGAGACGGGCTTCAGCTGTCACTATCTCGTCATTATACAGTGCTGATTGCTGATGATACGAGCTGTACAATATTATCACTGTTAGGTAAGATGAATGGTTGCTGTACTGACTACGTGCCTCAAATGGACGGAGGAGGGTAGTAGCAAAATGCTACCTACAGTATATAAATTCATTTTATTCCGTAAATGACTCAATATTTAGAAATTAAAAGAGAATGAGTTTGACACTAAAGCTTTATCTTCTACTCCTACTTGTCTGGAGTCATCATGTTGATTGTGCCTCCATCGTCAAGTTTCTTCCCGGTTTTGAAGGCCCTCTTCCGTTCGAGCTTGAAACAGGGTTTGTCAAATCTTTCTTTTCTTTGTACCCAATGTGTGTTTGAGTTTGGAATTAGTAGTTTGCTATTCTTCTGAACGAAAGGTACATCGGCATTGGTGAGGAAGAGGAAGTGCAATTGTTCTACTACTTCATCAAATCCGAGAAGAATCCAAAAGAAGATCCTCTCCTTATTTGGTTAAACGGAGGACCTGGATGCTCTTCTCTCGAAGGCCTTTTTTTTGAGAATGGTAAATCTATAAAATATCTTTTTCACTAAGCATGATTTTCAATAATTTGTTTTAAAGTGGTAAAATAAAAAATTAGGACCTGTGGGTCTGAAGTTTGAGGTTTACAATGGAAGTCTAGTTTCTTTGGTCTCTTCTACATATTCATGGACACAGGTAACCAAAAGTAAGCTTATTAGTCCATCGAAAACCCAATGATCTATTTTTAACTTTGATCACATTTTCAGGTGGCGAACATAATATACTTGGATCAACCTGTTGGAGCTGGCTTCTCCTACTCAAGAACTCCACTTGATAAAACTAGTGACACAAATGAAGCAAAGATGATCCATCAGTTTCTTCAAAAGGTAATATGGCAAATTTAAATGTCTTCTTAAAGCTCTTGTATATGTTACACTTCTCGGTGTATAGAGTCAGTGTCCCAATTTTATGCTTTGCGATGCTTAAGGCGGTTTTTAAAACAACTCAAACGCTGGATAGTGTTAAAGTTGAAATTATGCAGTCTATACGAACGATTGGATGGATTTTGCATGGTTACATAATTTTTTAAGAATATTATATAATTAAAATTTTAATATTATTATTTACATTGATTATTATTTAATTTATTTGTCTACATCTATTAAGGCATTGATTGATAGAACATTAATATTAGCATTATGTTTTACATTATCCAATCAACATTTGTTATAAAAACATTAAAAAAACATTTACTAAATGATAATGCTCTCTAAATACTATCTTTTAATTTAAAAGAGCATTTGCAGTTATAATTTATAAAAAAATTAAAAATATATAATTAATTCATTTATTTTTATTTTTATTGTAAAAATTATTTTAAAATAATATCTTTTTGATATAAACATAATTATTAAATAAAATAAATTATTTTATATCTAATAAATTTCATATACTAATATATATATATATATATTAGAAGATATATTTATTAAAAATAATTATATTCTATATTATATTTTAATTTTTATAATAATTTTAAATAGCATAATCATATTATTTTACGAATCATTCTATTAAATAGTTTAGTAAAAACATATAGCTTCTGCAGCATAATGTTTTTATAACATACTTCTATTGCTTTATCATTTACTCTGCCAATCAAAGCCTAATTTGTTCACGATTTTTTTTTTAATTTCAGTTATTTATAAAATATTTAAATGTATATGTAAAACTGTTGTACTTTTCTATGTCTAAAAGCATGTTTTTGTTTTTATATATTTAAAACCACGTATATTAAAAAAATTACATGCATAATTTTATTTCTGAAATATATTATTTATCCAGTTATCTTAAATTAAAATATATTGATTTCAAGTTCACATACATAAACTCAATCAGCATAAAGTATATATTATACAGAATATATTATATACGTATAGGTAAAATACACATTTATCCAACTTTTGCCTAGACATCTGTGTATACGGATAAGCTTTTTATAATTTATAACACTGTGTAAAGTTGACGGCCTTCGCTGATGTAGTCCATCACATTTAAGCCTAGCCCATTCTTATATTTTTTTTATTTGAACTGGTTTAGGATTTTCTTGGTATCCTGCGAAGGTAAACCCCGCGCCTGCGGGGTATATTTTTATTTATATTAAAAAATATTGAACACAAAATAAGTTATGAGAATATATGTTTTATAAAAGTTTAGTGTTTTGTGTAAAATTTTATTTTGATACTTTTGTTTTGGTGAAAAAAATATTTGGATGAAATTATAATAGTCATATGTTAACATAGATCTGGGTGTTTGGTATTCGATTTAGTTTCGGTTCAAATTTTAAATTTTAGTTTTTTGTCAAAAAATAAAGTGTCACCGTTCAGTTATTTATAAAATTCGTTTTGGTTTTGATTTTTTTTTGTTTGGTTCTCAGTTTTTATGTCTGGGCTTATTAACATATTGTTTTTTAAAAAAAAGTTGTAGCATCATACTAAAAAGTTTAGTGTTAAACATTTGGTTTAGATGAATTATTAATAATTTCATTGTAAATTTTGGTTTTAAAATTTTGGGTCCTTGAAATGTTTATATATGATTTATTTTTTGTTGTTAATAATATCTTTAGGAGGAACCATCGTAAAAATGGAATGTTCAGTTTGTGTGGTTGCAGTGTGTAGTTTTTTTTTTTTGGCAACGGTTGCAGTATGTAGTTAGAGTTGTGGGATTGATAGTACTATGTAGTATAGATAGGGTTTAGACGATACATGGTTTTGTTTCAGATTAATAATGGGGATATTGAGTAATACTATTTGTTTAGCTAGGATTTCGTTAGGATTCTTATTAGTTAAAAATTTAATATTCTATTCTTATGATTTCGAAAGTACTGGGTTTGATTTTTATTATTATATGATTGCTGAAGAAATTGTTTGATTTCTTATTTATGAGTATATTGAGAATATCGTTTAGTTAAGATATATATTTAATAACATGGTCCTAAAATGACTTTTTATAGTAGATAAAAAATAAAATTCTAAATTAATATATATATTAATTTAGTATTTTGTTAATTTATTTAAAGATGCAACATCATATTAATAGTTTAATTTTAAACATTATTTTTATATGAATGAATACAATTTTTATTAATTTTTATTCTCAATATGTTTATATAATATACAATATTTCAGTTTAGTGTTTTTATTTTTACTACAAAAATCAAACATAAAATGTTACAACCAATAAACTATTATTTATTTTGAAACACTAAACTATTTAAAAAGTTAATGTGATAATTTTAAAAACAAATGGGCTATATACTATTTAATTTAAAAATTAATTACTGATATATATATATATATAATATGGTCTAGATTAAATATGATAAATAATCAAATGATAATTGCCTAATGAAAATATATTAGTCATTTTTTAGGAATGTTATTGCTTATATGTATATTGTTTTTGCTATGCAAATATCATATATATGAATAAATTTAAGATGTTTAGTTAAGTTTTTCATGAATGGTCTAACCTAAACTTTTGGATGGTAGATAAAAAATAAGATCCTAAATTAATAGATTAAATGTGTATTTTTTTTGGCAGTGGCTAAGCAAGCATCCACAGTTTCTCTCCAACTCGTTTTACGTTTCCGGAGATTCTTATTCTGGCAAGACTATTCCAGCACTCGTTCAAGAAATCTCAAAAGGTATGCAATTATATATGATATTGTATCTGTATTGTATCTGTTTTAACAATATTGGCACTATGATTCATGCAGGAAATTATATATGTTGTAAACCTCCCATTAATCTACAGGTCATTAATATTTAACTGCTTCAAATTATTTTGTACATTTTTCTAAAACTAAAAATTCATAATTGTATTTACAAAAACCAGGGTTATGTGCTGGGAAACCCAGTAACACATCCTGAAATTGACGAAAACTATCGTATTCCATTTTCACATGGAATGTCATTAATCTCTGATGAACTCTACGAGGTATGTAATATATGCAGCCTAATTCCGAGCTATCTTTATTTTCGTATAGTTATATCACTTGGGAAGCCTCAAATGACACAACAGTTTATACAATCTTTTTAACAGTCATTGAAGAGAAATTGCAAAGGAAATTATAGAAATGTGGATCCACGTAACACAAAATGTTTGAAACTTGTTGAAGAATACCATAAGGTGGTACAAACTGTGAACTTAAATCAATTTTTATTTCTTTAGTACTAAATACCAACATTAAACTAAATTTAATTATTATTTTTATCTGCAGTGCACTGACAAAATAAACACACAACATATATTATTACCAGATTGCGATGACAAAAGTAATTCATCAAATACATCTCCTGATTGTTATGTAAGTAATGCCTCTTTCGGCCATCTTAGTGACAATTTAAAAGGGTTGGGAAACCCATAGGAATTTTATCTGTTTTCCTCTTATTCAGTTCATAATTTTAGTGGGAACAAAGAAGCAACTGATATATGGAAAGTGTATAAATTTATGATATAGAAACATTGAGACATGGTTTGCCTTGACAGTATTATCTATATTATCTCATTGAATGTTGGGCCAACAACGAGAGAGTTCGCGAAGCTCTTCATGTTGAAAAGGTATATGCCAACTTTAATTTAAGATCATTGATGATATAAAGAAAGTTTCTAGAATAAATTTTTGACGATCTGTTAATACAGGGGACTAAAGGACATTGGCAGCGATGTAACTGGACTATTCCATACAATCAAGACATTATAAGCAGCGTACCTTATCATATGAATAACAGCATCAGCGGATATCGATCTCTTATTTATAGGTTTGAATTAACTCTATTTTCTTAACTATACCAAAATTGGAAACTAATCCGAATTTTCATGAATCTGAACTAAAATACAAATGACTTTATTTGGTTTAAATTTTTATAAAGCCTAAGATCAGATACCTAAACAATATCGTAAAATTTGTGTGATTTGTGGTAAACAGTGGTGATCATGACATCACGATGACATTCCAAGGAACTCAAGCTTGGATCAAATCTCTGAATTACTCCATCATTGATGACTGGAGGCCATGGATGATAGAAGCTCAAATCGCTGGGTATATATAATTATCTCTTGTTCGTTCATTATCTTTTTGTATTGTAAGCTTATCAAACTCACATCAAAATCATTGTTGCCTTCTTTTTTGTCAGATACACGAGAACTTATTCCAATAAGATGACATATGCTACCATCAAAGTAAGTCTTCTTGATTCAACTTAACATTTTACTAGCACTGCATAATTTGTATCACTAAGAATGTGTTTACTGATGTTTTGAGCTAGGGAGGTGGACACACAGCAGAGTATAAACCAAACGAGACATTTATCATGTTCCAAAGGTGGATCAGTGGCCATACTTTGTAAAAGAGACTAATGGCCTTGGAAGCACACTTTTTGGATTGCTAAATGTATTATTGAATGAAAAAAATTAAACTTCTTGATCGTAAAGTTTGTTACATGGTTCACTATATATACATTTGTTTAGTAAAAAGAAGCTAAACCAAATAATAACCATTAATATAAACCAGATTATACCAGCTCTATATCAACTAATACACTCCCCTCAAGTCTCTGAAATGGAACTAGCTTGTGGAGTAAAGAGATTTGAAGTAGACATCTGAGCAAGTATAGAGTTGAATGATCCCGGATGCAAAGTTTTGGTGAGGATATCTGCATGCTGATTAGCACTAGACACGTGCATAAACCATAAGAACCGTTTTTCACTTGATCATGTACCGTGTGGCAGTCTATCTCCACATGTTTGGTGAGTTCGTGAAAGACTGGATTCGTGGCAAAGTACGTAGCTGATTTGTTATCACAAAAAATCTAGCTGAGGTAGTAACACCAAGCTCAAAATTAGCATTAGCCATACTCATGAACTCTACCTCAGTGCTACTCCTACTCACCACATCATGTTTCTTAGACTTCCAAGCGATCAAAGAGTTTCCGAGATAAATGCAGTATCCAGTGATATCTACTATCTGGGTATGTTGCTCAATCTGAATCAACAAAAGCATTAAAGCATGGTTTCGAGCGATCACCTGAAGAATACCAAAAACGAACATACCAAAACGATACATGTAATAAGCATACCAAAAACATACCTATCCCTGAAGAACATACCAAAACGATAGATGTAATAAGCATCATCAAAAGATTCATTCTTATGAACTCTTTTCACTCGCTTGGGAAAACCAACAAGCTCTGCACCACTAATAGACCTTCTGAGTCCAGAGTGTTTCTGACTTGATTCAACCTTGATAAAGTGTTTCTGACTTGATTCAGCCTACCCAGAGATCATTCTTTCCTGTCTTTTTTCACAGCTTCAATAGTCTGCAACTTTCCATTCAGATTAGTGTACATAGAATCTCCTCCTTAGAAGATTGATCTTGATTGTGAGAATTGGTTTGGCCCCAACAATGTATGTGATGATACATGTGGTCTTTTTTGTTTGTTCTTAGAATTTTCTTGATTGTCCTAATATTGTGATGATTTTTTCAGGTACTGTAGACTTTTGTGTTTGCGTAATGTGACGAAATTAAAGTGGCCAAAGGGAAAACACCCGACGAGAACATTGAAGCTTTTAAACAAAACATTAGAGAGAGTTATATATAGACAACACCCTCTTTGGATTTTGACGAATACCCAGGTCCGGCTCTGACAGAAGCTATAGAAGCATGGGCTTCCAGTCGTCAATAATAAATTTTGGTCCATTTTTCTTAAATATTTCTTTAGTCTACTGGTATTATTAGTGGAGTTAGTTTCCTAAAACATTGAGTTCGATGAACATGACTCTATCATCATCAGCCTGTATCTGGTTTAGGCAGAGACGAGCTTTTTCGTAGAGAGCGCGAAAAAGATTTATAAAAACAGATGTTTTGTAATGTAACAGTAACAAGTGTTCTCTCTTCGTATACATACATCTTTCTAGCGATAAATTTCAAGAATTGCAATCAATGAAAGATTTATTTTGTCCTACCATCTTGATAGATTCGCAGAACTGAGAAGAGGGAAAGCTTCCCAAAAACGAGATGATGAAGGAGACAGATCAAACGCCAGTGGGTTCTCTTGAGTTGTTGTTTCACGGAAAATCTTGAGTGGCTGCCTAACCTCAACTAGACCGTGTTGCACCTTGAGTAGTGGCTTAGTTTCAACTTGATGCACCTCATCTCTCTCGTGATCTTGTGGTGCGCCGGTTAGCCTCTGAACCAACTCTTTGAAGTTCACAGGCTCGACTCGGTAAACTCTGGGATGCATTCGTTGAAGCGAAGCTGTTACGGGTCTTTTCCATGGCTTTGCAGGTTGCTTTCGTGTCGAATGGAGCGATGAGTTGTAGTTTTCAGATGATCTAAGGTAATTATGAGAGAAACAAGGCTGTGAAGTAGCTTCCATTGGTTAAGAACTTTCTGTGTTTACAAGACAAAGATTAGATCAGGATTTGAAGATAAGTGTTTGTGATCTTGATGGCTTGTGTGTGTACATGTATTTATATATGTGTGTGTATGCGCGTCTATATGTCAACGTTTTTAAGCGTGGGTCAAGCGTTTTCTGATCTTCTTTTGCGGCTTAATCGGATTTGACTTTTAGGAGAATATTAAAATAATGTCGTGTAATGATGTTGAATTTTCAACGTGTGTGTGCTTTGTTATTTGGTTTTTAATTTAAATGTTAGGTGGGAAAGCAATATGAACCTTTGGCTTTTACATGTGTTTTATTCAAGGTAAACATGTGTGTTTTGAATCATATGACATTTATTGGTCAGTTATATGACTTCTTAACATTTTTTTAATGAATGTTGTGATATTCGGGTGTAGATGCATATTTTGTCTATCTAAGCTACAAATCGATCATAACCAAAAAGACCTTTTCAAAATCATATAAACAAATTTCGTTTAGTTTGTAAGTCATTCGAAATTAGTTCAAAGTTCAAACGGAACTAAATTTGTTTTGGTTTACTCAAATAACATAAGAGTGGATTATGACTAATTTAGTTATATCGTCTTGTCTATAACAAATGATAATCTTCAATTTTTTTTTAGTGTAAGCTCACAGATTTGTTTGATTTCCTTTTGAATAAATATTTTTCAAAGTCATTTTATAAATAAACACATAAAATATAAAAAAATGTAATACAAATATAAGATGTATAATTAATAAACATATAATTGTCAACGCTAGTCCTATGCAAAGTGCCAAAGTGTCTGGTTTACCGCCTATCTATTCGTTGAACCTTGTTTTATCTTATATTACGTGAAATATTATCAAACAAATTATAAGAAATTAACTAGATTTTGACCCGTGCAACCGCACGGATGTTTGTTTTTACTTTTCTATACATAAATTATTGTTTTAGAACATAAGTGGTATATATTTTTAATGTTAATCATATACTTAAATATTTATATAACTATTTCAAATACAATAATTTTATAATTTACATGTTATAATTAATTAATTGTTTAAACCGTATGTATTTACCACTTCTTATTATATATTTATCTTATTGTATTTGCATTTAGTTATTAAGTAAAGTAATATATTCATAAGAAAATATATTTAAAAATTATTTTGAATTTAATTTATGCTAATTTCTGACCCGTCTTTCAAAACTGGATTTTTTTTACCAATATTTTTATGCTTATTCATTTTAGATAATTTATTAGTGTATATATAAAAGTCTAAGATATGTTAATTTTTAGACATTTATTATATAGTTTGTTAATTTTTAGTTGTTCTATCATCATATTATATTTTAAATAAATAGTTTATATTTATGAAAATAAAATTTATAAATTTATCAATTGAATATAATTTTATCATATTTATTTTAGTATAATAATTATATTTTAACATGATCATGACTATAAAGTAGATAAAATATGATATAATTTATTTATTTTCATTTTTAAACGATAACTTAAAATACATTAAGTTATTCTTTAAATATTTTTACACAGGTTTATTAGAATTTTTAAAATATAATATATTAATATATATTATATTTAAAATGAAAATATATTATGATTAAAATAGTTACAAAGATTTTATATTATTAACTTTAAAGAAATACATGTTAATTTTTATACATGTATTATATAGTTTGATAATGTTAACCCATCTTACCAACATATTAGATTTTATTTTTGAACATAAATATTTTATAATTACGAAAATAAAATATATAAATATATAAATTTAATACAATTTTATTATATTTAGCTCAATATAATAATTTTATTTTAATATGATTGATTATGATTATATAATAAATAAAATATTATAGATTTGTTTATTTTTAATTTTATATAACTGAATATATTAATGTATAATGATATTTTAAACTAATTTCAAAATTAGCGAAAATATTTAAATATAATTTCGAAAATGAAGATCTTGTAAAAATCTTTTTAAACAGATTTGTTAGAATTTTAAAATAAATATATTTATATTTAAAATGAAAAGATATCAAAAGATATTATGATTAAAATATTTTTAAAATTCTATTTATTATTAGTCTGAACTAAAATGTAATATGAATTTCTATGAATAGGTCCATTTGGTCCATTTTTAAAAAAACCACACATGAATCAAGGTTGTGATCGTGGAAGCACCGTAGCCTATTGGTTAAGGTTTAAAGGCTTCTACACCCAGGTCCGGGTTCGAATCCCAGACTATGCAATTTATTGCAGATTACAGGAAATCCAGGTTTCAAGTCCCGGAGAAAGCGGTTTATTAAACAATTATGCCAGACTACAGAGGAAAGGCTTGCAAGGGATCTTCAACATGGTGCAAGTAAATCTGGCCAGACGTGGATCTTCATAGGACGGCTCAGGTGATGCAGTTAGGCGTAGGTCTTCATAAGGCAGGTAGTATTGTCGGTTGTCGAATCGTCTATGTAATCTTTCATATATCATAATTGTAAGATCGTAATAAATCAGCGTTAAAAAAAAGAATCAAGGTTGTGACTTCTGTTTTAATATATAAGATATCGAACGCACTCATCTTATTACTAACTCGCTTTGGATAGATAAGTTTCATGAGTAAAAACTTGTCATACGATTCATAACACACATGTTGTCTTTTATATATAGTTTTAATTTATATTTGATTATTTAAGTTTTGTTAAATTTAGTATGCATATAATATAATTTTTAAAGTGTATAAAAACAATTTTGTCAAAAAAAAGTTTCGACTGACTTTATATTTAATGACGAAAGTTGAAATTGATTTTTTGTGAAAACTTATATGTTTTAAAATGGTGAAAATGGCAGATATAACATTAAGATCGTTTTTCTCGAAAAACCCAAAACTCATAAAACCATGATTAGTCTCAATTTCTTAAATGGGGTTCTTATCTTCGATTAAAAACGGTTTTTAGAACAAGTTCATGGAGATGGTCTTAGTTTTCTTTTGATTTTAACTAAGAAAAATTAAAAATTGTCTCTTAAATAAGAGATATAAGAGTCGTCTCTTAACCGAAAAGTGTAAAAAAAAAATATCAAATTATGAGTTAAGAACATCGGCTAAGAAACCGGGGTCAATGATGCCTTTTTAACTCTATAAGGGTCATGTCGGGCAAGCCAAGATCAGACTTAAATACCTCCCTCGCAGGTAACCTTAAATACTTACGGAATTTGCGAGAGTTCTTGTACCGAGCCCAATTGACACAATTGTATAGCTGGAGCCTGGAGAAGGGCCAAGATTTCCGAGGCCCAACAATATTTACGATGCACATTATATAAAATATTACTATTTTATAAAAAAAGACTAGTGGTGATTGAGAAATCAAGTACAATCTAAAATACAGAGAAGTGATAGAAGACAACAAATCGAAGAATCCCACTCATCATGGCTCACTCTATGGAAAAGTAAAGAAAGTACAACTAAGATACTGTTTTCTTTATCTCATACGCCCTACAATAATCATTATATTACTCGAAAAGATTCTCAAATCATAGATTATAATAGTAAACTCATATAAAATTATAAAACCACCATCTAAAGCGTTCAAAAACAAAATTAAACACACAACACAAGAGCCACATAGGGAAAAATTCATTTAAAAAATCACCAGGGCTCATCAGGATAATCGAACGGTACAGGTTGAAGTGGGGAGGTCTTGCCTAGATCCGAGTGTACGAACCCATACCTACGCATCACTTGATTATCAGCAAAATTAATGGCTTTGATCATCCCATTCCAACACGTGTCACCGTTGTACATCGTGTTGTGGTCCCCACTACAAGGCTGACACCCCGTAAAATGCGTGACGAACGGCCTCCGTTTACTCCCTTTCCCGCCACTTTCTCCTCGCAGGAACCTCTCCTCTCGAAACGCAGCGTATCGCTCGCTCACTTTCTCCGCGTGCCTCCTGCGCAACGTGGCGTCCTCTCGCTCCATCTCGAGATACCGCTCGGTTATGTTGGCTAAACCCGGTACGATCTCTAACCAGTACCCTTCGAAATAATACTCTCCTTCGAGGTATATCTTAGGATAATACACCTCTTTGTGTTTAAACAGCAGATAAATCAGAGCCGTCTGATCGTCCGATTCCGGAAACAGCTTATCTTTAAATATCGACCGTTGGATCTCTCCCCACTTAGCGAAGTCAGGACTCACCGGGCCCATGCTTGTCCACGTGTCAATCAGCTCCATCGACCACTGACAGTTCCTGATGAGGAAAACGCCGGCGTTTAACGCCGTCCAGCTCCGTTCGTCGTAAACAACTCCAGGCCAGCCGTGAACGACGAGGTTATGGTCACGGTAACGGTGAAACGGCGGAGTGAAATCCATGTCGGTGAAGAGAGCATCGGAATCGACCCACCAGATCCACTCCGCCTCCGGGTGAGCAATCATCGCCGCCTTAACCGCCGGAAGCTTCGCCCAGAACGATTTCATCTTCGGGTGGAGAAGCGCGTTGCTGTAGAAGATGTCGTGGCCGTGGATTCGGCAGTAATCGACTTTGTTCTTGAAGAACCGGAGCAAGAGATGGTCTCCGATCGGGTTTTTACACGGACCGGATTGAGAACCGGTTATCATAACCGTCCGGTTCTCGGAACCGGGGATGAACGAGGGGTGTAGCTCTAACCAACGTTTCCGCTTCTCGTCCCAGTTCTTAACCGGTTTTTCGATTGTGTAGGATAGATCCGGGTCGTCGTAGAAAACCGGGTCGGTTGGATCGTACCGCATATCGATTCCGCGAGTGCATTTGGTGGAAGCGTCGGTTTTGTCGGGGGAGAAGGTGAGGTTTGGGGAGTTTGAGAAGGAGAAGAAAGACCAGACGAGGATGAGAGACATGAAAGCTCCGCCGAGGAAGAGAACGACGTCGTTGAAGCAGATGACCGGTCTGGTTCTTGCTCCGGTGTATTTTGCCATCGGAGATGATTGGAAATGCGATGCCTCAGGCGAGACCATCCACAATATTTACCTGCAAAAAAAAAATTATGCAATTTTTTTAATTAAAGGAAATAACTTTTATTTTATTTTCCAATTAACATTAATGTGACATTAGTCATTCGGTTGATATGTTACTTAATTGTTTCAGATTTCATAGAGTCAATTGAAATTCAATTTATTCACATTAATGGAAGATTTGTTTTCGTTTTTGAGTGTTGGTCTTGTATAAACCATTACTCAAAACAGTATACGCTATTAAATTTCTATACTTGAACCAAAAATCACAATCTTTATCGGATCTAAGTAAGTGAGTGATTAGAACAAATCTTTAAGCAATTACCAGAGATTTAATCAAACCGGTATACTAAATAAGAAGAATCACAAACAAAATCTGAATAAAAATGGGAATTTTACCTGAAAATGCAATCCGAGAGAGGGAAGAAGCTTCGAATGTGGATTTTTTATTTTTTCCTGGGAATGAAGAAGAGAGAGAGTAAGTGATACTATGAAACTTGAAAGTAGGGGGAAGGGCCATGTGAAACTTGTAAGTCCTAGTTTTGCTTCTCACTGAGACACCGACAGTTTTTAACGACGTCGTATCTTGTCTCGGGATCGTATCCTGGGCTCATGGGCTGAATAAAATATTTGAGTGTTTTGGCCCGTTTTGGTTTATATAAGTTGATAGCGCTTTTTGGTTCTTCTCGTGTAATTTTAACCTTAGTTCAGCTCATTCCAAGGTAAAAAAAATTTATAACTTATCTCAGACGAAATTCTCAGTGAAGCTTATTAATTACATCATCTATATATTTATACCATAAGTTTAGTTTTTATTTTTAGACTGTAATGCACATCCTAGCACTTAAGACTTTTACTGCTATTTTAGCAAAAAAAAAAAAAAACTTTTACTGCTTTTTTTTTGGATAAACTTTTACTGCTTTGGCTACAAAAGTTTGTACTTTGCAGTATCGCACACCAGTTAAGTGCCGCCAATTTTTGACGATACTTTAGGTAAATAAGATTACTATTGCACCCGCAATTTTCGGCTTACGGTGTTGAAGTGATATGCTTCTTTTGATTAATTTGGTTCGAGATGTTGATAAAAATGGCTTATCATATTATATTGGAGCTAGCTAGTGGTATACTTTTATATCGTATTCCCAATCCCTAGTCAGCGAAGACAGTCACAAAGAGCGGCATCTCTTTGCCCATCCCAGTTAATGAGGAGGCACAAGACACGAAGCCGTTACACTAAAATAATCGGAATATTTGAAAACATATAAAAAATTATAATTTTATTATATGAATAATTTTGGTTTTGTTAGTTTAGAGCATGAGCATTAAAAATTTAAGAGGAGAGTTCTCACACATCCAAAAAATTTTTTTTTATAATAATCAATTATGGTGAATTTGTCTCGCCACGCTCCTTCTGTATGAACCCGAGTCGTTACTGTTTAACGGGTCCACGCCACATGGCGGTCCGCTATTGATCAGTTTATTTTTTACTTTTTATTTTTTTAAAAAAAAATCAATAAAAAAATAATAATAATAAAAAAATCAAATTGTGAACTCCAACCGGAAGTTCATTAATGCGCTTGCACTTACATGTCAAAGTGACTTGTGTCCAAAACATTGTTCATTACAAGTTATGCGATATGCGACTACAACATACAGAGTTATACTGCGTTGTAGACAGGGGCGAAGCCAGAAGATTTTTGGCATGGGTGCACTATTAATAAAAAAAACATAGGAGATAATCGAACTTGAGTTAGCGTGGGTGCACAATTTGCCTTTTACCATTTTACCTGTGAAATTCTACTTGTTTTAAGCTTAAAATTTTAAATTTTATTATTTCTATGGGTGCACATGCACCCTCTACTCATAATCTGCCTTCGCCCCTGGTTGTAGATGCTTCATGGAAGGCGCCAACGGATAATGTTGGAATAGGGTAATCCTTATTATAACAGAGAAGGCACTCTAATACTCCATGAAAGCTCTGCAATGAATCCTACAGCACACTGTTGGTAGCAGAAGCAATGGCGATGTGGTCAGCAGTTCAACAACTCTACAGATTATACTACACTAATGTGTTTTTCCTTAGCGATTGTTTGAGGTTGATCAACACTCTTTATTGCATGGCAAAAGGCAGACGAGATCAAGATATATGTCAAGGTGATTGGAGTGGCTAAAGACATAAAAGCAGTTGCAACAAAGAGTAATTTTAACTTCAGACATGTACCTAGGAAGTTGATATTGACAAATTAGCCAAGGATGCTAGAATTAGTAACAGACCTTATGTAATCACTTGGCTAAACAGTTGAGCCATTGTACTAAGTTTTCAAAGTAATGAAATTAAAAAAGTCGACAAAAAAAAATGCGACTGCAACATCTGATTTATGACAAAACTAGTAGCTAATATTTCAGTGATTTAAAATCACGATTTGCGAACACAATCAGTCATGCAACATCAAAATGAATAACAATTTGCAACATGCAGTCTGATCACACGATTAGTTATGCGACAATAAAACATCTAAATTTCTAACTAGGTTTTAATACGAGTATAGTCATAACTATAAGATATTTTAATTTTAATAAATAATTATTATAAAATTATGTCATATTAATTTAATTTATTTGGCATTTATCAGAAAAGTATTATTGAGGAACTTGGTCTGGAGATTGCTTAAAGATGAATGGACATGCTCTAGTAATCAGTAATTGTGGTCTGGAAAGCAAAGGTATGATGATCCTCTTAGGCTTGCAGACTTACTTGGAAATAAAGAAAGCAAAGATATAAACACGGGGATTGCACCCCTGCTTTAGCTGTACTTGTGGAGGTAGCTACAGTCGTGAGTTCTTTGTCATGCTGATAAGAGGCAAGTCGATCAAGCTCTTGTACAAGTTCTCGACAAAGTTAGCCTTAGATGGATCAAAGCATTGAAGAGATAGCAAGAATGTCATCGATAAGAAGAGGCTTAGCCGTTGTACACATATCTTCTGATTTGGATGCAGCAGCTACGCTCGTTGTAGAGTGAGTCATTAACGTGACCATTGTGTCCTGTTCATTTACTTGTAAGAATTTTTCAAGTTTTCTAATTCGTTGATGTGTTGGAAGGGTAATGTCAAAAGATTCACATGTTGGATGTACCATAGTGCATATTTTCAAAAGAGATGGAATGAGGACTCTGGTTGCAAGGTACTACTGTACACAGGTTCCAACTTAAAGCTTTGGATTCGTTTGTTGTTGTGGAAATAGAAAGACAAATAATTGATTGGACGGCTTTGTTCCCTTTCTTTGAAGAGAAATTGCAGCTATCGTAGTTGCATCATATTGCCACGGACAAGGTCAAGGAGATAAGTTTCTTTTCATTTTCTTTGGGTGCAAATGTTAAGATGGAGATAAGTTTCTAGTTGGTTATGATGGGGGGTGAAGACCAAAAGGGCAGTTGTTAATAGTTGAAGAACAATTAAAAAATCATTTGTGCAGTGAATATGGTATCTTTGGAGATAAGTTTCTCGGCAACCACAAAAAAGCTTTTGGAACATTGAGTTGTTCGAACGTTTCAGTACGCTCTTGAGAGCCCTCGGGAAGAAGATGATCCAAGCACAACAAATGCTATCAGCGTACGAAATAACACTATTACAACCGTTTTATCTTGAGAGTTTTTTTTTTTGGTTTGTTTGAGGTCAGAAACCACTTAAAATAAAACATAAACAGTACTAAGTTTTTGCTGATTAAGTTTTTTTTGGTTGTATAGAAAGATGGAGAACACAACAGAACATGATGGAACACACGTTGAATATATTAGTTATGGATTGGCTTTTGTGGAGGAGACTTCTGAGTGTAGATGTAATCCACGTGAGCATTTGACGTTGCTTTCATCAAACATTCCTCCGTTTCACATAGTGTTTCTATTTCCTTCAAATAGTTAAAAATGAATTTAGTTAATTTCTCAATTCATACTTTAAAAGCATTTGATTTACTATTCATTATATTGTGAAAATGTATTACTAAATAATAGAAATCGATGGGCATATAGTTAGAGAATTACTTTAACTGCTGTATGCAGTTTCGGGTGCGATTGGGTATAGATGTAGTCAAGATGAGCATCCAACGTCGATTTCATCAGACACTCATTCGTTTCACACTTCTTCTCCGTCTCCTTCATACATTTAAAATAATCAACAATTTGATGAATAAAAAATACATCAACAAGATGTGGATCTAGTATAGCTAAAACTCTTGGACCATCTCATAGAGATCTAAAAAGTTTTGTTACAAAGGATTTACTCTCTTAAAATTAATTTAATATGTTTGGATTTCGTCCTAGAAAGATGTATGAACGTTCGGAGACAAAACTTCTTAGTCTTTCATATTAATGTAACGTATACAAACAGAAAATATTAAAACAGTTGGGGTTTTTTATATGATAGATATGATATTTTTTTTTGTAAACTAGATATGATATTTTCTCAGTTTCAATTTGGTTTTGTTGTATAGTTAAATCGATATAAACAATAAAGTAAACACAAAATCTAAGAAAATGAATATTCACCGTATCTTTGCTCTGGAGAGTCGAGTATGGACGGGCTACCGAAGCAGTAATCATGAAGCTGAGTAAAAGGGCTGCGAAGATTAGGATGTTACACATTGACATAGTTTTACTCTTCTTAATCTTTTCTCTCTCTTTTTAATGTGTTGTTTTGTTTGTGATATATATTGAGTGAAGAGTCAAATTTATAAGTGAATTTTATAAGTCAAATTTAGGAAATAATATATTTGCATGGTTAAATTACGCTCAAGTCTTTTAATTTTGGTGGATATGCACATATTTAATACTTATTGATCAACTTTTAAATGTAGATATTTTTCCTAGAGAGAGATATGGATAATTTATTATTCATAAATCTATCCTATTAATTCAGAGTCCTATTTTTATCTAACTGATAAAAACATTATTACTTAAAAATGGTCCAACAAAACATATAACCATATTTTAATCACTATAAATATGTGATAATATTTAAAGCATTATAACATGAAATGGTATTACTGTTCAGAAAAAAACAACATGTAACAGTAATCAAAGATTACAAAATCTTTGCAAAACTATATAAAATCTTTACGTTTGGATTTAAACTATACTAGGTGGGTGCCTGCGATTTCGCGGATATAACAATCGTATGAAAATTATATATTATGTTTTTTAATTTTGAATAATAATCATAACCTTTTCATTTTAAATCGTTTGAAAAATCAAAAGTCTTGGTATTGTATCATCTTAGAAGATTATTGCGATATAGTAATAATTCTATAAATTATAATATAAGTTTCCAAATTTTTTTGTGACACAATTTTTGAATAATAAAGATCAAAGATTAATGAACAAAAAATGATTTTATAACACTTTCTATTTTCGCATTATTTTGCCTACCACTTTATATTATATAGAAGTATCTTCACTAATGTTTTATTTATAAATCCTTTTTTCTCTTACAAAAATAAGAATATCAATTTTATTATAATCAATCAAAATATATCAATAGAGTCTTAACTCTAGTCTCGTAATTATATTTTGTTTCCACTTTTAATTTTATTGATTAATATTATTTTCAATGATTTACCATATAATTTTATTATAATCAAAACTATAAGAATTACATTGATAGAGTATATTAAATCTAGTGTCATATTAATATAATGTTACAATTTTCAATTTTTTATTATAATAAATATTTTCATTTATTAATATTATTGTTAAAGACTTACCATATATTTTCTGTTTTTAAATAGAAAAATACTTTAATCATTTTTGAAAGTTATAACTCAACTATACTATCCACATTTGTCATTGAAAAATTACTGAATGTTTTTTAAAATTGTATATTTGACTGCTTTCCAATCATTTGACACATTTTTAAAAAACTAAATATATATTGTGAGTATAAAAAAGTATCATTAGGTTTAGGTTAATTAGTTTTCTATAATCCATGATTTATTATCCACTATTAATAGAAATATGTTTAAAACCGTTTATATAAGTATTTCTATCATATCATATATATTTATATGTATATTCAAAATTTCTATAATGGAATTTATTATATTTAATTGTTTCTATAAACAAATTGTTTTAGTTCTATTTTTAAAATGTTTAATTGTTTGTATGGTAATATAGATTAGATCAGTTGATTCTAGGATTGGTTATTTTTTTAAATTTTAATTAAATAAATGAAAATTTAAATACCAACAACCAATCAAATTAAGAGAATTATTTATAAACTTATCTATAAATGACACCTAAACAAAAATCACTTTAGTAACTTCTCAATATATAGTAGGGATTCCTTTGACATCCGTTTGGATTGAGCATTTTATGTTTTACGTTTGGATTTAGCATTTCATGTTTTATAATCTAACTTTAAAATTTTGATATACCTTTCACAATAAGTTCTTTTAATAGCTTTAATGTATAGGCACTATAAATAATCTAAATGCGAACTTTAACATTCTCTGGCAATATTTTTAACACTATTGTAATAAGTTCATCTATTTAATAATTTTTGTATATTTTATTTTAGATTTATTAAGAAATTGCGACATCAAAATCATTTGTAGAAAACAAAATACTGAACAATATAAATTAACAATATGACACAATATATAACCTCACGTATTAAATAATATAACAAATTAATTTATGATAAATTTAAAACCATTTTCCATATATACAAATATCTAAAGTTGTTGTCACTGATAAAAATGACTAACAAAATAAGTATCAAAAAACTACAGCTAATTAAACATTTTATTAAATAAATTAATTTAACACAGTAAATTTGTTTAGTTGATTTTGTAAAAGAAACAAAAATATAAAATATAAACCGCGGATCAATATACACTAGTTGTTATTTATGACAAACAATTTTTTTTTTTATGATTGATAAAATTTAAGTCTCAAACATTTGTATTTGTTACTTTTATTGACACGAACAGCATGTATTATTATTATTTTTTTTAACTTCTACTCTATTAAAATAGGGTCCTATTTGAAATTTACCTTGGCATATTTTAAATTTGGACCTATTAAATATGTTGTGACTTAATATTATTAAGTCATTTAAATTATGGACCTACCTAAAATAACTCAATCTAATCAAGATAATATTTGAAAACTAAAATATTACTCCATAACTACCTCCTTAAATATTGCCTACTATTTATTGTTATTTAAATTTCGTTTACACATAGAAATTTTGAAACAAAGGTTTGTATTACTATAGAAATGAATTTTGAAAAATGTGGAATCACATACCATATTCTTATATATTCACCCTTACATAATATTAATTTTATAGATGACTATATATATATATATATATATATATTCAGTAGAATCTAATCCTAATTCCCCGTGTATTTTGTAATCCTCCTATCCTACCTCAGTAATATTATTTAATCTTTTTAGTGACATACCTTTTGAATCTTATAATATAATTGATATACCTTAGTAAAAGAAGCTATATACTATATATAACAAATAAATAATAAGTTATATGCCAAAACCATGACTATTAACATATGCTATATATCGTCCATAGATTTTTCAGTACATTTCCTATACATTTAAATTTTATATTAGATAAATTATATCTCAGCTTTCAATTTTTAAATTCAGAATGAACAAAATAAATCTTTATTCTGAACAAAAAAAAATCATTTGGCATATCATTCTAAATTAAAAGATGAATAAATCATTGATTATTGTTATAATATAAATTCCACAATTTTGAATTTGTGCATTGTTTGTTTAAATTCTGAAACCAAAATATATTTTTTGTTATATTATAAACATATGTAACCATAACCATATATTTTGAAACTTTTTCCATGTAAATTAAAATGATATATATTTTAAATAGCCAACCTTACAACATTGTTTAAACTGAAAATATAATAAATAAGTTTTGTATTGTTCAACATATATTTAGTTTAACGATTTCAAGAATATTCTTATAATTAATTTCACATAATTTCATATCTAAATTCAGATCCATATGCGTTCGAACTGAACTCAAAATTTTGGATTCCTTCCATTGTTATTTGAACAAAGCCAAAAACTAAATAACGAAACCCAAAACAAACCAAACTTTAAATTTATAAATAATCAAACTATTATTATACTTCTATAACCAAAACTCAAAATCCACAACCAAACCGAAAAATCAAGAGTACAACTTTGACGTAAACCAAAATTTACAAAATATCATCAAACCATAAAATTTTAATTTTGAAAAATAAATTATAATTTTAAATGATGCTAAAATTATAAATATAAATATAAATATTTCTGCGCAACCGCGCGGGTCAAAATCTAGTTTATATATTAAGTTTGTGATCGAATATGATCAAAGCCGCAACAGGTAATTAATGAAGTTAGGTACATAGAAATGTGATAAAACAGCATGTATTATTATATCAATTCAAACAGACGACATAAAAGGAATGTGCACTGAAGCAAAGCAAAGCTCTTTTCTTCAACTTATCTGAGTAGATGTCTAAATAGTTCAAGAGGCTGAATATTACAGTGACTTAACCGTGTTTGACAAAGTTCTAATCGTTTGCGAAAACAAAAAATAAAAGGAAACACAAATCTAGTTTGTTTTGGTGACCTTCTTGAGTTGAACCGCTTCTTTGAGCTTCCGACCAAGAGCAAAGGCCAAAGGTGGAGGCACTGCATTCCCAATCTGCCTATGCTTGTGTATTATGTTCCCTTGAAACACATAGCTGTCCGGAAACCCCTGCCACAATTTTTTATAATACAACCAATCAATTTCATTACTTAGACTTTAGGAACAAATCAAAAGCTTCCGTCTTGACTAGGAACATAATATCTATATACCTGTGACCGGGCGCATTCACGGACAGTGATAATCCTGTCTTGGTCAGGATGGAAGCACATCCCAACCTTACCCATCGGCTGAGGATCAGTGATTGATGTTGGAAAGTTGCCTTCCCAATCTAATCTCCCAAACAGTCCTTTCCACTGGTTGTGTCGCTTCGCAGTGTTTGGCAGACACCATGGTATCAAATCTACCACTTGCCCTTTTGATAACGTCACCTGAAAAAAAAGGGTAAACAAGATGTAGCATTTAACGTCACTGAACTATTCCTTTGATTTACAGTGTGATAATACAAAAGACTCTGACCTTTTCTTCTGGGAGGTCACGCCAATCAGCCCCTGGCCTCTTTGGGATTTTCTTACATCTAATGAGGTTTAGTTCGTTCATCTCTTTGCAGATGTGATCAGTGAGAGCAATATTGTCTCCTCTTATCTCCTTTTGAAACCACGAGATTGGTTGAGCTTTATACTGCAAGATAAAAGAATCATATGAGTTTCCTACATGTTGATACTTTTTTCTCCTCATGTGTGACATCATCATACCTCTCTCTTCGTGTTGGATTCTCCGTTAACTACTGATGGAAGATCGCCAATTGTGTCTCTCACTGTGATTGGGCGGAAAGGTGCACCGTATTGAGTACTGCGAACAGCAGCGTAATGTACACCTTTAGACAGCGAGATTTTCAACTCAGGAACACCAAAGACATGCATCGGCTCAGGCCATTCGGGGAGAACCTCATCTGGTGCAGCTGCCCAGATGAAAGCTCTTTTGCGAGATTGGGAAACCCCATATGCACCTGCCTCCAAGATCCCAAATCTCACCTACCACACATCACATCATATTCACACATGTCAAATTCACATTCTAAACTACTCGGGAGCATTCATATGTGGAAAATACAGAGCACGAGTGTCACCTGGTAACCCATTTCGAGAAGAGAAGCCAGAGTAAGTTGGAACGTCTGCCCTTTATTGAATGACACAAAGGTCCTCACGTTCTCCAGGAGAAAGTATCTTGGCCGGAAATAATCAGCAAATGACAAGAATGCCAATATCATTTCACACTGAACTTTGCTCCAAGAGCTTTGGTTGAACCGATTCATACCGGAGAATCCCTGAAAAATTGCACTGGTTAACACCTTTTCTTCACTTATTCAACGACAATTGTAAAGACCAGAACATATACCTGGCATGGAGGGCCTCCATTGATGAAATCCACTTGGCCGGGCAGTGGCAGCGTACGTTTCTGGTCTTCATCAAGTTTCTCAGCGAGTTCATTAGCTTCTTTAGTAGAGATACATTCATCCTGATCTCCACATTTCTCCATTATAGCCCTATAGATAATTACAAACAACAGATCTCAACACAGAAAATAGCCACATTGGAAGAGAAAGTGTTTTATCTTTGTCGGCTACTTACCTAAGAATTACATTGCAGTTGTCAACAAAAACTGTTGTTTCGGGATGGTTTTTTCTAAAAGCCTTCCCAGCTGGCTCTTCATACTCTATCGCCCACTTTGTTGCCGAGACACCTTGTACATAAAAAGCATGCCCATGAATCCAACTAGTTCTAGGGTTTTATGGTTGATAAAGAAGCGTTTACTGGAGATAATACATACCTGCCTGTTCAAGTCCCTGAGACAGTCCACCACAACCAGCGAAAATATCTAGTGTAGCAAGACGCGTCTCTTTAGATACCTCTTCAGGCTTGTCAGTCACAGAATCAGTTTCAGTCACTAACCCCTTCCCCTTTCTCTTTCTTAAAAGTGCCTCGTCCTTAACAGTAGTGTACTTCGGCTTGATATTGACGGGCAACTGTTTACAGGTCAGATCAAAGAAACACTTCAACTTTGTATCGGAAACAGCAATAATCATAACAAATGAGTTATATGAACACCTATTATATGATTTTAGAAAAATATGTACCTGCTTGAGAGAACCTTTGGACGGGTCATAGATCTGTTCACAGAAGAAGATATTATCTGATATTGGATACTCACGGCGTGAGGGCATATCAATTTTCTTCCTTACTTCACATCTTCCCTCTAGAGCTTCTGGTTGGAGAACATCTGTGTCCTCGCTGTAATACAACTAAAACAAATTCCAAAAAAAGAAGAAAAAAAAAAAGAGTTAAAAAGATTGTAATAAACACAAATGAAGAAACCAGCAAAGCAACTTAATTTGAACATCGCTATATACCTCTTGGATATCTGACGCATAGGCCTTTTCGTCAGAAACATCCTCAGGCCTATAAAGCCTTCTCACTTTAACCTCAAAGGAAGCCTTTCTAGATTCTTTTAGGACGATGATCTCCAGTATTTGACAAACAACGAATGGTCGTAAGCCAATGTTACGACCAGACTTAAATCTCCCATTAGCCTCCTTCGATCCATCTATATCTTCTGGCTTTACGTAGACATAATCATCAACGGAATAGTCAACCCCATTACACGAAAACCCCGTCTTTGAAGAGTTGAGTTTGATCTCTGTCTTCTTCTCTTCATCTTCTCTTATCCTACATGAACTGCAGGTTCCAGATGCACAGCCCATATCATTTAATGGAAGGCTAAAGAAACCCCCTCTCTCAGGCGAATATAAACTCTTGCAGAAGTATTCCGTAGGCAAGTCTTTCGTTTTTCGTTCCTCTGCTCTCGCCCGGTCAAGCTTGTCCGCGGTGGTGTTCTCTTTTCTAAACTGATGCCCCCATGGCCTTGAACGAATCTCAAAACTGACCGTTCCTTTTATCTCCTTAAGCGATACAGTCTTGCATTCATTGGTCAGGAATAGTTCCCTCTCGTTAGCAGCATTACCCAGAACAGTGTCACATCCTCTCTGTAAGAGTCTTCCATGAAGCATTTTGCAGTTGTTTGATTTTTCAAACATGTACTCCACAAAATAGATGACCTCGTTTCCATCATCTTCCAACACGACAGCACCACCTACAGCCACAATTTCTTCTCCAACGAGGGCTTGTCGATAGAGAGGCTCACCAGCAGAAGTTTTTCCTAGACTCTCGCCACTCCAACTTGATTCCGTTTTACCAGAAACGCCTCGAATTTTCTTCAAAGGGGTATGAGACTTTTCAACCTCCTCAACAGGTTCTGGAACAGTTTCCTCTGCGTCATCTTCTTCAATTTCACCCTCCTCTTCAACCTCTTCCTCCTCGTTTTCTGCACCAACTGCCTGCACGGGTTCCTCTGGAGAGTAATTGGAGTAAAACTCTCCCCAAATTCTGTTGATCAGACGAGTTGTTGTTGCTTGCATAGCTTTCCTCTTGGATACCACAGGTGCCATGCCTGCCCTTGGATTACAATTTACTTTAAACAAAATCTTCTTCTTCTTGATGGTCCATCTTGTGTTGTGCCTTTCAGCCCTTTTCCTTGCAAGATCACTAACAAATGAACACCTCTGGATATCCTTTTTAGGAAATTCTGAGAACATCTGCAAAATAATTTGCCCATGGCCGACTAGAAATCTGTTAACAGCCAAGCGATCAGAAGAAATGAAAGCTTTATCGTTCTTCTGGAACTCAGACACTCTTTTCGTGACATCTTCAAATGAGAGCTTAGACATTCTAGTTTGCTCCTCTAGCAGACCAAAAATGCCTATCGTAACCCTAGCTGTTTTCAAAACAGGTTCAAACCAAGGGGCGTATTGCTTTGACGGCTTCCCAAGTCGATACCTGCATATACCCGAGACATCAGCAGAAGAAGAAGAAGAAAGCAATGCAGAAACATGGGGGTACAAATAATAGAGAATAGACAGCTTACCATGCCACATCTGTTCGTATTGAAATAGAGATTGTTGAACACCCCCACTCAATCATCCATTCCTTTATTTGACTGAGGAATACGGGCATCCCCTCAAGATCCTTCTTTGGCTGTCCAGAGGTAGAAGTATCAGGATCATCTAGACCAAACCAGAACCCACCGTCCTCTGCCATCAAACCAGACCCAAATATCGTCACATCAATATCCGCACAGGGCTTCATCGGGAGAAGCTCCAGGGATATGAACCTTGAATCCGAGTTGTACAGTGCCCAGTTGTGCAGCATCCTGCGAGGCAGGTCCTCGTAGTTAACCTCATAGTCATCAGCAACTATAAGCTCATCTGCTTCATCTTTGAAATTCTTGTAATAAGCCGGGAGAGGATAATCACCAGCAATCTCATCCTCAGTGGTTTTTACATATCCTTTATTAGAAGCCAAAGCTGCGCCGTTTTTTCTTTTAGGCCGCTGCATAGTTTTCCTATCCTCTTCGTCTTGCATAATTCTAGCATATCTTTGATCCTCGTCAACCATTTCTTGATCAGATGTCAAGGCCTCGCACTTCGCAGCTTCAGAAACTCCATCAATCCTCAAAACCCCGTTAGAAGGTCTTCCTTCCATCTGAATAACAGCACCATTGTCAAGTCTACTATTCTCATCTCTAAGAGCAACGAGCACAGGAATCTCCGCAAAGCTAGCTTCATCTTTCTTTGCCGTCTCATCCAAACCAGCAAGCTGGTTATATATAAACTCTCCTTGCCGTATAAGGAAATTTCTAATAACCAAGAAATCAGTAGAAAAGCATTTACTTTCAAGGCTCATAGACCTCGAAACCGCCACAAGCAACTCATCAAGACTAACACCAGAGTCCCCACCCGCAGACTTAGCCACTCTCTTATAAACCTCCACAGAAGCAAACGCCTTCTGATAGAAATAGTCATACATCTTCTTGTAACTAGTAGCAGGCTTACCACAGTCATAATCCGCCAGCTCCGTCGAGAACCAAACCACCGGGTAGCCATCATCATACCCCGAGATACTCCAATTCTCCACGCGTCCAAAGCCATCACACTTCACGCCTTTCCCTTTCTCCTTATCATCGCATTCACCAGAAGGCAAGATAACGCCCGTGACGAAAATGTCACCGATCTCAACCATCGCCACAGGCTGCGGGACTCCGTACTCGTCGTGCAAGATGAAATCAGTCAGCCTCCTGGTCTGACGAGGCTCGTCGCCGCCGCCCTGAGGAGATGCTGTGAAGTGTAGAGCTACAACTTCGTCCTCCACAGTCTGGTGCTGCTTGGTTTCGACGGTTGTGGATTTCTCGGAGATGCGGACGGACTTCTCCTTGAAGTTGGTGCATGCTGCGGCGCGCTTCGGCCTAGTGTGCCTCGTGGAGAGGTCTTCGCCGTCAGAGTCTGATTTGATCTCTGGGAGAGGTCTCTTCTTTTGCTCCCCAGCCTTGGTTCCGTTTCTCACCATCTCCGTAAACCTACACGTCAGCAAAACACAAAGTTAATTAATTAATCGCCGCGAAACAAACAAAATTAACAGTTAGATACTAAGAATCTAGGTTGAAATGTTGAATAATTAGAGCGCAAGGGTTTTAAAATTGAGATCAAAACAGCAGAAAATTTTATTATTAAAAGCGAAATTGAGGCGAAGCAACTAAAGATTCATGGCAATTTCGGGTTAGATAGTTCGAATCTAGGTTATAAGGTTGAGCAATGAGCGCTAGGGGTTTAACAAGCGTTGTAATTAGAGATCGGAACAGTGGAAGACTTACGTTGAGAAGCGAAATCGAGAGGAGAGATGCGAAAGGATCTTATGAGAGGTAGAGCGATTGAAGATAGGACGACGAGGAGGATTAGGATTTGGCTAAGGGGTCGCTGAGTTATAGAGAAGGTATAAGAAGGAGGGAAACGACGCGACGCGCGGCAACAACCGGCGCTAAAAAATTCTGTTCTAAAAGGGGAAAAAATAAAAGACAAATCCCGCCTAAAATCTCTTTCGCGTCTCTTAGGGCAGTCCAGAAATCCGAGAGATATTTAATTCCATTTACCCCCCATGAAAAAAATTCATAATTGATATTCCAGCATTTTTAGAGATTTTTATTGACATAACGGGACTTAACCCCTATCCAACCATGCGAGTAGGACTGGACCAAAAATTCGAATTTGAAAATTGAACAGAATCCGATCCGAAAATAGTATCAAATCCAGAACCAAAATTGGTCAATTATTCGAACGGTTTCAAAATTTTGTATATAGAGAACCGAATCCCCGAACCCGATCCGAACCAGTATTTCGAATATCCGAATGAATTCAAAATAAATTTATATACCTGAATATATTAATAATTTTTAGATTTAATATATAAAAATATCCAAAATACATAAGATATTTTGAAGTTTCCAAAAAAACTTTAAAATATATACAAATAGTTGAAAGTAAATGTCTAAAATAGTTAAACAATACTTCAAAAAAACACTTGAAATATCTATTGATTCTCTATGAAAATATTCTAGTCAAAACAATTTATATGTTAAATTTAGGCATGTTGGCATACGCTATTCAAATTTATATGTAATATATTATTTTATTTTTAAATTTTAAGAAATTTAAAGTATATAACGAATTTAAAATTTTAAAAAATAATTTAAGCGGGTTATCCAAACCCGAACAAACCTGAAAAGATCCGAACTGAATCCAGACCGAAATTTGTAAATATTCGAATGAAATTGAAATCTTTGACCATGAAAATCTGTAATCTGAATAGATCTAAACCGAATCCGAATGTGTATCTGAACGCCCCCCCTATAGCCAACTATACCTTACAATATTTTTGCCAAAGATTTCATGTCAGTTTTTCGTTTTTTTATCTTATTCTGAATGATATATATACTGATATACACTTCGTTACACTGTTACAAACCATTGAGCTTTATACAGAAAAGTTGAATGTTTGGTTTGTGAAGTCTATGTCTCATGGAGGTACAAAAATCTTCTTAAGTCTATGGGATTGGTCCTTCCAATGTTCGATATGTCGTACTTTAAAGTTTAAACTACCAAAATATGTGTGCGTGAAACTCACTAGCGTGATGGAGGAGTAGTGATAATAACAAAAGGAAAATTTCATGGGTGACATGGAAACAACTTTGTAAATTAAAAGATTTGTGAGGGCTCAGATTTTTTTAACATTGAAATCTTCAATCAAGTGATGCTCGAGGAACGAGCTTGCGTATCTGGAATTCCCCATAATCTCTGATGGTTCGAATCCTCAAACACAAATACTTTGAGCACTCATTATTACGTAACAATACGTATTAAATGAATTTATTAGTAAAAGTTCTATAAATAATAATGATTTTTAATAAATATTATTATTATCAAAATAATTATATTTACATGTAAATAGTAGAAAATTATTAATGAAAAACCTAAATAAAACATGTTCTCTAAAATTGTCCTAAGGGATCGTTTGGGTGGCTTGCCCTCTAAATCGACCTAGCAGCGTAGAGAGAATATTATAGAATTGACTAGTGTTGATGTCGAGAAGTTGGGAAAGCTTTTTTCATGTCAATGTGTAAGTAGTTTGCGAATCAATAAGAAAACCCCAGGAAAAGCGTATCATAATGTAATTAAGAACTTAAAAAGTGTCTTGTGTAATACTTTTTTTACATGCAATAGGTAAACAATGGTAATATATCAACTGACAGCTTACCAATGGATTTATCCACAACTCCTTTCATAACTATTTTAACTGCAAGAAAAATTATAAATAACCAAAAACTAGGTATAAAATATTTGTGGCTATAGTTATACAGTTGCGGATAGAAACAAAGTATCTACCAATATTTTAGACCAAAAAAATATGAATATTACGTGTATTTTCATGGTTTTTTTTTTTTGAACAACGAAGATTTTCATGGTTAAATAGCTAAAAATACACTTTGTACTTTTTGAAGAAATTGAACCACAGTTAGCCAGTTCAAAAAACCTAGTTAATAATACAACTCAATAAAATTTAATGACAGAAAACAATAATTGCTTGCTTTAATAGAAAGCAATTTTCTTTTTCTAACATTAAATTTTAGTTAAGTTTTTGATGAACTAGGTTTTCAATCCAGTGATTTTGAATTTAAAAAAAAAAATAGTTTGTGAAATACTAGCTATTATCATTATTTTGTAGTATCTCAAATTGATTGCTATTATACTGAAAATTGTTATCATAAATGAAAATTGCTTGCTCTAGATACTATTGATAGTATATCATAATTACAATGCTAATATTATCAGTTTGACTAAAGTAGTAAAGTTTATGGTTGAAGTTTAAACAGTTAGAAAACTTGAGCGAAAATCATTAATGCACATCAGCACATGTAGGGAGAGATTTTCTAATACTAAGTTTCTAAGGCCGATTCCAATAAGACTCTAAAACACTAAAATTCATGTTATGTCATGTTTAATGGAGCTTCAAAAACTACACAATTACATCAAATCTGGTGTTTTATTAATAATGATCTGTACCAAATTTGATATATATTATTCATCACACTAATGACCAAACGCAAAATATTTTATTGTGTTTTATTAATATGCAACGAAAATTTTAATAACAGTAACATAACTCAATATGTCCCTGCTCTTCATGCATACGTCCTGCATGAATGTATGTAGCATATAATACCAACGTGCATAAACAATACACTACTTCATATACATTATTACTCTTATTAATAACCGGATAATTGGGTTTTGATTAGCATAATTGAATCTCGCGAAACTATTTAAATTAAGCTACTCGACTCAGCTTAAACCAAGGACTCGGTCAATTTCTCAAAGCTTAAAAAAGCTCAGATCTTAAAACTCGCTTTCATCTCCCTTCTCCATTTAAGTTTGCGATTCTTCTGCTTCTTCTTTTCTTCCTCCACAAACAAAAAAAAAACATAAAATAAAAGAGAATAGAAAAGGTTGAGATCGTTTTACATAAGAAACAGCCATTGAAGCTGTGATCCATAAGAGTAAACATGGAGAGTTACTTGAACCAGAATTTTGACGTTAAGGCCAAACATTCGTCGGAGGAAGTGCTCGAAAAATGGCGGAATCTCTGTGGCGTCGTAAAGAATCCAAAACGTCGATTTCGCTTCACGGCAAACCTCTCCAAGCGTTACGAAGCTGCCGCCATGCGCAAGACCAATCAGGTGCTTCTTCTTGTATTTTTCAAATTATGGTTTGAAATGGTTGCACACTTTTAGTCTATTTTTTGTATGAATACACACACATATGCGAGATTTTTTCATGTTATTTAGAAACTTTGAAACATAGGACACAACCCCAACGGGACTAATCACAACATCCGATTATAGAATATTACGCTGTATTATTGTGAACCTGCCTTAGCTATCGCCGAAACCGTTTTATGTATTGTGTAAATCAAGTGTATATGAGGTCAGATGATCTTAGCGTTTGCAGAACCATTATAGATCAATCATAAAACATTTACATAACTTTTTTTTATAGAATTGTATATGATGAAATAATTCACAGTATTTAATATGATTCAAGTGATAAACATGCATAATATTTATTGAACTAAAATTGTAGAGCTGCAAACGTATAGTATCTATTGAAAACCATGAACCGGGAAACGACTGAAACGATGATATAAACGAATATGCAGAGACAAGATTTATTATTTTTACCGAATTCAATTAATTTCTCACAAATGTGGCGGAATTTAGATAATTTTAAAACACCTGATAGAGTTTTGTTGAGACTGTAATCGCAACACCCGATAATAATATATAAGAATTTACAATAATACTATACACCATACTTCTGAGACTTCTTTTATAAGAAGAAGAAATATGTAGGATATTTACTGTAATTTTTCTGTTTGGTAAAACCCATGAGTTGAATTGATGAGATGGTGCGTTTAATTATAGCAAATGAACTACTTAGTTTAGTCTATAAAAGGATAAGCTCAATGCACAAAGGTATATCAATTTCATGTATATTTCATTTATTTTCACACATTCAACTTTCATAAAGGCCATTTGACCTAAAATTTTGTTTTAGGCCATTTGACCTAAAATTTTGATTTCAATATGTTTAGTCTATTTGGTTACATTTTTTTAATAACCCTGCTACGATTTGTACAACATCTAACTTGTGATTGATTTAGTTTTGGATCTATAGGTTTATGGAACTTTTAAATTTTCCCTCCTAATTTATATATTTGCAATTTTCACAATCCAGGAGAAATTGAAGATTGCAGTTCTCGTGTCAAAAGCCGCATTCCAATTTATCTCGGGTGGATAATTTATCAGAATGTTCACTTTATTATTATTTTTTTCCACTTTATTTTTTTCCATTTGTGTAAAATGTTATTTTATAATTTTGAAATGGATTTTTTTTCAGGAGTTTCTCCAAGTGATTACACCGTGCCTGAAGAGGTAAAAGCAGCAGGCTATGACATTTGCGCAGATGAGTTAGGATCAATAGTTGAAAGTCACGATGTGAAGAAGCTCAAGTTTCATGGTGGAGTTGATGGGCTTTCAGGGAAGCTCAAGGCATGTCCTAACGCTGGTCTCTCAGGTGAATCCGATCAGCTGATCCAAAGGCAAGAGCTATTCGGAATCAACAAGTTCGCGGAAAGCGAGCTGAAGAGTTTCTGGATATTCGTTTGGGAAGCCCTTCATGACATGACGCTCATGATTCTAGGCGTTTGCGCTTTCTTCTCTTTGATAGTTGGAATCGCAACTGAAGGATGGCCTCAAGGGTCACACGATGGTCTTGGCATCGTCGCTAGTATCCTTTTGGTCGTGTTCGTCACAGCGACTAGTGACTACAGACAATCATTGCAGTTCAGGGATTTAGACAAAGAAAAGAAGAAGATCACGGTTCAGGTTACGCGAAGCGGGTTTAGACAGAAGCTGTCTATATATGAGCTGCTTCCTGGTGACATTGTTCATCTCGCGATTGGAGACCAGGTTCCTGCCGATGGTCTTTTTCTCTCTGGTTTCTCCGTTGTGATCGATGAATCGAGTTTGACTGGAGAGAGTGAGCCTGTCATGGTGAATGCCCAGAACCCTTTCCTTCTCTCTGGAACTAAAGTGCAAGATGGGTCGTGTAAGATGCTGGTTACAACGGTTGGTATGAGGACACAGTGGGGGAAGCTAATGGCCACTCTTAGCGAAGGAGGCGATGATGAAACCCCGTTGCAAGTGAAACTTAACGGAGTTGCAACTATCATCGGTAAAATAGGTCTCTTCTTCGCCGTTGTCACGTTTGCCGTTTTGGTGCAAGGAATGTTTATGAGGAAGCTTTCGTTGAGCACTCACTGGAGGTGGTCGGGGGACGAGGCATTAGAGCTTCTTGAATACTTTGCCATCGCTGTGACGATTGTTGTCGTTGCGGTTCCTGAAGGCTTGCCTTTGGCTGTGACTCTTAGCCTCGCGTTCGCGATGAAGAAAATGATGAACGATAAAGCCCTTGTTCGACATTTAGCAGCTTGTGAGACGATGGGATCCGCGACTACTATTTGCAGTGACAAGACCGGTACTCTAACAACCAATCACATGACCGTTGTGAAGTCTTGCATTTGCATGAATGTTCAAGATGTAGCGAGCAAGGGTTCGAGTTTGCAGTCTGACATCCCTGAGGCTGCTTTAAAACTACTTCAACAGTCGATTTTTAATAACACGGGAGGCGAAGTTGTCGTGAACAAACAAGGCAAGACGGAGATATTGGGGACGCCAACGGAGACTGCTATATTGGAGTTTGGACTATCTCTTGGAGGTAAGTTCCAAGAAGAGAGACAATCATACAAAGTCATTAAAGTTGAGCCGTTTAACTCCACAAAGAAGAGAATGGGAGTAGTTATTGAGCTACCTGAAGGAGGACGCGTTCGCGCTCACACCAAGGGAGCTTCTGAAATAGTTTTGGCTGCTTGCCAGAATGTTATCAACTCGAGTGGCGAAGCTGTTCCGCTTGATGAAGAATCCATCAAGTACTTGAATGTCACAATCAATGAGTTTGCAAATGAAGCGCTTCGCACGCTTTGCCTGGCTTATATGGATATCGAAAATGGGTTCTCTGCGGATGAAGGTATCCCGGCTTCAGGGTTTACTTGCATAGGCATCGTTGGCATCAAAGACCCTGTTCGTCCTGGAGTCAGAGAGTCCGTGGAGCTTTGTCGCCGTGCTGGTATTATGGTGAGAATGGTTACGGGAGATAACATCAACACTGCAAAAGCTATTGCTAGAGAATGTGGAATCCTCACTGATGATGGTGTAGCCATTGAAGGTCCTGTGTTCAGAGAGAAGAATCAGGAAGAGTTACTTGAACTCATTCCCAAGATTCAGGTCATCAATCATTATTTCTTGATTTAGACTTCTTTTTTTTATAAAAAAAATACGATTTCACCTCTTTGCCGGGAATCCAAACATTGTATATAGTTTTTTCCAACGAGAATTGAACTCAAGTGGCGGAGTGCCTACTAGACACTCCTTAACCACTAGGCCAACAGCTCGTTGGTTGATTTAGACTTTTTTCTTTTCTTGATCTAGTGAAGTCTTGAAACGAAGAACTTTCTCTTGACAGGTGATGGCTCGTTCTTCTCCCATGGACAAACATACACTTGTGAAGCAGCTGAGGACTACTTTTGATGAAGTTGTTGCCGTTACTGGTGACGGAACGAACGATGCACCAGCACTCCATGAGGCTGACATAGGATTAGCAATGGGCATTGCCGGAACAGAAGTGAGTCTAAAATGTTTAAAGAGGCTCAAAACCTTTTTTTCAAAAACCTTTTATTTTATTTTGAAATACTTTTGTGCAATGACACTAGGTGGCAAAAGAGAGTGCAGATGTTATCATACTCGACGATAATTTCAGTACGATTGTGACGGTGGCGAAATGGGGACGTTCGGTTTACATTAACATCCAGAAGTTTGTGCAGTTCCAGCTAACGGTCAATGTCGTTGCCCTCATTGTTAACTTCTCTTCAGCTTGCTTGACCGGTGAGTTTAAACCAAACTGGCTGATTTAGTTATGTTAAATGTTTTTCATTTTTACGATGTTTTGCATCTTTACACAGGAAGTGCTCCTCTAACTGCTGTGCAACTGCTTTGGGTCAACATGATAATGGACACGCTTGGAGCTCTTGCTCTAGCTACTGAGCCGCCTAACAACGAGCTGATGAAGCGAATGCCCGTTGGAAGGAAAGGGAATTTCATTACAAACGCAATGTGGAGGAACATCTTAGGACAAGCTGTTTATCAGTTCGTTATCATTTGGCTTCTACAGGCCAAAGGGAAGTCACTGTTTGGTCTTGTTGGTTCTGATTCTACTCTTGTGTTGAACACGCTTATCTTCAACTGTTTCGTCTTTTGTCAGGTAAAAAAAAACATAAATATTCAAAACACTCAAAAGTGGGTATTACGAGTACTCTGGTTTTGTTCTTATTGTTCAGGTCTTCAATGAGATAAGCTCGCGGGAGATGGAAGAGATCGATGTATTCAAAGGCATACTCGACAACTATGTGTTCGTGGTTGTTATTGGTGTAACTGTTTTCTTTCAGATCATAATCATTGAGTTCTTGGGGACATTCGCAAGCACCACACCTCTCACATTTGTCCAGTGGTTCTTCAGCATATTCGTTGGCTTCTTAGGGATGCCGATCGCTGCTGGCTTGAAGAAGATAGCAGTGTAATGCTGAGAAAACCTATTATTCTTACAGAATATAAGTTCCTTTTGACACAAGCAATGTTTTTGTCTTTTTTTTTGGTTGCAACTTTTCATCTCTTTTTTTTTCTGTTTCATTTTTGAATAAGTTTATTTATTTACCAATAGTTTCCTATTGTTGTGATTCAACACCGTATTTTCCTTGGTTCTCAAAAATAACCCTTTGTGTTCTGGTACTCACATTTCACCCATTAATTAAGTTCTATTTAGGAGATCATCAAAGACACCTAGAGCATATGCATTCATGGGTTTAGTCTCTAGACATTATTATATTAGGAGTTTAAATAATTCAGTTGTTTATTAAAAATAAAATATTTTAAAATGACATGTACACATGTGTAACACTAGTCTTTCGACATTTTTCTTAAGTTTCTCAAATGAGAAATCTGTAACGCCCCGACCGTCTACGACTAATCTCTCAGCCCGTGGGCCATTCCTGCAAACGGCGGTGTGTTAATTTTTGGAAGACTCATTAGTTATGTTTACTGATGATGTAATCACAACATAACTTTTTTCTGTGTTTTGGCCTCACTCGTATGATATCACAAATCACTTCCCGATAGATCACTCATTCTTCTACTACTCCAATTCAAACACGCTCAACTATAAATTCTAAACGGATGTGTGCCCGAAAAGGTAAGCGAATTTTGGTGATATTGAAAATCAAATCAATTTTTTTAAACCTTTCCATATATACCAAAAATCGGAATGTTACAAAATAATCATATGTCTTATTTACACATTCCTTATATTGTATTTTATAATTATTTTTTTGTGGAAAAATCTCTCAAAAATTCACTAATAATATTTTTTTAGTCTCTAAATAGTACCAGGAAAATAAAAAGAAATGTTGCACAGAAAAAAAGAGAATGAGTAAAAATAATAAATTTCCCTTCATTTTTTTTAATTTTACATTATTTACAAGGAATGTATTTTTATCTATTGTTTCCTCCCACTTTTAACTTAAATATAGAACAAAAATATCCATTATTAAATTTTCATTTTAATTATTTTGTTCTTCTTTGTTCTTAAAGAGAATTGGCTAAACTATCTTAATTGTAAGTGCCCCGCACACCAAACAATTCGGTTTCACTGTACATAATCGCTCTCCCTTTCCTTAAAATCCCTCATCCTTAGTACTGATGAGACACTTGAGAAGAGATGAAAGAGTTGACTAACATGGCATCTTCCGGTGACGGTAAAGAACGCCGGCCACCTTGAAAGCAGTGACGGAGACAAAGAAAAAATAATGAGATGGGATTTAGTTAAGAGAGTTTTCCTTTTAAAATTGGATTACTATATAATTTTGGTTTACCTTTCGGCGATTAGAAGATACAATAATTGTCATGTCTTCATTAAATACACAATAGATCAAATTATATATATGCACGATGACCAGTGCCGGTCAGGACATCCGTGGCACCTAAAGCACACTCTAAATATGCTGCCCCTTAGCTATATTTTTTTTACATATGCTAGAAGCTTAGAACATAGAACAAATTACTAACAATCAAAAGTTAAATGAAAAAAAAAAAAAAAAACTTACATAGATTAAGAAATGGTGGAATATGATTGAAGTTGCAAGAAAAAATTAAAAAACAAGTTGAAAAGACAGAATATAATATAATATATTACATATTATATAAGGAAATTATATAAGTTGAAAAAAAACTTATTATTTAATATAATATATAAGGAAATTTTAAAAAATAGAAAAGGTAATCAAAATCTCTACGATCAAATTATTTAGTTATTATTCGAATCTTATAATTAATTGGCAATTTGCCTTTGTTAAAAATAAAAAATGGCAGCTTGCCTTTATTAAAAATAAAAAAAATGGGCTGGAGTCATGTTCGAACCCGCGCCTGAAGAAGATATTAAGATGTACGCAGCCACTACCCCAACAAAACTTCGCTGTACTTTATGCCTTTAACATTTTAATAGCGTTTGGCGCCCCAAGCCCCTGCTTTACGGGCTTTACCCCAGGGCCGGGCCTGACGATGACACAAATATAATAAACAAAACATGTTAATAGGAATATGCTGGATTTTCATCATATATAATATAACACAATAATGCAATTACTAGAGATTGACCCGCACGTCCGTGCGGGTGTTAATTTTTACGGTTTTATAAATTATTTGTTATTTTATCATTAGTGTTATATATTTAAGATGTGTCGTCGTATAACTAATTGTATTCAAAATATTTGGATTGAATCGGGTAATAAGATTATTTTTGGTACAAATATACACTCTTTTCAGATACATTGGTTAATTAAATATTTTTATATTTCTACACATCAAAATCAAAATCATTCAGACCCGAGAGGATCCAACTCAAGCATCATACATAAATTTATAATATCCAAGTGGCGCCTAATTTAAAAATCCAAAAAAATTAATCCCGAAAGAAACAACTTGTACCTCAATGAGTATCCGAATGTCCATACTTAACTGATTTTGCAAATAGATTAAAAAGGAAACTCTTTCTATATTTGGCAAAAATAAGAAAAATAGAAAGAATTTTTTATTTAATAAAATAGTTATATGAAGTGAAACATTAAGTGATAATAAATGTAATACTTTTTAATTATTTTGATTTAAATTATTATCTTGTTCATATAAACTATGCCTTTGAATTATGTGTTTTGCTATGTAATTTTTCACCAATTGGAACTAAGACAAAAGAAAGTTTTAGTAAAACATATTAAACCAAACTATTAACCATATGCAAAACTCGGTTATCTTACATTTTTATTTTTTTTATAATTGCACAAAGTTAATATTGATTAACTAATAAATAAAAATCTACAATATTACTTTTACGGTAAATATAATTAATGATGTGATATATTGTTAAAGTAATATAATTAATGAAATTACTAAAATAAAACTATACTTATATTTTTATACATTAATATTTGTTTTTCATAATTAGTGTTTTATATTTTAGATATGTCGTAATATAACTAATTGTATTCAAAAGATCCGGATCGAATCAGATAATATGGTTATTTTTGGTACAAATATCCAAACCCGTTTCAAATACATTGGTTATTTAGATATTTTAGGGTCATATACATCAGAACCAAACTCATCCAGACTCAAAAGGATTCAACTCAAAACCTATACATAAATTTATAATATTCAAGGAGTGAGTAATTTTAAAACAAAATAAAACGATACCCGAAAGGAACGACTCGTACCTAAGTGGATATTTAGTGTTCATGCCTAACTGATTTTATAAACTAATATAAATGATATTTTTATGTGTTTTGCTAAATTAAGTGAAACTGAAAGAGTTTTTTTTTATTTAGTAAGCAATTATATTGAGTGAAAAATTAAGTGACAATGAATGTAATTCATTTTTATTATTTTGATTTAAGTTATGATTTTATTCACTAAACATGTTTTTGAATTATGTTTTTGGCTACGTAATTTTCCACTGATTGAAAAAAAAATGTTATAGTAAAACAAATTAAAACAAACGCTTAACCTTATGCAAAACTCAGTTATTTTTTTTTTTTGATTTTATAATTGACACAAAACTAATATTGATTAACTACTAAATAAAATCTACACTATTATTATTATGGTAATATAATTAATGATGTGAAATATTGTTAAGACAATATAATTAATATGAGTGAAATATGGAAATACAATTAATGTAGTACTGCTATCTTCGTTTCCAAACAATTTTCAGTTATAGTACTATTCATGTTTCCAAACATTACTAAAGTGTACTTCAGTTTTAATAATATAGATAATAAACAAATATGTTAGTTGGTAAGATGGTGACTTTTATCATAATATAAAGATAAATTACATGACACATACAATAGATGACATATATAGTATATGCCACAAGTATAATAAACAAATATGATAAACAAACTTACAATAAACATGTTAGTAGAAAGATGCTTTGATACTTTTGTCGTGAAAAGTTAAAAAAAGAAGAAGAGAAATTGGGGCATATAACCAACAAAAATTTAAAAATTAACAAACTAACCATATGAAAAATGTGGCTAGAATTAATACACTCGGTATTTTATGTCTTAGACAAGAATATATCATTGACCAAAAAAAAAAAAAAAAAGACAAGAATATATCATTGAGTGTTAGACTCATGTTCCCCAGACCCCCGGTAGTGTAGGCGCGGTACTGAAATGAATTAGAGATATAAACGCAAAAACAGAAAAATTAAAATTAATATAATCGTGCTGTGTTCTGCACAAGTTGCGTGGAAGAGTAATATATAAGGGATACCAAGTTGTCCTAATTATAAGATCAATGATGTTATCTATGTCATACTAGACATGCTAGAATCATAATATCCACTTCAACTAATCTAATAAAACATAATCTAAGAAAATAAAAAAGTTGTACTGACTTCTTTAAACAACGTTAAATGCATGCTAATAATAATTTACTAATTCACTATACCTGATGTCATACTAGATATGTTAACTATATGTCCCACTACACCTAATCTAAAATCTAAGCAAAAAAAAAAACATAATCTAAGAAAAGAAAACGTTGTACTTGTCTTCTTTGAGGTTGCAACGTCAATTTCACACTCTACTCCAAAGCAGCTAATAAATGGATCAACCCCTATAAGTTTATCAATGTGTGTTATGCTACATTTCCAACCTAAAATACGATCAGGGATGCCATGTATGTCATACTGTATATGTTAACATTATATGATCTACTCCACCTAATCTTGTCGTACTAGAAATGTTAAAACTATATGATCCACTCCACCTAATCTTCTAATAGTAGAAATGTTAAAATTATGTTGTCCACTACACCTAATCTAACATAATCTAAGAAAAGAAAACGTTGTACTTGTCTTCTTTGAGGCTGCAACGTCAACTTCACACTCTACTCCAAAAAGCAGCTAATAAATGGGCTCTTCACCTTGAAAGAAATCTTAAGTCTCCACCTCTATAAATAGCTGGACATATCAAATCTCTATTCCTCACATTCAAATCACTAACTATGGCTCGTCATGACATTCAGCTCCTCTTTGTTCTCATCGCCACTATCTCTGTCGTTGCATTGGCGAGTGTATGTCCCCCAAATCTCATCATCATTCCTATATTATGACTTTTTTTATCGAGTGAAAATAGTTTAAACTGTTTGGTTATAAACTTTGATTCCTTGGGGTTATATATTTCTCTCGATTTTGTAGGAAAATTGCCACTACACAATCTCTGTCAAAACAGGATCAAGACATGACTCCGGCACAGATGCGGTCATAGGGATTGTACTGGCCGACAGATCCGGAAAGTACATCGAAATTAAAAACCTAGTGAGTTGGGGTGGGAATATGGAACCAGGTCGCGACTACTTCGAGAATGATTATCTGGACATTTTCTGTTAAGCTAGATGGGCTTCCAACCTAAAACCAATTGATGCTAAGTGGAGTGGCCCATCCATCTTATATATTGCTAAGGATCCCTTCTAATATCGATGTGGAACATGTATCCCTAATACGCCCCCTCGAGATGATGGCTATTTGAATGTCAATCTCGGAATGTTCGGGCAAGGATCGATAATGGATCGGATTGGACTGCATGGATCGGACTCTGATACCATGTTGAGCTAGATAGGCTTCCAACCTAAAACTAATTGGCAATTAGTGTATTGGCTCAAGTTCCTTATATATTACTCAAGTCCCTTTCATATTTCAATGTGGGATTTTCTCTCTAATATTTTCACTGGGACGGAGAAGTGTTTTCCGACCCCAATATGTTTTATGACTCTGAACTCTGACGGCTCCGGCCACAAGCCCGGTTGGTATGCTGCGTACGTGGATGTGAAGACAACCAAGACTGGAACTCCAAGCAAGTATCAACACTTCACAGTGGAGCAATGGCTTGCCAACAGTGAGCCGCCGTATCTGCTATATGCCGAACGGGACAACTGCCCGTCTGTGATCAAGAAGAGTCCCTATTCAATCGTATGAATCAATAAATTAATAAGGGTATCTTGGAGACTCGTCTTATGAACGTTTAATGGCGATATATGTATAATGAATAAAATTGTCGTCTTGTGTGCTTTTGTGATATCGTCTTTTGACGTGTGATGGCAATAATGTAAAAAATCCAATCCAATAAAATTTTAATGTTGTTTCTACTTTATGTTAGATTTAATCAGATTTACTATAAGACCACTTACAATGGACTTCGTTTCAAGCAAACTCCAGAGCTCTATTCCATAATTAGGTGCTGTGGCGAGTGTGGTTTGAACACAACATTCAACTGTTCAACTGTAGAATCAATATAATGAAAATGTTGAATAGATTTTAAATCTAAGGTGGATTAAGATGTGTTAAATTTATTTAATGTGTTGAAACACATAGATGTCCACTTATTGATGTTATGCTTCATCTCGAATCGACGATCAGTGATGTCATCTATGCTATTGATGAGAAACATCCCACATCGGAAATATAAGAATTAATCTATTACTATATAAAAGGTTGGGGCCAATCCACTAATCGTCAATTGGTTTTAAGTTGGAAGCACATAATAAACCCGAATCTAACATGGTAAGATCCTTTGACCTAATTTACTACAACTACTACTACTATACCGATGTTGGACCCTCTGCGGATGTTATTCCCACATTGTCCACGCTTCAGACTTAGATGCCTGAGCGTGAGGGATGGTATTGATGAGAAACATCCCACATCGGAAATATAAGAATTAATCTATTACTATATAAAATGTTAGGGTCAATCCACTAATCGTCAATTGGTTTTAAGTTGGACGCCCATAATAAATCCGAATCTAACATATGCCATACTAGATATGTTAACATTATATGTTCCACTCCACCTAATCCAATAATTTTAAAAAATCTAAGCAAAGAAAACGTTGTACATGTCTTTCTCTGTGGTTGTGCCGTCAACTTCACACTCTACTAAAAAAGCAACTAATAAATGGTCTCTTCTCCTTAAGAGATATCCCGTCTCCAGCTCTATAAAAAGTTGGACAGATCAAATGCCTAATTCTCACATTCAAATCACTAACTATGGCCACCAACTCTGTCGTTGCATTGGCGGACGTATGTCCCCCAAATCTCCTATTATTATGACTTTTTTTATCTTGCCAAATTAGTTTAAACTATTTGGCTATAAACATTTTTTTTCCTCTTGATTTTGCAGCAAACTTGCACCTACACAATCAATATCCAGACAGGAACGAGAGCCGACTCGGGCACAGATGCGATCATAGGGATTGTACTGGCCGACCAATCCGAAGAGTACATCGAAATTAAAGACCTAGTGAGCAGGGCCGGCTTACAAGGGGGGACAAGCGGTGCGACCGCCCCGGGTCCGAGCCCGTGTCCCCCCGTGTAATGATAAATAAGGGGTCCAATTTTTTATAAATCTATATTTTTATATATAAAAAAAATTATAAATACAATAAATAAAATTAAAAAGGGCCCAAAATTATTTGATATGTATATAGTTTTATTTTCATTACAAAATATACAAAATATTATTGACTAAATTTTAAAAATATTTTAAACATTATCTCTATATAAATTTTAGAAAATAAAAAAAAAAAAATTTGCCCTAGGGCCCCTGACAGTATTAAGCCGGCCCTGCTAGTGAGTTGGGGTGGGAAAATGCCAGAAGGTCACGACTACTTTGAAAACGGTAATCTAGACATCTTCAGTGGGACGGAGCGGTGTCTTCCAGGCCCAGTATGTTTTATGAGACTAAACTCTGACAACTCCGGCTACAAGCCGGGATGGTATGTTGTGTACGTGGATGTAACGACGAGCAAGCCTGGAAGTGTGAGCAAGCATCAACGCTTCACAGTGGAGCAGTGGCTTGCCGTCGATGAGCCGCCGAATCAGCTATATGCCGAGCGGAGCAACTGCCCTGTCTGAGATCAAGAAGAATCTCTATTCAATCGTTTGAGTCAATAAATCAATGCGGGTTGAACATTGTGTTGTGAACGTTTATTGGCTATATGTGCATTAAATAAAATTGTTGTCTTGTGTGCTATTTGCCCATATGTAAATTGAATAAAGCCTGGGATGGCAAATTGGCAGTTATTTAGAATATCCCATTGAATAAAATTATAATGTTTTTGTTATATGTGAGATGGATGATTAGTTGGACTTTGTTTAATTTTTAGTTTAATGTATTTTTAAATTATCAAACTTATTAATCAATTAGATTAGGTATGGGTATATAAACCGAGAAACAAATATTGAATCGGAATCGAACCAATGTTCATAAATATCGGTACAGTTTATATGTTTTTGGAACAAAAAAAATGAAACTAAACAAAACCGATAACCAAAAACAACAACTACAAATGATAGTAAAATCGGAAGTAACTTAGAAAATAAATATAAAACATAATTTAATAACACACAAATTTAAAAGAAATTATAAAAGACATCAATGAATAGTGAAATTTTATTGAAAATTTATAATTTTAAAATTTAAATTTTCTAGTGAAGAATTAAAATCTTTAGTAAAATTATATATCTGATGTTCAAAAAAATGTTTTTGCAACGATTTATCTTAGTTTTATATTGTGTTGTGAACGTTTATTGGCTATATGTGCATTAAATAAAATTTTTGTCTTGTGTGCTATTGCCCAAATGTAAATTGAATAAAGCCTGGGATGGCAAATTGGCAGTTATGTAAAATATCCAACTGAATAAAATTATAATGTTTTTGTTATATGTGAGATGGATGATTAGTTGGACTTTGCTCATTTTTAGTTTAATGTATTTTTAAATTATCAAACTTATTAATCAATAAGATTAGGTATGGGTACATAAACTGAGAACCAAAAACTGAATCGGAATCGGACCAATGTTCATAAATATTGGTACAGGTATATATGTTTTTGGAACAAAAAAAAAATAAAACCAAACGAAACTGATAACCAAAAACAACAACTACAAATGATAGTAGAATCAAAAGTATCTTAGAAAATGAATAGAAAACAATATTTAATAACACACAAATTTAAAAGAAATTATAAAAGACATCTAGTAAAATTTTATTGAAAATTTATAATTTTAAAATTAAATTTTCTAGTGAAGAATTAAAATTTAGTAAAAATATATATATGATGTTGAAAAAAATGTTTGCGCAATTTACCTTAGTTTTAACTGAATTTCCCGATTTATGCTTTAGTTTATCAATTTCATTTTATATATGTTTAAGATAAAATCATATATATGTTTTTTTTGTCAACAGTTTCATTTCATTAATGCCTAAGCATGAATTACAATGACTTATCAGTTTACCATGATATTACATAATTTTGATTAGTAATCCTGGCTCTTTTGGCTAATTGATCAACAACATGAACTTGATTCCTAGGTACATAGTGGACTATAAACTTATCTTCCTCAGCTAGGCAAGCTATATCTTGAAGAATAGAGTAGGCTTCATAACTTCATTGATCTAAAGTTGTTTGTGAAGTTGTTCTCCTGAGACAGCTTGCAAACTCTTGATTAATTCCAATCAATCACCTAAAATGACCACTTCTTTGTATGCGGTTAGTCAACATGCATCGCAAAACTCTATCACCAACATCCTCCAACAACAAACGCACAACTACTGCATTGTAGATGCTTCATGGAAGTCACCAATCGAGAAAGCTGGAATAGGATAGTCCTTGTTTGGCAAAGAAGGCATCTCTTGGCTTCAAGGAAGCCCTGCAATAGCTCCTACTAACTCGCCATTCATAGCAGAAGCTATGGCTATGCTGCTAGCTGTTCAACAACTCCATTTATATATGTTTAAGGTAAAATCATATATATGTTTTAACTTTCAATTTTATACATATTTCCACTTATTAAGTATTTTAAATACATTTTAGATATATTTCGTTATATTAGATATTTCTAGTGCAAAATAATAATTTGTGAACATAGATGCATTCTTATAAACTAAAGATTTTATTTTTTTCTTTTTAAATTGCTTTCAATATATTTTCCCAAAAAACAACCATAACTTTTTCTATAAACACCCAGAGATCTCGACAATTTCTGTAGGCAAACTGATGTGTTAAAAGAAGAATGTTAGATTTTATATTATAAAAGATTCAAATGAGAAAAACCACACAGCAACACACAACTGAGAGAAAGAAACACGGCCAATTGATTTTTAAGCAAATAGAATCCGTAAAGAAATGAAAATCAAAATATTGAACAACCAAATTTTTGAGGATCATTAGCCGCGAGTGGTGCGACTGCTTTCGGCATTTCTAATCGGGTAGAAATACGGATGTGCCTGGAAAAAAAAATCGACATATTCTCAATTCGAGTTAATAAAATCTAATAATTTAGTAAAAAAAAAGTTACGAAACTGTTGATTACCATTGCTTCTTTAGCAGTTGGCCTTTCTTGGTGATCATATTTCAGCAACTTGTCCACAAAATCAACAGCCTGATTCAAAACAGAAGTAAAGTGGAAACTAACTGAGTCATCTGCATCCGTAAAATCATAAAGGCTTGTTAAATAATATGTACCTCAGGAACCGCTAAGTGCTGGTTTTCAGAGTTGATGAACTTTGACCATGGCTTCCGGCTATGTCTATATATCAAAAACAAGAGTGCATCGTTCTAAGCTTCTTAAAAATGGAACATTGAAAGCTTTCAAGAACACTATTAATCGAAAGATACCTACCTCCCAACGAGGGACGCAAGATTAGGGTCCAATTCAATGCGGTATCTGGTTAGGTAGGTATTGAGTTCGTCAGTGCCAAGTACCTGCCATGATTATTAGCAGATATTATCGTACCATTACAGAATCATATTTACTAGTAGCTATAACTTGGTAGGAATGTCATCTCTGTTCAGTGATAAAAGGGACACGATGGTTTAATAACGAACGCTTTTGTTAGATGTTACCTTTGCAATTTTGACCAATTGATCATAGTTGTCATGACCATAAAAGAAGGGCTCCTTGCGGAATATCTGCATCAAATTTCAACATCAAATACTACAATGGAGTGTAAAATGGTTTTAAGAAAATCAGCACTGATGAACTTATTATCAATACAGAGTCAATTAAACTAGTTATAGCTTAAAACCGCTCACCATTCCAGCAAACATGCACCCGAGACTCCACAAGTCTAAGGAATAGTCATAGTCCTGCAAATCAACCAGCAGCTCTGGACCTTTGAAGTATCTGCTCATAAGATATGGAATGAGAAAAAAAAAATTTGAAAGCAAACACTCGACCTATACATCAGCCAGATAATTAATAAGAGTATGTTGCAACTTCTAATATCTCAGTGCATGCAATCTTCTATACATCCAAACTATCTACTTATTTCAGCTAAAAACCTCTATGAATAGTTAACAATTACAAGAAAGAGAATCTTGCAGTTGAGAGAGATTAGCAACAAAGGGACTACCTTGAAGCAACACGGACGTTGTATTCTTTCCCAGGATGGTAGAACTCCGCCAAGCCCCAGTCAATTAAACGCAGTTTCCGTTGCTCGTGATCAATCATGACATTATGCGGTTTCACATCTCTGTGCATGATTCCTCGCGAATGGCAGAAGTCCAACGCCTGCAGAAACAAATGAATACTTAGTTACTTTTGCCAGAGCATCAAGGAACATTACATTATACAAGCAAACCCAATCTAAGGTTCAAGAAAACTTGATCGATCAATTACCTTTAGAAGTTCATAGATATAATATCTAACATCATAGTCTGAGAGCGTTGGATAGAGGACTTTAAAATCCTTATTGTTCACATGTTCGAATATCAAGCTGGGTGTCTTCGACTGCTGATCTCTAACAATGTCAAGCAACTTCACAATGTTTGGCCCACCACAGAGGTTCTGCAGAATCTTGATCTCTCTCTTAATCTGCAGTAAGGAGGAGCAAAAAACTCTTATGTCAGAGATGAAATTCACACTTCCTCCTCCTTAGCATTTAATTCAAGAATCTTTCTACAAACCTTCTTCTTCTTCACAGGCTTCAAAATCTTGATAACGCATTTCTCGTCATCAGTGGCGTGGATGCCTTCAAAGACCTCACTGTATTTTCCCCTTCCCACTTTCCTCACCACCTCATAATCATCCTGTACACTGCATCATCACCAAAGAAGCTACCTCAAACATTGATATACATACTAATAAACCACACCACACAAAACTATAATGCCAAGAACCACCATCGTCGTCTTTTGAAGAGGTTACTAACGAAAAGTAACCAGCAATACCAGATCAATCTCACACCAAAGACGAAAGATTATCTCATATAACACTGATAATCGCATAATCATTCTACACACTGCATCATCATCATCATCATCAACGAAGCTAACCTCAAACACAAATAGCAACACACACCATACACAAAACCAGATATGTAAGGCTAAATCAACATTCCACCTAGATTCTAGATTCCAGAACCAGCAATCGCATACGAATCTCATACCAACGAACCAAAGATCTAGAGAGCGATGCAATTAGGTTAAGAAGGAAGAGATACATACCCCCATTGAACAGCAAGAGACTCGTAGTCCCAATACTCCTTAGGCCTAACGACGTTGACATCGGCGTAAACCCTAGCCTTGGACGGCGCACCGGCACGCCGGATTGATTTACCGATCTTCTGCGCCATCGTCTCCGGTTTATCTAAACCTTTCGCGCGAGATTGTTGTTGGTGGCGGAGATGTTGACGGTAGAGCGAGGCGCTGGAGGCGAATCCGCGGAGAGACGAGAGGAGGTTCTTCGACGAAGAAGAAGGAGAGGTGGAGAGGAAGGAGAAGAGGCGGCCGTTGGCGGCGGAAGCGTTGCGAAGGGAGGAGGAGATTGTGAATCCGTAAGGCCTAAAGGCCATTTAACATTTAAGTAAATAAAGCTCTCTTCTAAATTATAGACTTATGAAAGAGAAAAAAGGGTAACGAATTGCTTTTCTGTCTTCGTTTCTTTTTTTTTTTTTGGGTTTTGCTTCGCTGGCATGAAACGGTGACGTTTGGGAGTCTCTTTGTATATCTCTATATTATATTGACCAAAACAAAAATTCTCTATATTTTATATCCTTAGTGCTGAACAAACGATTAAATTAGAATCCTTTACAGCTAACTTTTTCAAAGTTGGAGATTTACATCAAAATATCACCACCATTCATTTAACATTCATAAATATACACTAAATGTATTTATAAAATAAATATATAAATGGGGTTCAATAGAAGCAAGTCTTGGGTTTAACAAAGTTTTACAGGGTTTATCCGATTCTTAAAAGTTAAAACCCAAAATAGATTAAATATCGAGTCAGTTCAAAACCACAAATTTCAACCGCAAATACGCGTCAGATTTCAAAACATTGCAAAAGGGAATTGGTTGCTATTATACCAATTGAGAAAAGAAAACTGATTTATGTTTGCTTCACCCTCTGGTAACTGGCTCTCTGGCCAATACGGTGAGAGTTTTTTCTTTCACATCTACAGGCCATTGACTTATGAGTGGTGGTACTCTGTTTTATAAGCTCATCCATAATTTGGTCAAGTTAAAGCCGAGAGCAGCAGACTACGAACTCTCGTGAAAACAAAATCTTGGTGCTTTCTAGTATTTTTGAACTAAATACTGTGATGTTATATTTTTGAACTAAAAACCATCAGAAGAAGTTCCATTCATGATATAATTATAACAGCAAGAGACTTATTGTTGAAAAAGGTCTTTAGGTAGAAAGAGAAACAGAACCATTAATCTTGTTGACACAAGACACTTAAGACTTTGATAATACAAACATAGTAGAAGAAGGATCCATACATTTACATTGGAATCCTTTTTTATAGTTTCATCACTTCTTGAGATGTGGGAAGCAAGCGACAACATCGGCCTTCGGATGCTTGGCCTCAGCGTGCTCCCTGCATTTCACTTCCGAGGTTGTGCAGATGAATGTTTGCATACAAACCTTGCACTGTATAAACCAACAAGTAACAAAAACTTAATGAATAGAAAGAACACTCAATTCAATATTTCGATGCTGCTTACTGGTAACATTAACCAAATTCATACATGAAGTGTTAGTAATTTTAATTCGACACAAGATAAGTCTTACCTCAAGAAAGTAAAATGGCTTACGACTCAATAATCAATTACAAAGACCGTTTAAAGTTAAAACTAAGGTTTCACGGTTTCACGGTTCCATAAGTTCTATTTAATATAGTTACATTTGAAACATTCAATTCCTACGAAAAAAACATGTCACAAACTTTGGTTTGGTACCCCCTAAATTCATTATCAAGATAATAACCAAGAATTGAATCATAAACAGAAGCAAAAGAGATCACCTGAATCGACATAGCTTTCTTGTTTGCTTCCAATTGGCTTCCTGTAATAGATCAAAACACAGTTACGTTATAAAAAAAAACATAAATTGAAAACTCTGATTGAATCGGGTCGTGTTAAGTTTGGTTAACCTTTTCCAGCCTGCCTTGCCTTCTCGAGATTTTTCTCACGAGCCATCTTTGATTTCTGTGCGTTTCCTCCACCCATCTCTCTCTCTCTGTGCCTGATTCGAGATTACACGCAGGGAAGGAAAGAGAGGAAGAGAGACGAGACTACGCAAACCCTAATTTATGAGAAAGAAATGGGAATAATTTTGCCGACAATGTTGAATAAAGAGTTATTTATACGACAAAAATAAATTATCCCAACTTGCGTTTTCTTTTCTATAATGCGCACTCCGTAATAAATTCGCCACTTATGTTTATGCACCATCCACCAATCACCCAACGCGCTATTGCCTCCTCTAGATAATTCGATTCTTATTATATTGGGCCTTAGGCCTTTTAACCTATTGGCCTGATCGTACGTTGTAGGAACTTTCGATTTCTGAAAAATACTAGATTTAGGGTATGACTGGTTTTCCCGCTACCACCCGCAAACGCAGTTTTTGCGGTTGGTAGCGGTTGTTGGCGTTTTGCAACAATCACTCAAATCGCTCCAAACCGCTTCAAACCGCTCTAAATCGCTCTGAACCTCATAAATTCAAAAGCTGGTTCCAGCTAGCGTTTGCGGTTGCGGGCGGTTGCGGGAGGATAAAAAAAATTCTTTTTTTTCTAAAACAATATAAATACAAAAATAAAAATATTCAATAAAAAAATTTAAATTGGAATTATAAAAATGCTAAAATATATCTATTATATTTTAATTAATATTATAAAACTTTAAAATAAAAATATTTTCTATATTTTTAAAAATATTAAACTATAACTTTCTAAATATAACTTTTATATTTATTATAATATTATTATTTTTGATATTTTTATAATTGTATAAAATGTAAATATTGTTGATTTATTATTTAACCGCTGCTGCATTTGGTAGTTAACCAGTCATAAGTATCCCGCAAACGCACCAATTTCTAACCGCAGAACCAGTCGTACAAATCTCTTAAAACCGCTAGAAACCGCAACCACCCGCATTCGCAAACTCCCGCAACCGCAACCGCAACCGCTGCGGTTGAACCAGTCAGACCCTTAGTATGAATGGAGACTGATCTTAATTATTGATTCCGTGACTCTAATGCTAAATCACAAATTTAAGTTCTGAATTTTTTTTTCAATAAAAAGCATGATTTTTCAGGCAAATGAAAAAAAAATTAATTAGATTTGGATTCGCATGTCCGCGTTTTTTTTAATTTTGTAATGAATATCAATTATGGTTAATAGATGATTTTTATTGTTTGTATGTGTATTAATTTTTCGTATGGTTGAATCTTAAACTAATCAAAGTGATATATTTATATAAGTTGCTTATCATTTGATTATATTTTACTATATGAAATAATTTTCTAATGTATTTTTTATAAATCATACTATTTACTATGTTGTGTATATATTTTTTTTTTCACGATGACTATGTTGTGTATATTAAAAACAGTTTGTTCAAATTTGAAAGATTTTGTTAAAATTGGAACTGTGTATTTTTTTTTTGTTCTAAGGTTCAAACTTTGTTTATATAATTATGTCACTGCATTTGATTTTGTTTTATAGAATGATATTATGTGTTATAAACATGTGACTAGATTAGGATCCGCGTTTTGGAAGCGCGGGATTTGTTTCACGTAAAATTCAAAGTTATCAAATCATGTATAATTCGTTTGTATATTGTATGTGTAATATTATTTCAAGCAATAATAAAATATGTGTTATTGTGTAAATGACAAACAAACTCGCTTATTTTAAAGTATAAATTTATTTTCTGTTAACTAAATCATCAAGATATAGTATTATTTGTATGCGATGACTAATTTATCTTAGTCATAAATATTATTGTACACATAATCTAGATTATGGCTAAAAATAACTTTTACACTAACAACATACATGTTTATTTTATTATTTGTTTGTTATAGGATAAAATAATATTCAGTCCATAAATTAGTTATTTATAAATAAAATTTATAATAGAAATAATTACAAAGAATTGTGAACGCATTTCGTCTAATTCGGACATAAACTGTATTTTCTCTACATCAAATCTATTTTATTGGCGGAAAGATTAACTTTTGGTGCGTTACAACTTAGTTGGGCCTTAAGATCTTTTCACTACTGGGCCGATGTAACGTGAAATCTTCTAAAACGAGCGAACAAACATCAGTCAAGATCTATCTAAAAACTCCCATCTCTCTCTCCGGCGTGGCTTCACCGGCGAGGCAACTTTTGTGATCGATGGGGGTGGTCATCGAGAGCTTCGTCTGGGAGCCAACCACAAGCGTCTTCGCCTTCTTCCTCCTCTCCACATTTCTATCGATATTCCTCTTCCCCTACTTCGCCAAAAGCAAAACGTTCGGTACCTTCGATCACGCCGTCTCCTCATCTTTCGCGCGCTTCCAAAGATGGTTTCTAGCTATCTACACTCTCTCTTCAGGTAAAAGATTCCTTCTGCTTTCTTCCGACGCGATTTCGAGATCTATTGAATTGGAACTTTTTTTTTGCGGCAGTGATGGAAGGTGTATGGTCGGTGTATGGAGAATCGGAGTTAGCGTCTTATGGCGTGAGTAAAGAATCAATGGTGTCTTATCTCTGTGTTGGCTTCTCGTCTTCTCTTGTTCTCGGTCCTTTACTTGGTGTCCTCTCTGATCTCATGTAAGTCTGTCAAAATGAGCTAGCTCGACTCATCACAGCTTAGAGCTCGGATTTTTCATGAGCTACCTCAGTTTATTTATTATTTAGATCATGAGTTAAATTAGCTAACTCGCGATTTAAATTAAGCTTAAGAGTTAGCTGATGTTGGTTAAAGATTGTTTATATAACTCGTGATCTTTATTAAATGAGCCTAAAATATAAAACTTGTGCTAATGAAAAATTTGGATGGACACCTCTATGGCTAACTTATAATATTTTTGTTTATTTATAATCTTTTTTTTCAAGTGATTGCTAAGTTTGAATGTTTTTTTTTGTAGAGGTCAGAAGAGGATTTGTCTACTCTATTGCGTCTTGCATTTCGTTGTTGGTGTGTGGAAGAGGATTACAATGAGTCCTAGTGCCTGGTTTGCTAACGTTTGCTTGTCTCTTGCTGGTCTCGTGCATTCATTTGGGTTTGAGACTTGGCTCGTTGTGGAGCATGAGAAGGTATGTATTCTTCAAGTTTATTTTTTAAATATAAAGTTCTGATTTTTGTAACAGAGTGTTCTTGTATCTTTGTAGCAAAGTCAGCGGAATGATTCGTTGAATGAGACGTTCTGGTTGATGACTTTTCTTGAGTCTGCTTCTTTGATTGGAGGTCAAGTTCTTGCGAATTGGCTTGCGGATGGTAATGTTCAGAGTGGCGTTGCGCTGTCTGCTACGGCGTCTCTGTTCTTGTCTGTTGTGGCCATTGTTTGTATTGTCCGGACTGCGAAAGAGCCTGTTAAGACGCTGCCACTTAGAGATTATTCTGCAGCGTTCTATGCATATGTTCTTGGTGGTAAGGGCTTTGTTTTTGTTTTCCTTTTGCATCGAAACTTTCCAAATTTGATTCAAACTGAAATTTTTAGTTTTTAATTATGTCAGATAAAAGAATATGGTTTCTAGGAACTGCACAGGCCTGCCTCCAGTTTTCCACTGCAGTCTTTTGGATTCTTTGGGCACCGACGATAGTGGTATTGATCAACCTCCTTAGCATCTTTGTAGTTACTTCAACCAACTTTCATGTTTCAGAAATCATATGAGCAATGATGCTTACTTTCATGTGATGTTTAAGACACCCTTTGATTCCAAACTGGGATTTTAGATTTTTATTTATTTCACAGACACACGAGAATCTTTTTATAATAAGATTAGACAGTCACATGATGATAGTCCATGTTTGAATATATAATGTGTTATGTTGGGTCAGGCTGATGGGCGAGAAGTGAATCTGGGATTGATATATCCATGTTTCTTGGGCTCAAGAATGCTTGGGAGTACAGTATTCCCATGGCTTATGAGCGGACAATCATTTCTCCGGCTTGAAGATTGCCTAGTCTACATATACGCAATACTTGCGGTTGTGTTTTCTATAGTAGCCTATGATTATCAGGTAAATTATTTACTAGTTTCAGAAAAGCTTTAAACACAGTCTCAGTGCCGTTCATATTGAAGGCCCTCACATTATTTTGCAGGAAATCAGCACCTTAATAGTACTTTTCTGCTTATTTCATGGCTTTACTGGACTGGTACTGCCTTTGCTTGCAAGACTAAGGACCATGTAATAATAATGCTAATACTCTTATATACATATAATCTGTGCACTTTTTCAGATTTCAAAGCTGAGGCAAAAATCTTTCTTCGTCTGTGGTGTAATGAATTTGTTGTTTTTTATTTACAGGTATGTACCGAATGAATTGCGTGGAGGGATGATAAGCCTTTCTCAAGTCCCAGCTAATGCAACTATCTTGTATTGCTTAATACAGGTATGTGTGCCATTACAAACAGTAACATGTTTTGCTTCTGTTTCGTGTAAAACTGACCTTTAATATTGCAGAGAGGGTACTCCGGCAAGATTGAGAATTCAACGATGATGGCTCTAAGTGCCGTTTCGTTATTCTCTGCATCTGGTTGTATATATTTATTAAGACGATGGGGAAAGTCACCACACCAAGACTGGCACAAGTTATGATTCTGAGTAGCTCCTGGTCTCTAATTATGGGGGACTTACCCACGTAAGGGGAAGCAGGACAAAGGCAAATCTACATGCTCCCTTACATAACTCAGGTTGGTATTTGTGATCTTGTATTAATGGTCTCGGTAGCAGCTTGAAGTGAGCAAACAGACAAACCTCGAAGAAACTCAAAGATGCAGAGAACGAATTCTATCAATTTTGAAATATTGATTCTTTTTTTTTCTGGTCTTTGAAATTGATTGTTTTTTGTTTTGTTCATGTCTTTTTAAGATTATTTTTTGGACTCCAATTAGAAAATATGAATGCAGTTATTTTAATTTTAAAAAAAATCAATCTGCATAATCTATTTTTATCATTTATCTCTTAAGATTAATTTCTCACGCTACATAAACGGGACAGCTTCTCCGGACAGATCTTGCAACAACAAAACCAATAGTCTTTACACATCTTTTGTGGGTTCGATGTTTGGTAGTATTATATATTTTCTCTTTCAAAATATATAATATTTAGACATGTGCACAACAATTAAAAAAATTACTTTTATCTAAAAACATCGTCTAAATAATAAATTAAAAACTATCTAACTAATTACAAATATAGAGAACAAAATATTATTGGTTACATAATTTTTAATAAACTTAAAATTATCTAAAAAACGAAAAACATTTTACATATTGAAACATCAAAAACTTCTCAAACATCATACATTAAAAAACGAAGGGAATATATAGCAAATACATATATATATACAGTTGTAAGTGATTATCAAAAGTTCCCTATAGCACAAAGGTTAAAATTCATCTCAGTGAGCTAGATTTTTTTGGAGAATTATAAATTTCAAAGAAATTAGTTTTGTTTATTTTGATTGGCTAAAAATATGAAAATAATTAATCACAGAATAATGTATTTGTAATTAAAACTTAATGTGTAAAAACTTTAAAACATACACTATTAAAAAAAAACTAGATTCGAACCCGCACGTTCATGCGGATATATGTTTATTTTTAAAATAATATTTAAACTATAAAATAAGTTATAAATAAATATATTTAATATCGATTTTAAGTATATAACATTATTTTTAAAATTTTATATTTTTGAATTTCTTTTTTTAATGAAAGTGTACTAATCATATATTAATCACGTAATTGGTTTATTTGTTTAAAAATACAACATCATATTAATAGTTTAATTTTGAACATTAGTTTTACATGAATTATAACAAATTGTATTAATTTTTGTTTAAATTTTTTTATCCTCAAAATTTTTGTATGTGACCAAATTAAAATTTTTAATATTATATTTTAATTTTTTATATTATTTTAGTATATAATATTTCAGTTTGGTGTTTTTTACTGCAAAAATCAAACATAAAATCTTACAACCAATAAATTATTTTTATTTTGTTTAATAAAAAATTAATATGATAATTTCAGAAAGAATTGGGATGTATTATTTAATTTTAAAATTAATTACTGAAATATGTATAAAATTTGATCTAGATTAAATATAATAAACAATAAAAAATAGCATAATGGAAATACATTTGGCTTTTCTTAAGAATATTATTGTTTAGATGTATATTGTTTATTTTTTTATGTTAGAGAAATATCATATATGAGTAAATTTATGGTATTTAGCTAAGTTTCTAACTAATGGTCTAATATAGACTTTTGTGTGGTAGATAAAAAATAGGATCTATACTATTATTTATGAAGTGATTTTGTTTATTTATCATGTTTTCCATGATTTTAGGTAATTTTGCTTATTTGTCATGTTTTTATTAGGTTTTAGCTAAATCATTGATTTATTATTTGTTATTAGTTGAGTCATTAATATATTAATTTAAAATTATTCTTAATGAATCTTGTATATAATTAAAAACAAATGTCAATAATAATAAATTTCTATGTTATATTAAAAACGAATTTTAAACAATATCTTTACTGAATTTTATATATAATTAAAAATGAATTTTATTTTAATAGTATAAAGTTTATATGTTATATGTTACATCAAATAATTGATTATAAAATAATATAATAGAATTATAAAAAATAAGATTATTCTTATATATATATATTGTGTTGCTATCTGAAAACAATATTATATTATAAAAGTTAAGAAAGTTAAGATAAAAAAAACAATTAATAATTAAATATTAATCAAGCAAAAAAATTATATAAAGATATTTTCTAAACTATTTCTAAGATATGAGCGTTTTTAAAAAAAATTAACACAATAGTAAGTATATATTTTGATAAAGAAATATTTGACATATATAAATACTTTGATGTTTGATTTAACTATTTAAAACTATAAATAATAACTTATTATGTTAGTTTTAGATTAATAAAACATAAACTAATAAATATTCATAAAAAGTTTATGTCTGCATATACGGGTAAAACACCTAGTTCTAAATTAATAGATTAGAATATTAGATGAATAATAAATATGAACCACCTCTACAAGTTGCAATGTCTTTTTGCATATGTTTTTTTTTCGCGACTGATGGTTCCACACCTGGTTCTAAATTAATAAATTAATAGATTAGATGAATAATAAATATGTGGACCACGCCTAGTATTTATTAACAATCCTGGTTATTTAATAAGGCACAACAAGCAGAGTACTTGAGGCCATTATTATTAGGGATGAGCATAAATAACTAAATACTCATTGTTCGTCTTATATTCACTTTTCGTATCCGCAGGCCTTGATTTTTCAAGTATTTGTAGTTGTTAAGCTGGTTATCAAGCACTAGCGTTTATATACTTGAAAGTACGAGACGAAAATATTTGATAAACGTGGGCAGTTGTCTTATCAACTGAACCAGCTATGATAACCACCCGCTAACCAGATCAAATATTTGAACTATTACCAACCACACTAAACGAACTTGAATACAACATAAATTCAAACGGCCATCAATCCACGGGACAAAGCAAAGGCAAAGACCCGTTATTTGTCTATAAAATAGATTTTTATTATTGTGAGAATTAAACAGATTCTTATATCAAAAGATTCATGTTTTTCTCTCATCTTTTATAATATGCAGAGATAGGATTTGAACCTACCCAATCAAGGAGTTTGTCTTTATTAACAAATCAAGTAAAAGTCCAAACTTTCAATAGTTGTACAAGACAAATCAAATATCAAATATACATAAAATGTAAAGTACCGGGTGGTTTGTAACAATTATTAAATAATTTTAACAGCCCACTTGGGAAGTATTACTTTGGTATATCGTTAGGTTTCTTTACTAGATTAGTTCCGGTTTTTTAGTTGGAGTTTTTAACTCATAATTTAATATTTTTTGTTTTTACATGTTTCGGCTAAAAGACGATTTTTATATCTCTTATTTAAAAGGCGGTTATTAGCTTTTCTTAGTTAAAATCTAAAAAAAAACTAAGAACCGTCTCTTATCCGAATCTAAGAACCACAGTTAAGATTAGAGAGAGTAAATTTTGGTACTAATTTTAGATTAGGTGTATAGTTTGCCGTTATAATTTTGGTACTAGAAACTTAGTTACATTCTTGTAAGTTTTTTTAGAACACATTCTTCTATAAGTTTTTTTTCAAACTATTATTATAACTTTTATCCATTGAAGTCTTTAAAGCATTAGGCATGATCTTACACTGGATTTTGTTTCAAAAAACATAAATTATACCGAATAGATATGGAAGACAATACATAATTATTCAACACCAAAAGAGTCTGCAGCCAAATATTTTTATTAATTTCTTCACATGGGCTTAACCACGCTGTAACCTCCATCGACCGCCAGATTCTGCCCGCTAACGTAAGCTGAATCATCCGAAGCCAAAAACAAAGCTGCTTGAGCCACGTGGCTAGCCTTGAGCACCACACCTTTGAGAATCGTAGTGGCGGCCACATACTCCTCCACCATCTTCACCGTTTCCTCGTTATAGCTATTTATCCCCGTCGCCACACCGTATGGTGCAACGCCGTTGACTCTTATCCCGTACTTCCCCAGCCCGCTACATGCTGTTTTAATCAGCCCTACAAGTGCATGCTTCGACGCCGTGTACGCATGAGGTCCAGGACCACCGATCTCCGCCGCTACGCTCGTCGTACAGACTATTGACCCACGCGTGCCCTTCTCCACCATTGCACGCGCTGCATGTTTGATTAACGCCGCGGCGCCGCGAACATTGACCGCGATTGTCCGGTCAAATTGTTTGAGATCCAAGTCGAGGATGCTTCCTGGCTGTTCCATGACACCGGCGTTGCTGAACAGAACGTCAAGCTTTCCATGTTTTTCGGCGGTGAACTTAACCGCCTTCTCCACTTGTGTCTCGTCTGTTATGTCGCAACGGTAAAAACATGCTTTGTCTAGTCCGATAGAAACGGCGATGTTCTGACCAAGCTCTTCTTGTATGTCAACGATAACCACCTTGGCTCCGTGCTCACTGAACAGCCTAGCGGCTTCTGCTCCAATCCCGCTGGCTCCCCCAGTTATAATAGCGACCTTGCCATCCAATCTGCTATATATAATGGTAGTCCCAACGATCAAGTATATACGAGAAAGTAAATAAATTAGAAAATATAGAGTATAATGCTTTGTAGCACTTACCTCATGAGTCCAGACATTGTTGATTGATGTCAAAGAAGATATGAAGAAACAACATGTCTAGGCTAAGTATATATATATATATATATATATATATATACATATATTTGAGGTTGACCCACGATTCCAGTTAGAACCATGTTACTGAATTTTGAAAGTAGGTAAGTTCAAATTTAAAACTAATCTATGTTATCAAAGATAATTCCGGCAAATGAAAGATATCTAACACACATCTATTTAATGAAAGTTAACTTTTCTTTCAATTTACACCGATATCAAAAAATGTTAATGCTTACTTTTATTTATTTATGTATTCATCATCTGGTTAATACTTATTCAGTTTCATATTAATTGTTATTGTAGAGATATTTTTTATACTAAATAAGTGTCGTTTTCGATTTTCAATACAAAATTTATTAATTTTATTCAATAATTTATTTTTTTATTGATTGAAATATGGTTATGTGTATAGATAATTGTGTTTTATATAGAAAATATACAAAATTAGTGATTTTGTTAATTTTTATGCACAAATTCAAAATGACATTTAATATGAAACAAAGAGATATATTTTTAAAACATAATTCAAAATTTAATATCAAAATAAATCCAAAAAACTAATCTTAAGTACTAAATAAAACCAATCTAAAAGAATAACAAATTAAGAAAGTGTTCAAATTTTTTATCTCGTTATGAGAGCCTTGGAATGATCTATTTTCATGGTCTTCATCTATTGTAAATCTCAGCTTTTTTGTCATGGAAATCATAATTAGTTATAAGAACATATTACCATTGTTGTCGGTTGTAAAACCAAACAATCAAAGTCGGGTACAAAGCAGAGGTAGGCCGGGTGGATAACAGCAATTTAATGGCATATATTGAACAAGCATCTATACCTGGCCAGCCTTCGCCAGGTGCAGTTATTTCACTAAATTAATATTGTCTGACAATGTTTTTGTATTATGACATGATTGTTTTTACATATGTTAACGCTCCTTGCACAAACATATTTCACAAAAGACTTACACCCAGATTACATATATGCCATTATATACTCTAAAGGGAAAAACACAACAGTATTCTAAATCAGCTTACAAATTCGTTCAAATATGTGATTTCAATATCAAGTTTATGATGTGTAATAGTGATTAGAAGTTTATGATACCGGGGCTTTGATGTTGTTTTATTGAAGTTAATGGCACATATGTCAAAAGTTTAAAGCACGCCCCTCTACCCTCCGGAAAGTGTATGTGCAGTCTACCATCTACCATATTTGGCGCCAACGGAATAATGTGTTGCAAAACCAAACTCATTGTTGAGATGTTCTTGAATCCATGTCCAATTCTTTATGATCCAATTAGTATGATATTGTTAATATTGAGTTTTAGAAAAACTCTTATGAATTTATTTTTGGATTCTTTTTCAAAAAACCTCATACTAATCAAAGTTAAAATTTTTGTTATATATTGGATATTAATTATCTAATTTCTAACGTGAGACCATATTTAGATTAATATCTTCATTTTTCTCTTCAAACTAAAGGCTATATTCATCTTTTTTCAATGAATTATTTCGGCACTTCGTATCCACTTGCCATGGAAGCATGTTTTTTAAAAAAGGCATTCTCTTTGTATTTTCCTAACATTTCATTCTTAATGATATAAGCGTACTTAGCAAAAGAAAAGGGGTTAAAGCAACTCTTTTAAACGAGGATATATCCCTTATATATTATTTGAGAAGCATTACAACTTTTTTTTTGTAGCCACATGTCATCAATAGGAAGATTCTTAGAATCATTATAGAAATATGTTGGTCCATCTAATTATATAATAAGTTTTTTATTAAAATAACAATAAATTTATTATTAATGTACTTCATTATTTTCTTAAATAAAATTTACGAAATTACCTAATGTGGCTAAAATATATATGGCAATTAATGATTTTGAATAATAAAGATTTGATAAAAATTAGTGTATCTTCTATCATATTTGTTTAATTTTAAACTATTAAATAAATTAAACAACCACAATAACCATATAATCAAAAATTTAAATTTTTCTGTATATGTTATATTTTGAATTTTTAAAAATGACTATAAATTACTAAAACTGTTAAAAGTCTCACATTCAAATGATTACAAAATTATATAAGTAAAAAGTATAATTTAATTAATTATTAATATAAATATATATATCGTTTTAAATTAAACTATAAACCATATAAAATACATAAATCTTTTAGTTTCAAAATTTACTTTGAACAATTTTTTAGTAAAAGTTTTGAACGAACATTGACAACTTATTTTTTTAAATTATAAATTATTAATACTATTAATCCCACAATAAAAATTTTGATATCAGTAATTTAATTTTTATCTATAAAAGATACAAATGATGAAAAAAACTATATGAATAGAAATCATCATTTAATAGATATTAATATTAAAAATATACTAAAATATACTATGTATGTTAGTATCATTTAAATTTAATTACATATCCTATCAAATATTAAAAAAAATTGGATTAATAAATTGATTTATATGTTCACACCAATTTAATTATATATTTAGTAGTTACTGACTTTTAATTATTCAATATATATTTATTATTTTATAATATGTAAAAATATTTAATACATAAAATAATTTTTATATATAATGTTCATTCCGCGTAAGGCGCAGATCTTAACCTAGTCAGCTTATTATACCCTAAAATAGTGAGAGATACAATTTCTTTGATAAATGATTCGATATTATTTATATTTTCTGAGAATATTATCCAAAGATATTTGTCGAAATTGATAAAAGATAACTATTATATAAAAATAGAAAATACGGGTTCAACCAAAATGGATACTGTCGAATCAAAATATGTATTTTAGTAATCAAAACTCGAATTTTAGACAGGTTTAGCCAGATATGCGATGAATTATTATTTTTATACCAAACCCAATAAAATCTGAATATAATCAAAACCGAACTTTAAAAATATTCAGAAAGAATTACCCAAACCAGAACTCAATTGAATTTGAATCCAGTCTAATTAAACACTTGAACCCTCATGTCTATTATGTATGTAGTCTGGACATACACTACATAAATATGAACAAAACTTGGGTTCACCCCCTATGGTGAACTCTAAAATTTACCTCTATAATTAACACCAATCAAACTGCCATGTAGGATTAGGATAAATAGGAATATTAAAACTTAGAAAAAAAAGGAAAATAGCTTTTTAAAAAAAAAATGTTGACGTCTCCGTTAACTAAAGAAACATACGTATTCTTTGTTTCATCAATTAGGTTTTGAGAATTCTATTGAAATTTGATAACAGGAAGCTGTTCCCAAATAATTATTAGCTAAACCCCTTTGACACTAATCCGATGTCCGTACGTACATGGCTTGATTTGAGGTACGTAAGTCATGGTATGTTTGTACATGGCTTGATTTGGATTGGAGAAAAAATCAAAATTCGATTTGAAAGCATAGAATTGGAGACTCAACTTGACAAACACAGCTTCTATCTTCTCTGTGGTTAACAAAGACGGCGATGAAGGAAGCCATCGTTAACAGAGACGGCGACGTTCTTTTTTTTTTTTTTAAAGCTTTTCCTTTTTTTTTCTAAGTTTTAATATTCCTTTTTATCTTAATTCTACCAGGCAGTTTGATTGGTGTTAATTATAGAGGTGAATTTTAGAGTTCACCATAGGGGGTGAACCCAAGTTTTGTTCCATAAATATGTTGACGTTTTCAATGCATGTATTTTTCAACTATATAAATTTATCTTCAGGCCGCTTTATCTCTCGGCCTTAGAGTACATCACTACAGCCCATAACAAATAAAGCTACCGACATCAGCAAGATATTACTTACAAAGCCACGTAGATCAAAATCAACCGCGGAGCTGCCGCGTGTCGGAGACACACGAGCCACAGTGTACTCCATCTTCTATAAGATCAAACAAATCTCATCGTTCATAAGCAGGAACCCAACAACTATAATAGTACAAACAAAAGAAAAATGGAGGCAGAGAAGACACCACCGGCGACGACAGCGACGGAGAAGAAACCTGAGCAAGAAGTTAAAAACGACGACTTGCCGACAAACAGTCCTTACGTGGACGAATCTGGTAGCTTGGAAGATTATAAGATGAAAGCTTATGGAGCCCATGGCCACCAAGAGGTTAAGGCTGGCCTCGGTGGTGGATCTACCGATGCTCCTACTCCTTCAGGTGGAGGAACCACTGCTACTGCTGAGAAAGCTCCTTGAAAGCTTTAAAAACCGTAATAATAATGGGTTTCTTGGATTGTCGAGAAATGTACCAAGATTTGTAGCCACTTTATCCAAATAACTTATCCAAGTTTCGTTGGTAAGGGTTATGTATTTTAACTAAAATGTAATTGCATGTATTACTATAATTTCCAAGTCACATAAGCTGAAATAAATATTATCACATGTTACTTACGAAATGTTTGTGTAACGATTATGTATCTAATAAGATCTTATTTCCGGTTCAAATTGTTCATTATAACCATCAGATAGTTTAGTCGGTCATACACGGAACCCAAGCGTAGAAGACGGTGGGTCAGTAAAGTACGGATATTTTTGTGGACGGTGGAATATATATTTCTTTTTATTCAGATAGTGGGGGCAAGTGGTTGGCTTGAGAGATAGCCACACAAACAGTGGACTTGGTCTCTCTCAAATAAATACATAGGAAATATGTGGCTCACAGTGGATACGTAGTTACTAGAGAAAATGTATATATCAAATAAAATTAGTTCAATATATTACTCTTTTTGGTTCAAAGTTTAATATATATATTTTTTTGGGTTTATTTGTCAAATAATCAAAAAAAAATGAAAAATTAGATTTTGGAAGAGAGAGTAGAGAGAGATAGGAAGAGAAAGTAGGAGAGAAGGGAGGGGATTTTGGTTAGTTAGTGTATTTGAATTTTTTTTCATGTATATAGGGTGCAATTTTCCTATTTTTTTTTTGTAAAACAAAAAAAGTTTAATATATTACTTATAACTAATTAAATAGGTTTTTGAAACATTGAAATAATTAAATGGTTGGTTAAAATTTTGAACTAAAAATACTTAATTTTTTTTTATTTAGGTTGCATGAAAATTATGATGAAAATCCACGTACAGAGTTTGTCGAAAACAAATTTTATTTTAGAAATTTAATAGAAATTTGCATTTTTAATTTTCTCAAATTTCATTTTAGAAATTTAATAAAAACTTGCATTTTTTCTTTGAAAATTTGTGACTTTTTTCGGAAACGTGGAAAAACATTTTAAAACAAATTTTATAATTTGTATTTTTATTTTGAATTAAACTATTTAATATTTAAGTATTAGGATCTGTCATTTTTAAATTTTAGTATGATTTTGATGTTCAAGTCTTACTTTTTCATTTTTGTAAAGTTAACGTAAAATTGTTATTTGTTAATTATATTTTTAGATAAACCAAACAGAATAAATTAATTATACTCACATGTTACTCATTCTTATATATGTATATATATTTATATATTTATAAACGCTTCTACAACGTTTTCATTTCTATAGATTTTAAAAATTATGTTTTCTGAAACGTTTCGTTTCTGCGTATTTGTTTTCTAAACTATGCGATCTATATGTTTTCTTTTAAAAAATTGTATTCCCAGTTTATAGTGGAAAAAATAATAAATTCGAATAACTGTACGATTCAAGAGTTAAATGGTCAGTTTGGCCCTTATATGTACACATAGTTTGGGCATTATATCAGTCCGAAATTTTCATGTTTAATAGGTTTCAGTCGATTAAACCTGTTTTTCCAACGCAGCATGTCTCTGATAATTGGACCTGACTTTTGGGCTTGGTATTGAAAATAAAAATCGACAACAGTTCTTCCATAACAAATGGAAAATCTATGTATAGTGGAGGAAAGTCTCCAGTTTAAAGGTTCTTAGCTAAGTAAATCCATGCAATTTTCGTATTTGGTCAAGTTCAGTGCATGCCAATAGGTTTGGAAGCAAATTGTTCCATGCTTAAAGAGACAAAAACTCATGGAATGACGATGGAGTATCTCTTATTACCTTTGTCTCACCTCTCTTTGGCTATTCTTGGTTTGAATTTTCATATCTTTTCTAATAGGATTAGAGCAGCATAAACGGTAAAAAGTGTGAAGATATATTGATATTCTAATTATATAAATATATATATATTTTTTCTACACCTGTTAAAAAATTAATAAAGTGACATGTTCTTTTTTTTTTGAGAAAAAACAGCAAACACCACTTACCTCCTTACGAAAATAGTGAGTTTTTAGTAAATGCTCTATATATGAAGCTTATAATCAATAAATTTGTTTTAAAATTTAAAACCACTTTATACATTTGTATTAATGTATTATAAACTCTTTTTCATGGTACATGGACATCGTTCTAATTTTTTATCGATTAATTTAGCAAAACTACAAATACTCCCTAAATCATTAGACTAACCACTATAAAATTGTTATTCCTTAGAGAAACGGAGACAACAAAGGTTCCAAACCTCAATGAACTTCATCCTATGTTATTACATGATTCAACTATGTATTAAAACAGTATTGTCCAATTTGTTGAATTTTTCTAAAAATCTATATGTTAACCATGACGAAAATATTGAGTTTTCGGTAAATGCTCTATATATTGAAGCCTATAATCTTTAAATTTGTTTTAAAAACCACATTATACATTTGAATTAATTTATGATAAACTCCTTTCATGGTACATGAACATCGTTCTAATTTTTTATCAATTAATTTAGCAAAACTGCAAATACTCCCTAAATCATTGGACTAACCACTATAAAATTGCTATTTCCTAGAGAAACGGAGACAACAAAGGTTCCAAACATCTTTGAACTTCATTATATGTTATTAGTGGATTAAAATATGTATTAAAACAGAATTGTCATATTTTTTTATTTTTTCTCAAAATCTATGTGTAAATGCTCTATATATGAAGCCTATAATCAATAAATTTGTTTTAAAATTTAAAACCACATTATACATTTGTATTAATATATGATAAACTATTTTTCATGGTACATGGACATCGTTCTAATTTTTTATCAATTAATTTAGTAAAACTGCAAATACTCCCTAAATCATTGGACTAACCACTATAAAATTGCTATTCCCTAGAGAAACGGAGACAACAAAGGTTCCAAACCTCTATGAACTTCATCATATGTTATTACATGATTCAAATATATATTTACACAGTATTGTCAAATTTTTTGAAATTTTCTCAAAATCTATGTGTTACCCCCAACGAAAATAGTGAGTTTTCGGTAAATGCTCTATATATTGAAGCCTATAATCTTTTAATTCGTTTTAAAATTTAAAACCACATCATACATTTGTATTAATGTATGATAAACTCCTTTTCATGGTACATGGACATCGTTCTAATTTTTTATCCATTAATTTAGCAAAACTGCAAATACTCCCTAAATCATTGGAATAACTACTATAAAATTGCTATTCCCAAGAGAAACGGAGACAATAAAAGTTCCAAACCTCTTTGAACTTCATCATATGTTATTAGCGGATTCAACTATGTATTGAAACAGTATTGTCAAAAATTTGAATTTTTCTCAAAATCTATGTGTGAACCCCTAAGAATATAATGAGTTTTCGGTAAATGCTCTATATATTGAAGCTTATAATCTTTAAATTTGTTTTAAAACTTAAAACCACATTAAAAATTTGTATTAATGTATGATAATCTCCTTTTCATGGTACATGGACATCGTTCTAATTTTTTATCAATTAATTTAGCAAAACTGCAAATACTCTCTAAATTATTGGACTAACCACTATAAAATTGTTATTCCCTAGAGAAACGGAGACAACAAAGGTTCCAAACCTCTTTGAACTTCATCATATGATATTACATGATTCAACTATGTATTAAAACAGTATTGTCAAAAAATTTGATTTTTTTTCAAAATCTATGTGTTAACCCCTACGAAAATAATGAGTTTTCAGTAAATGCTCTATATATTGAAGCCTATGATCTTTAAATTTGTTTTAAATTTAAAACCACATTATACATTTGTATTAATGTATGATAAACTTCTTTTCATGGTACATGGACATCGTTCTAATTTTTTATCAATTAATTTAGCAAAACTGCAAATACTCCCTAAATCATTGGACTAACCACTATAAAATTGTTATTCTCTAGAGAAACGGAGAAAACAAAGGTTCCAAACCTGTTTGAACTTCATCATATGATATTACATGATTCAACTATGTATTAAAACAGTATTGTCAAAAAAATTGAATTTTTCTCAAAATCTATGTGTTAACACCCCTAAGAAAATAATGAGTTTTCGGTAAATGCTCTTATATATTGAGGCCTATAATCTTTAAATTTGTTTTAAAATTTAAAACCACATTATGCATTTGTATTAATTTATGATAAACTTCTTTCATGGTACATGGACATCGTTATAATTTTTTATCCATCAATTTAGCAAAACTTCAAATACTCCCTAAAGCATTGGACTAACCATAATAAAATTGCAATTCCCTAGAGAAACGAAGACAACAAAGGTTTCAAACCTCTTTGAACTTCATCATATATTATTACAGGATTAATTTATGTATTTAAACAGTATTGTCATATATTTTGATTTTTTCTCAAAATCTATGTGTTAACCCTTACGAAAATATTGAGTTTTCAATAAATGCTCTATATATTGAAGCCTATAATCTTAAAATTTGTTTTAAATTTAAAACCACATAATAAATTTGTATTAATATATGATAAACTCCTTTTATAGTACATGGACATCGTTCTAAATTTTTATCAATTAATTTAGCAAAACTGCAAATACTCCCTAAATCATTGGACTAACCACTATAAAATTGCTATTTCCAAGAGAAACGGAGACAAGAAAGGTTCCAAACCTCTTTGAACTTCATCATATGTTATTAGCGGATTCAACTATGTATTGAAACAGTATTTTCAAAATTTTGAATTTTTTCTCAAAATCTTAGTGTTAACCCCTAAGAAAATAATGAGTTTTCGGTAAATGCTCTATATATTGAAGCCTATAATATTTAAATTTGTTTTAAAATTTAAAACCACAGTATACATTTGTATTATCGTATGATAATCTCCTTTTCATGGTACATGGACATCGTTCTAATTTTTTATCAATTAATTTAGCAAAACTGCAAATACTCCCTAAATCATTGGACTAACCACTATAAAATTGTTATTCCCTAGAGAAACGGAGGCAACAAAGGTTCCAAACCTCTTTGAACTTAATCATATGATATTACAAGATTCAACTATGTATTAAAATAGTATTGTCAAAAAGTTTGAAATTTTTCCAAAATCTATGTGTTAACCCCCTACGAAAATAATGAGTTTTCGGTAAATGCTCTATATATTGAAGCATATAATCTTTAAATTTGTTTTAAATTTAAAACCAAATTATACATTTTTATTAATGTATGATAAATTTCTTTTCATGGTACATGGACATCGTTCTAATTTTTTATCCATTAATTTAGCAAAACTGCAAATACTCCCTAAATCATTGGACTAACCAGTATAAAATTGCAATTCCCTAGAGAAACGGAGACAACAAATGTTACAAACCTCTTTGAACTTTATCATATGTTATTAGAAGGTTCAACTATGTATTAAAACAGTATTTTAAAAAAATTTGATTTTTTCTCAAAATCTATTTGTTAACCCTTACGAAAATAATGAGTTTTCGGTAAATGCTCTATATATTGAAGCCTATAATCTTTAAATTTGTTTTAAAATTTAAAACCACATTATACATTTTTATTAATGTATGATAAACTCCTATTCATGGTACATGGACATCGTTCTAATTTTTTATCCATTAATTTTGCAAAACTTCAAATACTCCCTTAAGCATTGGACTAACCCTTATAAAATTGTTATTCCTTAGAGAAACGGAGACAACAAAGGTTCCAAACCTCTTTGAACTTCATCATATGATATTACAATATTCAAATATGTATTAAAACAATATTGTCAAAAAATTTGATTTTTTTTCAAAATCTATGTCTACCCCTACGAAAATAATGAGTTTTCGCCTTTTCGGTAAATGCTCTATATATTGAAGCATATAATTTTTAAATTTGTTTTAAATTTAAAACCAAATTATACATTTGTATTAATGTATGATAAACTTGTTTTCATGGTACATGGACATCGTTCTAATTTTTTATCCATTAATTTAGTAAAACATCAAATACTCCATAAATCATTGGACTAACCACTATAAAATTGCTATTCCCTAGAGAAACGGAGACAACAAAAGTTTCAAATCTCTTTGAACTTCATCATATGTTATTACATAATTCAAATATGTATTAAAACAGTATTGTCAAATTTTTTGAATTTTTTTTCAAAATCTATGTGAACCCCCCTACGAAAATAGTGAGTTTTCGGTAAATGCTCTATATATGAAGCATATAATCTTTAAATTTGTTTTAAAATTTAAAACCACATTAAACATTTGTATTAATGTATGATAAACTACTTTTCATGGTACATGAACATTGTTCTAATTTTTTATCAATTAATTTAGCAAAACTGCAAATACTCCCTAAATCATTGGACTAACCAATATAAAATTGCTATTCCCTGGAGAAATGGAGGCAACAAAGGTTCTAAACCTCTTTAAACTTCATCATATGTTATGACATGATTAAAATATGTATTAAAACAGTATTGTCAAATTTTTTGAATATTTCTCAAAATCTATGTGTACCCCCCCTCCCCTTACGAAAATAGTGAGTTTTCGTTAAATGCTCTATATATGAAGTCTATAATCTTTAAATTTGTTTTAAAATTTAAAACCACATTATACATTTGTATTAATATATGATAAACTCTTTTTATGGTACATGGACATCGTTCTAATTTTTTTATCGATTAATTTAGCAAAACTGCAAATACTCCATAAATCATTAGATTAACCACTATAAAATTGTTATTCCCTAGAGAAACGGAGACAACAAAGGTTCCAAACCTCAATGAACTTCATCCTACGTTATTACATGATTAAACCATGTATTAAAACAGTATTGTACTATTTTTTGAATTTTTCTAAAAATCTATATGTTAACCATGACGAAAATATTGAGTTTTCGGTAAATGCTCTATATATTGAAGCCTATAATCTTTAAATTTGTTTTAAAATTTTAAACCACATTATACATTTGTATTAATGTATGATAAACTCTTTTTCATGGTACATGGACATCGTCCTAATTTTTTATCCATTAATTTAGCAAAACTGCAAATACTCCTTAAATCATTAGACTAACCACAATAAAATTGATATTCCCAAGAGTAACGGAGACAACAAAGGTTCCAAACCTCTTTGAACTTCATCATATGTTATTACATGATTCAAATATGTATTAAAACAGTATTTTAAAATTTTTTGAATTTTTCTCAAAATCTATGTGTTAACACCCCTACGAAAATAGTGAGTTTTCGGTAAATGATCTATATATGAAGCCAATAATATTTTAATTCGTTTTATAATTTATAACCACATTATACATTTGTATTAATTTATGATAAACTCCTTTTCATGGTACATGTAAATCGTTCTAATTTTTTATCAATTAATTTAGCAAAACTGCAAATACTCCTTAAATCATTAGACTAACCACTATAAAATTGCTATTCCCTAGAGAAACGGAGACAACAAAGGTTCCAAACCTCTTTGAACTTCATCATATTTTATTACGTGATTCAAATATGTATTAAAACAGTACTTTCAATTTTTTTGAATTTTTTTTCAAAATCTATGTGTTAACCGCTACGAAAATAGTGAGTTTTCAGTAAATTCTCTATATATGAAGCCTATAATCTTTAAATTTATTTTAAAATTTAGAACCACATTATACCTTTGTTTTAATGTATGATAAACTTCTTTTCATGGTACATGGACAGCATTCTAATTTTTTATCCCTTAATTTAACAAAACTGCAAATACTCCCTAAATCATTGGACTAACCACTATAAAATTGCTATTCCCTAGAGAAACGGAGACAACAAAGGTTCCAAACCTCTTTGAACTTCATCATATGTTATTACATGATTCAACTATGCATTAAAACAGTATTGTCAAATTTTTGAATTTTTCTCAAAATCTATATGTACCCCCTACGAAAATAGTGAGTTTTCGGTAAATGCTCTATATATGAAGCCTATAATCTTTTAATTCGTTTTAAAATTTATAACCACATTATACATTTGTATTAATTTATGATAAACTAATTTTTATGGTACATGGACATCGTTCTAATTTTTAATCAATTAATTTAGCAAAACTGTAAATACTCCCTAAATCATTGGACTAACCACAATAAATTGCTATTCCTTAGAGAAACGGAAACAACAAAGGTTCCAAACCTCTTTGAACTTCATAATATTTTATTACATGATTCAAATATGTATTAAAACAGTATTCTCAAATTTTTTGAATTTTTCTCAAAATCTATGTGTACCTACGAAAATAGTGAGTTTTCGGTAAATGCTCTATATATGAAGCCTATAATCTTTTAATTCGTTTTAAAATTTATAACCACATTATACATTTTTATTAATTTATGATAAACTCCTTTTCATGGTACATGAACATCGTTCTAATTTTTTATCAATTATTTTTACAAAACTGCAAATACTCCCTAAATCATTGGACTAACCAATATAAAATTGCTATTCCCTGGAGAAATGGAGGCAACAAAGGTTCTAAACCTCTTTGAACTTAATCATATGATATTACAAGATTCAACTATGTATTAAAATAGTATTGTCAAAAAGTTTGAAATTTTTTCAAAATCTATGTGTTAACCCCCTACGAAAATAATGAGTTTTCGGTAAATGCTCTATATATTGAAGCATATAATCTTTAAATTTGTTTTAAATTTAAAACCAAATTATAATTTTTTATTAATGTATTATAAACTTCTTTTCATGGTACATGGACACCGTTCTAAATTTTTATCTATTAATCTAGCAAAACTGCAAATACTCCCTAAATCATTGGACTAACCAGTATAAAATTGCAATTCCCTAGAGAAACGGAGACAACAAATGTTACAAACCTCTTTGAACTTTATCATATGTTATTAGAAGGTTCAACTATGTATTAAAACAGTATTTTCAAAAAATTTGATTTTTTCTCAAAATCTATTTGTTAACCCTTACGAAAATAATGAGTTTTCGGTAAATGCTCTATATATTGAAGCCTATAATCTTTAAATTTGTTTTAAAATTTAAAACCACATTATACATTTTTATTAATGTATGATAAACTTCTTTTCATGGTACATGGACATCGTTCTAATTTTTTATCCATTAATTTAGGAAAACAGCAAATACTCCTTAAATCATTGGACTAACCAGTATAAAATTGCTATTCCCTAGAGAAACAGAGACAACAAATGTTACAAACCTCTTTGAACTTTATCATATGTTATTAGAAGGTTCAAGTATGTATTAAAACAGTATTTTCAAAAAAATTGATTTTTTCTCAAAATCTATTTGTTAACCCCCACGAAAATAATGAGTTTTCGGTAAATGCTCTATATATTGAAGCCTATAATCTTTAAATTTGTTTTAAAATTTAAAACCACATTATAAATTTTTATTAATGTATGATAAACTCCTATTCATGGTACATGGACATCGTTCTAATTTTTTATCCATTAATTTTGCAAAACTGCAAATACTCCCTTAAGCATTGGACTAACCCTTATAAAATTGTTATTCTTTAGAGACGGAGACAACAAAGGTTCCAAACCTCTTTGAACTTCATCATATGATATTACAATATTCAACTAATGTATAAAACAATATTGTCAAAAAAATTGATTTTTTTTCAAAATCTATGTGTACCCCTACGAAATAATGAGTTTTCGCGTTTTCGGTAAATGCTCTATATATTGAAGCATATAATTTTTAAATTTGTTTTAAATTTAAAACCAAATTATATATTTGTATTAATGTATGATAAGCTTGTTTTCATGGTACATGGACATCGTTCTAATTTTTTATCCATTAATTTAGCAAAACATCGAATACTCCATAAATCATTGGACAAACCACAATAAAATTGCTATTCCCTAGAGAAACGGAGACAACAAAAGTTTCAAATCTCTTTGAACTTCATCATATGTTATTACATAAGTCAAATATGTATTAAAACAGTATTGTCAAATTTTTTGAATTTTTCTCAAAATCTATGTGAACCCCCCTACGAAAATAGTGAGTTTTCGGTAAATGCTCTATATATGAAGCCTATAATCTTTAAATTTGTTTTAAAATTTAAAACCACATCATACATTTGTATTAATGTATGATAAACTCCTTTTCATGGTACATGGACAATGTTCTAATTTTTTATCCATTAATTTAGCAAAACTGCAAATACTCCCTAAATCATTGGACTAACCAGTATAAAATTGCAATTCCCTAGAGAAACGGAGACAACAAATGTTACAAACCTCTTTGAACTTTATCATATGTTATTAGAAGGTTCAACTATGTATTAAAACAGTATTTTCAAAAAATTTGATTTTTTCTCAAAATCTATTTGTTAACCCTTACGAAAATAATGAGTTTTTGGTAAATGCTCTATATATTGAAGCCTATAATCTTTAAATTTGATTTAAAATTTAAAACCACATTATACATTTTTATTAATGTATGATAAACTTCTTTTCATGGTACATGGACATCGGTCTAATTTTTTATCCATTAATTTAGCAAAACTGCAAATACTCCCTAAATCATTGGACTAACCAGTATAAAATTGCTATTCCCTAGAGAAACGGAGACAACAAATGTTACAAACCTCTTTGAACATTATCATATGTTATTAGAAGGTTCAACTATGTATTAAAACAGTATTTTCAAAAATTTTTTGATTTTTTCTCAAACTATTTGTTACTCCTACAAAATAATGAGTTTTCGGTAAATGCTCTATATATTGAAGCCTATAATCTTTAAATTTGTTTTAAAATTTAAAACCACATTATACATTTTTATTAATGTATGATAAACTCTTATTCATGGTACATGGACATCGTTCTAATTTTTTATACATTAGTTTTGCAAAACTGCAAATACTCCCTTAAGCATTGGACTAACCCTTATACAATTGTTATTCCTTTGAGGAACGGAGACAACAAAGGTTCCAAACCTCTTTGAACTTCATCATATGATATTACAATATTCAACTATGTATTAAAACAATATTGTCAAAAATTTTGATTTTTTTTTCAAAATCTATGTGTACCCCTACGAAAATAATGAGTTTTCGCCTTTTCGGTAATGCTCTATATATTGAAGCATATAATTTTTAAATTTGTTTTAAATTTAAAACCAAATTATACTTTTGTATTAATGTATGATAAACTTGTTTTCATGGTACATGGACATCGTTCTATTTTTTTATCCATTAATTTAGCAAAACATCAAATACTCCATAAATCATTGGACTAACCACTATAAAATTGCTATTCCCCGAGAAACGGAGACAACAAAAGTTTCAAATCTCTTTGAACTTCATCATATGTTATTACATAATTCAAATATGTATTTAAACAGTATTGTCAAATTTTTTGAATTTTTCTCAAAATCTATGTGAACCCCCCTACGAAAATAGTGAGTTTTCGGTAAATGCTCTATATATGAAGCATATAATCTTTAAATTTGTTTTAAAATTTAAAACCACATTATACATTTGTATTAATGTATGATAAACTACTTTTCATGGTACATGAACTTTGTTCTAATTTTTTATCAATTAATTTAGCAAAACTGCAAGTACTCCCTAAATCATTGGACTAACCAATATAAAATTGCTATTCCCTGGAGAAACGGAGGCAACAAAGGTTCCAAACCTCTTTAACTTCATCATATGTTATTACATGATTCAAATATGTATTAAAACAGTATTGTCAAATTTTTTGAATATTTCTCAAATCTATGTGTACCCCCCCTCCCCTTACGAAAATAGTGAGTTTTCGTTAAATGCTCTATATATGAAGCCTATAATCTTTAAATTTGTTTTAAAATTTAAAACCACATTATACATTTGTATTAATTATGATAAACTCTTTTTTCATGGTACATGGACATCGTTCTAATTTTTTATCGATTAATTTAGCAAAACTGCAAATACTCCCTAAATAATTAGACTAACCACTATAAAATTGTTATTCCCTAGAGAAACGGAGACAACAAAGGTTCCAAACCTCTTTGAACTTCATC